>NC_081421.1:80623572-81336072 GCF_949786415.1 Peromyscus eremicus
GGCTCTCTCTGTGGAGACATTTCTGATAGGGGGGCTAAGAATGATGAGTGCTGCCCACTATCAACAAAGAGAGAATCAGCTTTGGTTAGCCCATGCAGATGCTGAGTTAGCCGGGAGCAGGGAGATAGACAAGATGACCCAACAGCATATAACCTGGAGAAGGAGATGTCTTTGAGAAGACTTTGTAGTGAATATAGGCAGAGATGCCCCAATAAAGAGGCCCTGTCCTTTTGTACAGAAGGACTCACTTACACAATAGGTAAAGGATGTCTAATATGTGTTCACCATATGTTCCGATTATATGAAGAAGTGATGGGGTGGTCGCACTGTAGCAGAGACTGAGACCCTGAGTTATAGTGTCACATGTTGTTAGAAGAAAAGGGAAAGCTGAAAGAGCAAGAGATTGGGGGCCCAGGAAGGTGTCTTGCTAATTGCCAGCCTATTGGGGAGGGGTTTCCATAACTGGGGACTCTGGAGAGAATGCCATCAAGAGAGCTGGCCCTAAGCCCAAAAAAGTGAGGCAGGAGGGCCATAGGGAGCCACTTGGGGAGAGTGGTCCCTAAGACCCTAGCCAAGTTTCTGGGCCCCAGATGAAAAGTGAATCACTGGTTCCCCCTGGAGGGGAGTAGTCAGTCACCCTGTAAAAGTTTATTTTTATACATGTCTGATCTATTTCACATCCGCTCAGATATTTTGACACATATACAGGAAATGTAACTCTCCCCCATATGGCAGTGTTTGGTTGGCCAGACCTGAGGAAACTCAATAGGGTCACAGAGGAGCAGAGGGAGAACAACAGCATCAGGGAAGAATGTCAGAGGCCTGAGGCCTCATGACCAGGTTACTGGGGACAGGGATCACAGTGAGGTCAATATAGAAATCCTTCTGCCTGAGTACAGAGCCGAGGACCGCAGGTCCTGAGTGTGGCTATGGTTGCTGCTTCCCTGGAAGGATGGACAGAGGATGAAGTGAGTCCAGAAGCAGACAGAGCAAGCAGAGGGATGAGGAGTATGATAGACCAGCCAGGCCTCAGGGACAAAGGCACAGTGTGATGCTGCTGCCACCTGCTAAGTGAGGTGAAGAGTGTTTCACACTCAAGGAGGCAAGAAAGTGGAAGCAAACTCGGGAAATCACCAGCTTGAAGCCGAACTCCAGAGCACCAACAAATAGCAACTTCTTCCTTCAGTCCTATACACAGGCACCTAGGATCTGGGTCATGAACTGATGCTTCAGCGGGTCCTTAAGTGTGTGAGCGAAGAGCTGTGGAGAGCAAGGACCAGCATCTTTCTCCTTCCACACAAGTCAGGGAGGGACTCTTTTCCCAGTTCCCGAATGCTGAGCCCACCTAAACCAGAGAGAAAAAGAGATCAGATTATGTGCCTCACTGTTCCAAGAGGGAGTAGTTTGTTGATTGTGTGAGGCTTTTGTTTTAGGTTTAAATTCACAAATATCACATTCCTATCAGATGTTATAGGAAGGCAAGCTGACAGTCTCCTACTCATGAATGGTGATGGAGCAGATGCTCCCAGGAATGCCTTGATGCTGGCATTCGACACCGAGCGTGGGCAAAGGCCTTGGATCAGTCTCCTGTGAAGCATTGTGTTAGTTCTGAGTAGGTCTGAGCATCTCTGACTCTACCCTGTAAGCTCTGCCAAGTGTCCTGGGCCTCCTTCCCCTTGGCTGTGGATGCCACTGACCTGGATTCATCCTGTTGTCTTGGTCAGCATCACTGCCCCCACGGGGGTCGGGGGAGGGGGAGTTACAGGCTAGTTCAGGATCTCAAGGCATCCAGTCCCTGCTTGAAGTGGAGTGTGACAGCCAAGAAGTTCCTAGGCCCTCCCTTCCTCCCCTCTCTTCTGGAAGTCAGTGTGTCAGTGGATGAAGGCTGCACTTGGCCTCACCGCCCCCTATCCCCCCACCCACCTCCCCGTAAATCCTGGCGACACAACAGGAAGGCCCTTTAACTAGCACATAAAAGTGCTTTGGGCTTTCAAAGGCCCCTGCTCTGTGTTTACAGGGGGCCCAAGCTTTTTACGGGCCATTTCCAGGCCTCCTTCCCCTGACCTACTGATGTGATGCATCTCGGAGGACTAGTTCGAGCCACGTGACCATGGGGCACAGAAGGAGGAAGAGCCCTCTCCAGCCTGGGAGGTAATGATGACCAAAGGCAAACAGACTGAGCACCCACCCATCCTATGGCCCAGGCAGTCTGCTAGGGTCACACTACCCACCCTTCAGGTAGGAGCACAGCAGGGCTCACCAAACACTTGTCTGGCCACTGAGTCATCTACAGTCACGGAAGCTGAAGATGGGTCTTGGAATGGTCCCAGAAAACATCTCTGTAGGGGTAGCAAGTCCTGAGCTGGGAAGAACTTCAGGCCATGTCACAGGTGGCCAGGCAGTCAAGCTGTCACTACTGGGACTTAAATAATGGATCCTGGGCATCATTTTAGCCCTCAAAAACTATAAGCCCACAGCTCCACTGAACCCAGCTAGTCCGGAGATCGCTTGAAGGACCTCGATGCTAAGTGCCGAGGGCTGAGAGTCTCTGTTCCTGGGGACAGGGAAAGAGGGAGCAGTAAGGAGCTAGGGAGGGGGCCTCACCAAAGCAGACAGCAGTGAAGCCCCCACCAGCTGTCCTCTCCCGCCATCTTGACTGCCTAGCTCTTTCCCTGCCTGCCCCCCATCTAGCAAGCCTGGCTCTACCTCTCCCCACCCTATGTTGTAGATCAAATCCAGGGCCTCACATGTGCTAAGCAAGCTATATCCCCGCCACCGGCTTCTTGTGGCAGGTCACAGGCTGCAGCCAGTCTGTGCATGAAGAAGCGGTCTTCCTGACTCAGCCTCCAGGGTGCTGGCGTTACCAGCATTCTAACCACAGCGGCCCCTTCCTACCTAGCAGCCTTCCTTCCCTCTTCCCTTTTCATGTTTCTTAGTCTCATTCCTGTCCCCTTCTCTGAGCCAGAGTCCATTATGGATTATTTTACTTCTCTTTCTCCCTGCTTCTCTATCTTTCGAATTGATCTGATCTAGCTTCCCTTCTCTCTTAGATAGGCTTGTCTCTTCTGGTCTCTTTTATAAAAAGTCATAGAATGTTAAGACTCCATGCACACAGGTATGCTGCAAGTGTGTTTAAAACACACAACCATTCCCCGAAGCTGGTTTTTCCCCCCATTTTACAAGTACGTGTCTGGAAGTTCAAGGGATGGGCATACTTTGCTTAGCACTATCCAACCATTATAGCCTAGTTACCTGCCTGTCCTCAGAAGCAGCAATGGCAATCAACATTCCCTCCGGTTGTAATATATAGAACTAGAATTTGCCACAGGCATGCTCATATATATTCATAGAGGTTCATATAGCTTCTTCCTATAGATAGCATAGTCAGTACAGTAGCAGCGTGCAAAGAGTTTCCTTAGTGCTTCTACTCCACATATTATGTTCACAGTAACCTTGTAAAGTAGGTGCTGCCTCTGTCCCCACTTTATAAATGATGAAATTGGGGTGCACAGAGATTAAACAAGTCGTCCACAGTCACACAACTTGCAAGCAGCCAGTACAAGAGTGAAACTAGTCACTTGGCCTCCAAAGCACAGACTCCCTCCCTCTGCAGAGGGTCCCTCTGTCAGGAAGTACAGAAAGGCCAAACGGGCCTGCAGTTTGCAGAGGTCTGGGAGACTTGCCTATGGGGTTAGAAGGTGCCCACAGAATGAGTCTGGGTCTGTGTGCCCCTGGGAAGCTCCAAGGCCAAGGGCTGAAGAGGGATGTCATGGGAAGGACTCTGCTGAGACAAGAGATTCTGTCTTGTTTCTGAGCTGGAGAGAATAAAGGCCTCTGTTGGGAGCCCTGCCCCCAGCTGGCCATTTCCTGAAGAATCTGTCACCTCCCCTTCTGGGAAGGCCCCTAGAACTTCTGACCCACTGGTCCTCTCACCCTTCCTGAGATCTGCAGTGGAGTCCTGCCTGAGGAGGGGGCTGTCACCACCACTACCCCACCCCACCACCTCCCACCCCCATATGCAGCCACCATTCAGCTTGCACCACAGCCCCCACAGCAGCTGGGGACTTGGGGCCTGGACCTGGGACCTGGCACTACCTCCCGGCATGTCTGGAAAATGTGCTGCTGTTGATAGAGTCTAGGGGTCTTGAAATGATACAGTCTAGGGGTCTGAGCCGGGTTCATTTTCTCTGCCAGTTAAAGAATTAAAAGGCAGGAAAGATTTGAAGTGCAGCAGGTTGTAGCAGCAGAGAAATCTCAAGCACGGCAGACAAAATCAACAGTTGAAAAAAGGCATTTATTGCGGGTGAGGAAACCCATGCACGCGGCAGACACAGAAAAAGACCCTCGGCTTTGCAGACTCGGAAAGCTGAAAGTCCAGTCTCTTCTTGAGGGTGAGGGGGTGCGTGTTAAAGCCTCAGGAGTTTCCCTCCCCTACGTTAGGGTTGGTCAGTTGAAGACAGGATGCTTGATTGGTCCACAACTGTCGTGATCCAGCCTTGAACTTGTTGATCCAGTCCATCAGCAGGGGGCCTGCGGGTGGGAGACAAAAGCTACCAGGAGGTTGAGGAAGAAGCTGGCCATCTTGGAAATTCACCACCTTTATCACGTGGCCTCTCTCCCTATCTGTCTGCCGACTAAGGAGTCTGTCTAACTCCTGGTCTCTCACTGTCATCCTATCCTCCCTCCTAGACCCTACCACAGCACAGATTGGATTAAGAACAAAAATATGAGCTGTGTTTGTTTTAATCAGCTTCAAGACATGGGGGCTTCTAAAGGGAAGGCGAGTGAGCAGGCTGGAGCTGGCCCCCAGGGCAGGCAGGCTGGGCGGTGATGCCATCCCGGGGTCAGGAGCATGCGGAGCAGAGAGAGCATCTGTGGGTCAGATCCGTGGCAGATAAGGGGAGAGGGAGAGGACCTGGGGCCCAGGAGGATGAAAAGGATGGGAAGGAGGGAGGAAAGAGATGCTTTTCCTGAGACGGGAGAACTGGGGAGAGGCAGGGCTGCCCGCAATCCCCATCCTAGAGTGAGGGGGCAGGGAACTGGGCAGGAGAAGAGCTGGAGAACTGGGGGGTGGGGGGTGGGGGTGGAGGGAGGGGGTGTGAAGCTTGGGGCGCTTCCTGGAGCCTAGAGGAACAACAGAATGTAATTTTTTTTAAAGGAGGGCCTTTCTTCTAGCCTCCAAAGTGAGGGATAATGGGAAAGAGAGGGAGGGTATTCTTCACTCACTACCCACTGACAGAAGGACCCCTGCCAGTGCTGCCATAGAACCCAGGCAAATGGTGTGCAGACGGTTTTTTTTTGTGCCCAGGCACGCCACCACTCAAGTAGCAAAATGCTATATTAAAAGCCCCGTAAGGCGGTAGACAGATTATCGAGGGAACAAAGGCCTGGCAAAGAGAGAGGCCGGGAGACAAATGACATCCCTGGGGACACATCGGAATTGGATAAAGGCCTGGAGCTGGGGGTGTGGAAGGAGAGCTCCAAAGGGGAGCCAGAAGTCTGGACCCTGCTGCCACGCTCGGCCACGTTTGACCTCCGAGGCCACGTGTCATCTCCAGGCCTGGGTCTCTTGGTCGATAAGTCAGAATACTAGCCAGTCTGGGACTGTGAGATATCTATCAACTTTTCTTTCCAGGGTGTGTGTGTGGTGTGTGTGTGTGTGTGTGTGTGTGTGTGTGTGTGTGTGTGTAAGCCAGAGATCCATCTGCCTCTGCCTCCCAAGCTCTGGGATTAAAGGTGTAGGCCATTTTTTTTTTTTTTTTTTTTTTTGGTTTTCTGAGACAGCGTTTCTCTGTGAAACAGTCCTAGCTGTCCTGGATCTCACTCTGTAGACCAGGCTGGCCTCGAACTCACAGAGATCTGCCTGCCTCTCCCTCTGGAGTACTGGGATTAAAGGCGTGCACCACCACCGCCTGGCTTAGGTGTCAATTCTTTAGGTACCACATACCTTGGATTTTTGAGAGAGGATCTCTTGCTAGCCTAGAACTCACCAAGTAGGTTAGGCTGGCTAGCCAGTGAGCCCCAAGGGTCTACCTGTCTCTTGTCTGTATTTCCCCAGCAGTGAGATGACCGCTACGCCTGTCTTTAAAAAAAAATAAAATAAATAAAAATAAAAAACTCTAACAACAAAAAAACTGGACATAGTGGCTCCGTTAATCTCAGCACTAGGAAGGCAGAGGCAGGTGGATCTCTGTGAGTCTGAGGCCAGCCTGGTCTACAGAGTGAGTTCCAGGACAAGCAAAGTTACATAGTGAGACCCTGTCTTGGGCACGCGGTGTGGGGGCTGGAGGGGGTCTGGGAATTAAAGCCAGGCTCGTAGGCTTGCAATGAAAGTATCTGACTGACTGAGTTATTTTCCCAGCCCACATTTGCCAATGTCTTAAGAGGAAGTCCTGTGGGCCACAACTGTATACGTCCTACCATAAGTCCATGAGCCAACAAAAAAGAGCCAAGAGAGATCCAGGGACCCGTCCAAGGTCATGTAGGCAGTGGAAGAAGAAGCTGGCACAAATGCCCAAGGCTCAGGGTGTTTGGCTAATGTCCCAACTCCTTGGGAGCCAAGTAGCCTCGGGCTAAGTGCACAAGTAAAAAGACCCAGATGGAAACAGGCAATTTGGGCAGAGCTCCCAGAGCCCAGCATAAGCCTGCCGAGCTGGGCAGTGGTACCATCCTGGGGCTAGGAGTGTGTGGAGCAGAGAACATCTGCAGGTCAGGTCCCTGGCAGATAAGGGAAGGGGGAGGGGGTCTGGGGCTGGGGGTGGGGGTGTGAAAGGATGAGAAGGAAAGTAGAGGCAGGCTTTGAGGGTAAAGGGCCAGGGCGGCCCACAGTCCCCATCCTAGAGTGAGGAGGGTGGATGCATTTGCCCCTTCTCCAACCTGACTCTAACACTCTGGGCCACAGCTTCTGAGAGAATAGGGCTCTGGAGGCAGACCCAAGGGAGGGTTTTGATGATGGTAATGGTAATGGTGCTTTGGCAGTAGGAAGAGAAGGAGAAAGAATCAAGTATCGAGTTCATATGGCTGCGCTTTTGTTTTAAAGTTTTACGTTCTACCCTCCTTAATGATTTAAAATGCTGCTTCCTATTACATAGCATGATGAAGGCAGGAATTCTAGGCAGTCCTGGCAAAGGAAAAATTGTCACACCTATATTCATCCTTCAATTAAAATTGTTAATTAGTCCATAAACCCCACAAAGTTTGGAAACAATTATATTATCTTACCCAGCCTGGGGCACAGCACAGGGCTCCACATGCTGCAACCCTTGGATAATGCCATCATCATTTGGATTGCGAGGCTAGGGTCTAGAACCTCAGAGAGCTGGGCATGGCTAGAGCAAACTGCTGCCTGTTTTGGCTTCAGTTTTCTCTTCTGCAGAGTGGGAGACAGCTACTAGGAGATGCTCTCCTGAGACCCCCAGCATCAGTGGTAACCCACGGATCTGATAGGGCAATTGAGCTTAGGGGGCAGAAGCTCAGAGCACATAGCTGTGCTCCTGGCCAAAACCTTAATGAGGAGGCAGCTTGCCCATGGGTCAGAAGGTTTATCAGTAACAGCAGCATAGAGTCCTGCTGACCACAAGAAAAGAGCTAGCGTGGACATCAACCAGGACACAGACCCAGAGCAAACCCACAGTCCACCATTCCAACCTCCAGCTGAGCCTTGCAGCTCCATTTCTCTGTCTCTTCCTATTGTGTTATCTCACCCTTAGGGTCAGTCAATCCCTAAGCCAAGGGTGGGGACACATGCATGACCCCAGGAAACACGGTGACTACGTTTATGCTGTACAATTTCAAATGACAATGTATGTATCCTATATATCTCTTGCATCTTGTCCCATGAAGAGGCAATTAGAACTGAAGAAATTGATCTGTGCTAGGCACACCGCTCAAGCTCTGGGCACATTTTTGCAGAGTGAACACTTGCTCCCTGGCCCTTCCCAAGCCAGTGTTTTCTCTATCACAATCTTTAATTTCCTCTGTCACAGAAGTTTTCCAATCTGGTTCCTCAACTATGTCATGGTTCCCTGGGAACAGAGATTGTCCGTTATTTGGCACAGCTTCAGGCATGGATGGCACATTCAGATGCCACAGAAAGCCCGCAGACCATACATTGTCACAAGCAGTCTCAACCCTCAAGGATCAGTCCTGGGAAAGTAGCTCTGTTGACCTGAAGGGTCGGAGAAGAAAAGGGGGCTCACCCACCCGCTGGATCCTTCTGGCACCCAAGAAGGCAGTTTGCCCCCACACCCAGCAACAAGGCAAAGCAGAGACAGAAAGGTTGGCCGTGGCCACCCATGGGGTCTGCAGTGAAGATGTCAGGACAGGGAAGGGACAGGGGCCATCCCGCCTGTCCCAGGGCAGCATCTTCACACTACCTTCTAGGGCAGGACACTGTCTGTCCCCAGCTTTACGGTGCGGGTAGCCTTTTCCATTGTTGGTCCTGTTAGGAAAGGGGGGGTGTCACCAGGGTTCTTGGGCGCAGGAAGAATGTGGGATGACGAAGGAGCCATGGGGGAGGGGCAGTGGCAGTCTTCCAGCCCCTCATAGGCTCTGTATAGTATCAACCCCATTCCCCAGACACTGAAAGACACCCGTTGCTGACACCATGGCGTTGAGTTTCCCCTGGGCCAGTTCAGGCTCCTGTCACCAGGCCTGCCAGGAAATTGCTACTGACACCAAGGGAAGAGGCCCCAAGACCAGGAACAGGGAAGGCTGAAGACTGTGGAGTTGAGTTTGTGAAGTTCTGAATGGGCACTAGCCAGGGTGGGAGCAAGCAAGAGAGCAGTAGATCTGAGGAGGTCCTTACCATGATGTCTGGGACCCTCAGTCTCCATCTTGTCCTGTCTCTCCTGGTCTCTCCTCAAGTGCCTGGAGAACCTTGGAGCTCATGGCCAACATGGCTGTATGAAAGGAGACAAAGAGGCATCACTGTCCAAGGGCCATACGACCCCTTCCATAGCTCCAAAGTTATACAGTTACCCCAGCAATCTCAGAGACGAAAGCTGGGGATCCCCTACCCTTGTGCATGCTCCAGGAGCCCTAGAAGCTATAACCTGGGGAGGGATCGTGTCTTCTCTGGCTGATGCTGTGAACCAGGTCTGGCACAGCTTGCTCTGTGCCCTCATCCTGTGTCTGAGTCTTGCCCCAACCCCCCACACCCCCCCCCCATTGTCTGTCTTCTCTGCTGCATTTCTCAAAATTAGCCCTTGCCTTGGCTCCCAGGTGCTCCTGAATGTTCTAAAGACTTTGAGAAAAACTGAGAGAACTCTGGGGGGCAAGTAATAGAGGGTAGGGAGGCGTTTTGAGGCCATCTTCAGATGGTCTCACTGTTATTGGCCCCTCCACTTCTCCATGGGGAACTGTATTTGTGTTGGGGAGGCTGGGGATGGAATGACCAGGGCTACAGAGCACACTGCGCCTCCAGGGGCCAAGAAATGTCTATGGATTGTTCTCCATCTGTACAGCAACCTTTCCTCCCGGGGTGAGTTCTCATCCTCAGTAACATCCCTAGGGCTTGGTCCTGGATTGGCCCAATCCAGCCCCAGGCATGAGAAAAAAAAAAAGAAAAAAAAAAAAAAAAAAAAAAAAAAAAGGCCAGAGGTTGGTGAAGGCCATGCTTGGTGTGGGGAAAGGCCAGTCTTGTTGCAAGGAAGCCATAGAAGGTGGCCAGACCTGGACTACAGAGTCAAGATGGTGATGTGGACAGGGTTGCAGCCTCGTGGCAAGTGGCTTACATGGATAAAGAATAGTGGGAGTCCCAGAAGGCTCTGGGCAGTTTCAGGTCCCAGGTAGGCCATCTGGAGCTGACCTCAGCAGCCAACAGCTACATCTCCACATACAAAGGGAAGTCATTCTGCCCATGTAAAGATTAGGCAGAGTCTGGGTAGGGATTCCAACTTGCTGTTCCCAAATGTGGTACAAATGGCAAAACTGCTTTAGTTTTCTCGTTTTTTAATTTACTCAAGAAAAGACATTAAATAACAACCAAAAGCACTTTAAGCACTTTTTAAAAAGAAGAAGGGGGGGGGCTGTAATTGCTGTGATAGAGGTTGAGCCAGGGCCACTCTGAAGAGTGACTGAAAGAATCCTGAGGATGCCCACGGTGCACAGGACAGGCTCCAGCTCCACGGCTCGGAGGATCCACGGGAGAGCGGACTCAGCTGTGTGCTCAGGGTCCACGCACCGTGTTCACTCCCCACTGAGACATAAACAGAAGCAGGAAGCAGAAGGAGAGTACATTTCAGGTCCTAGGTCTACCTCTTTATACTGTGTGACTCCACACAAGTGCCTTGGTCTCTCTGTGCCTCCGTTCCCTCATCTCTAAAAAGAGTTCTGGTGAGAAGTGAGATTGGACACATGAAGCCTACTAAACAGCATATATGGCTGTGGCAGTCACCTAGTACATGGCTAAGCCAGTGCTGTGATTATGATGCCAACCCAGTCCAGGTGACAATTTCATATAAAAACAAAGTAACTTCAAACATGCAAAAATGAAACCTGGTTTTATAATTAATTACATTGCATAACACTGCTTATTTCCTTTTTTTTTTATAAAAGCTTTTCTTTCTTTCTCCCTGACCCCCAACCCCAACCCCAACCATAGCTCTAGCTGTCCTGGAACTTACTATGTAGACCAGGCTGGCCTGAACTCACAGAGATCTGCCTGTCTCTGGTTCCTGAGTGCCAAGATTAAAGACGTGTGTCACCACCGTGCCCAGCTTATTTTCTTCTTAATTATGTACATGAGTGTCTGTATGAGGGTAAGTGCTGGTGAAGGAGGTGTCTCTCAGACCTCCTGGAGATGGAGTTACAAGCAGTTGTGAGCTGCCTGGCATGGGTACTGGGAACCAAACTCAAGTCAAAGAATATGCTTTCTTAACTGCTAAGGCATCTTTCCAGCCCCTAGATTTCTTACACAAACTTACCATCCAGAAGCTCTATATTTGAGAATTTATGAATTATGTAGCAAGTATTTATTACATGCTGTTAGCTTTCAAGAATGTTCCTGCCAGTGGGAAGCAGATAGACGAAGTCCCTGTCCTTATGAATTTAGTCTCATGACAGAGACAGTAAACAAGAAAGCAAATAAGTAGATAATATAATTTTTAAAAAACCCACACCAAACATCCTGCATTGAGACTGTGAAAAACCAAGACAAAGAACAAATCATGAATGATGCCAAAAAGCACAAACACTTTACTCACAGAGGAACAAAGATAAGGATTACAGCAGACGCCAGAGGATGGTGAGGATTTCAAGCATTGACATGGGATACCTAGAATTCTGTTTCCGGTGAAATTATCCATCAAAGTGAAAGTGAAATAATGACTCTCAGACAAACAATGTCAATAGCAATAAGAGCTGTAAGGCAAAATAAAACAGGGGAGGGGGTCAGCACACGGTGGGGAGGGCTGTCTTTTCAGAGACCTCTCTCTAAGAAGCCGCCTAAACAAAGTGAAAGAGTGGGACCTGAGTCATGTGAGGGTGAGGGCAGAGGGTGCCCCAGGCAGAGGGAACAGCGAGACAGAAGCCCTGAATCCGGATAAGGATATGATAGCCATCGAGGGGCTCACATAGAGGAAGCACACCAGGCCTTGGGTAGAGGGTGTGAAGAGGGACTGGTAAAGCTGAGGCTCAGTTTACAGAAGGAGCTTTGATTTGCTCTGAGCGTCATGAGACGCTGTGGCCAAGGGACTAGCTGAAGGGCATGGCAGCAGGCCAGGTCCCGGGGTAGCAGTAGAAGTCACTGGACTCTGGGCGTATCCAGAAGGCGCTGTCAAGTGTGTTGGACCTGGAGCGTGGAAAGAGGCTGTGTGGACTTTTGGTCTGACAGCTGATGTGAGGATCTGGGACACTACCGGGCTGGGGCAGACTTTGCTCGTTTGAGCATGTGATGTTTGAGGTGTCTGTTAGGTCCATCACCAGACTTCTGGGACTGTAGATCCAGGTCTCCGAGGAATGAGAGAATGTCTGGCAGGGGCAGAGAGGCAGCCGCTGGAACAGTGGACTGTGCTAAAGCTTGGGGCTGTCTTGGAATCCTCAGGGAAAACTTCACGCAGCTCCACTAAGGGCAGTGGAAAAGATCTTTGTACTGCTGTCCCAACAAGGTTGGAATATTCTGGCAGCAACAGAGACCTGCCTCTTTTCCTGCCTTGTTTCCAGCGGCTCCCTCAGTGCCCCACCCCCACCCTGTATTCGGAAGACCACAGCTGCAGTGAAGCAGAGGTCTGACAGCAAAGCCCACGAGAGAAGACATCCCCAGGAGTTCACTGAGAGGGACAGTGGCCAGGGGAAGACAACTGGGCACGCCCACGAGCCACCCAGTTCCCAGGGAGGACTTAAGATCATCTTAGATGGCATCTTGGATACACACACATCCTTCCAGCTCTCAGTCCATGTGAATACGATGTGCCCTCCAAACAATAACCACATCAGGTCCCCCAAAATGTGGCAAACGGAGGTTGAGACCCCTAACACCCACCAACATTCCTGTTAAGAAAAGAAAGCAAACCTGAGGCCCGAGGCCCCGCCCAGGCAGCCGTAGCCCCGGCACAGTAACACTGCTACGTTGTCAGCCTGTTTGTTTGTGTAGCTGTTCTGTATATGGCAAGTGCTACTCCATGTTCCGTTTATAGTAAGGACGTGAAGTTTCCTCCCAAAGATATGTGTGTGGTGTGTGTGTGTGTGTGTGTGTGTGTGTGTGTGCAGTAGTTAAAGGAAAATGTTAGTAGTACAAGCACACTCAAAACCACAGAGGTCCTACTCAAGTAATTAAAGTCTGAAAAACATGACCCTAAAAGATACAGAAACAAAACATAGCCCTGGGCTCATCCTTGTACACACAGCTTATAATCACCCAAACCTCCCCAGGGTCTAGGGGGATTCATCCCCCCTCCTCTGTCCCTTCCCTACTTCCTGCAGACCACAGGTGGATAATGCCCCCTTTTTGTGGCCAATTAACCCCTGTGGTGGGAGCTCACCAAAGGGAAAAATTCTCTGTTTGATTCTTATCACCTCCAGACCACAAATTCAAATGCTCATTGATGTCTTCCTACCGATGCGAATTTGAGAGAGACCCTCTACCTCAGCAAAGATTGCACTGAACCCTGGTAGTAAAAGTGGCACCTGATCACACTTATAACTCTAAAGCATCTTCAGAATGGGTTTTGGTGTGACATTTTCTTAGGCAGCACTTGGCCAAAGCCAGACCCCAAGCAAGCTCTTAGATCTAGGTGGTCCACCCAGCACTGCAGATCAGGCAGATGAGCATGCCAGGGCAGGGTCCTCAGACACCAATGAGCAGAAATCCAGAGGACCATCTCAGAAGGTAATCGATATGAGTCATGCTGACCCTCTTGAGACCTCATGGAAGCTCCTCTCTGGAGACCTTTGGCCCGGCGATGTTATCCCAAAAGTAGGAAGTGTGGGGTTCTGGGCTCTCCATACCTCCAGCTGCAGCCAGGCTAAGGAAGGCACAGCTGTATTGCCGGAGGCTGTGTCTCTTACGAAGGAGAAACATCCGGCCAATTCCATCAAGAATGTCAGTCAAAGACCTGGGGAGGGATCAGCCAGCTTGCCATTCTTTCCAGCCAGCTCTTGTGTCTTAGGAGCAGGCACTAGGGCCTTCTTAGGCCAAGATAAGGAGCTGCCTGTCTCCTGAGGGCTGTGGCCTCTGCTCCGCCCCCACACCCCCCTCCAAAGCTGCTGGCTCACAACCTGGGGGAGGCACAGGGCCTCTCAGGATGTGACCCAGGATGTGGGGACCTGCAGGCTCCTCAGAGAGATATGCAGAGGTGAAAGGGCAAACCTGTTTCTAGTCTTCTTATCAGGGGTAGCTGAGTGAAAGGGAAATGGGCAGCCCTGGAGGTCAGGCGAGGGGATCATGGCTGGGGGGGTCATGGCTGGGGCAGGGCTCAGCCCAGAGGACCTTGGAGGAGACCCTGCTTGGTAGAGAAGACAGAGAAAGGGGGAACATGGGGGCCAGAGAGGGAAGGTCCTGGAGGGACAGCCCATTCCCAAGGGGAAGGAGAGTTAGGGTGACAAACCATGCTGGTTTCCTCAGACTCTGAGAGACTTCCCGGACCAGGACTCTCAGGTTCAAAAATGAGATGATGGGTCACCTGGGGTGCACCCTGGCTACATGACTACCCAGCTCTACCCTGCTGGGATTCCCTGGAATCCCCAGGGAAAGGACAGGCATGTCCTTGTCTCTCCTGGAACTTGGAGATGACATACTTTTCAAAGCCCAGGTGGGAGCCTTACTTCCCAGCCTACCCCATGGGGCCTCAGGGGCATGCATCTGGAAGGCCATTCTCCCTGTGGCCGCCATGTTTAACATTGCCCTTCCCACAGTGGGTGCCTAGCACAAGGACCTGAACAAAGAATGTTTGGTACTTGCATTGGGGATAGAGCCTGGGTACTGAGGGCAGGCAGGAAGAGTGGATGCCTCAGCAATTTGCCAGGTACACATGAGGGTATTTTGGGAAGACAGACTCCAGCCTAGGATCCTGCTTGTGAAGAAACCAGTGGCACTATGAGTGGGGACTGAGTAGCTACAGTACAGCAAAAACTAATGGTGAGCTAAGGATAGGCTAGAGGCTGGGAGAGGCTGGGGGAACTGTACAAAAGGGAACTTTTGACGCTTTTATACAGTTCCTCGTGTTGTGGTGACACCCAACCATAAAAATTATTTTGTCGCTACTTCATAGCTGTAATTGTGCTACCGTTATGAATTATAATGTAAATATCTGTGTTTTCCGATGGCCTTTTAGGGTTGTGACCTACAGGTTGAGAACCTCTGCTCTGGGTGAATTCTGTAAGTACAGTGACCAAGGCCAAAACATAGAAGGGAGCCCGGTGTTTGTGTTCTGCCCCCTAGTGGCAGTTTTTTATGTCACAATCTATGGTGTTTAAGGAGAGTTCAGTAGGCTGGTCGCCCCTGTCTTTGGGGCCTGGTTTTCCATCATTAGGATGGGAGCCCCTGAGTATTCTAGGAACAGCTGCAACTCAGCCATTCCCAACCAACTGGGAACAGGAAGAAAGCAGGATTTGGAAGCTGTGCCATAGAACCTGGTAGAATGGAGCCTAAGACGTGCTCTATCCACAGGCCAGAGAGACAGGGAACGCAGAGAAGGGACTTCTGTTTTGTTTTTGTTTTAGGTGTATTTATTTTATATGTATGAGTGTTTTGGCTGCTCATATGTCTGCACACCACTTATGTGCCTGGTGCCCACAGAGGCCACTAGAGGGTGTTGGATCCCCTGGAAGTGGAGTTAAAGATGGTTCTGAGGCACCTGAGAATCAAACCCCAAGTCCTCTGCAAAAGGAACAAAGCACTCTAAACCACTGAGTCATTTCTCCAGCTTCAGCATTGGAGTTATTTAATTGAAGTTCTAGGGTTCAGAATTGGGTTAGAACTTAATCATACTCTTTGGTTTCTGATACATTTCTCACTTGCCTTTAGCTAATTCCTCCCTTAGCTGTTTTTCACAACACTTAAACTCCTATGAACTTAAACTTCCTATGAACAAGGGAAATTCTGCTTTCACTTTTAAGTCAAGCCGCCCCAATTCCTGCCAGCCTTCTTCCAAAGGAAGCTTCACATGAAGCGCCAGTACACACAAGTGGAATGGGTGTGGCTGAGACAGAGGTGGGAGACCTGCCTGCTTGTCTCCTCTGCCGAGCAGCCCCAAATAGCTTCTGGAATTATTTAGAATATGCTCTATGCCACAGTGTTCAAGCAGTGGGGGCCTGTCTTCTCTGTTCCCATGCCCCTGAGTCCAGCACATGTCCAGTCTAGGCTTTGTTGGATACAAATGTTGGATGGAATGTAATAAATGAGAGAAAGTTGCTCCAGTCTTACCAGATCTGCTGTGGGACTAAGAAGCACAATGTCTCTCTGCCCCCCAAGTATCCCCCATGTTGATTGTGGTAACACTGCCTGAAGTTCCCCCATCATCTCAGAGTCTGACCCTGAATGTCCTCCTGGTCCCAGAACAATTGCTGTGCTCTCCGTGAAGCTTTCCCAGATGCTGCCTTTGAACACTGCATCCATTTTATGACATGCCTCTCCAGCATTCTTCACACTCACTCAACCTTCCCTGCATACCTGCCTCATTTCTCCAAGAGTGTAGACGCTGCCTGCATCAAGAGCTGGAGATGAGGGATGGTTGGCTGACCTTGCCATGCATCTCGGGGCTTTCCACAGTGACATTCAATAAATGTTGGAGAAGGGAGAAAGGGTCTCTGGGTGCTCCTGAGGACGTTAGATCTGCAGAAGGGCCTGTTCATAAGCTCCAGGAGTGACACCTGGAACCAATTTGACCTCCTATGACATTAAGTTGATCGGCTCCACGACAGTCACCAAGAAGAGAGCATGGAGGGAATGCAGGATAGGTAAGTTTTGGTGGAAAGGGGGTGTTTTGGGCCGAGTGGTGCCAGAGCCACATGCAGAGGATGTGTCCTCAGAAGTGTCAGTAAGCTTACTGTGGAAGGGCTCGCGGGAGGGGCCGGAGGCGCCAGAGCAGAGAACTGCTGAAGGAGGGTCTGCCTCCGAGGAGGCGAGGAGGAGGCGAGGAGGCGAGGGAGGCATCGAGTTTGCCTCCCCGCGCCGCCTGTTCCCCCTGTTTCAAGTGTCTGGCAGCCTGGGACAGAGGGGACTGCTTCCCTTTTTCTTTCCCCCCAGAACATCTGGGTCTACATCAGACATTCAGATCTGGTAAAGAAAATTGTTATGGAAATATGTAACCGTGAGCCATTATCAAAGGAAAGGCGTCTTTAAAGTCCCTTTCAACCCCCAGCCCGGTGGAGGGGACTGGAAATTGGAAAACTGGGAGCCGATTACAGGACCATCAAAGTGGCCGAAATTCAATCCAATCTGCAGGTTCTGAGGATGGCTAGCAGACCCCCATAGCAGCCCAGAAGACTGCAAACCTACTGTTTAAAAACCAAATGAATGGCATCATCAGATCCGGGTATAAAGCAGACTGCGCCCACAAAGTCTTCCCTGGATTTCCCTTACATTGGGGAAATCTGAGAAGCTGGGGCCCTTGGGGAGGCGTCTGGCCCTGGGGAGGCTCCCACCTACCAAGGCTTCTGTTTTCTCCCCACCCCACCAGAGCCCGTTCAGCAAGGGCCTTTGTATCTTCAAACCTCCTGATATATTTCTTCTGCATTTGTGCCTTCTCTGTTTCCCTCCACCAGTCCATCCTTTTTCTCCTTCCTTTTTTTTCCTTTTTCTAAATATTCCATTTCCTTTTTCCCTTCAGAATGTGCATATGACTTTCCATTCCTTTTGGGTCTTTCGGCTTCTCTCTCTCTCTCTCTCTCTCTCTCTCTCTCTCTCTCTCTCTCTCTCTCTCTCTCTTTCTCCCTCTCTCCCTCCACACTCCCCTCTAGCCTTTTCTCCTTAATTTTACTTTGGTTTTTTTTTTTTTTTTTTTTTTTTTTTTTTAGTCTCCTTTTCTGCTCGTGAATTTCCTGTAACTTCTGGCTAGAGGTGAAGGTCTTTGGGCTGGTTTATTTATTGCAGTGAGTCCAGGGTACTTCCCACAGTTGTCCAAACACAAACGACCCTCCGTGTGCACATTAGGGACCCTTCTCCCAATGCACATCACCAAGAGCTGTCCATCGCCACGAGTTTACTGTGCCAGTACACACAGGCACACACAAAACACATGTGGTTTCACCTATAGGCAAGCTCTGCAGGCATGGAATTTTATGTTGGGAAGGTGGAATGCTACAGTGCGTAAAACCGATACAGGCAAAGAAGCCCACGATTTATAATTCTTTTTTATATGGAGCGAGAGTAAGAGACTATAATTTTACTACTAATAAAATTCTCCATATTTATTCTCAAAATATGTTTCTCTCCTTTCACGGTTCTCCTCACCATAACCATGAAGGCTCCCTTAGATCTTAAATTCACAGAGTTGTTTTTTTTTTTTAAAGCCTAGTTTCCCCATGACCACTCGTATCTCCATTTTGTCATCCGCCTTAGAAAATTTTCAGAAGGGTTTCTGAAAGACAAAAGGGAAAGGTGAGAAATACACACACACACACACACACACACACACACACACACACACACGAATGTTTGTCGAAGAGTGCAATTAGGAGAGAAGAGAAAAAAACGAAAGCGCACATACAGCCTGGGCCCCAAAAGTTCCAAAAAGCACAGGAGCCCACATCGCAAGCACGGACAAGGACAATCGACGGGACCCAGTGCTTCGCTGCCGGCTGCCGGCGCCTCGCCGCTGCCTGTGACTCGGACCGCGAGAGCGCCAGCAGGGACCCGGTGCCGGAGTCACGCACCCGCCTCTAGAGAGTACTTCGATCGGATCGTGGGTCGGTGGAGGACTTCTCTCATGCCGCGCTCCCTTCTCGCGCTTTTCATCTCCCCACCGCCTCCGCTACAAGCAGGCAGGGAGGTCCGATGGCCCCCTGCGACGGCCCCCAGTTCACGAGCACCGCGCCGGGTTGCACTCGCCTGTGCCATAGCAGAACTCAGGCCCCACGCCGCGGCGCTTGCGTCCTCGGCCCCGGCTGGAGAGAAGAGCGCGTCTGGCGGCGGCGGACTACACTCTAAGAGCGCCCCGAAGCTCCTGGCGATCCCCGAGGAAGCCAAGCGCCGGTTCCCTTTGATCTCATTTTATAGAGGCTTGAAGTTGACATTAAACTTCGAGCCCTTTTTATCTATTTCAATCTCTCTCTTATTCCCATTTTAGAGGCGAACTGTGCCGGTGCGGATCAAACCCTGCTGATCCGCGAGGATGCGAGGGAGGGAACAGGACAGCCCGGCCTTCCAGCCCCGCAACGGGGTACGGGAGTGGCTCCGGGCTCAGCCCCATCTCCACATCCATACTTAGCTCCCACTTTTCCCCACTTTTTCTCCTTCCCTCACATGAGCCCCGCTGCTTCCCCTCAAAGTAATATTTGGCCCTGGGGTGGCGCAAGGTTGAGGAAAGACTTGGGCACCGGGAGGTTCCCCAAATGCTGTGAGCTGCCGTGCGCAATCTTCACTCTGCAGCCCCCGCATCCACGCCAAGACTCAATTACTTTCAGGTGTGGACCACTTAATACAATAAATCTTCCGGGGCAGGAGGCAAAGTTGTAGGGGCCAGAATCAAAACAGCCGACTTTGAAATCATAAACAGGGGCTTCCCTCGAGTCCAGTATACTTGGGAGGGCAGGGGAGAAGGAGATGTGGGTAGAGTGTCCCTTTTTGGAGCAATAATGGTTGTCCTTGTCTGGGTGAGGAGGCCCTGAGACGCTTTGTCTCCTGTCTGGTGCAGACTTTTGTCCCTTTCCAATCTCCATTCTGATGAAGAGGATCCGACGCTTCCTTGATTACCAACCAGAGACCCGGGAGCCCGGTCTGGAAGATCCAATGGAAACTGAAAACTTCTTCCCATCGCCTCAGTGTTGCTTGTCCTTTGTCTGTCATTTACTGGCCAGAATTCTCTTCATCTGATATTTCCAAACCTGCTTTTGCAACGCTCCAGGGAGCCCCGGGTGATCTCTAGGGCTTTGTGAAACCCTCAAAATGAAACTTGAATCGGCGCTAATTATTTAGCTACAAAATACAGATCTTGGATGTTGGTGAGCCCAACAAGGCTCATCCTCAGCACCACAAATACCAGAGGCAAGGATACCTCCTTCAGAGAGCCCTGGATCGGGGTAGGGGTTTCCCAGGAGGGCAGGGGCTTGGTTTGTGGAGCTCTGGGGCTGGAGAAAGAACCCTAATGAGAGGAATAGGAACTCTGTCTCACGCTGGAGGAGGAAGAGCCTGGGTTTCTACCCTCTTAACAGCATTTAAAAATCCTCCAGCAAGGTCCAGTTTACTGGATAAAGCAAACTGGTTCCTTCCCTGTTTGCTAGGAAATTCAAGCCAAAGAGAATTTTTATATGGCCTTCCCTAAGAATCTGGGTGGATATAAAAAATACTGTCTATGGTGGCTCTACTCCTTTAAAGGAGTTACTCACCCAAAAGTCTCAGAGGGCCCCTCACTCCTTACAACACAGACTCTAGGAAACTGCCCTTCTGAGCTCAGCTAGGGAAGCCAGATGTGGAGGGCAACCCACTCATGCTCACTTTACTCATTCTCATGGCCTCTGACAAGAACCCACATGTTTCCACACAGAGAACAAATCTACCCCATTACAGAGTTACTCTGTTGAAGAAAACACTGGTGTGATATTGGAAACATGCTGGGCCCACTTGTAAGAGCCGGAAAGAGAGGTCCTCTCCTCAGGAAGGCAGCAGAGGCCAGTGTGTGAAACTAAGTCCACCCTCACTTGGCAAGGGCAGACTGAGGGAGGGATTACTGGCCGAAACATCTGCAGTGTGAGACCATGGAGCTGGTGGGCTAGTTACAGACAGGATCTGGCCAGTAGAGAGGAAGAGCATGGTATTGGTGCCTTAGGGGCAGCTAGGGAAACATTACATGTGCTTGGGCTTGGGGCCAAAGGAGAAATGGACCCTGGAGCCTCCCCAGAGCCTGAACTTTATAGCAAATAACTTCAGAGTTTAGCTGGATGTGTAGCTCTGCATTGGAGTGTTTGTCTTCCATGTACACGGTCCTGAACTGCACCCCCAGCATCATAAGGTGGGGGAGCACACAATTTGGGCACCAGTGATACAACTGACCTAAATAGCTTATTAGCAAATGGAAAATATATAAACACACAACAATTACCTCTAAGAAAAAAAAGTTATTAAAATCCCTCCTTGTGTAATTTGCAAAATAAAAAGCTGAGACCATATGGGTGAGGAAGAAAGTGCAGTTATGAACTAATTAGCTCTGAACTGGGAGCTGAAGTCCCCGCTCTAGGCCTCCAATCCCTCGTTTCTAAGTGAAGGTGACAGACTCTATCAGTGGTTCTCAGAACTTTAGAATGCCACCGAATCACCTGGGGGTCAGGGGTGAACCACATGCTAAAATAAAAATGGCTGGGCCCTACAGCAAGGACTTTTGACTTAGTCTGAGTTGGGCCTGCTAAATTGCCCTGTTTGTAACCCTGATGCTGTTGTTGCTGGATCGAGGACTACATTTTGAGAACCTTTGCGTTGTATGACATTTAAACACATATCCAGGCCTCATATTCTGTTCTATCCTGTATTCCTATGTGTCTTTTAGAGCCCCTGAAGAACCTGGTGCCAAGTCTGAGCAGGCTAATGTCTTACACCCAGGCTCGTAGCTCCTGTCATCCGTGCAGAAGAAAGTTCTTAGCAAAACAACAGAGGTTGACCCTGCCCACTAAGGGATTCCCCATCATGGAGTGCAAGCTCCCCAGCTTGAACTGCCCCTCAGCTGGCTGATTATGAGACCAAGTGCTCCAACTACAGCCAATGCTGGTTTTTCTTTGTGCCGTTGCAGAGCTGGGCCTAATCCTAGCTAAGTTCCAGGCAAGCCTGCTGTGTAGACAGCAGCCTTCGGAAGGGTTGGCAACAGCCCAGGGTACATCTCTGGGCCCCTCAATGTGGCCTAGTATCTGCCAAACATTTGCCCCAACACACACACACACACACACACACACACACACACACACACACACACACGCCTGTGCGCACACATGCTCACATACACACACACTTCACCACACACGGAGCCCCAGTCAAGAGAGCTAATTTTACTTTGATGTACCTCTCGCTGCACATTTGTTTCAGCTCCTCTCCTGGAGCCCCGGTCTTATTTATCTTCTTGGCATAGGTTCTTAGGATACTTCTATTCAGACGGCAGCAAAATCACTCAGCTCCACTGTTTTATGAAGTTTATCAAACAGCAAAATATCCGGTCTCTTTGTCCTATGGATCTGGTGTGAATGTGCCTACAGATCTGCTCTCCCCCAGACGTCCTGGGGTCTGTCTGTGGGTATGGATCCCCTTTCCTGTGAACACCCTGCAAAATCCAGGACTTGCATATTTCTTGCTGCAAGAGGCCCCCAAAGCAGATGCAGGGCTTTGGGACTTCCGAATAGGGTCACACAGACACATATGCCACACATGCACACACTATGTTCTCACCCACTAGAGAGCCAGCCCCATGTGCCATGGCAGACTGGCCTCTCTGCACACACACCCCCATCCCAATCAGCCTGGCACAGAGCCCATCCCAGCAGCAGGAGCTGCTCCTAAAATCATCACTACCATCCCAGTCTAAAATTTTGGGATCTCTGTGGAGAGAGCCCCATCCCATGCAGGCGAGACTTGGACTTTCTGCACCCCTTTAAAGGGAATGTGTGTTTCATAATCATCACAGGGAAACGCAAAACAGCCACAGGCCTGGTTTCTCCCAGACCTTTGCCTCCTCCCTCAGCATCCTTTTTGCTGAAATGTCAACCCCAGGGGCTAAACTCATTAGTAGCTGGGTGGTACTGTTCCTAAGCCTGGTAAACCCACTCTAAGCTGTCCTCCTTCTATCTCCCCGCTAACAGAACTCCTTAAGTCCAGAGAGTCATCCCAGGCCTTACAGATGCTCCAACATGATTGTTTTCAATGCATATGAGGCACAGGCATTAGGTCCTTCCTGCATGAATCTGGTTCAGAGATTTAAGATGCCCCTGAAGACCTGTTCCTGTACTTTATCCTAGAAAAACCAACTATCCCTTCTTTTAATGCCAGAGGGGCTCTCTGGCTCCTATTCACTGGTCTTTAGATCACATATACATCTCCCTAACACACACACACACACACACACACACACACACACACACACACACCTTACTCCAATCTGGAAGTGAGTCCTGTCATTTTTTCCAATGCATACCTTTTTTCCCCCTAGTCATCCCTCTCCATTTCCTCAGCTACATTCCGGTACAGGCCTTCTCATCTCCTTCCTGGACCAACCTCTCACCTGCCGAGTATGCTCACTTTGCTTATGCCCACTGGCTACCTTGGAAAAGTTACTTTCTCTGTACCTCAATTTGTAAGATGAGAACTACTTCTTAAGGAGGCAAGAACTAAGTAAAAGTAAGGCCTGGAAGGGGTTTCATCCTCAAGTAAGTGTTCAGGAGTATTAGGTCTCACCATTATAATTATTATTCTGGCCAAGCTTTCAAAATTATCTTACCAAAGCACATCTCTCACCTTCCAACTAAAGAACAAGAGTAGGGCCAGGCGGTGGTGGTGCACGCCTTTAATCCCAGCACTCGGGAGGCAGAGGCAGGCAGATCTTTGTGAGTTCGAGGCCAGCCTGGTCTACAGAGCGAGATCCAGGAACTACACAGAGAAACTCTGTCTCCAAAAACCAAAAAAAAAAAGAACAAGAGTAGTAATAATACTCCTACCAAATACTTACAATGAGCCAGGCCCTGCTCCAATTGCATTTCAACACTGTTCAGTGGCTCCCTGTTGTCTAAAAGAAAACAGGCATTCTTCACATCCTGCCCAATCTACCTGTCCTCATCACTGCTCCTCCTTCAGCAAACCCTAGAGGTGGCCAGCAGTTCCCTGGGCCCTGGCAAGCTCTTTCACACATGGAATCAGAAACCACTCTCCTCGTCATCTGCCCATATTTTGATGGCCCTTCTTGTTTTCTCAGGCTGAAGCTCGAAAACCTCTGAGGATTCTCTGGGGAATTGTGGGGGAATTCTTTAGCCTTAGTCTTCATAGTCATGCATCTGAGAGTCCAGGAACATTTCATGACCATCTAGTGGTTTCCTTTTCTACCTGAACGTCACCTGGTGGTATAACAGCCCCCTCCTGACCGTGTCTGCTTCTCATCAAGGACAAGTCCGCATGTTTAGTCAACATACGATGTTTCTAGGGAATCATTCATAATTCTAAATCTTGTCTAACTAGGAGAAAAAAAAAACTCCTAATAAAAAGGATCCAGCTAGGCTGTGGCATAAAAATATGGTGTGTTTTCAGTTCTGTCACTCTGTTGGGTACAGACTCTGTTCGCCTGAAATCTTAGGTCCTTTGAACGGCTACAAAAGGAGAATTTAGCCACTGAGCATGTGAGATGATTCTGATTCTGAAAGCATTGCATGCTGGAGACAGTGCAAGCTCACCATGTGACTGCCTTGACCTCCCTTCCCCAGCTTACAGCAGTGAATGTATGAATCCAAACACACTTCTCATTCTCTTCCTCTGTAAGATGGGCAGAGTGTCGGATACCTATATTAGCACCCAAGAGTGCTAACCTCTATCTAGTTTGAGGCCAGGGAGCTTCCTTGCCCAGAGAAAACCAGAACACACTTTTCCTACCGTCAGGACTTCTTAGGCTTTCTCAGAGACAGGCAGTTATCACCCAGTGGGCTTTGACACTTGCCTGCCTTGCACCCTTATGCCCTCTCCAGTCATCTTAACCCTTCAATACTGCCACTCCTGACCCAACACATAGGACCGGCACCTGACCTAAGGGTATCCCAAAAGTGTGGAGCAGTAGTAGGGTCTGAGCGGTGGCCTGAATCAGTCTATTGTAGCCAGCCTCTGAAGTGACCTCCAAGGAGCTCTGCCTCCTGCAATCCTTGTTCACACTAAATTGGGACTGACCTCGGTAGCCAGCAGACTGCAACAGAAGCAGTGCTGTGCTGAGCTGTGTATGGTAGAGCATGCTTATACCCCCAGCGGCTGGGAAGCAGATGTAAGAGGAGAATCAAGAGTCTTGGGTTCAGGAGAGCTTGTCTCAAAACACACACACACACACACACACACACACACACACACACACACACACACACAGAGAGACAGACAGACAGACAGACAGACAGACAGACAGACAGAAGCAGTATTTGTGAGGTAGTTCCCAAGTCATAAATTACACTGCAGCTGCCACAGCAGTCTCTGACCACTCACTGTTTGGGAGAGCCAGTCACCTGGTTGTGCTTGGTGACATTCAACCAGCCACAGGTGAGCCAACACCAACTTGTCAACCACGTGAGCAAGTCACTTGGAAACAAATCTCCTAGGCCCGGTTAAACTCAATCTGAGTTGGGGTCCTCCATGATCCCCAACCAGAGCCAGAGCCATTCAGACTTCCTGACTCCCGTAGTACCTACAGCTCCCCCACAGGAACTGACTACTAAGTCTTTAAGCTTTGAGATGTTTAGTTATACAGCAATAGATAACTGACAATATACAGTTCTAAATCATTTTCCCCATTTGTGAGATGGGAATGTCAACACTAAGTTTATAGCACTGTAAAGATTAAGCTTGATTGACACATGGCAGGTATTCTGTAAACAATGGGTGTGGAATCACCATTCACTTCCTCTCCTTCCCAAATATTCCAGAGGAACTGGGAAAGCTGGGCAAAGCCTCTTCTACATGCTACCCTGTGTCCCCCCACCCCCCAGTTCCTTTTAAAGCTAAGACCCAGTCTCAGCTCTTTGTCCCTTCATTCCTGACAGATCCTGGTCTGGAGTGGTGTACCTGAAACACAGTGAAGAGTTCCTTCAAGAACTCTTGGGTAGGTCCACTCACATCTCTCAGGGTGTTCAGGGGTATATGTTTGCATTTCTTTCCAAGGGCCCCAAATGTGATAATTACATACTTATTAGCCCTATAAAATAACAAATCTGGAATCTGCACTCTGGAACCAATGGATTTCCTGCCGAAATAAGTTCAAGAGGTGCCCTAGCCAGCATTCTCTGTGAGAGCCAAAATCCCGCCACAGAAGGCTGCACAGAGGGACCCGCCTAGCCCACATCACACACTCTGCCTTTCTACTCATCTCTCCACTTCAAGGCTTCCATTGTGAGTGTGTTTTCTGGCTCTCTGGTCTCAGCTTTCTTATCATTGTTGTTTCTCTGCTGACTTAATGTGTGCCTGCTGGGCTGGGTGCTGGTCTTGGGGGCCCTCCTGTTGGAGTAGACTCAATTCCTAAGGACTGGAGCTTTCTCCTCTTCCCCTCCTGTGGGTGAAGAGAGTGTTTGAAGCTAGAGACTAAGCTGATGCCCCTGGAACCAACCTCCTGCTCTCTGGAATGTCTCTAGATTCTGTGGACTTCTCCTCCTCTTCCTCCAGCCTAGGCCCAGCAATATTCACCATGTCTGAGTTCCCACCAAATGGCCTCCTCTCTCACCTGGGAGCTACTCTTTCTGGGATACCCTCTCTTCCTGCCCCTCTATTCACCTTCACTTAGGCAACCCCCCACTCTACCTTCCAGATTCAACCTTAGAGTAGTACCTCACGACCACCTGTCTCCTGCTGTCCCCATTACTGAGTTAGGCATCTATCTTGTGAGTCCCTCACAGCTTCCTGAGCACAATCCTATTCTGTGAGATAAAGCCTATTGCTTTGCATCCTTCTCCTGACTCTCTGGAAAGGCCCTGGATGTAAGTGGTACTGTCTCTGGCCCGATCCTCTGTGCAGTCCCGATCTCGGCCATGTGGCAGGCATTGAACAAATGTTTGATGAACACACATCATTGCATATGATTAATCAAGGTGTTAGAACTTCCCCCAAAGTCTACTATTGCCCATTTCTCCTTTATACCAAGAATGAGTTCATAAAACTCCTCCACAACGTGGCAACATGGTCCACATGGGGCACTTGCTAGAGAATTCATTTATTTTTCACACACAAAAAAAGCAAGTCAGCAGTACTATCTCAGGTCCTCCAACACAGACACACCATAGCCATCCTTCTACCTCTGCCTCCCTCCTCTCATTCCTCCTAACCCTGGTGAGATACATAGAGGCCTGTGTGTGTGTGTGTGTGTGTGTGTGTGTGTGTGTGTGTGTGTGTACGCGCTCAAAGGTAGATCTAGGCTCAAGAAACATCTGTATAAACACTAGCTCTCTCAGTCCAGGAAAGCTGACTACAGAATCATTCCTCACACTTTTGCAGTATAGAAACTTAGATATGGAGAGGTTAAGGGGCTTTTCAATCAAACACATTAAATTGATAGAGAAGGAAAAACAGTCCTTAAACTCCCAGAAATTTCACCCTATAAAGCATAGGATCCAGCCTACATTGTTAAAAACATAGTCAAGGACCCTGGTTCCCACAATACAAACCTTTCTTAAAAGTATCATCCACCCATGGGCGAGGAACACCGGATCTTTAGGTTTATTTACCATTCCATAGCCTGACCTTCCAGGAAGAATGTAGCTAATGAGAAACAATCCACTTGGGCTCCCAAACCCGGCATTTTCGTAAGGATCAATTTAGGATTTCAGTGTCTAAACAGAACAAGGGCGATGCTAACTATCTTCCCCTCCAAGGGAAAAACAAGCAACTGGAAGGCAGTTTTGTATTTATTAAGAAAATCTCAAATGTGAGGTTCCATTGGTACCGTTGTTCTGGCTCCTTTTGGTTATCACAGAAGGATGTTCCACTTCATGGGGTAGAGACAGAGGGATGGAGAAAATAAAGGGGAAAGGTAGCTGGAACTGTTGTTTTCCTAATCACAGAGCTGACCTTACACTTGAGCTAGGAGCCAGGACTGACCCCCACTAGTTCACATCCAAGAGATGGTGTGCTTAACGCCACTGACCCTCTTCACTTCAACAAAGCCTAAGCCCCATGCAAGCAAGGGTACCTTTGTCTCCTGTCACCAGCAGACCCTCCTGGGAGATGAAATAACTCAACAATCATCAATAAAAGTATCATTTCCATTTTAAAACTTGTCCTACTTGGCAAGTGGAGAATTTTTTTTATAAAGTTTTTTGTTGTTGTTGTTTGTTGTTTTTTAATTGCAGGACCTAAAAGTCTCTGGATCATTTATGGGCTCATCTCTTACTCTGTTGAGAATGGATCAGTGAGAAATGCTATTAATTCAATGGTTATTAAACAGTGTGAATAATAAATTCATGAATCCTCTTAAAACTCTGCCCCACATCCAAATTAGTCTTAAAACCACTCAGGTGTTAGACCTGTTTCATTTGGTCTCCGTTTAAAAGAAGCCATTCCCTCCCTGCTCCCTTGCCTTTTCTGGCCACCATAGCTGGGTGCCAATTGGTGTTCCTGAAGCCACTGGGGCAGCTCGGTTCAAACTAACTCTGTCCCCATCTGGTCTCAACTTCCTTTTGGGGAACAAGCTCCAGCTTTTCCACTGGGAAAACAGAATGTATAAGAAATGATTTCTACCTTATTTTGTTAGCTGAAAAAGAATAGAGAGCTTGTAGGATAGGAAGAATGGATCTGAGAGCAAATTCTGGTTCTGATACTAACTGGTTCTGCCCACCTTGAACAATCGGCTCTCTCACTCTGTAAAGGTGGTCTAATAATTGTGCCTACTTCATGGGTTGTTGTGAACATACCTAAATCCGTGTATGCTGGATATCTGAGCTAAGTCCAGCACACTGTGTCCACGCACACAGCTATAAAGTGAGGGCTCCTGGTTCTCCCAATGCTCCCCAACTCTCAGGCCACCTAGGAAGGAAAAATAAGACCTTGGAAGTTCTCCTGTGTTATCTATGCACCTGCTTCACCAGACTGCTCTCAACTGGAGACAAAGGCCTGCATTTGGATCAGTGATTTAAGGAGAGCAGGAGAGGCTCCTCTGGGCTTCTTGTTCTCCACAGTTCTGGGAGAAAACCCTTCCAGAAGAGGTAACTTCACCGACCTCAGCTGTCATCTGGGCCCTCCTATCTCCTTAGTTCAGTTAGTAACACCATTACAGCATGGAAATGGTCTTTGTGCAGAGCAAAGGAATGTCAGGAGGAATCTCTAGGGCTGGGAAAGGCAACAGAATCCATCCCTTCGTTCAGCTCCCGTGCCAGGGCCATTCTATCTGGAGTCAGGAGACTTCTACAGATTCAGTGATAGAACCCTGAAATCTGGGTTCCCATTTTCTTGAGAAATCATTATTGTCAGTAAATTAACACAGTATAGCAAAACACAAGTGTTTCTCAAATACCCCATGTCCATATGTGTGTGGCCCATTTTTATGACAAGAAAACTGAGGCAAACAGCTCAGCGTTTAATCCAGGCTGCCTTGTTTAATTTGGTAGTGACATTTTTCTTGTGTCACACTTTCGTCCTCCAAATTAAGGTGCTTGGTAACTTTGTTGATTAGATGTCCTGAAATGGTACAATCTCCTAGATAGTCAACAATATCCAATTGACAAGTATTGAGAACTTTTATTAGTAATCAATTCAACGGTGTCCACAGCTGAGATCCAGTGGCCTCCCCTCTGGTACAGGCAGAGGGAAAACGTCATTTGGAGCCAAGCTTCCCTAGCTGGAAATACCAGCCCCAGGTGCTCCCATCTCTGCCCAGCCTGCAGTCTGTGATTAGGGGCCCTAATGGCCATAATGCCTCCAATGTGGTGTTTAAGCCAATAAGGCTTCAGAGAAGTTACGGTATGTTTAATAATGGCTTAATGACTCCTTGTGAGACGCAAGGCTTCTGGTTCCTGTTTGGCCTTGATTTACAGCCCAACTCTGGCTGAGGACAGCCAAGAAACCCCCTCTAAGCCTCCAACGGAAGAGGGAGGTGTTCACACCAGGCCTCTTGGATTCCTTTAAAAATTGAGAATTCAAATGAAATACAAATGACGTTTGACTCCCTACCCCTCTCGCTAATCTCCAGGGGCACTAAAAATATAAATGGTTTAACCCAGACCTAAGGAATCTTTAAACTAGGATCCAAAGGACCTCTGGCATTTCTTCCCAAATCTTAGGTACAGCAAGGGCTGTTCTATTTCAGAAAAGCTAAAACTATACCCTAATCCCAGGTTTCCTTTGGGCTGGGGAGACTCACTTCACCTCGCATCCTACCCTCACTATGTCCAAAATAGCAGGTCTGAAATAGTCCCTTTGCAGTGGGTCCTTGGACACTCTGAAAGGCATTTCATGCTGCTCAGAAGGACAATGACCCTTCTACTTCTTCCATACCTGACTCAACAGCTACCTGGGCAGACCACCGTGAAGTCCTGGGAACCTGTCGGCTCTGGCCTGCCTGGCTTTGGAACTCACCACTAATATATAGAAGGACCTCCACAGTCAGATGAAAACACTAAGTGATGGGATCAAGGCACCACAGCAAATTAATAATAGTATCCAGGCCCAAGCTTCCCAGGCCCCCACTTAGTGTCCGATCACTGATATGCCTGTGATATGCAAAACAAGTGTCTAAGAGAGGTGTGCTTGCTTTTTTCCTCCTGCTACCAGGAAAAAGAGCCAGGAGACCTGTAGTTCAGCCACTGTAGGGGCTCTCCTCTCAGGCGGACGAGGTCAGATCAGGCCTCAGAGAGTATGTTGGAGGAGGGCGTCTACCCACACTGCCTCACCTCTCCAGGGACAAGAGCCACTAAGATGGATTATCAGGACTCAGGGTGCAGCTCAGAGCCAAGGACTCACCCGAACTGGTAGACAAAGGGGATCCTGCCCTCGAAAGGAAGCAGCCTTCCTCTTCCTCTCTTCCAACTGCTTGTGATATCGGCTCGGGGTGCATCAGGGGGTTCCTGGGCTCCGAGGGGTTAACCCGCGCGGGGCCGCACGTGACGTGGATAGTTCCAGCATTAAGTCAGAGGCGCGGCCCCCTCTCCTGCCCCCCCACCCCCCGCGGCGCACGCCGCTCCCGGGGGCTCCGCGCCCCCGAGCCCAGGTCCCTCCCCCTTGGCAGGCGCTCACAGGCCGCGCGGGTAGCGGGAGCCCCGGAGCCCCGGCGGCCTGTGCGCCCGGAGCCGGCATGGACCCTGAGCGCTGCGCGCCTTTCGCGGTGGGGCCGGCAGCGGGTCCCTACGCGGCCGCGGGGGACGAGCCTCCAGGCGCCCAGGGGACTCCCGACGCCGCGCCTCACCTGCACCCCGCGCCACCCCGCGGCCCGCGGCTAAGCCGCTTCCCGGCCTGCGGGCCCCTGGAACCGTACCTCCCAGAGCCCGCCAAGCCGCCCGCCAAGTACCTGCAGGACCTCGGGCCGGGCCCGGTGCTCAACGGCGGCCACTTCTACGAGGGCCCCGCGGAAGGTAACGCGCAGCCCGACCCCGTGTCGTTCCCTTCCCCCCGGTCCCTCCTCGTCTCCCCGACCCCCTCTCCCGCTTTCCTGCTTCCCAACCTTGGGCCCGTCTCTCATTTCCCACGGTTCCCTCGCTTGATCGCTACCGGCCTGGGCAGGCAAGGCCAGTGCGGTGGGGACCGCACAGTCGTGTCCCGGGCGCGGCGGCAACGGGAGGCGGGAGGTCAAAGGAGGGTTGAGTGGTCACGATCCTGGGCCCATTCCGGCCCCGAAGACGACAGAACCTGAAAGGAGAAATCATGCTCATCTGGAGCCGGGCCTCTGCTGCCACCGACCCAGAAGCGGGGACTGGATCGAGGGCCCGGGAGCCTAACTGGGCCTCGACGCTGGGAGAGAAGAGCTCGGCTTTTGTGTCTGGCGTCCGTTGAGGGCGCAGAGGCTGTGTCTCGACTTAGTGGCCAAGCTGGACTCAGCGAAGGGCTGCGGCCTGGACTTACCCAGCTCTCCAAGTCGGGCCCAGCCTCTTCAGGAAAGGGTGCCGCCGCCGTGGCCGTTAGACGCTCCGCGGAGCAGCGGTGGCTGATGCACTTCGGTGCCTGGGACCGTTGTCAAGATCGAATAATTATGCTCTTGTTCCTCAGACTAACCTGGCCTCCCCGCACGGGGATGGCCGCCCTCCTTGTAGTTGGCATGCCGGCACCGAATCGCCACCTCTGAGCCGTCGGAAGCGGCCTTGGACAGTCCTAAACCCCAAGGCGCCTCCCGCTCCGGGGACAGTGCCCTGTGTGCTAAAGCGGGTAGCCCGTGCCATTATCTGAGAACGTGCCTGAATGGCTGGGCCTGGCAAGACTAGTTTGCCGCTCACTATACCCGCTGACCCACGAGAGCCTCGGCGCCCACGCCCACCCCTTGTATGCTGCCACATTTCACGGCCCAGACTCAGAGCTGGATCTCTGGAGATCCGCCCATGCGGCAATCGCCTGCGCCTCACCGGCCTCCTCCGAGTGGCTGAGCAGCTAGCAGCTCCGGCCTTCGTCCGGTCAGGGTGGTGGGAGTGTGCAGGGGAGGCCTGGGAGGTGTGTTGGGGTCATCGGAGGAAATGAGCAAGTCCGCGGAGCTTCGCGTCTAATGCCCTTTGAAAGAGGCTCTCCTGATAAAAACCACAGTTGGGACTTAATGAGAAGCAGTTGGCCTGGCTCCTCTGATCCCTGCCAGACGGCGGCATCCGCGCAGCGGCCAGAGCACCGCCAGGGACAGGTACCCGCTTGGGTCGGTGTCGCACCCGGCAGCACCCACCCCATAGTCCAGTATCCCGGCCGCTGCACAGCATCCTGCACCTACAGTTCGGGTTCCTGGATAGCCAAGGGGTTGGGCGCCTGTCGAAAAGCTGCGGGCAGCGAGTCTGTTCTCTCAACGAAAAGTGGCGAAAGAAAGAAAGAAAGAAAAAGTAAAAGAAAGTTAAAAAAAAAAGAAAAGAAAAAAAGCAACAACCCAAAGGGAGATGAGGACGTTGAACAAAACAACGGATTAGAGGTTGAAGAACAAAGGTAACAGGGGAAGTCAATCGGTGGGGCGGACAGAAGAACGAAAGGGAGTGAATGGACTAACGAAAAGAGCAAACAGCAGATCGAACGAAGCGGGTAAACGAGGAAGAAAAAGAGAGAGAGAGAACAGAACAAACGAAAGAAGAGGGTACTCCCTAAAGGGATAGCGCACACCAAATAGGAACAAATGAGATAGGAAAATTAATGATTTGGGTTGTGCCGGGGACAGGCCAAACGCAAAGGAGGCGCAGCCCAGCGAGCTCGAGCCTGGGCTGGGATCCTGGCCACTGCTCCCTCTCGACGCCCTGACTGAAACTCCTCAGTTCTGGTCTTGGTTGTACGTGGATCCTTAGTAAATAAAGGTGACCCCAACCCCCCCCCCCACACACACACACACACATCTTTAAACTATCGGTCTCGGAGGAGCATTTGGCTAGTCTTTGCTGAGACCCAGTTGTTGCGCTCCGAGCCTGGCTCACATCTCTTCTCCTCAACCTGGCGGCGTCTGCATCCCGGCTGCCTCTGGCCGCACTTTGCAGAAAGTGCCCTGCCCTTCTCCCGACACGGGCCTCGTTTCATCCTTTCCAGCCACCCATGCACCCTCCTCGGGTAATACCTGTGTGTGCAGGGATGGTTCCTTCCGGTTCCTCCAGGGCTGCCAGTTTGTCCCTAAGCATGGCTCTCTGACCTGGGAACGAATCCTCTGGAAACGATTCCTGTTGGAGTTCTACCCACCTGCTTCAGTTGAAATCCACAGCCCTAAGACCCGTCCTGGAGCTTGGCGCTTATTACGGTCAGAGCTGAGGAAGCCCAGGCTTCATTTAGAGACCCCAGCATGACGATAGAAAACGAGCTCACCTTAGAGCAAGGCGGCCTTAAACGCTGAAAGCCAGGTGGCTGATTCTGTGACAATAGTGGATGCCACAATCTGGACTTAGGAGCAGCCAGGATTGGTGCTGCTCACCAACCAAGCTTGAGGTGGCTTGGGACAGCATGTGGTAGGGCTGTGGTGCGCTTCTCCCTGGTCAGGGATGCACAGGTTTGAAGGTCAGGTCAGAGATAAAGAATCCTGACCCCTGTTGGTTCGGTAAAGGTCCCGGTTCTTGCACCTGGCTTTCACTCAGAGTGCTGTTGCATTCCTGCAGGTGTACAGGCTCAGGACTCTCCTTACACTTTGCTTCAGGCTCCCAGTGACCAACAACCAACTTGAGTACTCTCTCTGGACCACCCCCAGTGTGCTGTAGTAACTGATAACAGTTCAAACCTCAAATGGGCCCTCCTTAACGGAACGACCTTCCCCTAGAGAGTTTAAACTGATAGTGTCTACTCCTGGACACCCTTCCTGGTGGCTACTCTCCATTTCTCCCATTTCTGTCTCTGCTCTCCTTAGGCTTGACTCCTCGGGAAGCTGCTTGGGAATCTCTGAAAAGTGGCCCTGGCCCTGGAGTCCTCCCACTAGATCAGGAAGGTTTTAGGGAAACAGTTATGAAGAGGGGAAGCAGTTGTCTGTCACTCGAGAAGACTGTAGAGAGGGCAGGCATGAGAGAGGAACAGAGGTCAGCAGGCTTAGCCTCTGTTGGAGGGGATAGCTGCTCTGCTGTGTTTTGATCTCTTGACTTTATAAGCTTATGGGCTCAAGATCAGGAAAGCAAGTGACTGGGCCCTAGACCAGAGTATTTCCTGTGAGCTGGCTCTTATGGGAACAGACACTGGGAGTAAGGAAGCAGAAGACCTCGGGGAGCTCTGTGTAGTGAGGTCAGTACTTCTGAGCTCCTGCCCTGAGCTCCTCTCCACCCATTTTCTGCCTGAAGTCCACCCTTACCTCCCTGAGAACCCAAGACCCCAAGGCTCTTCCCTGCCAGGCCATTTTGAGGGCCTGCTATCTCCAGGTGACCCATTCCAAGCTCCCGACGCCCTCTGACAATTTCTTATGATTTAGGTTGACTTCTTTGATCCCTCCTTCCTAGCCAAACGTGATGATGGGGAGCAGAATGTAAGGACTGCAGTAGGATTCCTCCCTATGCTGCCTGTGGGTCATGGAGGAGACGGTTGCTACACGCTGGTGCTGCCAGAGGCCAGGCCTTGTGTGACTGTCCTAGGTCTTCAGGACACACACGGGAAGCTTATTTCACAGCCTAGGTGGTCCTGAGGGGGTCATCGACCGCTCTCCAGCTGGAAAGGGTTCAGCCCAAGTTGCCCTCCAGATAGGGGCTCGTCTGACTCAGTGTACCCCTCTTCACACACATCCACAGCTATGATCTTGACATTAAGTCTCCAGGAAGAAACTGCTTCTTGGTGCCAGCTAGCTGGGCCTCCTGAGGGCCAGGCCCCCATTGGAGATGGGCCTGGGGCCAAAGAAGGGGCCCTCTGAGTCAGCAGGGCGTCTTTGTGGCGTCCTCTTTGTCGTGGCTTCCATCCCAGCAGACTGTTGAGGGGGATCTTTATGGGGACACTGCTGGGGGTCTTTTCCAGAGGGAGAGGGTGGGGGATGATTGTGGTGACCTATTTTTCACCATGCCAGGTCAGTCATATGGGGTTCCTGAGCGAGAGCATGTCAGAGTGAGGCTGCTGGGAACTGTTCCCAGTCTGCAATGGCGCCCTCCCTCGCTGCCTGTTAATGGAGGTGATGAGGAAACGCTCAGAAACTCCTGAGGTGGGAGGGGAAGAAATTGTTGAGGGTGATGGGGGAAAGGGAGTTGTGGTACTGGCCTCTCAGAACTCCTCCAAAGCACAGCCTATCTGGCCTCCACCTTTCTTAAGCTGGAGCTTAAGTTCTTGCCCTGACATCACAACTTAGGGATGAAGGAAGGCAGGTAATTCCTATGGAATCAGCATTGTCCCAGCTTGCTCTTCATACCTCAGAGTTGGGAAAATTAATATTAATGTGAGACTTGGACTTCAAAGAGTGAGGCGCAGGGAAACCAGCCAGAGGTGGTCTATGCATCTCTGTCCATGCCTGCCTGGCTCTGGTAGCAGAGGCATGAGCCCGAGGGCCTGGGAACCAAGGCTGGCACAGCCAGAACAAGGGAGCACTCTAGAAGGGGTGGGAGATGTCAACCACCCCATCCTTAACCCCTGCCCCCACTCTTGGCCCTGCTGGGGTGGCAGTCCCTGCTGTGGCGCCAATCCTGGCACCTCCACACCCTGTGGGAGACACCACCACAGAGCACTTCCCCGAAATGAACCCCCCTCTGGCCCCAGAAGATCTGCCCAGACCACAGAGCACATGGTTCCCTAGGGCCCCCTCCCCAGCTGGAGGCTCAGCAGCCAGGCCTCTGAATGCCAGGCTCCCAGGGAGGGTGGCTGCCAGGAGGAAGACAAGGGGAGGAGGAGGAGGAGGGGGAGGGGAGGAGGGGGAGGGGGAGGAGACTAAAGCTTCGGTGCTCTTCCCCTCCCTCTATTCCACCCACAAAACCCCCTGTTAGGGTTCCATTCTCCTTTTTGTGTTTTCCATTGCAGCTGAGGAGAAGGCCTCCAAAGCCGCCAGCTTCCCCCAGCTGCCGGTGGATTGCCCAGGGGGTCCCAGAGACGGGCCCTCTAATGTACAAGGTTCCCCAGGTCCCTGCCTGGCCAGCCTGCGTGTCATCCCTCTTTCCCCGGGACTTCCTGACTCCATGGAGTTGGCCAAGAGCAAGAGCAAGAAGCGCCGAAACCGCACGACCTTCAGCACGTTCCAGCTGGAAGAACTGGAGAAAGTCTTCCAGAAAACCCACTACCCTGACGTGTATGCCCGGGAGCAGCTGGCTTTACGCACGGACCTGACTGAGGCCCGGGTACAGGTGAGGCCATAGTGGGCACCAGACTCTCTGGCTACCACAGCCACTCAGGCCATGGACCAGACCAAGGAAGAGCTAGGAGAGGTGGGCACTAGTGTCTCAGAGAGCCAGCCTGGCCAGGTCCTCCTGGAGGCCGGCCTTTGGAGCTCACCCTTCACGCTCAGCTCTACTGTGACTACAGACTCTTCTCTATTTCTGATGAAATACATCATTGGGTCAAGGCTTGGGCATAGATTTGCAGATGGTCTCTTGGAGTCCAAATATCTGTATGGGAGTCCTCTATTATTTACTAGCTAGCCAGATGATTTGGTGTTTCTGTTGCCCACTTTTAGAAAAGGAGTTACCAGTAGCAAGCCAGAGAATCTTTGAGGGTCGTCAGTCGGGCAGCATTTTAGAAGAAGTGAGTGCTGAGCATACATCAGTGCTACTTCTGAGGTGGCTGGCAAGAGCGGGAAGGTCACCAAAGGATGTGTCAGACTCATCATGAGCCAACAACCAGCTTCTAGTTAGGAGGACTTGACCAGGAACCCTTCCCTACTCCAACGGGCTCTTCTGTACAGAAACCAACCTTCAGGGCCTTTGGCTGTGACCACCATTTCCCATAGTGGGGAGCTCAGCCAATGGGGAAGCGGGAGAGAGGGTGGGTGGGTGCTGGAAGTGATGGAGAACATGGAGGTGACTAACTAGCAGGACTGGGATGGAAAGGGCCTTCATTAAGAGTCTGGCTTAAGAGGAAGACTGGTCACTTGTGGCCTTGCTTTGATCCATGGTTTAGTTAGAACAGGTTTCCCAGTGCCAGAGAAGGAGCCCCTGGAAGGTGTGTTTGGGGTTCTAGAGAAAGGTGAGGTCACCGCCTGGGCAGAGGCATCTGCCTCTCCTACAGTGAGGGAAGAGAAGTGAAACTTGGTCTATCACTCCCAGGACAGTGCCCTTCCAGAGACTTGAGAAGATGCTAAGGTGGGGGGCAGCCCTAACGGACTGTGGGGCCCCACAGGCCGCTCTACCGAAGCCAGCACCATCGATCCTCCAAAACCAGAGAGGGGCTAAAGCTGTCTCCTCTCCTCTGCTGTGTCCCCACGCTTTCCTGTCCCATCTCGGTGGCAGCTAAAACTGTCTTCTATGACTGTCCGCCAAGGTCCCCAAGCTATGGGAACAACCCCAGATTTTATAAGCTAAGGAAGTCCAGAACAGGGAGGCTCTGGAATGTTGTGTTGGGGTGGTGTCTGAGTTGCTTTTCCCTGTGGAAATGCATAGTGTGTGTGGGGGGGGGAACCTCCCTCATTCCTCTCCTAGGCCCTCTCCCTCTTCTTCCTCCTTCTTTTCTTTTTCTTTTAAGATTTTTGGAGGGTGTTTTTGAAACAGGGTCTCATTCTCTCTAGAATCTAGGCTGTCCCCGGTGTCATTTAACAGCCCAGGCTGGCCTCAAACTAAAGATCCTCCTGAGTGCTGGCAATAACACACGCTATAGGCATGCGCCACCAGACCTAGCTCCTCGTCCTTTAGGACCCTGGAAGAATACAAGAGTAGTCATGGGACTCCCAAAACCAGTCCAAAGGGCCTGGAGAATAGGGAGGTTCTTCTCTGACAGGACCATGATGCTCACCATAAACCCCACCCCATGAAGAGGACTAATTAAGAACACACATGTGACAATGGAGAGGCAAGTCCCAAGTCCAGGCAGAGGTCCACAGTGGAGAGGTTCCAGGGGGAAGTGGGTGGTGACAAGAAAGTAATTCCCAATAAAGAGGAGGGCGAGGAGAGAGAAGGGCATTCACGGTGGACACTCCTAACCTTGGCCAGGCCTACCCTGGCATCCCAACAACCTGGAAGCTAGGAGAATAGGGGAGCACAGCCTCTTAGTTATCAAGGTGCTGGCCTATGTGAGTAGAGGTGACCAAGGAGAAAGGTATATATGAGGGCTAGGGATGTCCTCATCCCAAACAGGGTAGTGGGGTTTTACACACATGTACACACATACACAGCTTTTTCTATTTTTATTCCTAGATGGATCCCTAGAAAACAGTGATGGTTTGTGTGTGGTTCGTTTTGGCTTTGGTTTTGGGTTCAGATTTTGGCAGGGGTACGCGTGTGTTATACTGGCTTCAAACTCAGTATGTGACTGAAGCTGGACTTGAACAACTAATCCTCTAGCCTCCACTTCCAAGTTCTGGAATTCCAGGCGTGTGTCCTTACACCCACCTTGGTTTGGTTTCAATATTACCAACATCTATTCCATAGCGGACACGACATTAAATGAAAGAAGTCAAACTATACCACCCATTCAAATAAATGAAATAGGATAGGGTACATGCCATATTCATCACATGGGTGCTCAGATATGTGTAAGACACAGGACCCCTCACCTGCCAGGAACTCATAAATAATCAAGAAGTAGACTCCCGAAGAGAGCATGGGCACAAAATGTGATGAGTGCACTGAGAAAGGTCAGAACATTCTAGAAGAACCCAGCCTGGAGGATATGTCAAAGAGACGGATAGTCCAGGAAGGGGAAACTTACTTACTGGTGGGAAGGAACCACAGCAGGTATCTTAAAAAGAGAGGTGGGTGGGAGCTTGGGAAGCATCTAGGATGAGCAAAGTGCTGTTGCCTGCCAGGACCTAAGACTCTGGAGAGGGTAGAGACCTAAGGAGCCTTGCTAGGAAATGGACTCTAGGTCAGGGTTTCCAAGGAGCCACTGAGGGATTAAACAGGACCATGACCTGAGCAGGAGTGCCTTAACTGAACAGGAATGCCTTGATTCATTGGATGCTACAAGGTGGATCAACCAGACTAATGCCCACACACTGGCACACCTAGGAGGTATCCTGAGCCCACAAGCCCCCTTCCCCTAAACACTGTGACAAGACCTAGCCAGGCTGGAGATGAAGAGAGTGTCTCAGTCTGGGGAATGCTAGGGGCCCTGGGGGCCAGTAGTACTGTTCTGGAATGGGGCCTCTCCCAGGCTCCACTGGCCCTGGGAACAGTGAGGATTTCTAAGCTCCTACCACTCGGGATTTTCTGGCTTGGCTCTAGATCCCAGGAGAGGACTCAGTGATTACCCTCACCCATTAGGCTCCAGTCCTCAGGGCTGCTCTGGCATCCCTTAACCCTCCCCAATGGTCCCCAGGTCTGGTTCCAGAACCGCAGAGCCAAGTGGCGGAAGCGTGAGCGTTATGGGAAGATGCAGGAGGGGCGGAACCCTTTCACCACTGCCTATGATATCTCTGTGCTGCCCCGAACTGACAGCCATCCTCAGGTGAGACCTTTAGTCCCTCCCTTCCACGAGGCCTGTCCTGGACCTGTGGGGTTGCCAGTGAGAACATGTGCTCTGGGGGAGGGGGAGCTGCAGCATCTGGGTGCTGTGTAATGTGGGCAAATCACTTCTTCCTCTTGAGAGCAGGGCTATTGCCTACTCTGATACATACAGAACATGGAAGAATTAAAGAAGAAAGTATAGTTCTGAGAAGCCATGGTGGGGACATCCTGGATGCCAGTATAAGTAGTAGGAGGGATGACCCTGGGCCTAGTGGAGACTTCTAGAAAGCTTCTGAGGTTTCAAGGACAAGGAGAGAGCCACCAGGGTAAGGCACGCAGCTTCTGGGGCAAGCAGCTCATGGCCCTCCTTTTTCCTTCTCTTTTCAGCTGCAGAACTCCCTGTGGCCCAGTCCAGGGTCTGGGAGCCCAGGGGGGCCCTGCCTCATGTCTCCAGAGGGCATCCCCTCTCCGTGCATGTCTCCATACTCCCATTCCCATGGAAATGTGGCTGGCTTCATGGGAGTGCCAGCCTCCCCAGCAGCCCACCCTGGCATCTATTCCATCCATGGCTTTCCTCCTGCCCTGGGAGGGCACAGCTTTGAGCCTTCTCCGGATGGTGACTACAAGTCTCCAAGCCTCGTCTCGCTCAGGGTGAAGCCCAAAGAGCCCCCCAGCCTGCTGAACTGGACCACGTGATGGGTTACCTGGACACAGACTGAGCTGCCCGCTCCTCTTCCTGCTCTCGCCTGCTCCTCACCCATCTCTACCTGGACACCAGACAGCAAAACCTTTTGCCTCCGTATCCCGGGTGGTTCCAGAAGCTTGGGAGAGGAGCTGGGACCCTCAGCCTCCTTCAGGGAACAGGCTACAGGATCTTATCTCTTAAGATAAGGTAGGGCTGCCTAGGAGAAAGAGACTTCAAAGCAGGCAGAACGACTCTTAGTATAAACTGGGTCCCCTCGTTCAAACTGGGCTAGAGAAAAGGTGACAGACGATGCCCTGTTTCCTCAAGACGGTTCCTAACTCCTGGGATCCAGCCCAGGAAGATGGGAGGAGGATGCTAATTGAACAGGGAGGAGCTCTCTGTGGCACTTAGGGCTGGCCTCGCTTCTGCCTTTCTAACACCAGGGGGCGTTCGCTCAGCGTCTGGAGCTAACAGTACCCAGAAGGCTAGGGTCAGCTTAATAAAAGGTGGGGATCTCCTCTGCTCCAAGCATCCCTCACTTCTTTCTGCCCTGTGCCCAGTCAACCAACATACTGTGGAGTCATTTTCTCCAAGTGGGGGAAGAAATTTCACCAAACATTAAATTTCATGGGATCAGGGCCAGGGCTATGCCATAGAAACCATATTGGATGTTGATCAAAATAAAACAGATTTTTTCCAATCTCTGAGCCCCTGAGACCTGGATCCCTATTTTTGTAAAGATGCTTTTGTTTTGTAGTAATAAACACAGTGGTGTTTTTCATTCTAGGTGGCTGTCTATCCCCAACGTGTGGTTCTCAGTTGCTTTAGGGTTAACCTGTATCTATGATCTAGGCTGGGCCAAGCTTTCCTGTGGGACAGCAAGAATCCAGGGGCCTCTAATAAAAGGTGCAGGGTCAGTGGCAGAACCCTCAAGGTCAATGTATACCATGCCTGCAGAAGCTAGGTGGCTTTGGCAGGACCTGTGAGGCTCTAATGTGACAGGGCTTTATTTGGCAAGGAAATTTGGGGGTGGGAACAGGAGTAAGAAAGTTGAGGAAAGCTTGTGGTTGAACTGACCACAGAGAGAATGGAAGGACAGGGATCTTATGGAGGTTTTGAGTGCCTGTGGGCCGGGACCCCAAGTGCTGGGGGTGGGGCAGCTGTCTTCTCCCAGATGCCCCAGAGAGCATGTCTGAGCTGTAGGGCAGAGACAAAAGCCAGAACTCTTTCTTGTGGTTTTAGAGTATTACCCATTCTATCCCTCATCCCCTGCCTTATCTCTGGAGCCTGGAAGGCAGGAAAAAAGCAGGCCTGGCCCTCCCACCCTCCCAGTAAACACAACCACATTGCTCAGAAGAATTCCACTCAGCTCAGCTCAGCCATCCCCCACCCCATGCCTCATCTTTTAGGCACAGAAAAAGCCAAGCACGCAAAGACACATCAATGCTGTGCTTATTTCCAGGGAGGGAACAAGTCTTCCATCAGATTGAATTTCCTAGCCAAGACAGTTACCATGAGGTGGCCATGCATTCCCATAGAAGTGAGTGTCTTCCTTCTCTCTTCCTTTTCCAGAGAAAGCTTCTGGTAACTTCCTTCTTCCAACAATGGCTGAGAGAGAGGGCTAGCCAGAGCTACCACTCATGGATGGGCCTCCTAGACTTTTACCTACCGGTCAGTAAGGGGATCGGGGCTCAAGTCCCCATTTCTGATTCCAGGGTACATACCACTTCACTAGAAATGTCAGGGATGGTCAGTGACATTTTGGCCCTTAGGCCCTACAAAAACCATAGAGCTGTTTCTGTTATGTTAGCTGGTTCTCTTGCTGAGACAAAAGTCCCAACAAAGCAAGTTAAGGAAGGAAGGACTTATTCTGGCTCATGGCACAGGTTTGTTGTTGTTTTGTTTCAGAGACAGGTCTCTCTGTGTAGCCCTGGCTGTCTCAGAACTCGCTCTGTAGACCGGTCTGGCCTCAAACCCAGAGATCTGCCTGCCTCTGCTGGAATTAAATGTGTGTACCACCACCGCCCGGCTATGGCACAGTTCACACTCTGTGAGTGTGAGTGTGCGGGAGTGTGTGTTCACAGTCAGGAAGCACAGAGGGGTGCTGCTGCTCAGCTTGCTTTCCTTATTGCAGTCTGGGACCACAGCCTGTGGGATGGTACTGACCAGAGATGCAGAAAGATGTTGAAGTCCTACCCCATGCTGGGCACAGTGCTGTGCCAGAGACAGCACATGGTCAAGAAACACGCACTTCTTTTCTCCTCGTTTAGAAAGTTTAGAAAGAAAGATGGAAGGAGAGAAGTAGACTCTCTGAAGCTCAAGCAAAGGAAGCTGAAATACGGACGACGGGACCAGACAGAAGAAAATAACATTTCAAGTCAGCAAGAGTGGTAGACTCTAGGGGCCACGGGCAATACTTGGAGGGACTGTGGGGAGGGCACAGGGAGGCCGGATGCTGGCTACTGGCTCCCATCCAGGTGCATCTGCCCACAGCTCATATTTTTCTGTCCAGTGACAACTAAATGAAGAGAAAGCTAACTTTACAACCGCCCACTTCACACATAATGAATACGAATGGGCACCCCGGAGCCTGTCTCATGGGATTATCTGTGAGCTGACAGGTCCTCCCACTGACTGGGTCATCCCAGCCAGCCTGTCCCCTGGCTGGGGCACAGACAGCCCCTCACCTGCTTCCCATTAGCCATACACCCCTCCTCCTCCATGCCTTTAAGACACAGCCCCCAGGCCTCCAGATACTCTGCCTCCAAGCTCACTCTAGAGGTGATCCGAGACTCCCAGCTAGAGTCTACGGTTTACCAAGGTCAGGCTGGGTTTCTGCTCACTCCTGGGTGGGGAAAAGGAAGTGGTTCTACCTGGAATCCCAGCTTCAAGAGAGTTCTTGTACCATCTTTGCTGAGGCTCTCCTAGGTCCCACTGAGAGCCAAGCACAGATTCAAGCTTATGCTAGTTGTGGTGATGCACACCAGGAGGCTATCCAAAGAAACGAAGGTAGGAGGGTCACAAATTCCATCTTTAAGTCTCGGTTGTGGTGAGTGCATTGACTGCACAGAAGAACTGCAGGGCCCTAGCCAAGATGACACATTAGTCCAGGCCCAAGGTCATGGGTGGAGCAAATACCACTACATCCAGACTTCTACCTCAGTCAGCAGTAGAGACTGTTTCCCATCAGAGGTATTTAGCTGTCCTTCCCCACCTTCCTCAGCCATGGACACATCAATCTGAATTACCAACCCAAAGTGCAGACTCTCTGCAGCCCCAGACAGGAACAGAACCCAGCCTAGACAGGACCTGAGTAGACATTTTCCTGACCCAGCTGAGGAAGCATATAACTTACCCTCACCCCAGCCTCCTGGCTCCCTTCCCACTTCATTACTGTAAGGTCCCCGAGCCCAGTCTCTTGTCCAGGAGGAAGGCATGGACCCGGACTCTCGAGCCCATGGTGGGACCTTTGGATGGAAGGGTAGACTGGTACCCTCTTTACCGGGACCTTCAAGAACCCTAGCACAGCACTGGCCCAGAGCAGAAGATGGAAGGAAGTTTTGTCCTTAAAGGACTTGTTTTCTAGGAGATACAGGAAGAATATGCAAATCCACAGGTCAGAATTAGAAGGGTATCAGCAATGCTAATGGTTACCTATTTATAGTTGTCCCTTGTCAGCCAGGTACATGGGACTCCATTACCTGTTACCCTACTCAGTCTTTACAACAGCTGCTATCACTAAGGCAAACATTACAGATAATGAGGCTTGGAGCCCCATTAGCTCAAGGATATTCGGTGAGTAAAGGTCAAGGCTTGGATTAAAGACAGGGTAGGGGGGTGTGGCAGCACCCACTTTTCACCCAGTACTTCGGAGGCAGAGTCAAACTATGAAGTTAGTTCCAGGCCACCAGGACTACGTAGTGAGATCCTCCACACAGTGAGACCCTTATCTCAGAAGGGGAAAAATGTCAGGGCTGTCTGACTCCCAAGGGAGCGAACCCCTTTTGAGAGCAGCAATCTAAGGCTAACCGTGCCAAATGATGATAGCCGCTACTGTGCCTAAGTTATCAGTTCATTACAGAGCAGACAGGAAGAGAGCCTCCAGAGAGATAAACCCAACACGTACAGCCGGGGCGCTAGCATAGGAGTCCTCTGAGGCCAGGAGAGAAATAAATTGAGGCTCGAGGCTGGACCAAATGGCACAGACCTGTAATTCCAATTATTTGGAAGGCTGAGGCAGGAGGATTACAAGATCAAAGCCTGCCTGGGTTACAAGTCAGTTCAAGGCTGGACTGTGTACTGTGTACACTTATCGAGACCTTGCCTCAAAATAAAAAGTAGAGAATGCTGCGGATGTATCTCAGTGGCAGAGTGCTTACCTAGCGTGTATAAGGCCCTGGATTCAACCCCTAATGTGTCAAACCAAACCAAACCAAAACACAGCAGTAACCCAAGTCACTGTGAGGGAACATCAGGGTTAGCCAATAGCTAAAACAAGGCTAAGCCTGGGTGGCCCAGCTAAGGCCTAAAGCAAGGGACGTTTGCCATGAATCTTCTGTGCTAGGGGACCAAGTCAGAGCCAATACCAAGTAAGTATGGTAAACAAATGAACAACTGAGCAGTGGCAGCCAGTGCCAAGGGATGGCAATGATTAAGAGGGTGGGGGTGGGGAGTACATGGATACTGCAGAGACTGTGTTTGAGTCCTGGCTCTCTCCCTTACGTTCGGATGCCCTTGGGCAAGTTCTTCACCCCCTCTGTGCCAGTTTGCACATCTTCAGAACTGGGCTTCCGGCAGCATTTACCTTTCATGGTGCATTAGCTACTTTTCTTGTTGCTATGGCAACAACATATCTGGCAAAGGCGACTTCAAGAAGGGTTTATTTTGGCTCATAGTTTTAGGGGACACAGGTATCGTGGAGGAGGCGTGGTGAAAGGATTGTAGGTGGCTGATCACACACTGTCTGTTCAGAGTCAGGAAAACAGAGGGACGAATGTGGTGCTCAGTCCACTTTCCCCCCTCTTCTTTATTCGGACTATGTGATGGTGGCACCCACATCCAGGATAAGTCTTCCCTCCTCAGCTAAACCTCTCTAGAAATGTCCCATAGACACACCCTCAAGTGCATTTCTTAGGTGATTTTAAACCCAGCCAAATTGACAGAGAGGAGCAACCATCACACAGGACTATTATGACAGATGTTCTGTGAATCACAAGACACTTCACAGTGCATCTGGTCCCTGTTTAGCCTCCAGTAAGTGAATCTTTGAGATGATACAAGCCTTGGGGTAATCCATCCCTTGGTACAGTAAGGAACACTGGACCCTTCTGTGTAACTCAACCATTTTCAGAGTGCCTTCACGTCCATCTCATCACCCAGATGAGATGACAGCCAGAAACTGGGTTGTCTCCAAGCCGTTTACGTACAAGGACCTGGGTTCTCAGGGCCAACATGCCAGCAACACACCACAGTTGTGAGAAGCTGTTTTGCTCCCTTCCTTGGGGCCCGGCCCGAATCTAAACATGAAGGGATTCACGTGCCTAGGCTCAATGGCCTCATGTGATTTTCTGTAAGGCAGAAAGAGTCGGGGGAAGTCTACAAAGAGAAGCGGGGCTGGTCAATGCCTCAGGCTAAACAATTTCAGAGACCTAGATGCATGTTGGAGTAAGAATATGAAAACTCACCTTCCCAGACCAAAATCTCAGCATCTGTACTTCCTCTAAGTTCCAGCAAGCAGCAGCACATTGGCCAGGCACTTTAGGGGAAAAGAGCCAGTCATGGGGACTTTCCATCCCATAAAGCTATGTGACTTTGAGTTCTGACCTTTCCACCTGACTATTACTAACCACGCTGCCACATTAAAGCACAGCCTGAGGCTCAGCAGGCCACAGGCCCAGCAGGCACTGAATCTAAATACCAACGAGACAGACTTGCCCTGGAATATTTCCTTTATCAGTCAAGACGCTCCCCATTAGAGATTTAAGACCGCTTGCATGTTGCCTACAGGGAGCTTCTAGGAATTATGAAAAAGCAGCTCTGTCACTAAAGTCATAAGGAGGATGAATTTGAAGGAAAAGAAGGTTGAGGCAGACGTGACCAGGTACCTGAGCTGAGTGAGGTCCCAGGACTCAAACAGACACATTTCCCTTGTTTCTCCCTTAGCTATAGGAGCCACATGCTCTCTCCACCACCCTCCCACCATGACTGATTCCTGTGAGCACACAACTTTCCTCTTTGTCCCAATGAAGACCCAATCAGCTAACCCTTTAACCTAGCACTAACAGGCTTGGCTGAGGACAGCTCCAGAGTGTGATCCTGAGAAGCCTGAGGTTTCTACGGAAGCTACAGCAAGGCCAATAGTTTAGAATCCCAGGACCTAGAACCCTAAAGCAATCCCAGACTGCTGTGGGCAGATAACGGAAGTATCAACTTCTCCTTCCCTCTATGATAGGAAAGGCAGGCAGACAAGAGATAAGTGGATGGCCTATCATGCTGGTGGGAAGTGGCACTTGGAGAATTGGAGATTTTCAGACCGTATTTCTGAGGGAGAATCTCATGGTGCCTAGGCTAGCCTTGAACTATGTAGACGAGGATGGCCTAGGACCTCTGATTCTCCTGCTTCCATCTCTCAGGTGCTGAGATTCCAAGTGTGTACCACCATGGTTGATGTGGTGCTGGGGACCAAACCCAGGGGTTCTTACCTGCTAAGGAAGCACTCTACCCGAGCTACATCCCTAGCCCCCAGAGCCTGTCTACAGACAAGGCAACAGGCATAGTTTTGCTTTCTTTTAATGTAAACAGAATACACAAACACATTAAAAACCCCACCATGACACAAGAGAACACACAGAGTTTTATATATTTACAGGCCATGGTAATCAAGAGGAAACTGGCACATCTGACTTCGGGAAGCCTTGCTCTATCTTCAATTATATCCAAAGCCAGGGTGCAGAAGCTGTGGGATCTATCACTTCTGGACAAAACTCAGCAGGATGCTGGAATGGCACCGATACCCCCAGAGCACAACCAAGGTGCTGACTTTCTGTTCTTGGCCCTCACACAGCCCCTCCTTCTTGACCAGCTGACATGCCAAAGCTGCTCAGGAGTCAGTGTGACCTTGAGATTCAGCTGTCAATGAGAAGGGATGCAAGGCCCATCTCAGCTTTTCCCAGCCTAGGGCTAACTGTGAAATGGGTTGCAATCAATCTGATCCAAGAGGGGAGGGTAGACACTGGGCAAGTGGAGGAAGAGTAGATCCCAGCTTGGAGATGACTGCTCCTGAGTAGGATCCTGGGAACCAACCAGAGGCCATCCTAGATTTACTCACAGGCCCAGGGCTGGCTGTGGAGGACTCAATGGAGCTGTGCTGCCACCTGGAGGGCAATCTGGGCACTGCAGCAATGATGAGGCCAGTCCCTCGGGTGTGATGAGATCATGGTCTCTTTCAGTCCTCCTCACTGCAGCAACTCTTCCCAGGAAATGGGCTTAGAGAAGACCTCCCTTTCTAGCCACAGGTCATAGTTCATTTGGAAGTCCTCAGGTAGATCTACCCGCTGGCCCAAGACACTCTGCAGGCAATTGTCCACTGGCAAGAAGTCAGGGTTGCTGTGGGTCCGGTCATAGCGCCGGGCATTGAAGCGTTCGATGTTGGCACGAAGGGCACACTCCTCTGCCTGGAAGTCCCAAGGCCGGGCATCAAGATCTGGGACAAAGCAGGAAAACTCAGTTAGGAGTCCAGCCCTACAGCAGCTCCCCATGAGTAAGAGTGTGATCTTTAACCAGGAGATCGCCTCCAAACCCCATCCTCAGGAAGATGAATAGAAATTCTTTCCCAGAAGCAAAAGATAATCAAACATACGGAGAAAGCCCAGATCCACTGAGAAAGAGCCTTGCTCCCCAAACTCTGTAGACCAGATGGGAGAGCGCCTGGAAAAAGCACTTTTCTAACCCTGAAGTCTCCTTGGTTCCGGGGACAGAGCCCTGAGACTGCCTCAGTTGCTCCTCCTCTCACCTCCCTGACAACACATCACGTGCTCCTTGAGCCTGGACAGATACTGGGTATAGTGTTGCAGTGTTGTGACTGTGACAATGACTGTGACACCGTAACTCACAGCAACACCCAGAGAACAGTTAGACAGGAAGTGCCATGCGAAGGTCCATGGCCCAAGTGCAGCTGCCCTCTGTACCTGTGCAGTCTGTCCTGACAGAGGGCACACTAAAGAGCACGGGCTTCTGTGTATGCTGGGACCTGCAGAGAAGCCTTAGCAGGCACTGCGGGGTCACACTGTCCCAGAGTCCTGGGCGTGACAGAGGCTGGCTGCCAGCAGACAGTGGGCTTTAAAAAGAAAGCTGTGGACCATTGGACCAGGGAGGTGAGTGAGTGTCCCTTCTCTTAGTGTTTGACTTCATCCCTAAGGGAAGTAAGAAGCTGATCAGGAATGTACTCAGGAGGCAACAGTAGAGGGGGGGTATGCTGAAGAGATGACAGGAGCCAAAGCAGAGGCAGACAGAGGGGCGCAAGTGCAATCAGAGCCAGCCGGGAGCTTTGGATTTAGGCAGCCAGAAGGCAGTTGCAGTAGGGATGAAGAGGGGCAGAACGTTCTGGCAATTTCTAGAAAAGACATGATTTAGATTGAAGGGACAGAGAAGCAGATGAGCCCAGACACTGAGAAGCTTTCCAAAGTCTTGCCTGGAGCTCCCACAAAAACTAAAGCCAGACCCCTTTCTGTGCCTCAGGGCAGAGACAACTGAGGTCTCACAGGTGAGGAGTCAAAGTGTACCTTGTCCCACCCTTCCCACTCCTGCTTCCCGAGTGGCCTCACCATTGCCATAGGCCCAGTCATCGTTCAGCCGATGCCGCACCTTCTGGTAGATGGCGGACATGGTCTTCATGTTGCTCTTGCGCCACTGTCGCCCCAAGTACTTGGTCTGCACTTTGAGCAGCTTCAGCACATAGAGCTGCATCATGGCTTGCTTCACCTTCAGGGCCCGCTTCAGGATGGGCGCCGACTTGAACACCACCAGCATCTGGGCAGGCACAGTGGCGGCCATGGTGAGCAAAGGAGTAAGTGTGTGTACCACCACCACAGTCACTTAGCACTTCTGGGGTAGGAAACAGGGCGACAAGCCATGCAGTTTCTCTTGAACTCACTGGTTTGGTGGTACACGGAGTTTTAATCACTAAAACCAGCAGAGCTACAGGCAAACCACAAAGGTTAGTCACCCTAATAATGGATCACTCTGTAATCTCATTTCTGAGAATTCATGGACCTTCCCTGTCCCAAAAGCATCCCAGGGTTAAGGCAGCTCTTGGACTCCTGACTATCATTTCCCAATCAGGACCAAGAGGCTACGGGAAAAGTATCTGTGAGGGTGGGTTTGTTTCAGAGCATGACTACGAGTCTCTTCCAGCTTCCGGTTCTACTCAGCAAAGACCAGAAGTCTGCAGAACTGAATGAGGACAATGCTGCCTCACGAGCCCCACCCTGAGGTCTCCTTGTCCCAGGTGAGGGGAGGCGCCGCATGTGGTACTGTTCTGTGAGTCCCAGGCTTGCTGCGGCACTGACTCACCATAGTCCTTGAATGTTTCCACTTCGTTAGCTTGTTCAAGATCCGAAGCAGATTAATGCAAGAGAAGAGGTTCCTCCAGCAAAACTGGTTGTTGTCACCAGCTTCCTGCAGGAAAAGCCAGGGACAATCACAACTCTCACACTAGCTGCTCAGCAGTGTGCAAAGGTCTTCACAAATACACCACAGTTGGCCACGCTTCAGTGTTTCTAGCACAAAGTCCCCTTGTCTCACAGCCAGTTAAAGGGAAAGTCCACCCCACAAGTTGACAGAGAAACAGCAACTCAATAGACTTTTCCTGCAGGAAATACAGCCCCAGACTTCAGTGGGAAGATGCAGGCAGCTTGAGTAGGCAAGTTCTAGGTTAGTAGCCCTGCAGAACATGCTCCCTGAATAACTCTAGCCCAATCCCCAATCATTCTGCTCTATAGCATCCCTCCCCCTGACTTTATGGCCATCTCTGGTACTTTAAAAGCCTATTCTGGTGACCTATTCTGGAAGACATCTCTATGTTTGTGTTGGGGGAGGCAACCCTCATACCAAAGGGATAGCCAGGAGGATCCCAGCCACTCACCAGACTCTCTGCAGTTAGCTCTGGAAGCTCATTCACCACGCAATGAGGGTAATCCAGGACGGAAATGCTGCAGAATGCAAGAAGACCCAGGTGCTCACCGTGAGCAAAGGCTGGGTCTGCCAGAGTAGCCATGATTGATTTGAAGCAGAAGTCAGAATCTACCTTGCTTGCTCTACCTCAGTTTCCCTGACTGATGAGGAAATGTGTACATGTACAGTTTCCCTGTGACTGGACCAGTTAGTCTAATGAGGAACTGTAAGGGGTGCAGACACTACTGCAGCGTTCCCGTTACACGAATCTAGACGGTGAGGCTCCAGACAACTGATTTACACCAAGCCCTCTTAGAAGCCACAGCTAGCTGGACACTTCCCTTGTGATGGCTCACACTGATGAACAGGTGCTATCAGGTACAGCTGGCACAGGTGGGTATTAAGTATCAGACAAAGCTTTACAGTGCACAAAGCCAAGCTCCTTACAGAGAACTGGGAGGGGAAAGGGAAGAAGGACAGAAGTGGTAGTGAGGACAATTCCAGAGCCTAGGATGAGAGCTCCTGGTCAAACACAAAGTCACTAGACTAGCTAGCCTCAAAACTGACACACTGTCATTTCACTTTGTCTCCTGATGTCAACAAAGTGTTGACTCATAGATGCTCAGAAAAATGTCTGCTGAACAGTCTCAGTGAAGAGACCAGCTGGAAGTACTGCCATCCGGCTATACCACCCTTTCTTGGTCCCCGGTCCTCATCACCTGTTCTTGGCAGTGATGTAGGACATGATGTTTTGATTGAAGAACTTCAGGATCAAAGGGATGCAGTTGGCAAAGACCAGGTGCTGGGCCATGTATTCAAACTGAAACCAACAGAAGAAAACTAAGCATGCCTCTTGGGACTGTATTCTCTTTTCTCCAGAGACAAAAAAGCCTTGGCTGGAGAACCTCATATTAGAATGCTCATGCAGAGCTCCAGTGGGCCAAGCCCTATTCTCTTGGGCTAGGGGAGCAGCAGGGACCAAGGCGCTGGCCCAGTGCACAGGCAGGCAGGGACTGAGGCGCTGGCCCAGCACACAGGCAGGCAGGTAGGGACCGAGGCGCTGGCCCAGCGCACAGGCAGGCGGGCAGACCCACAGGTACCTGGTAGACATGGTTCAACTTAAAGTGCTTGAGCAGCAGCAGCAGCACAGCGGAAATGGCCTTGACGATGACCTCTTTGTGGCGGTTCACGTCCACCCCCAGCTTCATGCTCTGCAACACTGTGGTGCTAGAAACACAAGTGCCTGGTGAGTCACCTTCCTCCCAGGTGTCCACAGTGGGGACCGATTCCAGAACCCTCTGGCAAGGGCCCACAGCCCGCAAACATTTCAGAGGTCAGCCTTAGGGGTCCATCTACCCATCTCCCAAGCGATCCAGTTTGGCACAATTTCTATCTTCCCATGATCTGCCCAACACATTCTCAGTCCCTTCCTCTGCTTCTCCTCCAAAAAGGAACTTCTTTTCCAAATTCTCCCTACGCTTTGGCCACCCTATTAACTTGAATTCCCCAAAGTATGTTCTGTGGAAAACCAGTATGTGGAGAAGTTTCACTCTACAGCGCTGCACTGAGGGACCCTGAAGTCGAATAAATTTAGGAAGCACTGTCATATCAGTTTCTTAATTCAGGACTTCTCACTGCAAATCTTCAGAAGAGGAAATGCAGTATTTGATCATATTTCCTAGGACCATCAAGATGGCCTGCTGTTCGGTGAACCTCCCTCTGGTATGAGCCAATCCCTGCCTCCTCCCTCACCTGGCCACCATCACCAGACCAGGGCGGGATCCGCTCAGAACAAGGTGGTCCTAGCCAGCAGGTGAATCAGGTGTGGGCCTGGGCCCTTTCTCAACATAGAATATGACCTTAGACTAGACCTCAGGCTGTTCCCTCACATGGAAAGACCTGTTAGCCAGAGAGGAAGAACCCCTAAGAGTTTCACTCTCTCCTCTGAGATGTTTGCCAGGATTCAGCCTGCCAGTTCACTGGCCAGGAGAGACTCCACCATCACGGGCTCTATGGTGGCTAGCAAACAGACCAGAAATTACCCCTCCCACTCAGGGGGTGCCAACCACATGGCTCTAGGAGGGCTCTGAGAAAGTCTACTTTCCCATCTATTTTACAAAGGAAAACCGGCATTCCTAATTTACTTAGGATTCTGGCTAAGCCATCTCTCTACCTAGGGAAACTTATGCAGTAGTTTCCTTCGTCTGAATCAGAAATACCCTAGACTTAACCAGCAGCAAAGCTAGGCCAGCAAAAGAAACCAACCTGAAAGACACTGGCCCTCTTCCCTCTACCCATTCATAGCACTGATACTCACGGCATCTCCTCAGGCAGAACATCTGCCAGGATGTTGATTGAGTCCGTTTTGGCTTTTGATGTGGGAGCTGCAGCCAGTAGGATCTTCAGGAGGGCAATCTGGGAAAAGCGGACCATTCAGATGGGCCCCAGAGCCCAGGGTCATAATGGAGCAAGCCCCAAGAAGTGGAACTCCGGCAGGTCTGCAGGTGGCAGGAGACTTGTGGGGTGAAGGGGACCAGCCTATGGGGTATCTCACCACAGGTGCCTACTGATAGGCCCCCAGAGAGGTCCCAGACCCAGAGCACTCACCATATACTGAGGCAGGCTGGGGAGTAAGCCTTGGTAGAGGGTTTCTGCAGGAACTTGCTCAACTTCCTCTTCTCCCTTTAGTACAGAAGTCACAAACACAAGCCTATGTCTAGGCTACACTCTCCCGAGTCTCTAAGCATCCAGGTGAAGAGTGACACTGATGACAGCGTGCCAAGCGTCACTTGGGACAGTGTAGTCAGTTCTTACTGTAACACTCTTCCTAAGGCCCCACAGCCACGCTGCTAGCAAACACAGCACTGCTTAGGCCGAGACAGGCCTTTGAGGCCAGTCCGAGCCGTATAGAAAGGCCATCTGCGTTAGAGCTAGATGCTATCAAACCAACAAGTAAATAACAGAGAGAAGGTACTAGTCTATCACTGCTGTTCTTTCACAGGCAGGAAACAGAGCACCAAGAGGTCAAGTTTTGTGCTCAAGTTGCCATTCAGGGACTGAGAGAGTGGGACATGGACCGGAGAATCTCTTTAAGGAGAGGCCGAGCCCTGGAGCAACTTTGTAGACCAGGCCCCACTCAGAGATGAGAGCAGTTGGGGACTCCATGGCTGTAGGCATCTTAACTCACCCCTGAGAGAGGAGAGCGAAGGAATTCCTCTTCCATCTGTGCCTGGACCTCTGCAATCGATGTGTACTTGTGCTGAAGAGAGGCAGGAGAAGGTGCTGAGAAAAACACCCTTAATTCTCTGGCCACACTCCCCCCCCACCCCCACCCCCACACACACACTGGCAAAGACCCAAGATTTTACTCTGGTCTTCTGAGAGAGGGCTAAGTCACAGCAAAGATTCCCTAATGAAACTGCAAACTTCTAATAGCTTTCTAAGGAGGCATCTACTCTGACAACCTCTGTGAAAAGCCCATAGTCAATTAGCAAAAAGCAAACTAAGTGGAGGAAAGGGTTTTCAACAACAAAAATGACAGGAGAAAAGACATCAGAGGCCAAACTGTGTACTCAAAAAGCCTAGCTGCTGAGACCACTTATCATTACCAGTTTCAAAATTGGACTTAAAAATATTACAGTCCAGATACATCAGAAGCACTCCTGTGATCCCTCACAGCTCCGCCCCCCACCCCCAGCAGTGAGCATGGGAGAAAACAAGATGGTCTTGGCCCCAGCCCTGTCTTTAGATCCCACCCGCCTGCCTGCTGAGCGCCTGTGTCCTGTCTGCCTGCAGCCGTCTAGGACTGGGTAACTGAGCCTGCCTGATTTCTAAGCATGCTCTTAGCACACCACGATGGTGCTCATACCTCGCTCCCCAACCATTCTATAAACAGCAAAGCTGACAATGTCATCTCCACCTGCGACGCCTCTCCAACCTTAGAGCTTGGCTAAGGAAAAGGGAAGGCTACTTACGGGCTCCTTGAACTCTGAGACTGCTATCTAACACATCTCTAAAGAGGTCACACTTAAGAAGAGGTGCTTCCCAGGCTCTTGCTGGCAGACAATAATCCTGAACAGCTTGTCCCTTCTCACTTTATTCACCTGGGACCAAACAAGGCCAAAAGTTCCCTTCGGGCCACTTACCTGTTTCAGTGTCTTGATGCTTTCGTGGATTGGCCTTGGCAGCCCCACCACTGTGCTGGTGTCACTGGGGAATAAAGAAGGCCTTGTGCTGAGCCCAGACATCCATGCGCCTGTCTGCTGCCCCAAGGCCAGGCGAATGGACTTCAAAAGGAACTCAGGTCACACTCACCTGCCTAGAGTGTAGCCTATGAACTTGCTGCGGCTGGATTCAAGGAACATCTCAATGTCTTTCTCTCTACCAAAGAAGCAGGGACAGATTTTATCAAGTACTGTCTCAAGGTGTGCTACTGTCACAGGCCTGTGTTCTAATAGACAAAGCATTTCCAAATTGTGATTCCAGGACAAGGAAAGATCTCTTACAATCAGGGGGAAAAAATCTGAATTCCAGCTATTTTGATTTTTACATAATTTTGGGGGGGTTCATAAACTTAAAATATGTTTGTATTTCTATAATATGCATGTCCAGCTGACTCAAAATCAGGGAGGTATAGTAAACTTAAAAGCACAGTTTATTCAAACAATAGTAATATTTAATACTTTCAAACACTAAGAAGTGTAAGAGATAAATGAATCGTTTATTTTCTTGTCTCAACATCTTGGCTTTTGGGGTGACCTGTTCTACATTCTTCTCACACAACCCAGAAAGCTGAGGACTTACCCCTTTTACATCAGCTCATATACACAGCTATTCATTAAGCTGCTGCCTATAAAGATACACATCTCCAGCTACCTCCCCATCTACTGACTCACCCAATGATACTGTTCAATGCATTAAGTGGTTTTGTGAAACCCTTCATCTATCATTTTTATATAAAAAGCCATATACAACTCCAATGAGTGGGGACAGGTTTGCCTAGATACACATTTTATTTTTTCCCTGTCTCTCTTCACTATCAAGTTTGATCAGTTCAAATTACTGATACAGGAGTTGCACAAGGGTTATTTTGTGTGACATCAGCAAAACCATCCTCCCAGACATGCCCAGGATAGCACAGGACAATTTAAGGTTATCTTAGCCTTGCAGAAGAGCTTGGGTCCACACTGGCCTGAGGATATGAGGGCCCTCACTTCAAGACGATTCTAGAACTCTGAGACTCACCTGACCTTGGGAGCCCAAGGGAGCCCTTTGGGGCAGGTAAGTCTGTCAGTCTGAGGGTGCTGTAGTGGGGGAGGCATCACCTCATCTCGCTCAAGGGGAAAAGTCTCCCCCTCCAGGCTGTTGTCATCATCGTTCTCCTCCTCCTCTTCTCGAGAGTCATCAGCCTTATATGGATCCCGTTCATTGAAGGCATCTAAATTGTCCTGCTTTATCAGAGCCTGAAAGCACAGGGAAGGGGGCTGAGAAAGCTGGACAACTAACGAGCTGATGGCAGAGGGAAACAGTTCAGAGGAACAAAAGGTGTCAGATAGGGAGCTGGGAACATAGAGAAGGAGCTGGGACTAGAATGAAATGACAAGTCACTTCTTGCTCCAGCACCTCAACAGCTGCCACGATCTAAGTACCCACTATCCACTGGGCCTGGGGCTGGAGACAGTGTCCTTGCTGTGGACTCCTCTGATCGGCCTGATAGGAGCTGATTTCTAATATCCTGCTTGCCTTAAGAGCATGTGCTCACACCCTACCCCGTGTGCACTTGGAGATCTCTCGGGAGTCCTGGGCCCTCTGTTGCCTCACCTTGTGCTCCCGTCGGCCCCGTTTCTGCTGCTGCTCAATCAGGTCTGAGGCAGAGGCTGGTGGAGAGGCAGCCCTCATGTTTCGGATCACCTTGATGCTGTCCTCAGGCAGTGGGGGAAGGCCAAGGAGAGTACGCTTCTCAGCCTTCATGCTCTGCAGCTCCTCAAAGCCTCCCAGTGTGCACTGTGTAAAATGGAGGTGCAGAGCCTAGGTCACCATGTCCTTGTTGATATCACTATACTAAAAAGCATGCAAGACACCATCAGAACCCAAGCCTTTATAGAGACCCACACAGCCCCTTGGACAAAAAACTAAAGCCATCCAAGGAGAATTCAGAGCTCTCTCTACAAGGAACAAGAGAAAAAGAGCAAGGAAAGAATGAAACACCAGCTGCTGGAAGCTGGTGCTGGATACATGCAATTCTGTACATATGATATAGTCTCTCATTTTAAAAAGAAGCAGGGTGTGGTGGCACATACTGATAATCCCAACTCTTCTGAAGCTGAAGCAGGAGGATCACCAAAATTAGAAGTCCAGCCTAGTGTACATAGCAAGTTCCAGGCTACTCAAAGCTACAGAGAGACCATGTCTTTAAACCAACCAACCAAACAAAGCAGGGTAGAGCCAGTTCTTACAAATGTCAGCTGACTGATGCTTCAAAGCTGTGCATTTCAGTCTTCCAAACAAAACTAAAACCTACTGTGTGTTGCTCAAATAAAATAATATACTAAAAAAATAAAATAAAAACCTCTCTAAATTCACTAGAAGATCAAGCTCTAGCCCCATAGTCACTGTGGCTACTCAGTGCCACTGTGTCTGAGTAACTAAGCTTTCCTCTCAGCCTGAGTGAGGCTTCCTGAGGAACCAGCAGGTCTGGTCAAGATAAAGCTTGTACAGACCCTGAGAGGCTCTAAACTCACCAAACTCTGGCTGTAGAGTAAAGGGAAGACCCCACTCAGCACAGTGCTCCTCCTGGAGAGAGGGCTCCCTGCTTGTCCTGGGCTTGGTATCTGACAATGCCCCATGCTAAGTGTGATGGCCAGCCCACCCAGCATCTACTCCCTCCCCATACAGAAACAGTCCATTTCACAAGACACCCTCGGGAAATAGGCTAGCTAGAGGCTCACTCTTGCTTCCTTCAAAAGACATCTTACCGGGTTGCAGAGAGAGCTCCGCTGTTCAAAGTTAAGCTCAACCCAGGTAACAAGTCATCTGCCCACTGGACTACGACTACATCAGTGCCATCTTTGCCTCAAACCACTTTTACAACACAGGTTTGGGAGTGGTCTCCAAAGAGGCATCTTGTTCGAGGATGGCACTGCTGTATGATTAGAAATGGCTTTAACAAAAGCCAGGAGCCAATCTAGTATGACACGAAGGCCATGTCATGCCTGCCCCTACTCAGCACTTTTTTCCCTTGAGACAAGGTCTTACCATGTAGCCCTGGCTGTCCTAGAACTCACTCTGTGGACCAGGTTGCCCTCAGACTCACAGAGATCTGCCTGCCTCTGCCTCCCGAGTGCCGAGATTAAAGTTGTGCACCACCATGCCCTGTATTTTTTTCATCTCTTTTCTGGAACTTTTTAAAAACTGAGCCTGGGAGCTATACTGACGAGGCTGAGGCAGGAATATTTCAAGTTTAAGGCCAGATCTTGTGTCAAAATAAAAAGTAAACAGCTGAGGACAGGGCTCAGTGGGTAAGAGCACTTGCTTCAAAAAGATGAGGATGTGAGTTTAAATCCCTAGTACCCAGGTAAAAAGCTGGAGAAGTCACACATTAGCCTGTAACCCAACAGAATCAAGGGGTTTGCTGGCTGCCATCTTAGCACCAGGGTCAGGCAGAGATCCTGCCATAAGGGAATACAGCAAAGAATGACAGAGCAGGAAACTCTGGTCTCTTGAGCATGGGTGTGTACAGCTATACACACGTGTTCATGTACTACATACATGTACCAAATGCATACTCACATGCACAGAAAATAAGCAAATAAATAAAAAGTAAAAAGAACACCAGTGTAACTCAATGGAGTCTGTTTGCCTAGCATGCACAAGGTCCTAGGTTCAATCTGTAATACCACTAAACAAATATTTTTTAAACAAATTAGCTACATATTCACATAATTCAGTATTCAAAAAGAAACATAGTTATTCATCATTATCCATGGGAGACTAGCTCCAGAATCCCCCCCCCCCAGGAAGATATCACATCCCTCAGAAGATGGAACGGTATTTGCATACAACCTGCGCATAACCTTCTGCAAGCTTGAAATCATACCTAGATTATTTGTACTACCTAAAACTACATAAGTCATCATTATACTAGTTAGGGAACAGTAACAACAAAGTCTGTACAGCAGCACAGATGCAAACCTTATTCCTTGACCTGTATTTGGATGCATATATGGATGAGAATCCACAGGTACAGAGGGCCAACCATACAAAGACGTCTCTTTGCTGCCTTGTCTCCTAGCATATAAGTGCCCCCAAGAAGATGCTCACCAATACAGTCTTCCAGAGCAGCAAGAGAACTTTCTTCATGGGGAAGTGGGGGGCATGGCCGCTGCAAAATTTGGTCACCATCCCAAATAGCATGATGGCAAATGGCTCGTTGTTGTACAGAGGGGAGCCTGGAAGTGATTCAAAGATATCAGGACCCCAGGCAGCAACAGGACCCACCCAAAGCCCTCCAGTCTCAGCTCCCAGGCAAGGCCTGAACAGAGGACCCCAGGTCCTACCCAGCTCAGCTCTGAAGGTCTGTCGCATCGTTCTCCACTCGGCCTTGTCACCCTCACAATCCTGGTGCACAGTCTCCACAATCAGGTACATGATGTTGAGCAGAACCCTGAGCACAAGAACCAGTTCGTAAGAGAGTAAGACGGGGACCAAGCGGCACTCTCAGCAGGGAGTGGTGGTGTATGCTTGTAATACCAGTGCTTGAAAAGCTGAGGCAGGAGGGTCTCAAGTTTCAGGCCAGCCTGGGCTAGATAGTAAGCTCTAGCCTGGCCTAAATCATATATGGAGTCAGTCTCAAACAAACAAAAATGTGAAGGAGGAACCCTTGGGCTTTCTCACTTCCTGGCTAAGATGTAAACACCCATGCAAGTGGTAGGAGAAGGCTGTCATACAGAGAAAACCCAAGAAGAGAAGTGACACCTGAGGATTCTTGCTCAGGCAGAGCCTGTAACTCATTCTGTATCTCCAAACATGAACAAGAATGGCCTAAAGAATGTACTGCCCTAAGCCTCCTGAAAAGAAAAACAGAACTGACTAGAGTAAGTGACTGAGGTCTAAGCAGGCAGGATTACAGAAAGAGGGCAGAGTTTACCAGGAGAGTGGAAAACAGGAGGTGAAAGGCGGAGATCCTGACTACAGTGAGGAGAACCACAGCTCAATTCCAAAACCAGATTTCAACCCTAAAGCATGGGAAGACGCCCCTGTTCTTTAGCAGGGGCTATTCCTGTGCAGCCAGGAAGCACGGTGGCATTGTCAGGATAAACCCACACAGATGGGGATCAAATTGTGTACAACGGGTGGGAGTCCCAGAGCAACACCCTGGTTTCTGTCTACATATAAAATACTCTACAAATGGCCAGGCGGTGGTGGCACACGCCTTGAATCCCAGCACTCGGGAGGCAGAGGCAGACGGATCTCTGTGAGTTCGAGGCCAGCCTGGACTACAAAGTGAGTACCAGGAAAGGCGCAAAATTACACAGAGAAACCCTGTCTTGAAAAAACAAAAACAAAACAAAACAAAAAACAAACAAAAAAAAATCCTCTACAACCAACTCCTTAGCAGCTCTATTAAGTGGTTTGACCTTGATTTCCTCTGGATTTTCCAGGTCCCTCCTCTCCCCTAAGATGGCACCTCATCAAGGCCTACTAACGACTCCCAGAGAGCCTATCACTTGAGCTGATTAGTGTGCAAAAGGAATGCACACACAGCTAAAAAACGCTCGGTCTTGCTCTGAGCTCACTGTCTGGCTGCTCAGGGTACCAGGCTTGTAGCTTGTCTCACCTCAGGTCTGTGCTGTCAGCCAGGGAGATGGCAGGCTTCCTCACTGCACTGCTGCATGCAGCACTGTTACTGCGGAGAGATCGAAATCAGCTTGACAGGGTAAGGGAGGTAAGTGAGCCCTTGACAAGTCCTGTCCCATCAGGCAACAAGATGCCAATATGTTTAGGCTCTACACGAGACCTTAGGACACCACACTAGTTAAGAACTCAAGCCCTGAGCCGGGCAGTGGTGGTGCACACCTTTAATCCCAGCACTCGGGAGGCAAAGGCAGGTGGACCTCTGTGAGTTTGAGGCCAGCCTGGGCTACAGAGTGAGTACAGCTCTGTTCCAGGACAGCTGAAGCTGTTATACAGAAAAACCCTGTCTTGAAAAACCAGAAGAAAAAAAAAGAACTCAAGCCCTGGACCAGACTGTCAAGTCTCAAAGTATGAACCCTGGCTGTAGCTCTTACGTTTACTAGTTAGGTATACATGGGCAAGGTCGAGTCGACTTCTGTGTCTAGTTGTCTCATCTACAAAATCAGGGTGATAACAGTACTGGAGCCATTAACATGATTTAGTAAACATAATGTCCTGAGCACAGTGCCTGAGGATGTAGTACTCGGTGAGTGTTTTTAGTTACAACCATATTGATTTTAATGTTGTTGTTGTTTGTTTTTGGGTATGTTCTAAGTAGCTCTGGCTACCCTGGAACTCACTATGCAGACCACGCTGGACTCCAGCTGACAGCAATCTCCCTGTCTATGACGGCCGTTGGCCTTAGACGACAGTAGCTGTGTTGTCCAGGGCACAAGCTTTGTTGTGTGCACGTGTCAGGTCTGGGCTTGCTGTACCGCTGACGGGAAAACACAGAGGGAGCTCAAGATGAGAAGTTCCCTTCTGAGGGCTGTTTTAGGCATGGGCAGAAGCTGCCAGGTACCAATGATCCAGCATTACAGACCACGTGAATCCAGCACAGGCACCCATCACTTTTTATTACCGTAGGAACCTCTCACCTTTCTCTATTATTATATTTTCTCATCTCTCTCTATTATATTATTTTCCAAGGAATCATTAAGCAGCTTCTCCATTATTCAACCTTATATGTTCCAAGTAGCCTGAGAACAGACCCTTTACCTTCAATGACCTATTTACCTGTCTCAATGTTATTAGTTCTGTAAGCTCTGACCCACTTCCCACTACTCTCTTTCCCTCCCCTCCCCTCCCCTCCCCTTCTTCCCTATTAAAGCCCTTCAACAGAAGTGCTCACTCTATTTCCATGTTCAGAAGCTCCACCAAAGCATTGAACGTGCCCACCTCCAGGAGCAGAAAGACGTTGTAGCGCATCCAGAACTGCACTTCTGCCTCTGAGCTGCATTCTCCAAAGGTACCTGCAAATACAGGCCACAGCTTAACAAGACCCGCCATACGTAACTAGGCACTGTCACTAGCAGGGGGACCAGGGGGTCCCTGGGGACATCATCACAGTACCTTGGGCAACATAGAGAATTGCACGGGCCACCTTAAGTCTTTTCTCCCGGGCAGTGACTTCCAAGCCATCCAGAAGCCTCATGGCATGGGTACGGTGCTGGTTGGTATCCAGCTCGGTCCACTTCTTGTCTGTCACTGAAGGACAAGAGACACTTATAACTGAACCCACATAATTCCTCACAATAGAATGGACTGTGTTAATCTTTCAAATCAGGACAATAACAGAACCAGAAAGACAAGTTACTCCTTCATAAGGGATAAGGCCACACTGCTGTTCGGTGAATTGGAATTCCCATCAGAATGCCCAGAAGGCCCATTCTACATGTCACATCTGGCCTTGAACAACTAGTACAACAATTTTCTCATATTCCTGGATGTCTTAGATCAGTTTGATGATGAAGAGAAACCCTGTACTCTCCTGATACAGTGTAAAGAGTACCAAGAAGTGGGGGAAATGATCTCACCATGGATCCGGAAGTCCTCCTCAAAGCATTTTCGATTCATCAAGAATTCTGGTCCTTCTGTATAGCTGTAAAGCTCTGTCAAAGAACAAAGTCTCCTCACCATTACCACACTCCACATCAGTTCTCACATGCAGCAGAGGAAGTAAGGCATTCTACTCAACTCTACTCCTGCGTAAGTCACAGTGATTTTCAGGCTACTCTTTCTAATTACTGTGTGGGGAAGGCCTTAATGTTCTGATGCACTCGACAGAGGTAACACTGGCCACTTTGAACTGGAATGTCAGTGGAGCATAAATCTGGGCATTTCTAGTATAATATGTATTAGACTACGCTGTGTCAGAGGCTGTTCATCACCCTGAATATGTCTTTAGTGTTACCTCCTGAATAAGGATCATGAAAGGCTGGAGAGGCAGATCATGCTGTCCTCATATTATACACCAATAACAGTAACAGTGACAGATGTGCAAAGATTCAAGCACAGTTGCTAGCATTCCTGTGACTCACTACTGTGTGAGAGATCACTGTCCAGTTGGTGTACGGTAAGGAGCACCACTAACTGCCTTACCCGGAGACTGGGCAATAACCAATTGAGCTGACTCCAAACAAGATCCTTCATGGAGATAAAGGACAACTAAAAAATTACAAGACATGTGTCCAAGCTAAATAGCTAATTGATGTTTTATATACCATTGATAGGAATAACTAGGGGAAAATGATATCCAGTCTTAATTTTCTTAAGACCCCAGTCAAAACTCCTGCAAAGGACACAAAGGTCTAGACCTTACCTGCAAGCTCTGCTGCCCACTTGTCTGTGTCAGCATACTCAAACTCCAGGTCTGGAGACTCAGAATAGCCCTGATGAATGGAAAGAACTTCGCATAAAAGATCCTCCTGAGTGTTTTACAAAGGGATAAACATAAAAGCCTCAGAGACACTGTGGCACTACATGACATCACTGCCTCTACTTTTTTGATGTTTTATCACAGTATTTGGTCTCTTAGACTAGATGAAGTCCTCTTTAAGCCCTCTCCAACGCCCTGTATTTCACCTTCAAAGCACCTACTATAAACTATAATAATTCGATGGATTTCTTTTTTAATCATCTTCCTCTCCATGAGACCGCAAGTTCCCTGAAACAGAAACTCTGTTTTGCTGACCAATGATATCCATTACATAGCTGTTCAATATAAACACAGAATTTCTATTTTGTGCAGCGACTGACCAGTCCATACAGTACTAAATATCTAGACGTTTCACTTCTTTCTGGACTGTGGGCTATAAACAGCTAAGGACAAAATGAGTATTGAAACCCACAGTACCCTGTTCTTATCTCAATTTTTAGTGAGAACTGACAGACAGAGAAAGCAGAAATGGAACAGATTGGCCTCCCTCCCACACACAGGAGAGAATGCAATGACAATCTGTTAGAGGTAGGTGATTCCTGAGAACGCGCCATCTTGGAAGACTTGTACTAGGAAGAGAGAAGCAGCAAGAAAAAAAACGAATGAAGGCAGTCTTGATTAAAATGTACTTGGAAGACCAGAGTACATTTCAGTGTAGGGTACCTAGTATGTGCTACCCTGGGTTTAATCTTCAGCATTGGGGGCTGGGGGAGAAGCAAGTAAGATGGAAGGCGGGGTCAGGGAGAACCTTATAACAGATAACGACCACTGACAAAATGACATCCCTCAAACAATAACTCTACTCCTTATTAATGGACAATAGTGGACACTTTCACAAGCTACTGAGTTTCTAGGCTAGGGATACAGTTCAGTGGTAGAATGATTACCTAACGTGTAGGGTCCTGGGCTCACGTCCCAGTACCACCAAAACACAATTAAAATTGACAGCAGCACACATTACTGAGTTTTTCATTTACAGAACAGGAATGACAAAAATCTGCTTAGAACTTTTCTTATGACTTATTTTTTTGACAATTTCATACATGTTGTATACATAATGCATTGTGACCACATTCACCACCAAATCCATTATTCTTTCTTATCCCCTCCCAATGTACTTATGTAGAGACCAAGTTTTACTGTGCAGCCCAGGCTGGCCTTGAACTCTGATCCTACTTTCTCATCTGTGTGTTGAGACTAGAAGCATGCTTGGCTGCCTTGGCTATCTTTGAGGACTAATAAAATTTACGTAGCACACATTAGAGCGCTCCTCCAATGTCAGCCTCCCTGTCCTCTAGACACTGATCAGACTCCCAAACTACTGACTTAAGCTGTCAATAGAGGAAGTGTGCAGCATCAACATCTCTAATGCAAGGAGACAGATCTTTCTATTTGATGGGCCTTCCAGATGTTGACTCTGGTGAAATTCAAGGATAGAAAGAGGAATTAAAATGTATAATAGAGGTTGAGGATGTAGCTTGGCAGGACAGTGTTGGCCTAGCTTGCACAAGGCTCAGAATTTGATTCTCAGCATCACAGAATAATAAAAAAATGCATAAAAAGCCGGGCGGTGGTGGCACACGCCTTGAATCCCAGCACTCGGGAGGCAGAGCCAGGCGGATCTCTATGAGTTCGAGGCCAGCCTGGGCTACCAAGTGAGTTCCAGGAAAAGGCGCAAAGCTATACAGAGAAACCCTGTCTCGAAAAACCCAAAAAAAAAAAAAAAAAAAAAAAAAAAAAGCATAAAAATGTATTTATCTGACTATTTTTCAGCTAGTTAGGAAAATGTAAAACTTCTTTACCTGCTGAGCCATCTTGCCAGCCCTAAAATATTTCTTAAAAAGACTGATTTTATTTATGCCTCTATCTGTGAGTGTAAGTGCATGTGTGCATACAAGTTCCCATATGGGTTAGAAGGAGGGTACTGGATCCCTAGGAGCTAGAGTAATAGGCAGTTGTGAGCCGCCCAATATGGGTGCTGGAATCCAAACTCAGGTCCTCCGAGAGAGCAGCAACTGCTTTTAACCACTGAACCATCTCTCCAGCCCCTTAAAACATTAAAAGAAAAGAAAGTCTGGGAGTATAGTTCGATTCTCAGCATCCTCTTCAGAAAAACTGAACTAGTCTGGTCATTAAAGAAGGTGTGCTCTTGCCGGGTGGTGGTGGCGCACACCTTTAACCCCAGCACTGGGGAGGCAGAGGCAGTTAGATCTCTGTGAGTTCGAGGCTAGCCTGGTCTCCCGAGTGAGTTCCGGGACAGGCTCCAAAGCTACACAGAGAAATCCTGTCTCAACGCTCCCTCCCCCAAAAAAGTAGGCTCCAAACTTAAAACTTTCATACTCCTTCATACTTGAAAGATCACTGAGAAGTAGCCACTGATGATCCATTGTTCCACAATAAAAGATTCCTGAAGGGTCCATCTTCTGTTCTTTTCAAAAAGGCCACTCAAAGCTCAACCTCTCTACTCTGGGCTTGTTCATTTACAACGTGTTTTAGCAGGGTTTGAGCCTGCAACAAAAATGTTTGAAAGGAACTGATTTCAGAGCTCTAAAGACAGTATCATTAGTCTCTGGTTCGAGCTGGAGCATCAAATTTGGATAATGAGGGATTCCCTCTCAGTAAGTGCCTGACTGCTCATCACACTGGGAGTTGTCTCAGGTGGAGATTGCATAGTAAGTGCTCTGGGAATGAATGTGCTGATTAAGACGCCCTAAAATGCTGCCATGGGTGTGTGTTCATTCATGAATTCTGCAAACGGAAGCAGTGGGAGGAATTTTAACTTGGGGCGAGGTGAATAGCTCGATACTGCTCAGGCAAAGGGAAGCACAGCTCACTAGCAAGGAGAATCCTGCGCCCTTTGTGTACTTCTGATCCTTAACAGGTCAGCACTGGGTTCACTGGGCATCCAAAAATACTTGTCAGTGTCTGCCCACGGCCTGATCCTGCACTGACTAAAGTTCGGAGGGAACTTAGTATGCTCTCTCTGCTACGCTCACACCCTGGGGCCAAGCAGCACTAGAGATACAAGCTCTGTTCTAAGCGCCCACAAAACTCTCCGGGGTCCCTTCGCTGACAACTGGCGTCGCCCACCGCCCGCCCAAGATTAGAGGCCGGAAATGATGAGGGGCTAAGAACTCATGCAGACCCCCTACTCTGTACCCCTGGGCTGTGCCTCAGGCCACGCCCCCAGGGGCAGACCGGCTGTCCCCAGGACCTTCCCCCGGGCCGCAGAGGAGTTCGGGGCAGGGCTCCGGGCTTCCAGTTTCTCCAGCAGCACGGTTCTCGGTAAAGTGACAGCCAGCCCCCCAGCCCGCCTGTCAAGCCACCCGGAAGCCCGCCTGGGCCCGGAAGCTGCCCCGGCCCCGCGACCCCCTCTGCCACCCGACCAGGGGCAGCCTCGCCCCCCTGCAGCTCTGACCTCCGAGTCTTTGCGCTGGTTGCGGTTAAACTCGCGAGCTTTGCCCCCCGGCAGGAGTCCTCCAGCGGCCCTCGGCGCCCCGGGAGGAGGCTGTGCGGTGGTGGGCGGCGGAGGAGGTGGCGGCTGGGGCTGCTTGTTGTTCACAATCAGAGGGCCGGGACCGGCGGCGGCCGGCTCCATCTTGGCTGCTCCACACCCCCGGCTCAATTCTCGGACGGGCTCCGTCAGGCAACTCTCGCGTGATTTCCTCCAGGAAATTTCCCCAATCGCCATATGCAGTGTGGCGGCGTGTGTTGAAAGCCGTAACTGTCAATCATCTTCAGGTCTTTCTCTTCGTCATTTAGTTTCTCTTCCCTCCTTCCATTGGGCTCGCAGGAATCCCTTTAGGTGCCTTTTGATCCGTGAGATTTAACACCTTCGGTTAATTTAGTTGTCTCTTCCTTTCTGCATGATGAAAGGGAAAACTAGGGAGACATCAGTAAACAAAGGAATCCCTTACCCATAGGTCTAGCTGAAGCCTCTTACTAGCAGAGAGCAATTTCAGTACAATTAACAACTGGTTATGGCTCCCCAGCCCAAGCTGGAAAACCTGCAAGTTTGTAGGACTCTGCAAGAAACCCCTTGTGCGTGCGACCCTAGGGACTCCTGGTTTTGCTTTGTCAGACTATCCACCCAAGGCACCTCTGGAGCCTCGTTATAATCTTATCAAAAGAGAGGGGAAAATGCACAGGGGTGGAGGGTCTCTTTTTTGTTTTCTTTTTTAAGACAGGGTTTCTCTGTGTTGCCGTGGCTATCTTGGAACTCACGCTGTAGACCAGGCTGGCCTTGAACTCAGAGATCCACCTGCCCCTGCCTCCAGAGTGCTGGAATTAAAGGAGTGCGCCGCCACCACTACCTGGCTGGAGTGGGGGATTTCTTAGCCATGTAACTTGAGAGCCACCAAAATGGTACCTATGGCTAATACTAAGACACCCAATGAAAACTCTTCCTTGAGGAAGACACGCCCACATTTGGGTATGTCTTACTTCCTTTCCTTTAACTCCTTTCTTTCTCCTAACCCTCATGCCTAAAGTCTATATTAGGCAAAAAAAAAAAAAAAAAAAAAAAAAAAAAAAAAAAAAAAAAAAAAACATACACATTAAAAATAAATCGCAATCCTTCATTGGCCTGAGTTGATGTCCCTGAAAGATTGGGGGAACTCCTTGGGCTGCTGAGGGTGATAGTGTGGAACTGTCTCTCTGTCCCCGAACCACTGACAGAGACTTTAGGACTATAATAGTGAACAAAATAGCTAGAATTCCGATCTTCCGTGGGGTTTACATTCACATGGGGGAGATAAACAAATGAGTAAATAAAACTGAAAATGAAAATACATGTAACAGTAGAGAAATCGTGGGGAAGGGGGGATGTATGTTACAGTCGCTTAGAAACGCCTCTTGCTAAAAAGCCTTAACTCCTTATGTGGGCCCGAAGGTAACCCAAAGCAGAAAAGCCTGGCCCCTCTGTCTTCACTTCGCAGCTGTCCCATTTACTTTGGGTTACCTGCTCACCTCTGCGCTGAGCTCGAGGAACAGCTGTCTAAAACCTCTGGTGTCTAACCTCATTTTCCTTCAAGTCCGAAGGTCAAACACAGAGGAGTAGTAACCAAGACATTGTACGGTCACTGTTGACAGTGTCCCTCCAGAAACCTTTCTCTCCAAGAGGTACCTAAAAGTAGAACTGGCGCCGAGACAATGAGCGACTAGACCACACGTGACCACGTCTGCTTGATAATTCCTGCCTCTTGCCCCGAACCTCAATTCTTCCTCTAAATCTAAAGCTGTTGTAAGTTCCCCAAAGACAGAGTTGGGGTCAGTAGACCCTTTATCGGCTCCTCTTTACAATGTGCACGTTGATAAAATCGCTGCTTTTCACCGACATCTGTCCTTTTCAGTGGGCATTTGGGGACAGTGACAGAGCTTGAGTTAGTGGAGCTGCGAAACCAGCACTTGGGCCCTAAAACTTTGGTTACGGTACAGACAGCAGTGCAGTTTGATGGAATAATTCTGTGTGTGTTACTGGGAAGTGAGATTGAATCCAGAGCCATGCACATGCTTAGCAAGGGCCCTACCATGAAGCTGTGACTTCAGAACAAAGTTACTTCTAGTGTTTTCTTTAACACAGTAGGATAACTCTGGTTGACAACGGATTTCAAGTAGATTTATAGAAAGAATTTTGAGTGTTCTCAATGCCAAGAAATGATAAATATCTGAAATGATAGATAAGCAAATTAATTTGATTTGATCATCACACAAAGCATACATCTATTGAAATACCACACTGTAAATATGTACCATATACATTAATTTAAAATGTGTTTGTTATGTAAAATGTTGATACACATTCAGAATCATTATAGAAAAAATTGGACTTTTAATGATACTTGTTAAAGATGGCAAGGCAGACTTTATTCACAAGGAGCCATGGCAGCTGGTATAGGAAGTATTCCAACCAGGTCTTTGGTAGAGGGAGACTGGACCTAACTCTTTTTTCAGCATGGTGGGGAGGGGGTACGGGAGTGCTGACAGCAGGAGTTGGGGGGACAGGGGGGACTGTGGGTGGAAAATTGCTGGTCAGTGACATTGAAGATAAGGGTTTCGGGCTGAACTGTTCTCAGGATTGTTCCCCAAATAAGCCAGGGCACCAAGGGCAGAGGGCCTAGATTTTGCAATGTACTCAAGGTTGGTCTCATACTTGTAGCAATCCTCCTGTCTCAGCTTCCCAAGTGCTGGGATTGCAGGCATGAGCTATTATGCCTGGCTTTATCAGAATTCGTTTTTTTTTTTTTTTTTAAGATTTATTTATTATGTATACAGAAGAGGGCACCAGATCTCATTACAGATGGTTGTGAGCCACCATGTGGGTGCTGGGAATTGAACTCAGGACCTCTGGAAGAGCAGTCGGTGCTCTTAACCTCTGAGCCATCTCTCCAGCCCTTTATCAGAATTCTTGCTCAAATCAGATTCAATGAGGACGGAGAAAGAACACCACAGCTGAACCTGGTCAAGGAGGGAATTCAAGGGAGCCTCACCGAGGAAAGTCAAAGCTGAGTCACCAGTTTCCTGAGTCACTGAAGGAAGAGGTGATCTCCTTTAAACAACCATGCTGTTCCCTAAGGACTCGCTTAGTTAGGTGTTTGGTAAACATGAGTGTTTTCTTGATTGTAGAAGCAGCCAGGCATTTGATGGGGGGAATTTCTTTTTTTGTTTGGGTTTTTTTTTTTTTTTTTTTTTTGGTTTTTCGAGAAGGGTTTCTCTGTGTAGCTTTGCGCCTTTCCTGGATCTCGCTCTGTAGACCAGGCTGGCCTTGAACTCACAAAGATCCGCCTGCCTCTGCCTCCCGAGTGCTGGGATTAAAGGCATGCGCCACCACTGCCCGGCTGATGAGGGGAATTTCTATGAAAATAAAAAGAGGGAAGTTTAACAGTTAGAACGAAGTCTCTGGATCCAGAGGACAGTTAGTCAGGATTTCTAGAATGAGCACTAAGCGTCTTTAATTAGTGGGATGCGGATGGCAGCTGCGCTCTGCTGATTTTCCTGGTTTGCACTGTGAGTGTCTCTGGTTATGGCATTGGGTATTTAGGTGAGCTTTCTGAATAACCCATATAACAGTGCTGTGAGGTGATTCATGCTTGACCTATTACGGTGAGTTTTTAAAAGATTATATCAAGTCTTAGCATCAGTTTTCAAGAAGATTTAGTTTCCAGTGATAGAAAGCCAGGAGGGCGAGAGCAAAACTGCAGTTTGAAGGTCTTCCTAGCCAGATGTTGAGGGAAGCTGACAGGACTCAGGTAACATGCAGGTAACAAAAGCTTGGGGACAATGAACATGCTCATAATGGTTATGCTTTAGTTTTCTACTAAAACACAATCTTTCTCTCTACAGTCACCCTTATTTCTACTAAAGATAATCAGAGTAAGGCTAAATGTGGCCTGATTGTTTACAGAAGTGCATCAAGAATAGCAACCCACGCACTGGTTCATTTTAAGTATTCTTTGCTGGAACTCTTCATATGAAGGGTGTGTGTGTGTGTGTGTGAATCCAGGGCATCGTCGGGCAAGACAAAGTCTCTTTTAACTGAGCAATCTCCCACATCACAGAAGGTACTTTTAAAACCCCCTTGATCTGAAGGATAGAAAGGCCAACACCCATGTTAGACTTTGATTTGGTTAATTCTTCTACTTTTGGGAATTTCCCAAACATTCGTATGTAAGGCTGGGAATAAGGCTGGGAACAATTTTTTTTTTTTTTTTGAGACAGTGTTTCTCTGTATAACAGCCCTGGCTCCTGGCTGTCCTGGAACTCACTCTGTAGACCAGACTGGCCTCTAACTCACAAAGATCCACTTGCCTCTGCCTCCCAAGTACTGGGATTAAAGGAGTATGCCACCACCACCCCGTGGCTGGGAACATTTTAAAGCAAAATATCAGGCCAGTTTCTTCTGATATTATGCAAGCTTTGTACCTTCAATCTCCAGGGAAACTTTGCCATCTTAACAGAGATGAGACAAAAGTCTACTTTTGTATCAATGTGTTTTTATATTACAGCTTATTTTAAAACATTATAATAAAAGCATTCAAGTTTAGACAATTTGATTTATCTTTTTTCTCTCTATAGCTTCCTACGTCATTTTAGGTTTTGTTTGTTTGTTTTTTTAGTTTGCGCCCTTCAGCCTTCTTTTCATTATGAAACAGCCTGTAGAGTGAACCACCACACCCAGCTTAGGAAAGTTATTTTAAGTATTTATAATACATACATAATACAAAACAATCAGGCTGGAGAGATGGCTCAGTGGTTAAGAGCACTGGCTGCTCTTCCAGAGGTCCTGGGTTCAATTCCCAGCAACCACAAGGTGGCTCTCAACCATCTGTAATAAGACCTGGTGCCCTCTTCTGGCCTGCAGGGACACATGTAGGCAGAATAAATCTTTAAAAAAAAAAAAAAAAAAAAATGCCGGACAGTGGTGGCGCACGCCTTGAATCCCAGCACTCGGGAGGCAGAGCCAGGCGGATCTCTGTGAGTTCGAGGCCAGCTTGGTCTACAAAGTGAGTTCCAGGAAAGGCACAAAGCTACACAGAGAAACCCTGTCTCAAAAACCAAAAAATAAATAAATAAATAAATAATAAATAAAACAGAGTTGAGCAATTTATTTATATATGTTGTTTTTGTCTAATAATTCATTTGTTTGTAATGATTGCAGTTGGTTTACTAATAAAAATCTCATGAGATATTAGTCACTTAAATGTCATCTTTTTCTTATAAATTTGGTGATAGAGATTATTATATGAGCTTACTTGGTAAACCTACGTGCAGTCCAAGTCCTGTGTCTGGATTATTTGTGATGCTGGCAGCTTTGAGAGGTCATCCTTTTTTCCCGTTTTACTGTTTTTTGTTTGTTTGTTTGGTTGGTTGGTTTTAGAGATAAGATCCTGCTGGTAGTTCAGGTTGGCTTGGAATTCACTATGTGCTCCAGGCTACACTTGAACTTGTGATTCTCTTGTTTTAACCTCCTGAGAGCTGGGACCAGGAATGCACCACCACACCCAACCTCAAAATCTCTCCCCTAATCCAACAGCGTTTTTATTTAACGAAGATACTCAAAATCTTAAGTGTCTGGATCAGTTCTTGTTTCCTGTGAATTTTAGGAATACTTGATTACATAAGAGCTTATTTGTTTTAAGCTAATTAAGTAGAACTCTTTTGTAAGTTATGTTTGGAGATAGGAGGATGTCATACTTATGACACATCTGGCGGATACAAACCTATTGACAGATGCCAACAGAAGTCCTAAAGCTCTTACTCAAAAACTCCAGCCTGTAGGCAGGAGTAATTGTACCAAACTCACTACAAGATCTACAGGTAGATCACAGCTATGCTCCTGACTGGTGGGGTACGTTATCCATGCCACAGAAGAGAGTTTTCTTACCAGGATCTGTGGGGAGAACTTCGAAGATTTAAAACCGTTTGCTCTGTGTGGGAAGGCCCTCTTTCTTACCCCTTCTGCTCTTCCTGAACTCTCTCAGTTCTTGAGGCTGTCCCTCGGGTCCTAGAGATGGCGAAGTGGAAGAGTCATGTCTTGAAACACAGAAGTAGGTTGTTTTTCTTTTGCTGTGTGTATGTGTGTGTATGTGTGGTGTCATTGGTTTTTATGCTCCTTGTTGGTTTGTCTTGAGGTAGTGAACACTAAGCTAAGGGCTTCAGTCATGCCCAGCCCGCACTCGACAGCTGAGATATGTTTCCAGACCCCTGTTTGCTTTCTAAACTTGTGTTTTATTTTGTTCACTTGCTTTTTTAATTTATTTTTCAGTTTTGGAGTTTTGTTTTTAGGAAGCAGTTTTAAGTCCGACTTGTCTTTTAGAGGTGAGTTTAATGGAGGCTTTGGATTCAGGTGAGTGGCTGGAGTGAGGCAGGGGCTGTTTTGAGTGTTCCCAAAGCCTCGTTGAACAGATAAAAGAGTCTTTCCATTTGTAATTAGTCTCCTGGGGATTCCTGGGTCTTTTAAAAGCAGTGAGTTCTGGACTGGGAAAGGGAGAAGTCTGGCAGTGCACAGAAGAACTGAACATGAAGGGATCTAAGAAGGTCATTCAGCCAACCGAGAAGTTCCCGTGGGAGCTAAAGGATAATGGAGAGAACAGAAAGACCTCCCACAGAGCCAGTAAGGACTTCCAGGCCAAGGCGGCAGGGAGTAATTCCCACTCAGGAAGACTGCCCAACCTGCAGGTGCCTCTCACAGGAAGCTTGGTACCCCACCGCTGCTTCAGAAACTGTGCTCAGAATCTTAAGACTCATAATCTGACGATGGGCACGAGCTGGACGCGTCGTTAAATTCTTGATCGCCACTCTTCTTCCCGCTGTGACAAATACCTAACAGAATCAACTTAAGGAAAGAAGAATGTGTTTTGATTCACAGTCGGAGGGTACAGTCTAGGGCGGCAGGGATTTGGTGACAGGGGTGTGTCAGCTGGTCATATTGCATCAACAGTCAAGAAGCAGAGACAAAGGACTCCTGGAACTTAGCTGGCTCTCCCCCCGCCCCTCGCCCCTGTCTCCAGGATGGCACTGCCCAATTTGAGGAAGGTCTTCCCATGTCAGTTAATCCTCTCTGGAAATGCCTTGACAGACATGCCCAGGGGGTTGCCTCCCAAGTGATCCTAAGTTCAGTCAAGTAAATGAACCATTATACCAATCAGTCCATCAGGAAGGAACAAGACAAAAAGCTTCAAACTCTCACAGCTGGGGTCCTGGGATTGAATGATAAATCAGATCTTGTCTAAGCCACAGCAACATAATTGTTAAAAATTATCTATGCCACTTGTTAAAGATGGTAAGCCACAGAGGTGGTGAAGGATCTGATCGAAATAACATTGTATATGTGTATGAAATTACCAAAGAAATGTTTCAAAGATGGCAAGCAGCAATCGAAACCTATACATCTACACACAACTCCTCTACCTAAGGGCCAGGGATTGCTGTAGAAGAGGGGGTGGGAAGATTGTAAGAACCAGAACAGTTTGCGATGAGATTGTGTCTCCTAGAAATGTCCGAAGCTGCACCTATGAAGTCTCACCAACATGACCGCCTGGACAAGAACAACAGCAATAGACATGCTAACCCCAGACAAAGAACTTCAGGCAACAAAGGGATGCTAAGAACAGGAGAAATAGTTTTCCCCCAGAGAAGAGCACACCAATCTATTCAATACCAAATGGTCAGCTTTGAAAACACACACATAAAAGTAACAATATATGAACTGAGGTAGGTTGTAGTTACATATTTAGGAATTATATATATATATATATATATATACATTATATACACATGTAACAATTAAAAAAGAGGCTATGAATTTGAAAGAGAGGGATGCATGAGAGGGTTTGGACGGGAAGAAAGAGAAGAGGGTATGGTCGATATTTTATTTTGTACTAAAATGTTATTTGTATGTTAATAAATAAAATTGCCCGGGGTCAGAGCTATTAGCAAGCCAAAGGAAAGCCGGACAGTGGTGGCGTATGCTTGTAATCCCAGCACTTGGTAGGCAGAGCTAGGTAAGTCTCTGTGTGTCCAGGGATACAGCCAGCATTGGATACACACGCCTTTAATCTCAATACCAACCATAGAAGACCTGGAGGTCTATACAGACAGGCAGTGATGAGGCGGTCATGTGGTTTACAACCAATGAGAAGGCAGAACAGAAAGTCTATATAAAGACTTTAACACAGGAAGTAGCTCTCTTTCGGAGAGGTAGGACCACCGCAGGACCACCGCAGGAGGAAGGGTAAGGTTTTAGCTCTTGGCTCTGACCTCTTGGCTTTCTTCTTTGCATTGGTTCTGTGTTTCTTATTTAATAAGATGGTTGGTTACATCTACAAGAGGAAAATGATAAAGTATAATTTCAAAGTTTTTAAAAATTATTTTTAAAACTCAAAAAAAACGGCAAGAGATTTTATTCAAGGTGGGGTCATGGCAATAGTACATGTAGGAGTCACTATGATTGTGTTTTGCCATGGAGGGAGAGGGAGAGTGGACTTAACTCTGAGTCAAAAAAAAGAAAAGTGGGGATCTCTGATGAAGGCTCAGTGTGGAGATCAGTGGGAACATCAAGGATAGGGATTTCTGAATGATGTGATTGATAAGATTATTCAGTGTTTGCAGTTTATGACAGTAGCAGCCAGGGTGCTAATAGATTGAGGCTGACAAGATACCTACAAATAGCATGTTGCAGTCTGTCCTGGTTAGTTTTTTTGTCAGCTTGCCAAAATAATAGCAAGAGCTAGCTGTCTGGGAAGATGAGTCCCGACTGAGGAAACGTCTCCATTAGATTGGCTTATAGGCAAGTCTATGAGTCATTTTCTTTATTAAGGATTGGTGTGGGAGGGGCCATCCCACTGCTGGCAATGCCACCTTTGGGCAGGTGGTCCAGGGTGTGTAAGGAAGCAGGCTGAGTTAGACAGGGTGTGTAAGGAAGCAGGCTGAGTTAGACAGGGTGTGTAAGGAAGCAGGCTGAGTTAGACATGGGGAGCAAGCCCGCAGCAGTGGTCTCTGCTGCAGTTTCTGCCCCGACTTCCTGTGATGATGGACTGTGATGTGGAAGTGTAAGCCAAATAAACCCTGTCCTCTTCAAGCCGCCTTTGGTCCTGGTGCTTTTATCACAGCAATAGAAAGCTAGGACACAGTCTAATACACTTTCTCTCAATGACCCACAGTTAGGATACGATAATGTCTCCATGGGTTCTTTTTTCCTGAGACCTCTGTGAATCACAAAGTTATTCTTTATTTTTTCCCAAGATTACAGTTTCAGAAAATCCTAAAACCTTCTGAATAAAGCATTTTTAAAACAAGTTCCTTTTTAAAATAAAGCATTTGTTTGTTTGTTTGTTTGTTCCTGTTAGTTTGTTGTAGCTCAGCTAACCTCAAACTCACAGAAATCCTTCTGCTTCAGTATCCCGATGCGGGAGGGGGAGGATTACAGGTGTGAGCTACCACACCTGACTTCATTTTTTTCAGGTGCATAGAAATCAGGATTTTCTTAATGTTGTTAAGGATTATTTGACTCATATTTTTGTTATAGCAATAACATATTCCCAATACAACTGCTGAAAATTTTGATTTTCTTTAGCTTTTTTCTAGACATGAAGCAGTAAACTTTAACAGCATTGACTCATTTTCAATCACTAATAATTATTTTTATTTAAAAAATGAAAAATCATAGTACAATTTATTTCCAACAATAGTACTTCAATTGTCTATAACTATAAAATATATCATTACTGATAAATAAAACCACATAGGCCAATAAGTATATGCCATTCTTAGCAAAACAAACTGTTTTTGTGAAAACTGGAGGTACACTATATTTTTACTGATGGGCTGAATTTCTCTCAATATTCTCTTTAACAACCATAGTGCTTTGTCTCTTAAGGCATTTAGCAGTTATTTCTGTACTACGGTTATCTACATACATTGTTTTGGAGACAGGTTCTCACACAGTTCTGGTTGGTCTCAACTACAGCTGAGTCTCCCCCCCCCCCCCCCCCCCCCCGCCTCTACCTTCGAATTACTAGGATCACATGTCCAGGCCACAGTGCCCAGCAAGGCATTCCTTATTTTTAGAATTCTTTTTTTTTTTTTTCCCCAGAGCTGAGGACTGAACCCAGGGCCTTGCACTTGCTAGGCAAGTGCTCTACCACTGAGCTAAATCCCCAACCCCGTTTTTAGAATTCTATTATCAGCAGTATACATTGAAAGACTTCAATAAACCAGGTATGTTGGCACTCAGGAAGTCAAAACAGGAGGATCAAGAGCTAAAGGTCACCCACAGTTACCTAGTGAGCCTTGAGCTACATGAAACTATATAAAAAGAGAAAAGAAAAAAAGAAAGGGGATGAAGAGATGTCTCAAGCATAAAGTACCTGCTGTGCAAGTGTGAGGACCTGAATTTGTATCCCCAGCACCTACTTTCAAAAGAGAAAAAGAAGGAGCTGGAGAGATGGTTCAGTGCTTAAGAGCATTGACTGTTCTTCCAGAAGACTTAGGTTCAATTCCCAGCACCCACATGGCAGCTCACAAATGTCTGTAACTTCAGTTCCAGAGGACCCAACACCCTCACACAGACCTACATGCAGTCAAAACACCACATAAAATTAAAAAAAAAGAAAGAAAGAAAGAAAGAAAGAAAGAAAGAAAGAAAGAAAGAAAAGAGAAGTTCAGAGATGCCAGTATGGACCTGTAACCCCAGAACTGGGTCAAAGAACAACAAGTGGGTCTCTGAAGCTCATTAGTCAGCCAGCCTAGCAGAATCAATGAGCTTCACTTCAGGGAGAGACTCTGTCTCGAAAAGTAGAAGTGGGTAGCAATAGAGGAAGACATGACATTGATTTCTGGCCTCCACTTGCATGAGCAACACATGTGCATACATACTTGCACACACATGTGCACACACCCACACTAACACAACATAACACACAGACACATATAGCAACAGAAGTATGTAGAAGAAATAATTAAAAAAACTCAAGTCTTTATCTATGTATCAAACCATCCAACAACTTCCTGAAAGTCTCACAGGCAAATGCTGTGGATATTGCTCTGCATGCTGTGAATGTGTTGCTCTGATTTGGTTGATAAATAAAGTGCTGATTGGCCAGTAGCCCAGCAGGAACTATAGGTGGGACAAAGAGAGAAGAGAATTCTGGGAATAGGAAGGCTGAGTCAGGAGTCACCAGCCGGACACAGAGGAAGCAAGATGTAAGAGTACTGGTAAGCCACAAGCTATGTGGCAACTTATAGATTAATAGAAATGGATTGATTTAAGATATAAGAACTAGATAGCAAAAAGCCTGCCATGGCTATACAGTTTATAAGTAATATAAGTCTCTGTGTGTTTACTTGGATCTGAGTGGCTGTGGGCCCGGGCAGGACTGGAGAAAACTCCAGCTACAGGCAAAGCCTTTCTGTATGCACTATTATTCTAAAATGAGTGTGCACAGACATTGCTGTTCATCATCTGAATCATACTGTACATCTGCCCTGTAGCAGCTCTTGTCTTAATATTTCTACTGCACCTGAATGCTGCCTTTCCTGGCTCTATACACACCGCATAAACATCTCTTAGTGTCAGTGCTCTAAATACGACTGGTAATCTTAACTGCAGAGTCCTTGCTTTCTATTAACAGCCACTGACTGAAAATTTTGACTCTGTGAAATAAAAAACATGAATTTCAAAATCCTGAAAAATACAAACAAACAAAACCCAGAACACTTAACAGACTACTCAAATTGGACTAAAGGAGAGAAAGGAAGGGCTTAATCAAGCAGAGGACTTGGAGGAGCCTGACTGTGTCAGTCAGGGTTCATTAAAGGAACAAACAGATAGAATGACTATATTTATGTATATTAAAAGGGCATCTATTAGAGTGGCCTATGGGCTGTGGTTCAAGTAGACCAACAATGGCTGTCTCCTGATGGAAAGGCCAAGGATCTGGTAGTTGTTCAGTCCATGAGACCGAATGTCTCAATCTGGTGCCAGAGTTCCAGGGAAGTCCTAGAGAGCAGCCAGTCTTTAGTCTGTGTTGGAATCCCAAATAAGTAGGTGCTAACATCAGCAAAGGAATGCCTTGGGAAGAGGATAGATGAACTTGCCACCAAGAGTGAGGGCTAGCAGGGAAAACACAGATGTGGGCTGCCACCAGAAGGCCCAGATGGGTCTCACCTCAAATGATCCAATCAAAAGCCAGCCACGGTGGCACACACCTTCAATCCCAGCACTCAGGAGGCAGAGGCAGGGGGAAATCTGTGAATTTGAGGACAGCCTGGTTTACATAGCAAGCTCCAGGTCAGCTAAGACTGTAAAGAGAGAACCTGTCTCAAAACAAAACAAAACAAAAAAACATAAAAAAAAAAATCCCTCACAGATACACCCAGCTGCTTGGGTTTTAGTTGATTCCAGATGTAGCCAATTTAACAACCAAGATTAGCCATCACATAGAACAAAGTTTTGGTCAAAAGAGAGATTTTTGTCAGAAGAAATAAGAAGTGTAAGAGATTAGAAAATGGCAGTGTGCGTGGTTACGGGTCAGGGTAGGCTGCCCAGAGAAGGCAGGCCTGAGCATGAAATTTTGCAGGCATCCTGAAAGATTATAGGAGAACTTTGCCAAGATCCAGGAAGAGAACATGGGCAGAGGGACCAGCTAAGTGCAGTAGCCCTGAGGCTCATGATGCTCAGAGGATATAGAGACTGTAAAATGCATGGCCCTAAAAGATAGGCCTTTTATTTTAATCTAAGTGTTAACTAAGCAAACATCATGGTCTGATATTTACAACTCAATCTGGCTGCTTTGGGAAGAAAGAATGAGAGGCCCTGCAAGTGTGGGTGAGGGTAGGAGACTGTAGGCAGAGGGAACAGCACTCATACCAGGGTGGAAGATTGGCTTGACATGCTATTCCTATCCTGTGTAGGCAACACGATGGTTAGCTTTAATTGTCAACTCGACATAATCTAGAATCACCCTGGGAAGAGAGTCTCAATTACGAGGTGTCTAGATCAAAATTGGCCTGTGGGCAAGTCTGTGGGGGACTGACCTGACTTAAAGACAGGGGACACCCTTCCCTGGGTCTGAATCATGAGTTGTGCAAGAGTTGAAAGGAGCTGAGCAGTAGGCACTCATGCATTCCTTCTTTCTCTTTAACAAACAAGGAGGCAGAAGAGAGGGAACAGGTCCAGGGGGAGGGCGAGGCTTCTGTTTGGAAGTGTCACGCCGAGGTGGCCATTGCATGTCTAGAGGAACTGGCTAATAACTATCGGCCACGGTCACCTCTTGCTATGCAGTGAACTCCTCACAGGCATCTCATCCATCTTTGTCTCCCCAGTGCTGCATCTTCATTGCTCCACACCTCAGGCTGAAGCCTCTTCAAGTTCCTGCCATGGAACTCTTGTGTGATTTCCCATAGGGTCTCACCGAGTAGGAGCTTTTAAAGTCTCTGCTGTAAATTAATGAATCCATCCCAAGCTGCCATTTGCTGCTTCCTCCTTCCTGCTGTCCTCTACTTTGTCGTGCTCCTTCATACCCAGTAACACATCTCTAAATAGCATTTCACCCATCTGGGGTTAAGCCAAACAGGTGAGACCTGAAGGACATGTGTCAGTATCTAGAGGCCTCTCTCTCTCTCTCTCTCTCTCTCTCTCTCTCTCTCTCTCTCTCTCTCTCTCTCTCTCTCACACACACACACACACACACACACACGCACACACACAGCAGCAGCAGCAGCAAATCACACAGATCCAACACACAGACAACATCATTTTAGTGCCCATATCTTGGTCAATTTCTTTTTTGTTATTTTGTCTTTTTTTTTTTTTTTTTTTTCAGAGCTGAGGACGGAACCTAGGGCCTTGCGCTTGCTAGGCAAGCGCTCTACAACTGAGCTAAATCCCCAACCCCCAAAATAATTTTTTGTTTGTTTGTTTGTTTTAAGATTTATTTATTTATTATGTATACAGTGTTCTGTCTGCATGTATCCCTGCAGGCTAGAAGAAGGAGCCAGATCTCATTACAGCCGGGCGGTGGTGGCGCACGCCTTTAATCCCAGCACTCGGGAGGCAGAGCCAGGCGGATCTCTGTGAGTTCGAGGCCGGCCTGGACTACCAAGTGAGTCCCAGAAAGGCGCAAAGCTACACAGAAAAACCCTGTCTCGAAAAACCAAAAAAAAAAAAAAAAAAAAAAAACAGATCTCATTACAGATGGTTGTGAGCCATCATATGGGTACTGGGAATTGAACTCAAGGCCTCTGGAAGAACAGCCAGTGTTCTTAGCCTCTGAGCCATCTCTCCAGTCCCCCTTTTTTTTAGTTTGTTTTGTTTTGTTTTTGTTGTTTTGTTTTGTTTTTTGTTTTTTGTTTGTTTTTTTTTGTATGAGTGCTCTATTTGCATGTATGACTGCACATCAGAAGAGGGCATCAGATCCCATTATAGATGGCTGTGAGCCACCATGTGGTTGCTGGGAATTGAACTCACGGCCCTCTGAAAGAGCTACCAGTGCTCTTCACCACTGAGCCATCTCTCCAGCCCCTGGTCAATTTCTTGTTGTTTTTTTTTTTTCCCCCCAAGACAGGGTTTCTCTGTGTAGTTTTGGTGCCTGTCCTGGAACTCGCTCTGTAGACCAGGCTGGCCTCGAACTCACAGAGATCTGCCTGGCTCTACCTCCCAAGTGCTGGGATTGAAGGTGTGTGCCGCCGCCGCCGCCGCCACCGCCACCACCACCACCACCACCACCCGGCCCCTGGTCAATTTCTAAGACTGAATTTCTGTTAATGGGGGAAAACATCTTAAACCTTGAAAACACACATGACTGTTTCAATTAACAGAATAGCAGATTCAGAATCCACTACACTATACTACTATCATATACTAGATTTGGCTCAATAACTCACTTCCTAGTAATATTATGGAGCCTAAGGAAACATCAGAGATTTTCATAAAGATGAAAATGTTCCAGGCAGGGTATTCTTGAAGGTATAAATTAAGGCCATACCTAATACGAGAAACAGGAAGAAAGTAGCCACGTGGAGCATATGCAAACTAGAATATGAAGAAGCTTTTAGCATTTGTATTTAATATTAACATGAATGCTTGTTTGTTTCAAACAGGTTTTTACTCTATAAGCCAGGCTGTACCAGAACTCACTATGTAGGCCAGCCTGGCCTTGAACTTGTGGTAATCCTCCTGTCTCAGCCTCCTAAGTGCTAGGATTGTAGGTATGCACCACCACATTCAACTCTAGGATGGCATTTCAGTAACAAGTTTTTTGTTTATTTGTTTTGCCGTGGGATACCCAGCAAGAAAGAACTATGGGACGAAAATCGTGTATTTCCTTTATAACTTAGTGGTGTTTTGTTTTTAGCATCAGAAAATAGGCTAATACAAACCAGTGAGGGCTTGCAGACATGAAGGAGTTACAGTACGATCTGCAGGGCTCATGTCACTGATTTCTAAGGAAACTCCCAGGAAGGTACAACCTAGAGGAGAACAGAAGCTGCAGAGTGTCTTCAAGTATTTCTCTTTTTGCCTGGTCTGAACAATGAGGACAATCACACCTACCCTCAGAAGCTATGGGTCAAATCAGACAGACCCTTGAAATTATTCTGAAAATGGCAGACACCGTTTTTAAGTGGAAGAGTGATTATTGTTATGAAGAAAGGATGCCAAAGACAAGAAGCTTTACCAGCACAAGGAATCCTGTTTCAGAGCCTGGAGGAAGCACAAGTTCATAATGGAGCCTTCACAGCATCATGGAAGCTGCCCAAACCTGGTGGTCATCCCACTTGAGTTTTGTAGAAGGACACCGGCCCGGGGTATGAATGTATAGGGTGTCAGGTGCTGGACAACGTGCTACAAAGCCACTGCTGCCTAAGTACATGCCAGAAGACAGAGTATGCTTGTTTCTGGCAATTTCCACCCTATGCCCTGGCTAAGATGTTCCTGCTCACTGAAATACACAATACAACTCATGAGCCATGGAGCATCTATGGATCTGGTCTTGTACTCTCTCATGGTGGTGCATGCAATTCTTTCTGTGGTGATATTTTATTTGTGCTGAAATGTGGTGATATTTTATTTGTATGTTAATAAATAAAGTTTGCTTGGAGATCAGAGGAAATAGCAAGCCATCAACACAAAAGTCAGGCAGTGATAGCACACGCCCTTAATCCAATGACTTGGCAGGCAGGGTCTCTGTGTATTCAAGGTCATACTAGGGAACAGAGCCAAGTGTGGTGACACACGCCTTTAATCCCAGTACCAACCATAGAGACCTGGAGGTCTGTACAGACAGGCAGTAACAAGGAAGTGAGAAAGCTGGGCTAAGAGCCAACGAGAGGGCAGAAAAGCAAGGCAAGAAGGGCGCAGGTTAGACAGGAAGTAGCTTGCATTTTGGAAGCTACAGAGCTAGTGAGGTAAGGTGGTTGGTGGCTCTCACTATTTCCCTGACCTCTAAGGCTTTCACCCCTATATTTAGCTCCATGTTCTTTATTTAGTAAGACCTCTTAGAAATTTGTCTACATCTTTCCATTAGTAGCTATGAGAAGAGTAAAAGAGTAATAATATTTTAATGAGATAAACTTGCTATGTAGCTGAGAGATGGCCTTGAACTTTGACCTCCCTGCATCTACCTCTCAAGTGATGGGATTGCAGTGATACACCCCCAGGCCTGGTTTTATGCAGTACTGGGAGTTGAACTAGTGCTTCTTGCATACTTAAGTAAACACTCCACCGACTCAGCTGCTTCCTTAACCTAGGCCAGAGTGAGTTACAGCCTCCTGATTTTTTTTTCATGCCCTATGAAATAATCAAGGGAATCTACATACACATCCAATGACTAATTTGGTTTCTCAGATGTCATGGATATTTCAAATGTGGCTTATTCCTAAGTTCTAGCTCTCATTCTAAACCTGCTTGTGGTGGTTTGAATAGGCCCCTGTAGACTCAAGTATTCGAATGCTTGGACCATAAGGAGTGGCACTATTAGGTGTGGCCTTACTGGAGGATGTATGTCACTGTAGGGGTGGGCTTTGTGGTCTCATATGCTCAAACTATGCCCAGTGTGGGACACAGTCTCCTTGTGCTGCCTGTGGATTAAGTTGTAGAACTCACAGCTCCTTGTCCAGCACATGTCTGCCTGCACACTGCCATGATTCTCACCATGATTATAATGGACTAAACCTCTGAATCTGTAAGGCGGCCCCAATGAAATGTTTTCCTTTATAGGAGTTGCTGTGGTCATGGTGTCTCCTCACAGCAATAGAAACCTTAACTAAGACACTACTCTTCCTTATTTCAACAGCTAATGTTGCCAAATACCTATTTCTCCTAAACCCAAACTTAGCTACCTGTTTAACTGTCTGTTCTTCACCCTTTGTATCTAACCTGCCAACCACTCTGGCACTGAGTTCAGATGGTCTGTGGGCCTTTCAGGGCTCTGCTTACACCTGTCAGCTCATCTCCCATGCTCCTTGAACCTCCATGGCCATTTTCTCCCAGGCCATGCTTGCTGCAATTGCACACACTGCCTTTTAGGGGATGGCTGTTCAGGGAGGGTTGGCTTGCCATTTTCTAGATACTAACAATAACAAGGGCTGGAGAGATGGCTCAGTGGTTAAGAGCACTGGCTGTTCTTCCAGAGGTCCTGAGTTCAATTCCCAGCACCCACATGGTAGCTCACAACCATCCATAATGAGATCTGGTGCCCTCTTCTGGCCTGCAAGCATGCATGTAGGCAGAACACTATATACATAATAAATAAATCTTAAAAAAAATAATAATAGCAATGGTGAATATTGATGTAGGCTGTCAGTGTGGCAGACACGCTGTCAAGGACCTAAGCTCACTCAGTCCTCACAACAAAGTGATGAGCTGGGCACTGGCGTGGCTCCCTTTGCAGACAGAAGAAACCAAGACATGAAGTATTTGCTTACTGTCACACTACTGTCTCGGTCAGGTTTCCCAGAGAGCAGCAGGCTCAGGGGCAGGCATCTGTGCTTAGTAGGTGTGTTGGGATTGTCGTCAGCAGTCATGCCAATGGTATAACGGTGAAGGGATGATGGGTCAAACCATGACAGTGTTGCAATGAAATCACCCTCAGGTCTGTCGACACCAGAAGTTAAGTGAGGGTCTTTATTCTCCTGCATGGACTTGTCCTTGGTAGAAGTCCTTGGAGGAGGGGTCGGGTAGCTCCTTTACTAGAGCCAATAACTGAAGAAAGACTGCAAGTTAGTCGTGGCAGCAGGAGAGCAGCCGTAGTGCTGGAGGGGAGCTTGGCCATGGGCCCACCAGCCAGCATACCCTGACTTTTTACTGACATCCTAACCTCTGGTGTCAGTAAGAAGTCAGTAACCGCAGGGTGGTGGTGGCGCACGCCTTTAATCCCAGCACTCGGGAGGCAGAGCCAGGGGGATCTCTGTGAGTTTGAGGCCAGCCTGGTCTACAGAGTGAGTTCCAGGACAGGCGCAAAGCTACACAAAGAAACCCTGTCTCAAAAAAACCAAAAAAACAAACAAACAAACAAAAACCCCAAAAACAACAACAAAAAAAAAAACAAAAAGAAGAAGAAGAAGAAGAAGAAGAAGAAGAAGAAGAAGAAGAAGAAGAAGAAGTCAATAACCCTAACATGTTAAAACAACAAACATTACCTCATAGTTTCTATTAGTCAAGAATCTGAGGATGTCTTGTTTGGATGCCTCTAACTCAACCTTCTTGATGAAAAACATGCTGATGCTTGTTACACGTGTTACAACCACAAAGAAGGCGGTAAGGACAGTTGTTACACGTGTGACAACCACAAGGAAGGCGTTAAGGACAGTTGTTACACGTGTTACAACCACAAGGAAGGCGTTAAGGACAGTTGTTACACGTGTTACAACCACAAGGAAGGCGTTAAGGACAGTTGCAACAGGTGAGAAAGGATGTTGTAACTTCCAGAGAGAGTACCGACTCAACTCTGAATCCAGTACCAATGGAAAACACAGCAACCACCCTCAAATAAGAGGTACTTTGTTCTCAGCCAAATATGAGTTCTCACTGTCTGGAAACTCAGATTCAGCTTGTCTTGAAAATGTGCTCCGTGGTAAAAGTGGTTACATGAATATTTTTAAAATTATGTGGAGGAGTGGGGAAGGCATTGTGCATGTGATGCAGAGACTGCTAAGTCCAGAAGAGGGTGTTGGATCCCTGGGATCTGGAGTTCCAGGCAGTTGTGAGCAGCCTGACATGGGTGCTGGGAATCAGACTCGGGTTGTCTCCAAGAGCAGTATGACCCCTTAACTTCTCTGGCTCTGGTTACATGAACTTTTTATAGTCACAGAACAAAATAAAGGATAACTTAAACATATGTATATGTATACACAGATTACTTTAAAGTCTGGTTCTGTATCTGAGAGAAAACATATAGTAAGAAAGCCATAAATTAAGGAATTGACTAAATATATTAGCAGAGACAGTAGGCAGATGGGTTATAGAAAACGGGGAAACCCCTGCCATAGGTCTCAGATGCTACCTGATGTTCTTAGCTTTTGGGTTAGTGCAAGTCTGTGGTCTTTTAAGAGAACATATGTTGCAGGTTTCACCTGATAGGTTCCTGTAGGTGCATTTTTCTGTCCTGCCTGCCAGCTCCCAAATAACCACACGGAGACTTCTTATCAATTATGAAAGCTTGGCAATAGCTTAGGCTTGTTCCTAACTAGCTCTTATAACTTAAATTAACCTATATTTTTATTGATCGTCATTCTACCACATGGCTTTTACCTCTATCTCATTTTCTGTGTCCAACTTGTTCTGTGTCTGTCTGGCTTCTCTGACCTTCTTCCCAGAATTCTTTCTGCCTGGAAAATCCTGCCTAGCTATTGGCTGTTTTGCTTTTTATTAAACTAATCCCAGTGACACGTCTTCACACAGTGAAAATAAATATTCCACAACAGGTTTCACCTGAATATGGAGTCACTTAAGGGTTAAAGGAGCTAAAGATAGTCTAAGACAAATTGGCTCAGGATCTGTAACATTTTAACCATCTATAACAAAGTTGGAATCATTCAGTCCCCCTCTAGGGTTTTTAACATCCTTTGGGCTTGTGGGAGGGACTGGGGGCAGGGGGCAGTCAGTTCCTGGTGTTTCACCACACTTCCTACCTGCAGAAGCCCATTGTTTTTTTCACACCCTACAGAGCTCTGAAGGCCCCTTCCTGGGCTCTGACAAAAATCATGCAGAGTAGGCAAGAAGGAGGCCTTTAGGAAAAGGAAATAGTGTTAAAGCCTTGAGGAGGTATAAAGCCTAAAGCGGCTGAATTGTCTTAACACCATTAGTCACCATGATCTGGGTCCCATTTTTTTTTTCTTCTGTCCTTTGTATCTGGCTTAACATGAACATGGATATGTGATAGGAGTTATTATACAGGAAATTAAAATCATCAAGAATGTTCTATGGCCTAAGGAAGTAAAGGCAGCAGATGAAGGAAGCAGGCGTCCTAACCAACCACAAAGTCTAGTATGGCAGGGGGCTTCCAGAACCTACCAAGCCTGATGGTAGTATTTAGAGCATCTAGAATTTGAGTTCACCAAATCACTCTTATAAATTAGAGTTTGTGTGGTTGATAGGTAAAGTTAGGACCCATACTATGGGGTATGTAGCCACTTTTACAATTATCCAGATGGTAATCAGGATAGGTCATGCTGTGACAGGAAGTGCATGCAAGCTATAACACACTGACCAATAGGAATTTGTTGTATCTTAACATTTTCCATGTCAATAACAGCATAGATTAGATCCAATTAATAATAAACCCCTTCTATTTGGAAGGGGTTTTGTTGTTGTTTGCTTGTTTTGTTTTTGTTTTTGTTTTTGTAGGGGTGTGGAAAGAGTTTATTGCTTTGGCTCTAGGAATTTGCATCTAAAAATAGAGGCACTCTAGGAGGCTAAAGAGATAGCTCAGTGGTTAAGAGCAATTGATGCCCTTCTAGAGGATCTGGGTTCCATTCCCAGCACCCACATGGTGGCTCACAACTGACTCCAGTTCCAGGGGACCCAACACCCTGTGGCCTTCAAGGGCACTACAGGCACAAGGTGCACAGATATACATGCAAGCAAACATCTATACACATAAAATAAATTAATAAATCTTTTATAAAGAAGATCTAAATGTGAAAGTGCTTAAGAACTATGCTATAAAGGAGAGACTTGGTAGAGCTGTTGGGGACTTTTGAATTTGGTTCTTGGGACACTTAATTGCTAAGGTAGTTGAAGATATGCCAGCTTTTCTCAAGTCCACCTGGATGTGTCCTTAGAAGAGGTCGGCACAAGTTAGAAGCAAGTTATAATACAAAACCCGAAGTTTTAGGTCACAAAGATTGTAAGGAGTGCCCAGTAGGGACTTTTCTATTCTGGCTGACTGGAGTCTTGGATGTGGTGTCTTTTTAAACTGGCAACATCATCTGGCTTTAGTTCTTTCCTATAGATGGTCACCTACTGGGAGCTCACTCTGGAAAGACTCTGTAACCAATTTTGAATTGTAGCTATTATTTTAAAGACTATTTATTTATGTATTTTATATGTAAGAATGCATATACATATATCTGCATATATACCTCCATGTTAGAAGAGGGCATTAGATCCTATTATAGATGGTTATGAACCATCATGTAGTTGCTGGGAATTGAACTTAGGACCTCTGGAAGAGCAGCCAGTGCTCTTAATCACTGAACCCTCTCTTCAGCCCATAGTTATTATTTTAGAAGTCTCTTACAATAGCGTGCAATGTTTCTCTTTGGGTAATGGTTCAGTCCTTTGTCCGTTGTTCTTTCTGTTTCTTTGATAAACACCAACAGCAAGAGCAACTTCAGGGAGGAAGGAGTTTATTTCATCTTATTCTGACAGTTACAATCAGGGATGTCAGGGAAGTCAGCACCGAAGCAGAGGCCACAGAGGAGTGCTACTTACCGGCTAGCTCTCTGGCTCCTGCTCTACTAGTTTTCTTATACTGTCTACAGATCTGTACAGCTCTATACAGATCTACTTGCCTAGGGATGGTACCGCCTGCAGTGGGCTGGGCCCTCCTACATCCATTAGCAGTCAAGAAAGATGCCCCATAGACCTGTCCACAGGAGATTCTGATTCATGCAATTCTTCAATTGAGGTTTCCCTCTTCCAGGTGTCTCTAGTTCACGTCAAGTTGACAATAAAAACTAACCAGTACACCCATTAATGGTTTTACAAGAAGACAATTGATGTTTTCCCAAAATAAGTAAATATTAGATTTAGAATTAGTGGGAATGTTTTGGCTAAGGAAGATGAGAGATTAAAATTATTTTAGCAACTGATTTTTTACATTGCCACATGTTCATTTAACCACCAATCCAGAGGACTAAAGACCATTGTAGACACAATGACAATGTGTCAACAGCCCAAACTTTACAAAAAGATTTAAACATTCACCCACTAAAATGATTTCCATACTTATGTAATTTAGCAGAAATGCCCCAAGTAGGAACAATTATTTCTAGTAAATTGTTTTTCATACTTCTCTGATAGTGGCCTTCTGACAAGGGAAGAGTCAACCCAATGAGAAAACACACACATATTGATATCCTCCTTTCAGAGAAATCTGGATTAAAATCTAATTGCTAGGTTTTAAATGGCCCAATCAATATAGAGATAAAACATAAAATCCCTGTTCTTTGTGTAGGTTTTTGTAAATGTAAAGACTTATTGCTTTAAGTTGAAAATTAGGTTTTAGTTTTATATCTGTGTTTAATTTTGACCTTAGGATTTTTTTAAAGCAGAAAATGCTAACTTTAAAAATATTAAAAAAAATTTTTTGTTGATGTGTCTGTGCGAGTGTATGCCATGATTGTGCAGATGCCCTTAGAGGCCACAAGAGGGCACTGCATCCCCATGGAGCTGGAGACATTGTGAGTCACTCAGAACATGAGCTGGGAATCAAATGTGGATCATCTGGAAGAACAGGAAGCACTCTTAACCACTGAGTCACTTCTTCAGCCTCAGTAATTTTAATAACTTTAATTATAATGAAGTTAATAATTTACATATTACCTTAATATGTAAATGTTTTATCTTTCACAAACTTTCTTATGACATACTATAAACTTTTAGTTTTGCCTGAGTCTATTTTTTCTTTCTTCTTATCAACGTCTATTTTTTTCTTATCAACAAGTACTAGTGAACTAATTTTTAGATTTGTTTAAGTCCTGTCTTAATTTCTTTTTCTGATGCTCTGATAAATGCTTTGACAAAAGTCGCCTGAGGGAGCAAGGGCTTATTCTGGCTCACAGTTGAAGGTACAGCCCGCCATGGCAGGAAGTCAAGGAGGCAAGGGTTTGTAGTCTTGTCAGATCATAGTCACATCCACAGAATGGAGAGGGTGAGAGGATGCTGCCCCTCGGCACCCCTTCTCCCTAGTATCAGGCAGGAGCCCAGTCAGGCGATGGGGACACCTATAGTAGGCAGCTCTTCCCGTCCTTATCAATGTCATCAAGACAACGTCCACAGGCTCATCTCTCAGGCGGTTCTAGAGTCTACCAAGTTGACGACTGATATAAACTGTCACAAGTCCTATCAATTAAAAAGGCATTTGTACTGAATTTACATGACTGATTACATATGAGCCATTTTTAATTGAAGCTTTTTTGGAGAAGACTTTTATTATATAAGCATGCTACATAAAACGTATCTAAAAATTGGCATGTAGATAATATAACCCAAGTGCATAAATAGTATCAGGATCACCTTTCTCCCTCCATACCTAATCTTATGAAAATTTTTTAATTTAAATTTTATATTATGCACATATGGGTGTTGTACTAGCTAGTTTTATGTCAACTTGACATAAGTGTGAGTCACCAGAGAGGAGGGAGTCTTGAGTGAGAAAATGCCTCCATAAGATCTGGCTGTAGGAAACCTGTAGGGCATCTTCTTAATTAGTGATTGATGGGGGAGGGCCCAGCCTGTTGTGGGTGGTGCCAATCCCTGGGTTGGTGGTCCTGGGTTTTATAAGAAAGCAGGCTGAGCAAGCCAATAAGTAGCACCCTCCATGGCCTCTGCATCAGCTCCTGCCTCCAGGTTCCTGCCCTGTTTGAGTTCCTGTCCTGACTTCCCTCAGGTGATGGATTATTACCCAGAAGTGTGAGTCAAATAAACTCTTTCCACCCAAGTTATTTTTGGTCATGGTGTTTCATCACAGCAGTAGAAACCCTATGACAAGTGTCTTGCCTACATGTGTGTCTGAGTACCATATGTATGTCAGGTATCCACGGAAGCCAGAAGAGCGGCGCCTGATACCTCAAAACCGGTTACAGGGTATTGAGTGGGTGCTGGGAATTGAACCTGGTTCTCTGGAAGAGCAGCCAGTGCTCTTATCCAATGAGTCATCTCTCCAGTCCCTCCAGGATTGAACTATAAAAATGCTACAACATGTTTCCCTTTTAAAAGTGGCATTTGTTTATTTATGAGTCCATGTGTGCACACACATGCCCATGTTATGATGTCTGAGGACAGCCTGCAGACGTCAGTTCTTGTCTTCTATCACGTGGGTCCTGGGGATTGGATTCGGGTCATCAGGCTTGGTGGAGCCTTTGCCGGCTCAGTCGGTCATCTCACCAGCCCCACCCACGACTTTTCTCTTTGACTCAGTGCTTCATTCTCCCCAGGATGTTAGAGCACAGAGCAGAAGGAGGGGGAGACAGGACCAGAGGAGAGAAGGTTCCTCAGAAGTCGTTTTTAGTTAGGACACACACAGTCTCTAACTTTTTTTTTTTTTGTTAATCTGTTATTCTTTAACAGCCCTCTTTAAAACACTTGATGTGATTTCCAAATTTGTCTTTGTTCATTTGGTTTTGTTTCTGTCATAAGGTCATAACATGGAGCCTTCGATGACCTGGAACACGTGGCAGTCCTCCTCTTTCTCTGTCTCTCAAAATTCCTCACAAATTAGCAATTTTATTATATTTTCCTTAGATGTTATTTGAGTAGGCTACCCTTTCATAATATTTAATTCTATTGCCCAGAACTTCTAATTTAGTGCAAGTGTGTGTGTATGTGTGTGTGTGTGTACATGTGCACACACACTATCTGGGAATATTCCCCATTTTTGTTCAAATACTTGCAAGTTAAGTTACCATAATTATCAGAAATAAAACCAGCTGAAGAACAAAATGGCAGTTTTTCTCCAAACATTTCCTTCTTCCCTGAACTTCTGTTTCCTGTTTTAATTTTAGTTTTGTTTTCTCCTGAAAATTGCAGCCTTGTTAGCAATCACGATTTGTATTTTGGATGGGATTTATAGACTGTTCATGTAGCTCCCATAGGTGTCGCTGCTACAAGGTTGGCCTCTCTATTGCACTTTGGGTTTATCCCTCACAGTCATGGGGACACGAAAGCTCACGACACTGGCTAAGCAATGCTTGTGTCTTCCTAGCTGAGGGAATAAGGTTTCTGCCAATGCAGGAATACTGTATGTTGTCTCGGGTTTCCCTGTGAGGGCGCTGTATGTCCTGAGGAGTTTCCCCTGACACTGACCTACATGTGCCTCTTATCGTCGTCATCACCTTTATGATTCCTCACCATAGAATTTCTAAACTAAAAGAGACATTTGCAATAAGCATGAAAGGATGTAGGAAAACCATGAAGTTAGATGTGACAGGTGCGGCGTGAGGAAAAAAGGGGGGAGGGGCAATGTTATCAAAGAAATGCCTTGACCAAAACGCCCTGAAGTAAACAAATGTTCTGAGGCAAATACCAGGTTCTTTTGTTTGTTTGTTTGTTTGTTTATTTGTTTGAGACAGGGTTTCTCTGTGTAGCTTTAGTGTCTGTCCTGGAACTCACTCTGTAGCCCAGGCTGGCCTCGACCGCCTGGCTCTGCCTCCTGAGTGCTGGGATTAAAGGTGTGTGGCACCATTGCCCGGGCCAAATACCAGGTTTCAACAAATAATTTAGAGACGCATTTGCCTGACAAGACAACATGGGTGGTTGGGCACACAGACTCATGTTGGTACTTAATACCAATCTGGGTGACTCATCTGGTGAATGTGGATCATTCTTGGGCCCCATATTAGGTACTCAAACTGTCAATACAGAACACAGGTCTAATACCAAAGGGAGTAGGGGATAAAATTCACAGATACAAAGCAGCATGAAAAGGTCAGGGGGAGCCCAAGAGATAGATAGGGATTAAATCCTAGCTCTCACCATCAAACACATGTTCAATCTGAAGAGACATTGCCTCTAAAAATTTCATGGCTTTGAAAATTTGTTTCAGATGCTGGGTAGTGGTAGTGTATGTCTTTAATCCCAGCACTCAGAGGAAGGCCAGCCTGGTCGACAGAGTGAGTTCCAGGACAGCCAGGGCTACACAGAGAAACACTGTCTCAAAAAACAAAACAAAACAAACAAATATTGTTTCAGTAGGCCTGGAATAGGCTCTAGGAGTTCATGCCATTTTCATGGAATGTGGTGGCCCACAGATGCTCTCTAGTGAGATCTTTTTTTTTTTTTTTTTTTTTTGGTTTTTCGAGACAGGGTTTCTCTGTGTAGCTTTGCGCCTCTCCTGGAACTCACTTGGTAGCCCAGGCTGGCCTCGAACTCACAGAGATTCGCCTGGCTCTGCCTCCCAAGTGCTGGGATTAAAGGCGTGCGCCACCACCGCCCGGCTCTAGTGAGATCTTATTGAAGGTCAGAGAATCTTAGCTTGCTTTACCCAGCAGGACGCATAATGGGATGATTTGACCTACAGCGAGGTTATCAGGTGTTTGGAAGGGTCTACACTTGGCTGTATGGTATGCTTTGATCTTGCAAGGGTGAGATCTTTTGCCTCTCCCCTTGGCCTATTATAAAAAGCCATTTTGAATAAAGCTCTGGGCAGTTGGGTATTGATCCAGGGCCCTCCCAAAGCTATCCTGTGTCCGTCTTTCTCCTCGTCTTCTATCTTTCTACCTAATACTTCCTAATTAATCTCTCTTCCACCCAAGAACTCTTCAAAAGATGGGATCAGGTTGGAGCTAGACTCCCACAGATTCCCACAATGGAACTAAGACTCAGGCACAGGATCTTGGGCATTTTAGGCAAGCACTCTACTACCAAGCTCCACCTAAGCCCCTGGCTCTAGCTGTTCACTGTGTCCCCTGGTTCCCTACCCTGTAAACAGCTGCTGCCACACGCTCCTGATGCCAAGGACTGAGCCATGCCAGCATGCCTTCCCCAGAGTATGGACCAAAACCTCGGAAACTGAGACAAAATAGCCTCCTTCTGGAGCTGTTTCCATCAGGTATTTTGGTCACACTGATACAAAAATAAATCACAAGCTTGCTCAGCCTGTGTGAAGGCTTGGGGTCAATCACCAGCACCACAAAAACAAAAGACACACTCAAGGGCTACAGACAGTACATTTAAAAAAAAAACTGGGTATTTATGTAGCATGGCATGTGCATGTGGAGGTCAGAGGACAACTTCGGAGAGTTGGTTCTCTCCTTTCACCCATGTGGGTTCCATTGATCAAACCCATGTTGTTAGCCATGGTGGCAGGTGCCCTTACCATCTGAGCAATCTTGCTGGCCCTAGATAATACATTTTAAAAGCATTTATTTTGTGTTTATAGGTATGCCCCTGACTGTATTATGTGCATCGTGCGTGTGCAGGAGCTTGTGGAGTTCAGAAGAGGCATCAGGTCCATTGGAACTGGAGTTACAGGCAGTTGTGAGCCAGCATGTGGGTGCTGGAAACCAAATCCAGGTCCTCTTCAAGAATAACAAATGCTCTTCTTAATCACTGAGCCATCTCTCCAGCCCCTGGACAATACATTTTATGGAAGGATTATTCATGGACTAAGACAGGGAGTTTCCAGAATGGGCTGTAATTTTACCAGAATAGGAGTCCCGCACCCCCCTCCTGCTTTTCTGTCCCTTATATGTGGTTTTTAGATGTGTCATGGCATTAAATGTATGATGGGAATGGTTAAAACCACAGTGCTAATAATATGGAAATGTCATAAAAAAGTAAAGAACAGTTAGAGCTTGTCTGTTGACCAAGTTGGTCTCTCTCTGCTGGTTCTGGCGAAGTCTTGTTTTTTTAATAAGCTGTCACATGGTGCCCTGATGTAATGTTCTTTGCTGCTGCATAGCTTTTAGGCATTTTGAAGTTGATTATGACATCCTGTCTCCTCTCACTTCAGAGTGGTGATTCCCAACCTTCCAAATGCCGTGATGCTTTAATAAAATTCCTCATGTTGTGGTGACCCCCAACCATACAATTATTTTTCTTGCTACTTCGTAACGGTAATTTTGCTACTGTTAGGAATTGTAATGTAAACATCTGTGTTTTCCAATGGTCTTAGGTGATCCCTGGGAAAGGGTCATTAACCCCCAGGTTGAAAACTGCTGCTTCAGCCACTTCCATCCCTTCAGATTTAAAGGCTGTAGAAGGGCAGACATCTGGCACTCAGAACTTCTTCCTGCCGACGTTAAGGTGGCTGACTTTGCTTGCTGTGAGAGTAGAAATTTCTGGTTGTCTAGGATAGCCAGAAGCACCACAGGCAGTTTTCAAGTTGGGATGATCTCAAAACTTGGCAGAATCATCATTTTAGCCCAGAAATGTTGAACCTTCCAAGGTTCCAACTTCACAAGGTGTGCTGGTTAGATCTTTGTCGACTTAACAGAAGCTAGAGTCATCTGGGAAGAGAGGGTCTCAACTGAGAAAATGCTTCATCAGATTGGCCTGTGGACAAGTGTATGCAGCATTTTCTTGTTTAATGACTGATGTGGGAGAGCCCAGCCCAACCTGGGTGGTCCTGGGCTGGAGAAAACAGGCTGAGCAAGCCATGAGGAACAAACCAGTAAGCAGCAATCCTCCAAGGTCTCAGCTTCAGTTTCTGCCTCTAGGTTCTTGGCCTGACTTCCTTCAGTCATAGACCATGATCAGGGTATATGGTATATAAGCTAGATAAATCCTCTCCTCCCCAGGTTGCTTTTGGTCACGGCGTTTATTGTAACAACAGAAGGCCAATTAGGACCCAAGGTGAAAAATACAGGGACCAAATACCAGAGGTAAAACAATGGCTTCCATAATAATAGAGTTCCTTTGGCAATTATTCCCTGATGGTCAAGAGGATGAAAAAGTGGTATTCAGGGGAAAGGCGTGGTTAGAGACAGTTATAGTTTTGTCTAAAATCAATGTTCTGCCATTTGGTTTCAGCTGACACATAGCCTACACTAACCCTTATCCTGGAACTGGGCAAGAAACATCATGCCAGAGCCAAGGGCAAGAAGGCTATTCTCTGGTTTACATTAGGACTTTTCTAAGGTAGGATTTTGAGAGGGGAAGAGAGGAGGGGAGAGAGCCCCATCCAGGACATCAGCTGCTGAGAGTACTCTCCTTTGGGCATTGTGTCCTTAGTCTGGTGACTCACCTGTTACTTGCCTTTCTGCTGTGGTTCCAAAAACCTCTTTAAAAACTACATTTGTTTAGTGTGTATGGCATAGCATGCTTATGGAGGTCAGTTGACAATTTAGGGGAGTTGGTTCTCTCCTCCTACCACGTGGGTTCCAGGGACAGAACTCAGGTCATCAGACTCGGTGGTGACTGTCTTTATCTGAGGCCATGTGAAGGAAGTAGCACAGAGCTGGAGGGTCCCGTGTTTTTTTTCTTTTTTCTGTCCCCCAGAGGATTGATTGTAAAGGCAAATAAAATTCCATCCCTGAGTACTTGATAACATGGCTTGGGGATCTCCTGGGCTCCTTCTCAAGGCATGAGTTACTTCACATAAGGAGGGGCCTCTGATAAAACTGAAGTCTGTCACAATATTAGTAAGCCAGACCACAGATTTGGATTAGAAATGAAAGAGGCTGGGCACTTGTGCATGCCTTTAATCCCAGCACTCGGGAGGCAGAGGCAGGTGGGTCTCTGTGAGTTCAAGGCCGGTCTGGTCTACAGAGTTCAAGGACAGGCTCCAAAGTTTTCTTGTAGGGAAAATCTGTCTAGAAAAAACCCAACACCCTCCCTCCTCCTCCAAAAAAAAAAAAAAAAAAAAAAAAAAAAAAAGGAAATGAAAGAAAATAAATTTTTGTTTGTTAGCTAGGGGCAGTGTAGGGTTAGGGTGGTTTGTAAACTTAGCTCAGAAGAATCTGTCTAGAGACATCTTTTATGTTTGGAGGGATTCCAAGTAAAAAGAGCCTAATTTCCAGATGTGGTTGGTAGTGAAAAATCCAGCAACTGGCCAGACTTTGGCCCCTAAAGCTTATGTGATTCATTGTTTCCTTTTCTCTCCATTCTGTGACTAAACACCAGACAGCAGCAACACGAGAGGAAGGGCCGATTCACAGTTCAGCCCAACACTGTTGGAGGCACATCGTCGGAACACATGCGACAGGAGCACACCACAGAAATGCCCGCCATCTTAGCAGACGTGAACAGAGACAGGCTGGCCCCCAGTGACCCACTGACAATGGTAGAGCTCAAGTCCCCAAAGATCCCACGACCTCTCTACAGTGCCAGACACGGAAGCCTGTGGGGACAAGACAAACCCTCTGTAACAGGTGAGGGGGATTTAAGTATTATTTCATTATCTGTTTGTTAGGAGGATATAAGGATTATTATTCCATTATTGTGTGTTAGGAGGATGTGAGTATTATTTCATTATTTGTGTGTTAGGAGAACTGGGATAACATGACTTGGAAAGACATTAGCTGAACAATCGGGGTGAAGTGGGCTAGGACGACCTGCAACAGAAAAGCCCCCTCTGGAAACACACAGCAACTTATAGGAAAAAACTAACAGAAAACTTTCGATTTGCAGAAAAACTATTGGTAAGAAACCTACTTCCAAGAGGGACTCCTAGGCAGAAGCCTTTAATCATATTACTTGAGACTGACAACTGGCTTTTACAGGCCCTTCGAAGAGAAGCCTTCCCTAGAGCTGCAGGTCCAGTCAGTCTGCCACCTTTGTTTCCTGTGAGCCCTGAAGAGATTCACAATAGTGAATAGGGCTTGGGCCACCCTCCCGTTCAGACTGATCAGGGGGTGATCCTTCAAGGTTTTAGCAGGGCTGTATCTCCCAGGACTAACTAGTTAGAGAGCTATGGCTCAGGAGCTGGTAAGATGTCCATAAACAAGAACAACTGTAAAGCAGCTCACAAGAACTAAATTTTAAGGAATTAGGAGCTCTTCATACCCCAAGAAGGCATGTGGGTAGCAGTTCTAGTCAGGACTGAGTTCTCTGAAATAAATGAACCAGGATATTTTTGTCTATGATTAACATTTAAAAAAATTTATTTTTATGTGCATTGGTGTTTTGCCCGTATGTCTATGTGAGGGTGTCGTATTCCCTGGAACTGGAGTTACAGACAGTTGTGAGCCACCCTGTGAGTGTTGGGAATTGAACCTGAGTCCTTTGGAAGAGCAGCCACTGCTCTTAACTGATGAGCCATTTTGCCAGCCCCTATGATTAGCATTTTTGATATGATAGCATATATTACATGAAAGTGATTGGTGATTCTCCAGTACAGAAGAGACCTGTTGGGTTAATTTGCTGTAAAGGAAGTCCCTACTCTATAGGGACCTTGGTAACCCAAAAGAATGATTCCTTTAAATGTCAGGTTGGGTGTCATCTTTTATAAAGCTGCTACTGTTAATAAACCATTCTTCCATGGGGGTGGTAGTGATGGTGGTGCATGCCTTTAATCCCAGTACTCAGGAGGCAGAGGCAGGTGGAACTCTGTGAGTTTGAGGTCAGTCTAGTCTACAGAGCAAGTTCCAGGGCAGCTAGGGCTACACAGAGAAACCTGTATCAAAAAACCAAACCAAACCAACAAAACAAAAAACAAACCCCATTCTTCTTCTAACAGCTCATCTCTTAAGTAACGTCTTGTTTCTACATGGGTGAGCTAATCTGTTGTTGTCCTGGGCAGGCATGAGGCTAGACAGAGTTAAGATCTGACAGATTGTAAGGATAACTTCTGGGAGTCAGGCCCCTAGAGCCTGACATCTGGCTAGGCATTCTCCAGTTAGTCACTGCTGGTCTTCAACCTCTAAGATCCCTTATATTGGCTGAGGGGTCTGAACCTGCAGAGGCTGTCCCAAAGTCAGCTTAGAAGCCTTTCAACTAGAAGTGGAAGGATGCTACAGAAACATGCCACAGCCCATTGTCTTCCAATTTGGGGGTTGGCATGATGAGGACAATCCCTTGCCTCTTAGCAACACGAGGTGAATGATGTTTAAAATTAGGGAGGTTCGTTCAGGAGATAGGTTTTAGTTAGGACCTGTTACTATTTTTTGCATTTCTATCCAATACCTATACTATCTTTGCATTTTGGAAATATAATTTGTTTAGTTTTGCAGGCTCATACATGGATAGCCACTGGTCTCAGGATTAATTCTATCTTATCACCTGTATCTGACTTACACGAGCCTCTGAATTTAGACTTTTGAACTGGTGCTGGAGTAAGAATTTTAGAGCTATTAGATTATTTTCTAGGTAAGAAAAAATAAAAAGTTTTCCCCTGGAGGCTGGGGCAGAATTCTGTGGTCTGAATATATGCCCTCAAATTCATCAGTTGAAACTGATTCACCAATGTGATATTATGGGTGGGGCTTTTACATAGTGATTACACTATTTGGGTCAGAGACCATATGAACGGACTGGAGGGAAACTGTTAGGTCCTGTTTGGATTTTTACTGTGAGGATGCAAGAGGCACCATCTTAGAAGCAGAGAACTGTCTGTTTCTGACACCAGTCTAGTCTGCCGCTTGCTTCATCCTGGACAAATGAGCCTCCAGAAATGCTGAGAGTAAATTTCTATCCTTTACAAAACACCCAAGTTTCACGAATTGTTTTGTGTGTGTATGTGTGAAGGTCTATATGCACATGTGTGCATTTGTTGGCCAGAAGCTCAACAACTGGGCTAGATTGCCTGGCTAGTGAGCCCCAGGAATTCTCCTCTGTCTCCTGTGCTGGGATTACAAGTATGTGCCAGCACACCCCACAGGCCCTCATACTTGTAAGGCAAGAACTTTACCAACTGAGTTATCACATGTTCTTTTACAGCAGCAAGAACTAAGGTAGACATCCATGTGCATTAGTTAGCTTTTTATCACTATTGTGAATACCTGAGATAACCAACTTATAAAAAGTTTTTTTTTTTTGGAAGCTGGAGAGACGGCTCAATGTTTAAGAGCACCGACTGCTCTCCCAGAGGACCCAGGTTCAATTCTCAGCACCCATCTCTCCAGCTTCACAACTGTCTGGAAAGTCCAGTTCCAGGGAATCTGACACCCTCACATAGACATACATGCAGGCAAAACACCAATGCACATAAAATAAAAATAAATTATTAAAAACAAAACATTATTTTGGTTTACAAGTTCTGAAAGCAGGTTTGAGATCATGACTGACTGGCCACATTGCTTTGGGTCTAACAGTAAGATGAAAATTTTAAGGTGGAAATAAAACTGCTCATCTCACTAGCCAGGAAGCAAAAGGAATGGGTGTGACATCACCCATTCTTTGTCACACCCATTCCTTCCAAGGGCACACCTGGATCCTTTCAATAACCCAAGCACCTTCCATTATGACCTACCTCCTAAAGGTTCCAGTGCACCTCTCAATAGTGACGTCTGTCTTAATGCACAGACTTTTAGGAGGATATTCAACATCTAGGTCATAGCAACTTAAGACATTAATGACAGTAGGGTGTGGTGGTTTAAGCCTATAGTTCCAGCTACTGGGAAGACTGAGTCAGGATGACTTGAGCCAAGAAGTCTGAGACCAGCTTATGTAAGACAGACCTTGTCTTCAAATGACTTGTCTCATCTTAGAAAACAGGGTCTAATGGGATTTTGCTATTTAACCAAAAAAGGCACAAGACTACCAGTAAATCTTGTATTTTTAATTGACTTTAATGATTATTGCTCATCTGCAAGGATTAATATTGCATTCATTAAAAATCATTCAATACAAAATGAATATTTTCCTCCCAAGTTGGTCTCCACATGTTCCCTCTGATGCCAGACATTTTCCAGTGTCCTTTGTTACATGGCTTGACAGAGACGAGCCCTTACCTATTATTCCTATGGACAAAGTAACAGACACAGGACCAGAGGGCAGCAAGAACTGGGCCCCTTCCCTCCAGCAGAGCTGACCAGATGGATATACTGTTGTTGGCCAAGATAAGTCCCTACTGAATGTGGTGTTCTGACTGGCTGGTTAAGTGCCCTAGGAAAGGGTCTTTAAATGTTAGCATACATAGAGAAGAAAGCATGATCACATTGGCAAGGAGTGGGAAGGGACTGGGTAGGGAGGAACGGGAGAGGAAAGACAAAGAAGTTTTGGCAAGCTAATTGTTCCCTGATAGAAAGGTACAGGGTAAAAGCTTTCCTTTCTTGTATTTCTGTCTTTGACACCTGTTTCTCTGATCAGTGAAGAGAGAGAAGTAAATATTTCTAGTACCTAGAATTGACAAATAACCCATCTTTAAAGGATCACAGGCTAGAACATGTTGAGGACTTAACATCCTGGATAATTATATACTTAAAGCTCATTTGACCATGCAGAGATGCTGGCAAGCGGGGTGAGTGGCCTGGGAATCAATCTCCCTGATGGTTAGAGGGCCTCCTAAAGTTATCTTGGAGCATGAATCAGGATTGTACTTCCTCTACCAACTCTTCCTTAAGATCTCAGCTTACAATTTTTATTTATTTATTTTTTGTGGCAAGTGTCAATCAAAAGTGGCACCATGTCTATAAAACTAACACGAGACAAGGCCTACAGCTCTGGACAGATTATATAGTTGTATATGTTTCACCTTGGCCCAATATATCATTTTTTTTTCCCCATCTGTACAGATTTCCCTTCAAATGTTCAGGTTGCAGAAGCACAGCTGCCCACAAGTTTGCTCTTAAAGGATAAACCCTAAAGACAGGGCTCAGTGTTTTATACTGAGTAATGGCTCAAGAAATTGGCCGTCAGCATAAGCTGCATGAGGCAGAGCTAAGAAATTCTGCTTATGGCTCCAGTTCACTGATGCTATAAACTATGGGCTGGAAACATGAGGGGCTCATCAGAGTCTGAGACTAGTATTTTTCTAGCCTCAACTCTTCACACTTTGTTTCAAAGGTTCAAAGAGATATTGGTAACCACCTGAGCTGTTCCTCAGTGTTAACACTAAAATTTTTCCTTAATTAAAAGAAATACAACAGAAATAAATGCTAAGGGACAAAATTCAACTTGACAGAATGCAGTTTAGTTAAGAACTAGAACATGAGAGAAGGAAGGTGGAAGGAAGGCAGGGCTGAACTACAAATCCAAGTGACCCTACGGAGTTCACAGCACAGCTCTGCGCCAGACACGCCACCTCACACAGGAAACAGCTCAGAGTGTCTGGGGAAGTCGACATGCACCACCTCCATCTAACCTACCTGGCTGGGAAGTACCATCCTGGCTCTTCTGAAGGAGTGGAAGAGCACTAGTTCCAGCAGCTAGGAAACTGGCTCTCTGAAGGCAATTTAGACACTGTTCCACATAGAAGATACCTTAGCATTTTTTGTTAATATGGTAATTAAATATAACCAAAGTCCCCAGAAGTAGTTCAAGAATCAACTTTCTGGGCTGCAGAGTTACCCTTCTTTAGTGACTAGGGTGAGAAACCTTCAACCTCAGTTTCACCTACAGAGCCATGGGGCAAGTTCCTGTGTGGTCTGCAAAACTTGAATGACAGATGAGAAAACAAAAATGAAATTATAGAAAAAAAATCAAAAGGAAAGTAATAAGAAGAAAAGAAAAGTTATCTTAAAAAATATTCTATTTGAGTTGGATGGTTTATGTGGACTGGTCACTGTAATACATCCATTAGTATCTGAAAAGAGAGAGATAGACTAGTTAACATGCTTTCTATATGAGAACCAAGAGATTAGCTACAGCATCTTCTCCAAGCTTCCTCCCAGCCCAGACTGGGGGGATTCCTACATGGGTTCCTCCTGGGATGAGGCTCCCTCCCCTTCTAAAACTGTAGACTCCTCTTAGTTCTTTACACTTACTGGTACACATGACTTCTCTACCTTGTTAATTTGGTATTCTGCAGGGCTGGGGACGGAACCCAGGGAGCATCTCCCTGTGCCAGGCAAACATGCCAATACGGAACCACCTGGTCATTCACTCCCTGCTAATCTGCAGTGGTGGCCTTATTCTCTTCATTATCAGGCCCGACACATCTTTACTGAAGAAAGGTGGCTCTACTGGCTGATCTAACATTGGGGAAAGGGCTTTTCATTGCTTTCTCCCAAGTTACCTGTAATAATTAGGTTTGAATGGCCCATTTTTGTTGAGTCCCAGATACTTGGCTTGGTCGTCTGTCAGCTCTGTCAGGTGGGCATCGAATGACGGCAGGTGCAGGCTGGCAACATACTCATCTAGGAAAGGAAGCAGCAGGAGACTTGTCAGACACGCCTCCTACGATACAGCCTCCCTCTATTTTCAGTGCTTTTTTTTGTTTTTGTTTTTGTTTTTGTTTTTGTTTTTCGAGACAGGGTTTCTCTGTGTAGCTTTGCGCCTTTTCCTGGATCTTGCTCTGTAGCCCAGGCTGGCCACAAAGATCCACCTGCCTCTGCCTCCTGAGTGCTGGGATTAAAGGTGTGCGCCACCACCACCCGGCTATTTTCAGTTCTCAAAGATACTCAGGAAGAGGACGGGAATGGAATAACCCTGAAAAAATTCACAACTTGAAATATTTGCTTCATTAAGAAAACTTTCAAAGCTGCACTTCTGGGAAATTACTTTTAGCACCTACAAAGAGCAAGTAAAGCGCCATCTGCCAGTTCAGTAAATGGGGTGTCTTCTACTTCCCCATCCTTCTCTGTCAGATTTTGGCTTCACCTGAGTGGTTACCATGTCATATACTGCACTCAGCTTCCTGTGGCAACTTCCTTAACTAGATTAAAACTATCAAATCATGAGTCACAAAGATGATTCCAGCAGGCTCAAAAGAGTCTACTGTCACTGACATTTATTTAGGATAGAAGTCCTAAAGCCACAAATTTTAGGCTCATGGATTTTTTTTTTTTTTTTTTTTTTTTTTTTTTTTTTTTTTTTGGTTTTTTTGAGACAGGGTTTCTCTGTGTAGCTTTGCGCCTTTCCTGGGACTCACTTGGTAGCCCAAGCTGGCCTCGAACTCACAGAGATCCGCCTGGCTCTGCCTCCCAAGTGCTGGGATTAAAGGTGTGCGCCACCACCGCCCGGCTTAGGCTCATGGATTTCTAAGGCACATGTTTAGTGCTGTTCCATAGATGAACTTTCCTAACTTTTATGAATACAATTTCTTAAAAAACAAAACAAAACAAAACTAGAGGCTACAGATATGGCTCAGCAGTTAAGGCACTGGCTGTTCTTTCTAGACTCAGGTTTGATTCCCAGCATCCATGTGGCAGCTCAAACCATCTGTAACTCCAGTTCTAGGCAATCTGATACCCTTTTCTGGCTTTGACAAGCAACAGTCATGCCTGTGGTCAGATATACATATAGGCAAAATACCCATACACATAAAAAAAAAATTAAATGATAACAAATCCACAAGCAACTTGAGGTAAGCCATTTGAAGAAAACAGAGTAAGAATTAAAAAGTTTTTTATGTGTATCCATCTTTACCTGCATGTTTGGACCACATGTGTGCCTGGTGCTCATCGAGCCCAGAAGAGGGCACTGGGTCCGTTGGAACTGAAGTTACAGATGGTTGAGAGCCACCTGCTGGGACCTGAGCCTGGGTCCTCTGCAAAAGTAGCATCTCTCCAGCTAGCAAGTTGTTTTTTTAGCTTAAAGCCAGGCATTTGGACTGGCTGTAAGTTATGGGTTGGGTACCACTATGCAGAAAGGCAAAGGACTAGAGATGGTTCACACCACATGAGCAAAGTGTAAGTGCTCCTATGGAGGTGCAGAAGGTTGAGAAAGAGGATGGGTAATACAACTTGTTTCTGTTTCTCTCACTTTGGTCTAGGCTGTACTTAGCTGCACTGGGAAATCTGCTGAGCTTTGGAAGGGTACCTGAGGATAAGAACATCTTCCTTATTTAGCTCAGATTCTTACTAAATTCTGTAAAATACACAATATTATTCTCATGTTATTACTCACAAAAACGGAGGCTCCTGGTGCTAACAGATCATCTCCCGAGGCCAAACATCTAGTAAGCACTAGAAGAGCAATCAGAACCCCGACTCTACATCTTTTTAGGAAAGTCATTTTACAAAACCATGCAGCCAACCAGGATCAATGCAGGTGTCAGTTTTTCACTCACCCATTTTCTTAGGAAGTAAGTACACATCCTGTTTGTAACGTCCCTCTGGTGCATTATAGAGTTCTATCAGTGCCAAAGCCTAAGGTGGGAAAGAGGGCCAGAGAACAAAGCACTTCTTAGACAGGGACATAATATAAAACTAGGTTTAACAGTGCTTTAGGATAAGCATGACAGTAACTGATCATCCTGAGAGCACCCACGACTCTGCCCTGAGATATAGGCTAGCTAATGTAAGAGGAAGTGATGTTTCTGTTTAGCTTCTAACAAAAGAGCAAACTAAACATAATTAAGCTGGAACACTAAAATTTCAGTTGCGCAGTCAATTCAGACACAATCACTAATGCTCTTCAGAGGAGAAAGTGTAAGCATCAACAACTTAGGATACAGAAAAAGGTTACAGGTCACTAAGAATGTACAGTACACGCATCAGAATCCTGCTCTGTGCTGTGCCCAGCTCCACACATCTCAGTGTAGGAAAAGCAGGCATCTTGTCACATACCTGTGTTGTAGCTGTGATGGAGAGAACAAAGGTAGGAACTGTGGAGCAGCTCAAATTGAGTAAACGACCCTGGGAAGGGAAGAGAGGGATGGGATGAGCTGCTGCCTTTCTTTCAGGTTCTCATGGTACCCGAGTCAAGCAGACACAGGAAAGGCTTTACACCTCTACGCACTCCACTTGGAGAGGAAGAATTATAGTTTCAGGTCAGGACTCCAGGCTTTACCTGCTTTACAAATCTGTGTGAAGGCTGAACTCAGCCAAGGGCAGGAAACTGTGTGTGTACTTAGCAAAAAGGTTTTCCTGGAGTGCTTCTCTTTTTGGGGATAGACAACTGGGGAAATACACCTCTATCCGAAGACAGAATTCAGGGGAACACAGGCCCCAGTATTTCCCACTGCCTCCCCTTCCTCACTCTGTGGATCTAGTATCCTGCCATAGTCTTTGGTGTGTATTACCTCTGCAAGAAGGACGACCCGTTTGCCATCAGGCCAAATGACATGGTCCACCTGAGAACGTACTCGCTCCCATGTTAGCTCTGGAGTGCGGAGGCTAGTCTGGAAGGAAGAACAGTCAGTTTGTTGTGACTCTAGTGAAATGCAGAGGAAAGCGTAACTAATGGAGAGAACCTCACCACATCGATTTCCGTGTTGGAGTGGCCCATATTGCATACAATGCAACTATTTTTCATTCGGTCCAAGTGCTCCCGTGTCACTACATTCTTATTTCCTAAAGTAAAGAAGAATGGCTGAAGAAAAAGGTGCTGGCACAATAGTACCAGCTATTTCCAACTAAAACCTGGGAGACATTTGCTACCATCAAAGATCTTGCACACACTGTGAGAAAAATGTACAGCAAAAGCTTGAGTGCAATTATTTGGATTTAAGACCAAGTAATATGAAAAATCACCAAGGGAAAAGCTCTTTCTTTTGGAAAACGTTAAAAGTTCTGAGAACTTACTCTGAGACTTCACACTGAGCACAGGTCTGACCTTCTGTGTCCCTTTTGAGATTTAGCTTGAGAGTTAACATTGCTCTCTCTACATGTACTAAAGCACTGCTACTCACCTGTGCAAGTTATTACAACATCCACCTGCCGGATGACCTCATTTAGCTTCACGACCCTGAAGCCATCCATGCTGGAAGGAAAGAAAGCAGCACTGTGAGCAAAGAAAAGAGAGTGTGTGTGTGTGTGTGTGTGTGTGTGTGTGTGTGTGTGTGTGACACTGATAAAACTTTCTGAAACAATCACAAAATTAGACAACAAAATCCTCTTCTGAAGTAAAAGCTAATGCTATCTCCCAGAAGTGCTTCTGCAGAGTCCCAAGATTCTACATAAGAAGAAAAAAATGTCAAGAGGCCCTAGAAAAGCATGAAGGCCCTAGAATAAGTGTGAAGGGACCAAAGCCATATTACTCTTCTCTTCCTGGGAGACTTCTACAAAAACTCTCAGAAACATCAAGCACCTAAATCAAATCTAATAGACTGTCATTACTCTAGCCTTACCAGGCCTGCAGAGCACAGATGGGGTCAATTTCTGTGATGTAGACAATTGCTCCAAGGGCCTTGAGAGCAGCACAGCAGCCCTTTCCTACCTGCAGAACACAGGAAAGGCAAAGTTGCCAGGTCTAATAAGACTTGGTCACTGGGGGCAGACAAACTCTTGAGGAGGTAGGAATTAGCCTCCTTTAAATTACTCATCATTTAGTGAACACTTCAACCCCAGCTGGAGCAGAGAGAAACCCAAACCAGGTTGTAAACTTCAATTAGGGATAATTTAAAAGACATGTTGTAACAAGAGTTGGGGAGAGGGAGGCTTTGGGTAACAGTTACCATTATGGAAACAAGATCAAACAAGAACAACTCTGAGTTCTTGCTCCACAAAAACCTGGTAAACTTGCTTGCAATGTGTCCACTGACAGCCAGCAGCACAAGAACTTGAGTGGATCATTGCTGAAGACAATAAAACTTCCTAGAACCTATTCCAGTTTAGAGACATTCAACTATAAGGTCACGTCAGTTTCTCCATTCTAATACAAGTCAGAAAATGGGGATAAAATAATGCTACTTATTCACTTGAATTGTATTTCAAAAAAAGTTATAAGTAGGGGGGCAATAATGCTGACATCAGTCAAGACAAACTAGTGAAATAAGAAAATTCAATACATGCTATACCTTTAATTCATGAATACAAAATTGACTTCTGACACTATTTTCAAGCACAGTATCGAAAACATACTTTGACCAATTCATCAATGTTTCTAGACTGTCTCCTTCATCCAACGTTTCTACTAAGCCCTTTTAATAAGAAAAACAGAGACACGGGGGCCCAGCTATTTACCTCACCATAACCACACACCACCACTTGTTTCCCACCAAACATCACATCTGTGGTCCTCTTCAGGCTGTGGAAACAGACAATGGCTCAACTCAAATATTATTAGCAACTCAATCCCTTTGTACCAAATTAAAGTGTAGGGCAATGCCCAAGAGAAATTCATTTGGAAGATGGCTGAGGTCAGTCGGAAACGGGCCACTTTAATAACATGTAAAGGAGGGAGACCACAGAGGCAAGCTGTAGGTATGAGACTATGTCAAACAAATCCCACTGGTCCCCTGTAAGTCTGTATATACACATTTCAACATACCCATCCAAAATGGATTCTCGGCAGCAGTACAAGTTATCAAACTTCTGTTTGGTAACAGAATCATTGACATTCATGGCTGGAACACAGAGCTTCCCAGCTTTGGAGAGCTGATACAGCCTAAAGGGAGAAGAAGCCACAAAAACAAACACACACCAAGTTAGGTGATAAAACAGTACACAGCAAAATCTGCTTCAAGTGCTATGCTGCCCTCCCTCCTCAGTGTTATTTATCGCCCAAGTCTTATTTGGAAACATGATTATTTTCTTGTCATCTCTCCTCAACTCATTTTCTTCTATCTTTATCCTTTAATTTTGGAAGGAAAGTAAACATTTTACAGTTGAAGTAATTTACTGCACTTCCACAAAGAGAACATGATATCCTTAGGCCAGCATTTTTCTAACTTTAAACACTCATGCCTACTTCTGGTAAACAAAGATTATGATGATTTTGATGTGGTTACTGTGTCTGTGAGAGCCATCACGTGCAACGTGCCCCCAGCAGAGTAATACTCCTAGACATCATTTAGTTATTTCCACCAAGCCAAGAGTACGTCTCCAGTTTTACTTTTTGTTGCATCACATGTGGTTTTTCAATAGGCTTTCCCTCCATATTTAAAATATAAGATTATAATACAACATTGAGTACAATCTTTCCAAGACACAATCCTCCCTACACCCCTTTCCCCAAGTAATTAATAATTAATTACTCAGTGGAGTAAACGGGAGATAAAAACATGTGAATTAGAATCTGGAAAAAATTCCTTCTAAGGTCACTTTGATTTTCAAAAGTGAAAACTCAGTTTGATCTAAGGAAGACACTCCCACTTAGTTCTTCTAAGTCTGAAACACAGCCCTGAAGCCTAGGAGAGACCAGAAGAATCTGATGAGGCAAGGACACAAGGGGCAGCTACTCCAGAATCTGTTACCTGTGAACACCAGTCACGCTCTCTTCCACAATGCCTCGGATCTTCTTAAACACGTTTGGATACTTCTTATAAACCCAGTGGGTTAAGTCTCCCCCATCATCCAGGATCTACAGAACAGCCAGAAGACTTCTATGGGCATTCAGGCTGCTAGAGCTAGGGGGAACTTTGAGCCCACTTTCTACACTAGTGAGAGAGCCCTGTATGTTTTGGAAGCACTTCTTAAAGCTCCACAGAGTAGGCTTAGACAGTGGAAATATAGTTAAATCTGTTGGTGTAAAGTGGTTAAAAGAATTCCTGAATGTGTTCTAGGCTACAGTGGAAAGCTTTTTTTTTTTTTTAAAGATTGAATTTTGCTATGTTGCTCAGGCTGGTCTAAAACTCCTGAGCGATCAAGTACTCTCCTCCTGCTTCAGCCTCTCAAATGCTGGGATTACAGGCATGCACAACCACGCCCAGCGACAGTAAACAAATTTTACAAATCACGGACTCATTTTCAGTTTAGTTGAAATATAAAGCTCCTTTGAATGCAAAAGGAGAGCTGGAGCAGGAAGGTAAGAAATACAACTCCTACTCCAAAGAGGGACCACATCACTTCCTTCTGTTTATTTTGCTGTGTTTTGAGCCATGTGTCCACCTAAGCTTACCCTTCCCCCACCTTTCCATTCAGTACTCAGAGCCTTTTTTTCCTTTCTTTTCTTTCTTTCTTTTTTTTTCTCTTGGTGCTGGAGATTGAATCCAGGGTCTTGTGCGTCTCAGACCCATACTGAGTAGGTATTGTGTTATAAACACTTTAGCAACAGAATCAGTAAATAAGACCAAACATACAAAAATATATGTAGGGAACCATGCTTTAAGGGAGAAAAGGAAATAAATCCATAGTCAAAAGTATGGAATGGACATGAATCATTACCATGTTGGCTTGCCACCCATCCATGTTGACACAGCGGTCAATGCACCACCAGAAATCATCTTCGGACTCGCCCTTCCAAGCGAACACTGCAACTCCTACGGAGACAGAAATCAATCAGCTCATTTTCCTTTGAGGGGTACCCTACATCCATCAGTACCACTTTCTAAGATCTACATGAGAACGGAAGGCAAAAGGAACAATTCTGAAGAGGAAAAACTTAAAAGTAAAAGTCAAATAGGACTTTCAGTTCAGAAATTACTTTAGCTGAGAAATTAAGAGATTTTTGTTTTAAAAGTATCTTGAAGCCATAAAGGCCAATTTTGCACTTTATACTGTATCTTAAGGAGGTAAAATGAAATACGAAAAAGCTCCTTCTAGAGCATTATTCATCAGCAGACATCTCAAAATAATTTAAATGTTCAATTCTAGGGAAATGAGGGAGTAAAATCATGTGGCCATATAAATGAATGATGTGGTCAGTTTTTAGTAGTATGAAAAAAAAAAACACTTCTGAAAATGCAATGTTTAGGTTATAAAAATGTAAACATACTAAGATTTGGTTCATCAATATAATGCATAGGGAGCAGCTTGTCAAATCTTGTTATTTTGAATTTCCTAAATCTTCTACAATAAACACTTATCACAGAAAAAAATTAGACAAAGTCTTATAATGTGAGTTTCTAAAGATCCTAGGAAGGTGGAAGTTCCTCAGATAAACTTCATGGTGATGTTCTATTTTAAGAATAAAAATTTTTATTTTTAATTAATTAAACTCATCAGCACATACATTTTAGTGCACTACTGAATACCAAATAAATAATTAACTATTAATATAAAAGACACTGTTCACAGTGTTCTCTCAAAATTGATAAAACTTTTGGGGAGAAGAGACCAACTAAACTCACAAGTTTAATATTTTTTTCCCTCATCCATTTCACATTAGAATTAAGCATTTCTTTGTGGTTTTTTTTTTTTTAAAGTATACCTTGATTTTAGCATAAATTTCTTCCTGTTCTTTCCACCCCACTGGTGGTGTTGGGGATGTAATTCACTGTTGTACTGCATGCCAGGGAAACAGTCCATCACTGAGCTTCATCTCCAGCTCTATTATTTTAAGACTGCCCAAATTTAGCTGGGCGGTGGTGGCACACACCTTTAATCCCAGCACTCTGGGAGGCAGAAGCAGGTGGATCTCTGTGAGTTCGAGGCCAGCCTGGTCTACAGAGTGAGTTCCAGGACAGGCTCCACAGCTACAGAGAAACCCTGTCCTGGAAAACAAAACAAAACAAAACAAAACAAAAAACAAAAAACAAAAAAACCCAAAAAACCAAAAGGGGGGAAAAAAAAAAGAGAGAGAGTGCCCAAATGTATAGTTCTCAGGCACACATGGTAATGGCAATTTTGGCATATATTAATTACTTGAGGCAAAGCTGGTTTGAAAAAAACAAAAGTGGAACTTACCAGCTTCAGCCAGTGCTGCGGCTACTTCATTCTGAGTTGAATAGATGTTGCAAGCAGACCAGCGGCACTGGGCCCCCAGGGCACAAAGTGTCTCAATCAAGACCTATATGGATGTACAGAAAGACTGGGTGAGGAAGAGCAGGGCTATCCAGGAGCAGGGGCCAAACCTCAGCAAGAACACAGTATCTGTAACTCACAGCAGTTGGCCCTACACTGCAGTTACACAAAGGTACAATTCAGCTGTGTGGCACAAAATTACTTAACTATATCCGAAAGGTTATGTTCCTAAAAGTCTTAAAACATTTTTATAACAATCATTTTACATCCTCCTAAGTCGGGTATGCTAAAAATGGGTTTAGTATATGAACAAAAGTAAAATATGCTACATCATTGGACAGGGAGGTCCCCTTCTATGTAATAGCATTTGGATTGGCTAGGTAGGAAGAAAAGGTGTATTTATTTTTAATAAAAAAAAACATTTTCTTCCCTTTTATATCAGAAGTCCCTCTGTTTTCTTCCAACAAACTCACCGCTGTCTGGGCCGTGATGTGTGTACAGCCCACTATTTTAGCACCAGCCAAAGGCTTCTCTCCCTGAGCACGTTTCCTGAGTGAAATCAGAGCAGACATGTCTGTGGAAGAACAAAGGATCTGAGCCAGGTCCACACTACCAACACCATTCGATCCTGCCCAGCCACAGTCAGGGTCGGGTCTGCTGAGACATGGTGAGATGGGGTAGAACACGCCAAGTGCATTTCCCTGATGACTAGAGGCTTCACCAATGGAGTAACTGGAGAGCTATAATGTAAGCAATTGGCAGGTCTTGTTTCTGCTTCATATATACAAAGGACTGAGTAGAGAATGGACTAAACTTTCAAAACTGGCCAGAGTATACATGGTGAGTCTCCCTGGTCATTAAGAGGAGAGGGAAGCAGTTATGGACAGACTTCCGAATGTCCTCATAAAACCACGAGGAATGACTGTGACTTCAGTGGAAGACACTTGCAGCTATTTTTCTCTGCTGTCTTACCCTAGCCTGTCAAGCTCGCAGTACGGAACACACCTTCAACATTAAAAACAAGAGCAGAGACCCTTGGGGGTAGTGTAGTGGAACAGAGAAACCAAGATTCAGCTGACTGCCAGTCTAGTAGAGGGTGCCTAAGACTTAAGGAGACCCCAGGCTACCACAACCTTAACTTAGAACCCTGCCACATCAGCAACTTCTGGGAAAGCTGGCTCTCTGGTATTGGCAGCTACAAGAATATCCCACATAACTAACCACTATGTTGTGATCCAACATTTGCTGACTACGCACTGTAGATCTGTGAATATGGTGTCATGATGAGGAAAACAGAAACCACTCTGTAATTACCATACACTGGGAAAAGGGAAAAAGGAAAACAAATGTAAGAATCCTAAGGCTCGGTTTCCATATAGGGAGAAGTGTTTATCCAAAGGCTGAGAAACGATTGTTTCCAGGACACTTATTGCCCAGGTCCTGAGAAGAGGTACGAAGGGTGCTTCTGGTCCTCCACCCACTCCCTTCTTTACCTTGCTCTGCAATCTCAATCTCCCGGCGTCCAAACTCTGCCTGCTTGATGTTCTTCACACAGAAATTGCTGCTGCCCTTCGAGTTGGTTTGCTGCTTCTCTCGGGGGGAAACCTCATCATCAGAGCTGTCTGTGTAGGATGCAGCTAGAGCCAGCAAAGACACAGGGAGAGAAAAACCTATTGGTCCAAATTCCACTGAGTGCAGCCCCCCAGGGACTCTCATTAAGTGAAGAGAACACTTTTAATTGCAAGTCCTCTTACATCATCAGTTCTGCTCCTCCAGGCTCTAACAGCTGGTGTGAATGAAACTGCATCTCTCCCACCCATCCCAATGACAGTGTGCCACCATGTCTGTGATAAAGAACTACAGAGCCTAAGCCTATACCACCTGTGGTGACCCCACATAACAGTGACTGTAACCAGATCCCACAAAAATGGGGTAACAGGGATAAAGCATGCTATTTCTCTAGGTCACTGGTTCTCACACATCTATCAGAATGACCTGCTTCTTAAAAGTCCAGATTGCCAGTTTCCTGGCGAATGTTTCCCCTGGTAGGTTTCGGGAGGTACTCAGGAGACGACATTCCCAACAAGTTCCTAGGTGCTGCTTCTGAGAACTACTGATGTAGATGAAAGTAATTCTTAAGGGATTTTATACCAGGTTGTGCTCACGGAATACAGACAATGACGGAAAACAAGCAGATCTTTCTGACAGCTTTGAGAAAAAGTCTGTCAAGAAGATAAATCTGAGATAAAAGCTTCACATAAAATTGAAACCCATCCTTTAGACAGATATGCAATAGGATCTACAACAACTCATTACTTCTCCAGTCACGTCTTTCCTCTCTGAACTGAATGTTTTCCTGGTCAACGTTCTGGCCACTGGACTAATAATGCTCTCTTACTGATAGAAGTCCGGGCAACACAAACACTACTAAAGGCCATTTTCTCCGCCCTATAAATTCAGCTCTGTTCCAATGGGTTTCTATAAGATGACCATCAAGACCTCTGAAAACATCACTCATTTCATCTCTATTCCTTCCAGAACTCAATTTTTCCACATAAGATTTCCTTGTCTGTTTAGCTGCAACTGCTCTGCTTACCACACTAATTTTGTCTGACACTTCAAGATACCTTTTTCATTTATGACAGCCATTATATTTGGGATTGTTTCTTGTGTGTTTTAGCCCCTATAGGATCCACACAACCATTATTACAACATATAACCTGTATACCTACATTTATTTGTTCTTCTTTGCCTGTCCTGACTATACTGGTTGGGTTATCAGTGGCACAGTGAAGAGATACATTTTCTTTGATAATTGCTTTTTTACATTTCTTAAACCTCACATCCAGCTCTTAAAGTTAATAATACAATGCAAGCAATACTGGTAAGAAACAATGAAGGGCTTTTCATACAAATCCTTCATTAACTCTAATAGCAATCTGGACCTTGGGCAAGTCTCCTAATCTTTTAACTATTTCTCTTGTTGAATGATGAAGTAGTAGTATTAGATGATGCCTTTAATGTCTCCTCCAGACTCATTTTCTACAATTCAAAAGCTTTTGGGAATGTATGTGTGTGCAGAGACATCAACCTCAGTTATTTCATCGTGGTGCCACTCATCTTTTTTTTTTAAGGGTCCCTCACTGGGAACTGGAGCTCACTGACTAGGTGAGGACAGGCAGCTGGCCAGCCCGTGGTTACAAGAGTGCATCACCACACCTGGCTTTTTAGGTGTGCGCTGAGGGTGAACTCAGGTCCTCACACCTGCACAGTCAGTCTTTCACTGAGCCGTCTCCCCAGCCTCTCAGCAGCCCTTCCAGTTACTTTCTAATACCTTCTCTGTAGCTGAGACAGGCACAGTTAGACCAGAACGAAGACTTTCTCCAGATGGCTAAGACAGGAGGGGAGGGAAACAGCTGGAACCACATCACAGTACTTTATTTATATCTCCACTCCAGGAGTTAACAGGGGAAGACATGTCAACATAAAGGGTAATCTTGTAAATAAAAGGAGACAAAATACTAGTTTTACTATCATAATTCAAGCAGTCTTAGTGACAAGAAGAAAAACCCAAGAGGAAGAATATATTTTATACAATTACGTTTAAAAGTGTATTTTTTTTTTTTTTTTTTTTTTTGGTTTTTCGAGACAGGGTTTCTCTGTGTAGCTTTGGAGCCTGTTCTGGAACTCACTCTGTAGCCCAGGCTAGCCTCGAACTCACAGAGATCTGCCTGGCTCTGCCTCCCGAGTGCTGGGATTAAAGGCGTGCACCACCATCGCCCGGTGTATTTCTTTTTAAATGGTGGTTTTGAAAGTCAAAATTCCACTGATTCTCCCCCTTGCTAATGTGGACACAGGAACTTCCCAATACCACCAACTGGATAATGGTCACAGACCACACAGAAACTGCCTGGGAAAGAAAGTCTCAACAAAAGCATCCTTAGCTACAAGTCTTACTATGATGGATTTTCACATTCTAGATAAGTGAAGAGCACTAGGTAGTGAAAGGAAGAGACAGAGAAGACATCAAGTTCATACCTACCCGAACTGTAGCTGTCTGTGGAGGACTGTGAGATGGAGCGAGACAAAGATCTCCGGCCAGTCTTAGTAGGGAATTTGGTGAACTCCTGCATGTCATCAGCAAACTGGATTTGCTAGAAGAGAAAGGTAAACAGCCGAAAACTTAGTACAAGGGAATTCTATGGATTTTATTTATCATGTGTGTGCACACACATGGAATCAGAAGACAAACTGTGGGAGTCAGTTCTCTCCTTCTACCATGTGGGTCCTGGGGATAGAACTTAAGTTGTCAGGTTTGATGGTAGGCATCTTTACCTTCTGAGCCATCTTGTTAGTCTAACGTATTTCATTTTCCAAGGCCATACACTAATTTCCCAGAAGTCAATATTACCATGTAGTTCCTACTACAGCAGTAATCCTCATTAGAAAGGAGGTGGGGAACAGGCTGCTTTCTGACCCCTTTTAAAAGACCAGCTACTGTCGCTTCCCAATCATTTCAGTAAGACTTGGGTTGGCAGGGGAGGAGAGTAATTCTGAAAAGCCAATTTATTTTAGTAACTATACAATTTTACCAAATTTTCTTCATTTCATCAAGTTGCTCCCTTCCCTTTTATATAACCTGTTTAACATACTAAACTCTACCCTTCCGCCCAATCCTATCAGAAAACAGATACAATCCTGCATCTGTTTTTTGCTCCAAAACTTGTAGCATACTCTCTTGTAGCATATTCTTCTTCTGATTTTGGGCAGTGGCCTTGCTTTTGAATATAAAGCCTAGCAATGGCAAAACACATTACAGTGTTAGCATCTCAGCCCAGCTATGTATCTGTATTCTACAAAACCAATGTAGTATGCCAGAATTTTCTACACCCAGTAAAAATTTAAAATATCAGAGTGTACTGATGAAAGAGAAGTTTAAGCCGGGCAGTGGTGGTGCATGCCTTTAATCCCAGCACTCGGGAGGCAGAGCCAGGCGGATCTTTGTGAGTTCGAGGCCAGCCTGGTCTACAGAGTGAGTTTCAGGACAGCCAGGACTGTTTCACAGAGAGACCCTGTCGCAAAAACAAAACAAACAAACAAACAAAAAAAGCAAAAACCAAAACCAAAACCAAAACCAAAGAGAGAGAGAGAGAGAGAGAGAGAGAGAGAGAGAGAGAGAGAAGTTTAAAAACAAATACTAAATCCTCTATTAACTAATTTCTAATCAGGATCAATTTAAAGGAAGAAGAAAAGAATGGCAAGTTTTAAAGGTCTCTGTAAGTAGAATAAATCAGAACTAGAAGATTTCAGAGTACTTTTTTTTTTTTTTTTTTTTTTTTAAATTTAAGACAGGGTCTTTTAAAAGACCTAGGCTACCTCAGAACTCACAATTCTGCACCAGCCATTAGCCTGGTTAGGGTTATATGTATGTGTCAGCATATCAACACTGTAGAACACATGGACCACTGGCTTTAATAAATTGAAAAGTTTGCAATCATTATTATTTATAAACAAAACAATGTGTGAAAATATGGAATTATATGGCTTAAACCAGTGGTTCTCAACCTTCCTAATGCTACAACCTGCTTCTGCCTCCAGAATGCATGGATTAAAGGCATGCGCCACCACTGCCTGGCAGGAAATGTATATACTTTTATAGGTGAAAATCTTTCCTACACAATATAAACAGTCTGATCATCACATCGCCACTTTTAAGCTAGAAAGACTAAACCAAGAACTAGAGCAATGACTCGGTAGTTCAAAGCACTGGCTGCTCTTCCAGAGGACCTGGTTCGATCCCCAGCACCCGCATGGCAGCTCACAACTCCACCTAGGGTGATCTGACTCCCCTTTCTGGCCTCTGAAGGCATTGAATTCACCTCATGTTCATACATGCAGACAGGCAAAACACTCATATACACAAAATAATACATTTAAAAGAGTAACATCTACATTAGTTAAAGCTGCACAATCTTTCTCTCCTGACACATCCATTCTCTGCTGGGGTAGCAGCAGGCTGCAGTGTAAGAACCAAACTTTGGGGCTGGAGAGATGGCTCAGAGGTTAAGAACACTGACTGCTCTTCCAGAGGTATTGAGTTCAATTCCCAGCAACCACATGGTGGCTCACAACCATCTATAATGAGATCTGGTGCCCTCTTCTGGCCTGCAGGCATACATGCATGCAGAACACTGTATACAAAATAAATCTTAAAAAAAAAAAAAAAAAAGAAAAAAGAAAAAAGAACCAAACTTTGGTCTGTGGCCTTGGCACAGGCAGTTAGTATGAACAAATGGAAAACAGAACTGGTAGGACCCTACAGTCACAAAGTAGCAAACAAAGGAACACTGGTTTGTGTTTTCAACTTTCTTTGTGTGGTGTGTGTGTGTGTGTGTGTGTGTGTGTGTGTTTTCAACTTTCTAACTAGCATGACAGAAACCTGGTGTATTTGTTTCGAACTCATCTTGGTTCAACATCTAACAGGGGAAGTGTTTTCTTTAGGCAACTCTGACACAAGGAAAGGAGAGTACACAGTCTGCTTTCTAAGCCTAAAAAGATACTGAAGGTATAAGAGCTACACATCCAGAACAAGTCAGGGCCCCACACACGTAGAAGGCATTTAATGAACATCTGCAGAGTGAGTGAATCTTTAAAACTCCTTTCTCACGTACTATCAGTCAAGCTTCAAAGATAAATGACAATCACAAATCAAGCCGAGCCACATATACTATGCCAGAATATGATTGACAAGTATCTGCAGCCCAAGATTTTTTTTTTTGGTTTTTCGAGACAGGGTTTCTCTGTGTAGCTTTGCGCCTCTCCTGGAACTCACTTGGTAGCCCAGGCTGGCCTCGAACTCACAGAGATCCGCCTGGCTCTGCCTCCCGAGTGCTGGGATTAAAGGCGTGCGCCACCACCGCCCGGCCCAAGACATTTTTTACTTTTGTATTAAAACCTTAATTTTAAGTACTTTAAATATCAAATGTACAACTGCTTTTCAAAAGGAAAAACAAACAAAAAAACTAAACCCTCAACTTGCTGACATGGCCACACTCAGCATTTGCCTTCCAAATAGGATTTCTAATTACATGTTCACATGACTTCTCCAGTCAGTAGGACGCAAGGCAAGGCGAGTGGACCACAGCAGTGAATTTCAACCTCATCTGCAGTTCCTTTGGCAGGAGTAAGAAAGATATCAAGAGCCCATCAGTGGCTCGCTCTTAACAGCTTCCAGCGGCAGCGGCAGCACTGCCTTCACCAGCTCCCTGTGGCTGGCAGGGGCAGCCTGTTCGGAAGTGCTCCTCCCTTCTCCAGGCTGGTAGAGTCCCTCTCCTGTTCATCTTTTTTCAAAGGGTTCTGGGCATGTTTCCAGATACCACCTACATGGTGGTGAGATGGAGGAGGGAACTTCGGTAACATTTGCAGATTTTTAGATAAAGAATATAGAGAAGCAGTGTAGCAAGCTAGAAATATTTCTTCAGCAACCTAAGAACTGAATTAATAGGTATAATCTCGCCTTGTATTAATAAAGCTTATCAGCAGCCTAAAGCTTAGCAAGATCTTTCCCATCTAAAAATATGAGACTGTGGCAAGCAGCTTACTACTCTGTGCAGTGCTCCTAACACCCATCTCTCCAATACTAGATGGGATCCACATCCAAAGTAGGCAGTGTTAGCTTAAGCCATGGCACAGTGGACAGCTGTCTATACGGTGGCCCAGCAGCACGCAGATTCACATTAACCCTGTCCTCTCTGCCACCCTGAACTACAAGCTGCAGAGACTTGCTTCCGAGCAGCTGCTACAGAGTGCTGTGGCTCTGCCAGCTTCATCCACGAGTCTAACTCTACAGATTCTTTCCAGCTAGCAGCTCCTTCCCCCTTGGTGGAAAGAATCCTTGCATGCTGCTCACCTTTATACTGTAAATAAGGATACTACTGCCAAAAGCGATTTCTGGATGTCATAATTTCTAGCGAAACCAGATCTAATAGCAGCTTTCTGTTTGGGCTAGATTCAAGGTATTTAAGTGGAAAAAAAAAAAAGGTAATTTGGATAAAAGAAAATCCAAAGACAACTGCAAAAGTGTGGTTTATATTACTTCTTATCAACATGACTTCGCTGTTGTTTCTCCAAATCTAAAACTTTAGGAACTACTAATTCAAACATAAGGTAGTAAGTATAGAGAGGGGTAGAAGGAAAAATAGACAAAGAGCCCAAAGTACTATACAGTTCCACTCTTACACTAACAGCACATCTGAGAAAGGCTAGGTTAGATCGATCCAGTCTCCAAATATCACACCCAAATACAGATGTCTACTTGCTGTGTCTTAAAAACCCTATTCAATATCAGGCCAGTATAGCTATTTTAAAGCCCTACTAATGATGGTTGACTGACTTCTGTCTAATACTGAGGCTCGTTTAGGAAAAGCTCCACCTAATAATTTGGGTACTTTATGTATTCCACTTAGAGGGGGGTGTGGTGACAAAGTAAGCTACAAGAATGGTACAGAACTTACCAAGACAAAGGGAACACAGGCAACCCCCAAAGTTATAAACCTCAAGAGAAAAATAATGGTGTTTGTTTAAATGATCTTAATATTTTTTACCATCAGAAGTTGAGTTTACTTCTGAAAATGTATGGCCTACACACTCAAGCAGATAGCTCAGCTACCCTCCCTCCTTCCCATACCTTACTCAAATTTTCCTTCTCTCTGTTGAATTAAAAGAAATTAAGCTACCAGAACCCTACTATGACCCTATGGTTAAGTGACAATGATCAGGACAATATACACAGTGCATTATATTCTTTTACTCAACATGTTCACTTGCCACGAAGTACTCGCGTCGTCCTAGGAGAGAGCTATCTATGTGAGAAAGAAGGCCCTCTAAAATCTGTAGATGGCCCTGACTCACCATGCAATGCTAACAGACGGCCTTGTCATGAACTTCTGCTACTCCTCTAGGAACATGCTGGCTACTGTGATACACAGACTTTAGTCTATTTGTTGTATCTTTAAAATCCAATTCAAGGGGTTGGGGATTTAGCTCAGTGGTAGAGCGCCTGCCTAGTAAGCGCGAGGCCCTGGGTTCGGTCCTCAGCTCTGAAAAAAAAAAAAATCCAATTCAATTTCAGGCTAGTTTGAGGTGCTACTTTAAAGCAGCTTTTCAAATAGCTTAGTAGGAATGGTGATTCTCTTCTATGTCATATTGTTTAATGTGGGTCCTCCAAAAATTAGAGGTCAGGCCAGATTCCTTATTAACCTTGTTATTTCACATGCCTACCTAACAGCTTTTAATTTCCTCAGAAAGGTTCCCTCCTAAGGGCAAAAAACTAGACTCAAAGGTAAACAGCAAATACTAGGAAAACAAATCATTAAGAAAGCATACCTGAGCCGGGCAGTGGTGGTGCACGCCTTTAATCCCAGCACTCAGGAGGCAGAGGCAGGCGGATCTCTGTGAGTTCGAGGCCAGCCTGGTCTACAAAGCGAGTTCCAGGAAAGGCGCAAAGCTACACAGAGAAACCCTGTCTTGAAAAACAAAACAAAACAAAAAAAGAAAAAAGAAAGAAAAAAAAAAAGAGAGATGTGCATGGAAGGACCAGTCTTTCTTACTACTGAGATTATTTGAGAGGGCAGTATCCTCTTCTGGTTTGCTGAGACATTTAAACACATATATTCTATCCCATTGTCTTCTCTGGCATATTGTGCACAGAATTTTGCTGTTTAGAAATTATGGGTAACATATTTCTTAGGTAACAGCACTGAGCCAAAAAGGCTAATCAGAAACTAGAAAATTTAACAAGGTAATTACTAAGATGTGCATTAAAACACCTTCTAAGTCTCCTACATCTTTTCTAAGCCCTTTTCCACATCCTCTCACTAATTCTTTAAGATTCTACTCCCAGCCTCTGCCTTCTCAGAGGAAAGACAAGAGATCATGACAGTCAGCCCAGACAGATGCAGCACGTTTTCTTAGCAGAGGTCAGTCTGATCCCCATTGTAGATGCATCCAAAGAAACAACAATAAACATCAATATTGTGAAACAAGAAGTACCCAAATCTACTTCAATTAGATAAGAGTAGTCTCCTAAAGAAGGGTCTTTTCTTTCCAATCCTGCCCTCAAACACACCTGATAGAGAATAAGGATCTAAAAAAGATTATCTTGGGCCACAGAGCCAAACTAGATACCTCCAGCCTCCTCTTTGATTTCCTGCTGCAGAAACCAGTTTTCTGAGACTCAGCAGGTTTTTTGCTGTTCCCTGTCTTCCCTCTTCTCAAGTTTCTTAAGTTCTCAGTCTCCCCAGATGGGGTCTGAGTTTCTAGGAGGGAGTGGGTGGGCAGGCTGACGAATCACAAAACACATCTCCTTCCTTCACTTACCCGTCTGTGTCTCAACAGTCACACACTACTAGAATCTAATTGCACAGTCAGACAAAATATCCCATTCCAACTGGGCCTCAATGTGATGCTGTCAAGGCTGGTTGGTGTAAGGAAGGAGGAGGTACTAGCAGGCCCATACAGCCAAGTCGCTGAAATCATAAAGAAAAAGTCCCAGAGCACAAGTGGTTTCACCACTGGCCACTACCTCTTTTCTCCACTGGCCTCTACTATCTCCCTAAGAGCTGCAGTCAACGAATGAATTGCCAATGGAAGGTCAAAGTAGCAAGTCGATGGCTTTTTATTTTGTGTTTTTGAAGGAGATAATAAGCACAGGGCAGGGCTTCCTAATCTTCTAAAAACACAATTTACAACATACTGTAAAACACATCCAAACTAAGGTTCTATGTATACTTAGCCTGTTACTGCCGAACTGCCTTACTCTCATACCATGCTACCCTACCCTCTCCTCACCCTCAACTACTGGCACTTCTATATTTTAAGGGGAAATTAGCACAGGTGACTAAGAATCCTGGTTCCTTAGAACGTATCCATTACTTAAATAACATGTTAAAAAGCTCTGTTTACCCACCTCTCCCAGCACCACTGCTGTATCTTTTATTTCTCCAAATTTGTTACCATTTTTAACACAGAAAAGAAGTCAAAAGAACAGTATAATAAATATTTGAATACTCTTGACCTAGAATGAATCTTTAAATTTTTCATGTGGTACACACACACACACACACACACACACACACACACACACACACACACATTCACATGCATACTTTCACATACTAAGGTAAAAACAAAAAAAGGTTACAAACATGAAAATTCCAATACGTTCTTTGGAATTCATTCAAGAATAAAGAATAAAGACACTCTCCTATCAAATCTCAATGTCATTATAAAACTTAAGAATAATAAACCAGATGTAGTGGCGCCCATCCTTAATTCAGGCATTTGAGAGGCTGAGGCAGATGGATCTCTTATGAGTTTCAGCCTGGTCTACATAGTGAGTTTCAGACCAGCCAGAGCTATATAGTGAGACTTTATCTCAACAAAACAAAACAAAAACCCAAAAGAATATTAATAGCAATTCTACAAATTTAGAAACATTTTCTTTATTACTATTGTGTATGATGTGCATGGGGAGCGGGCATTCCTATGCCATAGAACACAGTGGATACTTATGGAGCTCATTTTTTCTCCTTTCACCTCTGTGAGAGTTAGGGGTAGGTGAGGCTAGCAGGCCAAGTAGCTTGGCACATGCAGCAGTGAACAAATACTATTGTCTCAAACAAGGTGCAAAGTAAGGACTGACACCCGTGGCTGTCCAGTGACTTCCACACCTGTGCCACAGTGCACACAAACACACACACAAAAGTAAAGAGATCTCCTTGCAATTCTTTTTGTCCTTACAGTACATTTCATGAAGGATGTACAGTCCAAGTACTGTTTACTGGGAGCCTGCACAACCAATTGGATACACGAGCTTAGATGTGCTGTTTTAGTTGGGCTCATTTGTGTTTCTAAAGATTTGTTATGTTTCATTTCTTTCCTCTTCCATTTAATCTTACTGGTGTATAAAACAGACATAACTCAAGCTTTACATGTGTATCCAGGGTCTCGCCTCCGTCCACACTATTTTCAGTGGCTTCTGTATGTTTTCATGTTGGCTTTCTTCCAGCAAATACATATTTATATTCTTATTTTCCTTCCCTTACTTTTTCAAAAGTTAAACTGCAAGGTATGTGGAGATGCTTTTTTGTTTTAAGAGGAGGAAAACTTGTCAATTGCTTACAAACAGGCCTATCTGTACACTTCAGACAAATGTCTATGGAAGACAATTGAACACAAAACAACTAGTGGGTGGGTTGAAAGGATTGCCCACGTAGTTCTCTGGCACCATCGGGTGATGTGGCAACTTAACAAGAAGATAAGTAATACCGAAAAACAAAATTTCCTTCCTTGGTCTGGAAGTACAGCTTATGTGAGGTTTAAAAACCAATTACACTTTAAATTTATGCATTTGTTCAGTGAATAAATGAATCACGCTGTGAGTAAGCTCAGCATTCGGGAAGGCTAGACTATGTCTAACTGGAGAAGAAAGAAATGCAAAGTCTTTGCCAAGTACAGAACTATAAGCAGCTACCAACATGTGGCAGGCAAGTCTAGGGGAACTGGTGTTTTAATCCTGGGCTAACAGACAGGACCTATATCACTTTTTTTTTTTTTTTTTTAAAGTTGCTTCCCATAAGCTCATAGGCTCAAGAAAGGAAAAAAGCTATCAAAACAAGATAAATCTGACTTCCAGGATCCCATGTTAAATAGTAACTATGTAGCAACAGCAATTACTTCTAAAGGAGTCAATGGGACCTTTCACAATCTATCCTGCAGTTGGGTTACATGTTTTTAAATTGAAAGGATAAAGTGAAACTCTGTCTACAAAATCAGCTTCACTCGATTTTAGTTTCCATTCTTCAAGTTTACATAAAAATCTTAGCATGAAACTACTACCTACGTGGCTCCCAAAAACGGAGAGAGCTGAAAAGGGTCGTCAGTTGTGGCTTCTCTGGAGTTGTTTAAACAAGGGTTGCCTATCACTCCAGGATGAACAATGTGCATTTTCCACCCAGTCTACCTTCAAAATCAGCATATGCAAGTTTTGGGTTTCCTGAGCCCTGGCTTTCTGCAGTCATTTCAAACCAGTGAAGGGCACAGGAACACAAAGATCAAGTTTTCTTGCTAACACCACACAGCAAAACAAAATCAAAATTAGATTTTGCTTAAGAAGAGCTATTTTTTCAATAAGCAACACTGCCAGGGTATCAATAATCTGAATAATTTTCATTAAAAAACAAAACTCTTGATACACAAAGAACACTAGCTAGAACATTAGATTAGAATTTTTACTTAAAAGTTGATGAGAAAGGAAGTTTAAAATCTACATGTACTAGTATGTTAAACAATAAAATCCTGAATATTGGGCTGGTGAGATGGTTCAGTGGGTAATGGTGATTGCCACCACGACTGACAGCTAAGTTCAATCCTGGGACAAACACGGAGGTCGGAACCAATTCCTGCAAGTTGTCCTTTAACCTCTACATGCACATTCACTCACATACATACAAACAAAAACAAAACCCCCAACCAAGCCACAAGCTCAGTAGCATTTCCCTGCCTTGGGAACCCAGTGGGGAAAGCAGCCTCCTGCGGTCTCAGGGGCTAGTCTACTCAAGACTGTGGTTTCAGGAAGGCTTGTGGAGAATAATAAAGAACAACTGTGACCTCTGCAGAAGGCAAAAAGTTCTTTCAGGACCCACATTTTGAAATAAATGAAAGGATAGGGACAAAATATATATGATGTTCTAAGTTGTCAATGCCCTGCTGTTTAGACACTACTGTGCAGACCAGCAGGGTTTAAACTCTATAGAGGCAAAAAGCTCTGCTCTGATTCCCGCTTCCTTTGATTTATTGTTACAGAGTGAAGGACAATGGATGGGCAATCCAATACTGACTACTTACTAAGTAATTTCATATTTATATCACAACCACCTGTCTTTGTACAGGGAGGATTCCAATTTGGTATGGTTAAAACTGACTACTGATTTGTGTGTCTATGGGGAGAGGGTTTACCTGAGAAACTCACCGAGTATTTTCCAGGAGGAGGTACCATACTTTAATATATGCATCAGATGTATATTTCAAATGTAGTTTTTAAACAAAGAACTATCCAGCAGGCAGTGGTGGTGCATGCTTTTAATCCCAGCACTCGGGAGGCAGAGGCAGAGGCAGGCAGATCTCTGTGAGTTTGAGGCCGGCCTGGTCTACAGAGAGTTCCAGGACAGCCAGGACTATTATATAGAGAAAACTTGTCTTGGAAAACTAATAAAATAAAATAAAAAACCACTGTAGTTCCTCATGTTGTGGTGACCCCCAACCATAAAATTATTTTCGTTGCTACTTCAAAACTGTAATTTTGCTACTGTTATGATCGTAATGTAAATATCTGTGTTTTCCAATGGTCACAGGCGACCCCTGTGAAAGGGTCGTTTGACCCCCAAAGGGGTTTCGACCCAGTTCTAGGAGCACTTCCTGGAGAGTGCTCAGCTGTACTGTCTCAACAAAACAGCTAAGCAGTGTGCTGGAAATTTTCACAAAAGGTAACTGAGGAAATGGTTATGTAAACTGGCTTGATCATAGTAATCTCTTGACAATGTGTACAAATATCAAAGTATCACATTATAGCCCTTGGGTACATACAATTTTGTCAATTATATCTTTAAAAAGCTGAAAAAAATTGATGAAGAAAAATAAAACTGAATGTAAGGTTTAACTATATACCTTTACAGGCTGCATAGAAATGTAAAATAGATTTTTAAAGCCCTAGGAAGTGAGGCTTAAAAATCCTTTGGTCATGAAAAAAGAAGATTTATTTTTATGTGTGTGAATAGATGCGGGCCTTGGCTCCATTCCCTGGAGCTGCAGTCCCTGGTAGTTGTGAGCTGCCTGACTTAGGCACTGGGAATGGAACTCCTGTCCTCTGGAAGAACAGGAAACGATTGCTCATGACTGCTGAGCCACCACTCCAGCTGGTAAGGAAAGACAACTGGTATTTATTATACCCCCTCAGCTTTAATGCTTCACTAAGCAAACCATGAAATAGCCTTGTGTTAACAGCAGGCTTCCTGTTTTCCCACAGAAAAGCATTTAGAACTGGTACCAGGTAGAGTCGCCTGACTTCTCTGGGGAGAAATGGGACTTTGTTAATGGGACCCGAGTCTATACACCAAGTTAGCTTCGAATACCCTGATAATACCCCCTTATTCAGTAGTCTTTCAGTATGGGCGTAGAACGTTCTCAAGATCATAAAGAAAAAAAATAATCCTGTAAGGATCCCTCAAGTAAAGGACATCATGGGCTGTGGTGACCCTAAGGGCAGCTTTCAGAGAAGAGGAGGCAGGAAAAGCCTCAAATGGACATGTCTTCCTATTGTGTTCTTTCTCAGTGCCCCAAAGGAGTTCCACCCTCGCTCCTGCAGCACTTATCCTGAGGCAGGCCTGGCCATTTGCTCAGGTCAAACACCAGGGCATATTAACGATGGCTTAGCTGGTACCATGGCTCATGGCTTACTCAACCATCTTCCTAAAGTCTGCCTTTTTTCCCTAGCACATGCTTCTCATCTTTCTTCTTATCTCTGCAACTCCTCAATAATCAATTACATCTTTCTGTGCTTTTTTTCTTAAATCAGAATTTCACCAAAATGTTTCTCAAAATCTTTAAATACTATTGTTTTCAGTCTAGGAATTCATAATATAAACTAACAAGTTTAAATTCTCATTCTGACTTGACCATGCAGAAACTAGAGGTAAAGGTATGTACAAAGTGTTAGAATTATCTTAGCATTTCAAAAAGAATTTAAACTGAAGAAATGGTACTGGCTTAGAGAAGACTGGTGTTCCCTGTTTTTCCATAGCTACCTCCTAGCACTCTTTCGTAAATGGTCTTCCTGTTTTGATGAAGACTAGGAGATAAAGTCCAAAGAGCACAGCTCAGGGCTTCCTTTGACCTAACACATCCTTAATTCTAGATAAGCAATCATTCCAGGTGCTTAGCCTGGGTCCATGGACAGGCTTCAGGTTGACACATATCCTATCTTCAAATTATTCTGTTTACTGTATTTGCTTTTCTACATGGAGTATGTACACAGCTCTAAGAGTGCTCTAAACTCCAATGGTTAAGGGAGCCTAGAGTAGCTTCCAATGACCTAAATAGTCTCATGGGAATCTAAACTCTATAGGACAGATGATGGGGTTACTCAAAGTTGACTCCACAGGCTCCTTGAGTTCTGCTCCAGACCTACTCCAAATATGTGAGAAAAGCAGCAGTAGGTTATTTTTTTTGTTTCTGTTTATTTTTTTGAGGTTTTTTTTTTTTTTTGTGTGTGTGTGTGTGTGTGTGTCTGTGTGTGTGTGTGTGTGTGTGTGTGTGTGTGTGTGTGTGTGTGTGTAGTCCTGGCTATCCTGGATCTCGCTCTGTAGCCCAGGCTGGCCTCGAACTCACAGAGATCCACCTGCCTCTGTTTCCCGATTGCTGGGATTAAAGGTGTGCACCACCGCTGCCAGGCTGGAGAAGCTACTTTAATACCAACTATACTTGTCAGTACAAACAATGCATCTGATGGATCCATAAGAGGTTAGGAGAACACTACAGTCTATCTAAACAAGACAGAGACTGTTTTTGTTTTCTTTTTATTTATTTTTAAATATGGTTTAGTTCAGATTTAGTAAAAACTGGCAATATGCTCTCATTCCAATCATGCCCAGCACTCAGCTAATCCCCTCTCTATGGAATCAGAAAGGAATGTGCATAATTATGAGTTCCATATTCTCCAAATAGGAAAAAATCAAGGGCTGAGATTAATTTCGACAATCATCCATTCCCTATGACAAACCGGCAGACAGAGGCCTTCTCATCACAGATGCTTTCCACCTATCCTTTATAACCTGGAAGCATCCTTTACCCCACAACATTAAAAACCAAGTCTTCTTTGTCAACCTCAATTTACTCCCAACTGGCAAGCAAATAAGAACAGAAACCACCTCCAGAGTAACGTTTCCTCCTGGGAAATACTTGAGAAGGGGTGTAGTGAGGTCAGCCCCTCCAGGATTTGTTTTTCCTTGGACTTAGCCTACAGCTTATTACAGTGGGAACATAATGTCCTCGACCAACTTAGTCTCTTTCTGTTACAACCCTGAAGCAAACAGATTCTACAGCAGCTACAAGGCTGTTACCAAGGCCACTGTATTGATCAGTGTAATTAAGATTCACAATTCATCAAGACCAGCACAAGAAGCCAGCTGGGTCACTCTCTTCATAACAAGCCAACACTGGGAATCTTCCTGTCTTGCTTGCTAAGAAGTCCGGTACTGATGCTGGCACTAAAAACTCAAGTACTGAATTAGAAGCTGGAACCACCTGGACACCGACAGGAAACTGAATCTGTTACCAGAGCAACCGCACATATCTGCCATCTCTACAAAGCACTTATTTCATCTTCCAAAACAAGGAATTTTGAAAGTCTCCCTCTCCCCCAAATCTTGCCAAAGTCACACACTTTATAGAAACATCACAAAATTTAATGCCAACCAGAACCAGAGCTCATGATTAAGACAGCACTGGCTCCATTCCCAGAAGACTGTAATTCTAAAGGTGTGTTTCAAAGACAAGTGCACATCAGGCCTTAAGTATCAAGTTCACCTTTGATTCAGCATAATGGACAGCCAGCATTGTAGAGGAAGAAAGCTGGGAAATTTGCTCAGCACTGCCAGCAAGGCTGCTTGCTAATACTTTCAGAGCCTAACATACCTTCCAAATCCAACTGTTCAACTCTTCATTATTCTTCAAACTTGCAACTCCCTAGGCCTCTCAAAGTCCCTGTCCCTTAAATCCAGGATACCAGTTTGAACTTTGAGCAGAGGGTCCTCCAGTGCTAAAGACTTAAAGTTGTGAGAATTTCAAATTGCACCCCTCATTACATCTAAAGATATGTTTCCATGCTATTAAGCCAGTAAGTGAGGAGGCCATGTACTGTGTATTCTCTTTTTCCTCCCTTACCTTCCATTTCTGGCATTAGAAAGAGCTCTACTAAATGAGTGGAAATTCTCATTAAGTTCTCCCCTGCTGTCCCTAGTTACTGCCTTATCCATTCATAAGGGAGGTGTAAGTTAGTGAAAAAAAAAAAAAAGGTCAAGCCAGAACAAAGGGAAAGCAAGTCAGTCACCACAGGAGTCCAACTTACTTTCTCCTGGGGACAATCATTTCACAGTATTTGATTCAATAAACATTCAAACACTACACATAAGACATTATGTGTAAAACATGGTCCTTGATCTCAATAAGCTCTATCTAAAGAAATCAAATGGTAAAATTCAGATTTCATCAGCTCAGTCTTAAAAATAGTTTGAAAAGTACAGTTTCATATGAAGAGTAGTAGGGTTGAGATGGTACTCACCCAAAGTTGCTGAAATGTTGGTTTCTGTGTGAAAAGTCTCTGAGTTATACTCTGAGTCCCTTGGAAAGGCAAGGAGCCTCCCAAAGAGGAGGGTGACAATACCACCAGCCTCAGCTTTATTCCAAACCACAAGGACAAAGCACAAGTTAGACATCTTTTTAAAAAAGCAGATTCTAGATCTGTAAAGAAAGGAGATAACGAAGCGGAGAAGCCTGCCTAGTTAAAGCAGGGTTTTTTAAAGTCAGGGTCTATGAAGGAGTTGAATGAGTTCCAGGCAGTCCTATTAAAACCTCTAGAAGCAAACATGTGTTTCTGTGCTCCTCTGAACTTTCCTAAGGTCAGAAATTATGATTTCATGAAATTCTTCAAAGATTAAAACTCACAAGATTAACAACAATTATGCACAATTGCTAATGCACCAACGACTAAAGGCAATTCCTCAGACAGGCCCAAGGAGACGGGTTTCAACTCTCTGCTGTCTACACTCTGAAGGTAGTTACCTCTTCTAGACTTAGAGACAGAGGTGAGGGGTTCCATTCCGAAAATACAAAATAAACTTCTCTTCTACATCTTCAAGATAACGTTAACAAGGGAGTCCAAATGAGTTTTCCCTATGGTCTGCTAAGGAAGGAGATGAGGTATGGCTGGTGGGGGGCGGGGTGGGAGAGGATATATATTAAATTTGGGCTCCTAGGGCTATAAGAAAAACAGGTCACAGCCCAAAAGCCTGGACTTAAGGTCAAGCCAGTTGTGGGAGTAAGGATAAAGTAATTCCCATAATATCTATGGAAACCTGTGCCTTGAAGGTACACTGTAATGCAATTAGTAAGTACTAGAAGAGTTAGAGCCAATTATTAAAAACAGAACTTTATAAATCTTGTCATTGCTCCAAATCTAGTATGAACAGCTTCATTCAGGTCAAAGTCAATGGAAGTTACTGTAATCTCCTCCAGTCCTTCAATTCCTTTACTCTGCCATTTCACATTTAGGTCACAAACAACAGTGCATCACTGTGGGTTAGCACAAGAGCGTTCTCCTTGGCACTTTGAGAACCACAGGCTTGTTGGGATGTCAATGCCTACACCACTGTAGCCTTGCAGGTACAGGGCAGGAGAGAAAAGCAGGTAACAGAGCATGCGTTACTAACTACACCATCATCCCTCAGATCATAAAGAATTAAGCCTGAGGCAGGTCCAAGACAACAGTATAAATAGCAAGCCATTCAACCCCTCCTACATATGAAGCTACCTTATGATAACAAAAGTGAGTACTAGTTGTCCATTTTAAAAGAGGAAAACTGGCTTGTGCAGAAGGGAGCACATTCAACCCAGAAAGTCCCACAAATTACATATATAGTCACATTAACAGGTATTTGAGACTTTTCATGGCAAGAAGGCAGAAGTGTACCTGGAGAGTTCCACAAACATGGTTTTGTGAAAGTTCTTTTCCAATCTCTACTCTAGAATCCCAAATACTACCTATTACTAGTAGTCTATCACACTTTTTAACTTTGTGTCTGCTTTGGGTAGTAAATGATTAAGTCCCACTATATACCACTAGACAGTACCAATAACTTGCATGCATCCTGAGATTAAAGTATTGAGCTTCTATCTTTAGAAAAAACTGATCAGAGATAGAAACAAACAAATCCAGTCTGAGTCTCAACAGAAGTGTGGGTGTTCCACCTAGTTCTGTAGGTGTTGTGGAGTGAAGGGCACACATTTCTGTGGAAAAACTCAAAATTACAGTTCAGAAGTCTTTCTGTTTCATGTGATTCAAGGATTCTACTTTGGAAAGACCCCTAAATCATTACAATTAAAAAAAGAAAATAAAAGAAAAAGATCCCCTCCCAGACCCTTGCTAGCCAGTGCTTGCACAAATTGTATACTTGAGAATCACAAGTTGTACCGCATTCATAGCTACCACAGATGGGTTTAACATGCCTGCCGTGATTATGGTTCAAACATGTTTTTTAAGGTAACTGGACAAGAATATATAATGGGTAACATATTGGATCCAGGTGACACCCTTCTGGTGGATCCAAAACACATTTACTTTCTATTTGCTTTTGTTTTTAGAGACAGGACCTTTCTGCAGTCCATGCAGGCTGGCCCTGAATTTATGATCCTCTCTTAGCCTTTTGAGTGCTAGGATTATAAGTGTACACTCAACCATATTTATAATTTTGCCAGCCAAAGATGTAAACAATGAACCTATTAGAAGTTAAATGTCTAAAGGTCAGAACAAATTCATTTAGAAATTAGAGTGTATCTAAGGAAATCAAACCAAGTAAGAGGAGGAACCATTGCCTGTGGAGAAACTGGGGGGAGGGGAAAGTCTTTTGGGCTATAGCTCTGTGGCAACTTGTCTAGCATATCTAAGGTCCTGGGTTCGAGCCCTTGGACTTCAAAAATAAAAATAAAAAATCTTATTCTCCTGACTCCTACTAACAAAGCAGCTGCTTTAAAGAGAATAGAGACACTTAACAACATAAAGATGAGATTCAATCCCAGCACTCTGGAGGCAGAGGTAGGCAGAGCTCTGAGTTCCAGGCCAGCCTGGTCTAGAGATAATGGCCAGGACTACAAAGGGAAACTCTATCTCAAAAAACAAAACAACAACAAAACAACAACAAAACAAACCAACAAACCATAAAGCTGAGAAATGGCAACCAATCTAATTTCTTCTTGATGACTTTGAGGCACTGGTATAAAAAGCTACAGAACAGCATGAAGACTGTACCATGAGATAATTAAAGAGAAAAGGAGCACCTGGACTTTCCCTCTTATGTTTATTCCTAAGCAGTACTCACTGGGCTCTGCCTGGTGTGCTTCTTCATGGCTCCCGATGAACTAGCATTACATACAACTACATACACTTTACCCAGATCAACAACTCTGCACAAAAGTCGTTTAATACACCACTCAGCAGAAACCTGTGTCCTTCTTCCTCAGATTTCAGAAATGCAGAGAATGATTAATATTCTGAGAGGTATTTAGAGAAACATATCCATCAAAGGAGATTTCATCAATAAATTGGAGATTTGGGTTTATTCTATGGAAAAACAATAACCTGGCACAAAGTCAATTTCTGAAGGTCGGAAAACAGTTACTGTCTCTGCAACAATGTAGCAGATTTATTAAATTCGAATAACTGCTAACACTTCTTACAACTCAAGGACTCCTTTCTCACTTCAAGCTTTCCTGACCATACTACCTGAAAACACTGTAAGTTGTGAGTAAGTTTTACCATGTGAGTTATACCATAGCAATCAATGAAAACTGCCTTTGTAATTCTGGGTCGGGGGGGGGGGGGGGGGGGGGAGTCTTCCATTATTTCTCATGTCTACTGAAGGACATGTTCTTAGGGATGTTAGGATGTTTATATGGAGTTGCTTGTGATAGTCAATCACATTAATTATCTTAGCCTTCAAGGTTAACAATTTTTCCCATCATTTCTTAAGTTTTGTCTTCCCTATTGTATCATATTTATGACTCCCTACAAGCTACCTCAAATGCTCACTGAAAAGAGGGAAAAGGCCCAAGAAGATGCTCAGCAGGTAAAGACATCTGCTACTAAGCCGGACAACTTGAGTTTGATCCCCGGCACCCACAAGGTAGAAGGAGAAGAGAACAGACTCCTGGAAATTATCCTCTGACTCCCTACATGCTGTGGCATATGTGTCCTCTTCTCCATAAATTAATGTAGTAAAAAATTTTTAAAGAGGGAATAAAATATACTTTAAAAAATTACTGTTGCTATCTTAACTTCCAAATGTCTCTAGCTTCACCTATTCCAAACAGGCACTTTTTAGGCAAATGAGGAAACTGAGGCACACAAGTTATTCACTTAAGGGAATACAATTAACAGTACTTGGCTTCTTGACCGCCAACTATTTCAAGTCTTAAACCAACAAGCCCTGTAATATCCATAGCGCTGGGGTAGACACTCAAGGATACACACTGGGTATCATTATAGTTGAAGAATAAGATACATATGCTTTTACTTGATGGGCATAAACTGTATCTCAAACAAAGCAAACAATAAATAAAAGCTGGCAAGGAAAGTCCACTAGGGTCTGATCTTATTGAGAAGCACTGAAGTCCCCTATCTTCTGTGGCCCCAGGAATGTCCTCAATTCCAGAGGGGCCTCAGGAATGGGAGTGATCCAAGGGTTACTTGGTTTAGAGTCAAGCTGGAATCCTCATGGGTGAAGGATTACACCATTTGAAAGAGGCCTTTTTCTCACAAATTCTGTACTATGCCAAGCTCTCTTCCACCCTAACCTTTCCCATACTTTGTCACATTATCACACGGAAGAGGTACAAAAGTGACCTAAGTTGTTAAGTCCAGCTGAAATCCTCAGGGGGAATAAAAAAATCCAAAACCAGATTACCTAGAATTTACTACATGACCTTGACTAGTCCTTAACTGGTCCATTAACTAAATAAATGCCTTTTATCATCATTAAGGGAAGGGTAATTAGTCATCGTAATGCATTTTAATACAAGTACAATGTAAATGCCACACAATAAAGTTCAAAGAACAAGATTAATAACCTGGGGACACATATCCTAGCAAATGGAAACTTACAACAGGGTCTTCCCACACTCCTGGCAGACTTGCTTATTTTAGCTAATGGGAGTCTCTAAAGTCATTAGCACTTGGCTTCACAATAATACTCATTTGTGATATTCCTTACAGGAAGAAGAAAGGAAAAGGGATCTTTACTGCTGCTGGCATTCAGCATTTCAGTTACTGGTTAGCTAGACTGGCAATTAACAATTGAGTACTAATGCAAGGTATAGAGCTAGGTTCCATAGATATAATGGTAAATATGAGTCCTTGCCTCGAGGAGTTTACAATGTATAATACAGACTTTGGCTTATCAGTATTGGCTTGCAAAAATATAGTTATACTGAAATAAAGGAAAGGAACAATAAAAATACTCTCAAGTACCTAGACAAAAGAAGATGGGCTTATGGTTAGAGATAAGAGTCAGAGAGACTGGGCTGTCAGGGTTTGCCTACTCTTTCCCTGAACTCATCTGAGGTACTATGCTTAAGCATTTTGCTTGTAAGAACTCTAACTCCAGCCGGGCGGTGGTGGCGCACGCCTTTAATCCCAGCACTCGGGAGGCAGAGCCAGGCGGATCTCTGTGAGTTTGAGGCCAGCCTGGGCTACAGAGTGAGTTCCAGGAAAGGCGCAAAGCTACACAGAGAAACCCTGTCTCGAAAAACAAAAAAAACAAAAAAAGAAAAAAAACTCTAACTGCATATCCAAACAGTGCAGATTGTAAAAGGTCACTTCTCCAACAAAGCAGTCAGAGGAACGAGAGCACTGAAAATGAGGTCAACTGTATCCCTTAGGATCGAGGGATCTTCCACAGCCTTTTAAAGGCACTACTGGTAACAATCCCAATTTTGTGAGAAAACAGAGCTGAAGCTGAAAAGTGGTGACTTCTCTTTTCTAAACCTGTCTGTCAATCAGTTTCCTGGAGGAGGGGGAAAAAGCCCTCTCAGGCACTTAGAACAGCTTAACTAGTTCAGGTGCAGGAACCTCAGGGATTAACTACCCCTGCAAACCTTGCTCTACTGAATTTATACCAGCCCTGAATCCCAACAAATACTGTAGGCAGGACTAGCTTTGAAATGACTTTATACAAGAGGGCAATATTTGTCCTGGTTTTCACTGGCTTCAGAAAGGTCACCTCTTTGCAAAGGTTCTTTGGTCTACTGTTAATTGAGTGCCAGATATGTGGAAGGTCAAGGAGTGTTTGACAGAAAGCACTGGGGATCTCAATCCCACCACTGAGAGCTAGACTCAGCCCTCCATAGATCACCTTTTCCAAGAGCAATAGAAGGATGTCTTTTGAGCTCAACCCACAGCACAATAGGCCGACCTTGTTCTGCTTCAGTAAGTGCAGTAGAGAATGAGCAATCATTTCTTACCACCCACCTCTCCAACCCACCCAAGCTTCTTTCTGGAGGGATGTCTAAATGATCTATTCGCATGGCTGGGATCAACCTGCATCTCTGACAGTGTCTACTGTCACCAACCCCTAAATTTCCCTTTCTCGCATACTTCCAAGCAACTGGAAGCCTGGAAGGCGAAAATCATTTTGACTCTCAATCTCTTGTTGCCTTCAGCTGCATAAAAAAAGCCAGTTTATACAGTCTTTCCTCTTGCCTCTAAGCTATCACGCAGTTGTTGGTTAAACGGCCAACGCTCCCCAAGAGATGCCTTGAAAGGGCGCTGATTTCCCCACTCACTTGAGGGGAGATTTCCTGCACACCCTCATCCCCTGGAGAGGTCACAGGGGTCAGATGAGCCGTTCACCCCCTCCCAATCTCTTCCTCAAGGCCTTCCATCCAGAAAAAGTCAGCCGCAAACGTAAGGCCTGGCCCTGTCGGGCTTCAGAAAGATCCAGGAGGACTCCGGCCGAGGGACAAAGAAAAGCGAGGTCAGAGCGGCCTCTTCGGCCCGAGATAGGCCCATGGCCGCTCACCGGCCACCCCTTACATCGTGTCAGTGGTCCCTGAGCACCCCAAACCTTAGCCCGAAGTCCCGAACTACCCGAGCCCGGGCCCGGGGCTTGCTCGCGCCCCTTCCGCGAGGGCCCCCGCCGCCACCCAGAGCCCCGCACCTTCTTGGGAGCCTTGGTGACTGTGGCCATGAAGGAGTACTTCTCAGCGTCCTCGATCTCCTTGGCCTGTTTCAGCTCCTCCCCGACACCGGGCAGCGGCATCGCGTCAGGCATCGACATCCCCCGGCCGGCCCGGCCCGCGGCTAACCCGCCGCCCCCGCCTCTCTCCCTCACGGGCGCCCGCCCGTCCGCGCGGCACCCTCGGCCACGCGCTCGCCCGCCTTCCCGCCAGGCCCCGCGCCGAGCTGCTTGGGCTTCCGAAGGGCTGTGACCCGCGCGCCTCGCCGGCTCCGCAGTCCCAGACTGCCGGACAGGGGACCGCGACCACAGAAGAACCAGAAGCAGCAGCGCGCAGCTCCGACCTGCCCGCGCAGCAACCTCCGCCGCACGCAAGCACGCACGCAAAGTAAGGGTAGAGGGCGGAGACGCCACGTCAAGTACTGGCAGGCCCAAGGAGGGTGGGGAAAGAGGCGGAGAGAAATGGCGCGCTCTGGTGACGTCACCACGCTGGGCCGGGCCGCAAGGACGGTCCTTCCTTCTTTCCTGCTCCTGGGCGATGAGCTTCCCAGGGTGAGTTGTACCATGTACACCGCCAGGTGGTGCCATCAGCCCTATTGAGCCGTGTGTGGTTCCTATAAGGAAACCACAGGACTGAGGGGCCTTGGACTACCGAGTTCCCCAGGGGACCAGGGGTAGGGAGGGGGACGGGGACGAGGCGGGGAATGGGGGACGTATAAAGAGCGATACTTGGGAGCATAGGCCAGAGCCCCACAGGACATATCTTATGGCGCTTCCTGGGACAGCCTACTCACTCACAGCCCACGCCATGGCTGGACCCTTTGGACCAGAAGCCCATTTCCAAGGGACAGTGTTTGCTTTTGACTTCATAGGGGGCAGAACAAGCTGAGAGCAGTCTGGTTTCTACACAGCCCTTTATGACCTCCGCCACTATCTCCTCCTGGGCCTTGTCTGTTTACGAGACCTTCAGGCCGCAGTGCTGATGTGAAGAGGTCATTAAGATAAGGTTGATGGGTCAGAGGGTAGAGAACTAGAGGCAGATTGAGAAAAAGCTCCTGCCAAGTGATCCTACTGCTGCGTGCTCTCTCTAGGCATTAGTCTCCCCCTAATGCTCACAGTGAGCATGCAGGGTGTTCATGTAGCACTCTCACAGTTTCTGGATTCTACTGTGTACAATCCCCATGTAAGGCCCTGGATGACAGAGGTGCATGCGGCACATTTATATTTTCCAAGAATTTGTTCATTTGTTTGTAAGCTGGTGTCAGCTGGGGTAGTTTGTCCTTTGAAAGTCATTCAAATGACATTGGCTCCAATTCCTATGTCCTGTGGAAAGTACAATGTTATCCCCAGGATTTCTGTGAATTACTGTGGGGACTTAGGTTTTCATGGTCACCTCTGGCTCTAGTTGGTTGCCTAATCTGAAATGTTATTCACTATTCCAGCCTTATGACTGTTTCTTTAGCTCTTGCTGTCACATCAGCCCATTCTCTTTCCAAATCCCACCCCTAAACCACAAAAATGAGGCTATAACATGTAGCAGAACTTTTAGTGAAGGTTTGTGGATCCCAGGGGAGAGGTTACATCACATAGCAAACAGTCTTCAATCACATTTCTGAAATGTTCCGAAAAGTTATTTCAGCCATCTCACCAACTTGGGATTTCTCAATGGCCACAATATCCCACAAAACTCACTAGTAAACTACATATTTAGCTGCCTCCTGCGACTCCCTTTTCATCCCTTTCCTTCACCCTTCTCTCTTCGGTGGACTCTGAGAAGCCAGACTCTTCTCTACTGTGCTGAGAGTAAGTCTTCCCAGAGACTTTTTCCCTAAATTCCTGTCCATGTCTACTCTTTTATATCCCGCATCTCACTGGGTTGTGGTTTATTTGTTTGTGATAGAGGTTCACTATGTAGCCCAGGCTGGCCTCGAACTCTTACCCTGTGCCATTATGCCTGGTCTTACCAGGTTTATAAGAATCAACTCTATTAAGAAAAAAGTTGTGATCTTAAAAGATATCCTCCTTCCTGGTTTATGTTCAGGGTTGGGGAAGGTGTGAAATAGTTACTTCTGGAACCACTGAATTCTTCCTATGAGAAGCCTGTGTCCTAACTACTCAGACTAATAGCTGTGTGGATGTTTGAAGAAGGCCATTGAAGTGCCGGAAAGTACCCCTATGTCTTAGAACATGAGGATTCTCCCATCTCTTCTGAGTGTTCAGACTTCTCTATTGGGGAATCCTATGGCCATTGGTCAGAGAGATGAAATCAGAACACTAGGCACATCCACACAGGGCCAGGCAGGCCCCTTTCTCCTTAGAGTTGGGGCCTGGAAACCACACCTGGCCCACTCAGGAGCTTTCATCTTTTAGGGTTTGTCCAAACTGTTATCAGAGCCCTTGGGTTCAGCAGAGTCATTAGAAATCAGCTATGAAACTCTAAGTCCCTTGAATAGAAAAATATGTGTCTTGAGACAAATTATTTTTAACAAGCACTTGTGTATCTGTATTTTGGATTTGATTTTTTTTTTTTAACTTTTATTGTCCAAGTGCTTTGCATTTTCTCTGTGTATTTTAGCCTCCAGGCCGTGAGCTTCCTAGAGATTGACGAGTACCTCTCTTACCCTCCTCCAGGAGACAGAGGATTGTTCTCGTTCCAAGGTCACAGAGCCAGTGCTGGTGCTGCAAGGCAGGACCAGACCTACAGGGGGTAGAACTTGGTTGAGTGGGCCAAGATGGAGGCCAGCACGTGATGCCACCTACCCGAGTGCCTAACTGGAAGGGAGGCTGATGATTTGGCCTTAGGGGGCATGAGCAAGGATGCTTAGTCGAAAGGTGAGAAGGGCAGCCCTGTGATGCTGGAGAGGCAGTAGGTCTCTGTGGTTCATTCCAGCCCAAGGCCTGGGCATTCCTGAAAACCAGCCACTGTAGAAGGCAGCGGTGGCTGCCATACAAGGTGTAGGCTGGAGATCAAAGTGCTTACCCAGCCAGGGAGTGTGACAACATAACATCCGTGAGAACCATTGCATGCTGCCTACCTCATGCCCAACCCCAAGACAGCCTCACACGGTTCAGTTGAAGAGACTGCCACTTCTGGATGCCAAGAAATGGCTTGTCTTTGCTTCCTCACTTGGCACTACCTTCATCAGCAAGCAAGTTAGCTCCTCAGAACTTCACAAGGCACATAGACTAGACATATCCCTATGCCAGTGTTTGAGAAGAGGAGGGACCTAAGGATAATGCTGCTTGTTATGTGGTGGTAGAAAGTTTTCAAAAGGTCTGGGGATCAGAGGGGACCCTGTTCTCTAAAGGGGTGGCTGGAGGACAAAGGTAAATCAGAAGCTCATCTTACTAAAAGTGTAATAGCATTGCAGCTTTTCACATGGGCTTGTTATGACTAGTCTAATATACTTAGTCTGCCCCAAAACCCATGTTATTTTTTTATTCATAAAGCATAGTCATACAGTGCATGATGATTCAGTCAATGCAGACACTATGCAACAGTGGTTCCATAGGATTATTATGGAGCCACATGTAGCACATACCTGTAGTCCAAGTAGTCAAGAGGCTGAGGCAGGAGGATCACCAAGAGTTCAAGGCTACAGTGTGAGTTTGCAGTTAGCCTGGGATATATAGTGAGACCCCATCTCAACAAACACAACAATGAAACTCTCCTGGTTAGATTTTTATCAACTTGAAACAAACTGAAGTTATCTGGGAGAGGAACTTCATTTGAGCAAATGCCTGCATCAGATGGCCTGTAGGCATGTCTATGGGGCATTTTCTTAATTAATGGTTGATATGGGAGGGCCTAGCCCAATGGAGGCAGTCACACAACTGAGCAGGAAGTCCTGGGTGGTATAAGAATGCTGGCTGAGCAAGTAGCAAGCCAGGAAGCAACGTTAGTCTATAGCCTCCGCTTCTGTTCCTGCCTCTAGGTTCCTGTCTTGGTTGTTTTATAGTAAGCTGTGATCACAATATGTAAGATGAAATCCTTCCCTCCCCAACTTTCTTTTTGGTCATATTCTTTATTACAGCAATAGAAAGCAAACCAAGACAAAAACCAGAAACAAATGAAGATCACAATGGTATTGAAACATTTCTATAATTTTATGACAAAGCAGCCATTGTAGTGTTTTTAGCACCACGTATTTTTTTCAAATGTTCATGGTGCTACAGATATAAACATACCTTTGTGATATGTTTAAGGTTTTAAGTACTTAGCATTGTACTACAACTACCTGATATATTCAGCACAGTAACATGCTGTACAGCTAGATGCAATGGGTGTACTATATAACTTATATATTGGGCTATATGACCTACAATCCACAAACATATACTGTATGGTGTTAAACAGAGTTGAAACTGCCCAATGATGCAGTTCTCAGAATGTAACACTAGGGATAAGTTCCATGACTATAATGAATGCTGAAGATGTACGAGGAACAGTGCTAGATGTGTCTTGAAAGACTAATAAGATGAGGCACTGGCCTCTAGCTGGGTATAGGTGCTGTGGGGTTCCGGGGATGAACAAAAGGGGTTTCACTGATGGAGATGCTACATGTACTGCCTTGACAGTAAATAGTTGGATAAAGTTGAGAAAATCCAGGCTGAAGCCACAGCCTGAGGAAAGGCATGACAATTGAGACAGCTTGGCATGTCATGGTGTGTCACTATTTTGGTGTGTTTAGGGCATAAGGTATAGTAGCACAGAGCTAAGGCTGAAGTTGGAGACATAGCCAATAGGACCTTGTGTACCATGGGTGAGCAGTAGTGGTAATCACCAATTTGGAGAAGGGAAGAAAAACACTCCTTCATGGAGAGGCTGGTGAGATATGGGATCATCTTGAAACGCATTGAATTTAATGTGTTTGTGGAGAGCACAGTCCCTGAGTCTTAGGGAAGCCTAGTTTTTCCTCTGTACTCCCAGATGGCCTCAAAGTCTAGACTTGTTCTACAGGCCTTTTGCCTCTTGTCAGCCAGACCTCACTTTAAGTGCCCCATAATTGTAGTGACATGGGTAGTACTAGAAACCCTTCCTGCCCCCATCCTTTTTCTGACCTGAAAGAAAGCTGTGCTGCACAGCTCTTAGAGGCACCACTGACATAGTTATCGATGTGAAGGGTCCCCTTGGAGCAGAACTCCAGGTCACCTCGGCCAGGGCTATGTAAGAATTCTGCTTCCTGCTTCTCGAGGGGCTCTCTGAGCCTCCTGCTCTTCCCAAACGGCTTCTTCCATTTCAGCAGCTCTAGCATGAATTCTTCCTCCTTCACAGTTCCCTCTGCTTATTATGATAATAACATTTGTCATATGCATTAGGAAATTGTTTTTACAAGTTATTATTTGAATATTACATGGAAAACCTACAGAGAAAAAAATCTTTCATTCATCTTCCTCCGTTGCTTCTTATTAATTTGCAGATGCTCATTTGTACACTACCTGTGGTTGGTAGGTGCCTGCCATTGTGGGGTCTGCTCTGTTCAAAACACAGTATTCTAAAAATCTTACCATGCACAAAGATGGCTTCCATACTGGCCATGGCTTATGTTACCCAAGCATTCCTCATTTACCTTCTGAGGGTAACTGCTTTCCCCTGTTATTGGGCATTTTGAGTCATTTCCAACTCACTGCAATTGAATTTCATGTTTGGGAGTGAGGAGTAGGAATGGGTGTGATTGGCTTTCAAGCAAAACGGACAAAGTTGGGTCACAGCACAGAGGAAGGGAACAAAATGTAAGTGGCAGGGGCAGTTGTTCTTGTCAACAATTAGAGTTGATCCAAAGGTGCCGGGTCAAGTACCTTTTTCCTTCGGGCTTCTGAGATTCTGTGCTGGGGACTTGAGAACTTCTGATGTCTGTCTGTCTGTCTGTCTCCCTCTGTGTGTGTGTGTGTGTGTGTGCGCGCGCGCGTGCGTGCACGCTCATGCACGCTCGCACACATGTGCCAGGTTTCTAGGTGGATGGAGATGAGGACTCAGATTTTGACTGTGCTCCCAACTTGGCCACAGTGATCTTAGATCTTTCTGGATCTGTTTCCCATGCAAAACAAGAAATAGCTCTCCATCTAGGGCTTGTGATGACTTAATCCAATCAGATAACAAATACAAGGGAGCTTGGAGCAAGTTGCAAAAAGTAATTCACACAAACATAAGTTACCAAGATGTAAGTTCCAGCAAAAAAAGCTGGAGGCTTTAAAGGAGCTGCTGACAGAATTCTAAATTCTCAATCTCTCTCTCTCTCTCTCTCTCTCTCTCTCTCTCTCTCTCTCTCTCTCTCTCTCTCTCTCTCTTTCTCTCCACCCCCCCCCCCCGTATGTGTGTGTGTGTTGAGCAGTTTACCATAATAGCAGAAATTGTGAAATTGGCCTTGGACTTCAGCCTCTGCCTGGTAAGTCACTTTAATAACCCATGACTTGTGACAGGAGATGTGCTAGGGATCCCATAGAAAACAGACCAGCCACAGCCCTGTCTTCATGGGGCTTAGAGTTAAGATCAGAACTTTGTCAGAAAATCTGGGTCCCCCAATATATTTTCAGAGAGCTCAGATTCTCCTGTCTTTCTGTGTTCCCCATGCTGAGAAATAGTTCACAGGAGACTGTGTCAGTTTCAAAGGTGGGAAGGGGACAGCAGTCTAACTCAAGAGTTCAAAGATGCTTGCCCGTCCTTGAAGCTGGTATTTTTTTTTTTTTAAAGAAGCTTCTGGGGGTTTCTATTCCAGGATATACCCTCTAAGTGGGCTAACAGGGTGGAAGGATTAGAGATTGTCTGTGCCTCCCACAGTCCTGACTCCTCCACCCTCTGCCTGCCACCTGTCCCTAAGACTGAAAGTAGTCTTGGAGTCAAAATAGAGAATGGCTGGCTAGACCAGTTAGGTACCCTGATGGATACACTCCAGAACATGTGAAGGAGGGCTAATGGAAAGGTTTGCTTGACTGGAAAGGCTCGGAGGCTGGATGGAATAGGGTAGCCAGAAGCTCCAGCTCAAGCAGACAGGGTCTTTTTTACCTGCCAGGTCCCACCCACCCTGTGGCTGGTTTGTTGGGACCAGAGGGGAGAGTGGTCGTCAGCCGGTGGTGCGGAGGCTGCTGCTAGGTGGGAGTCAGCCTTCCTTACCCTCTCTGGTGTGCAGGGCGGGCCCCATTGCATCACCCTTGGAGCCTCTGCTCCTGGCTTTGCAGCCAGCTGGGCCCCTAGAGGAGGGACTCTCCCTGTTTTTCAACAAGCCATTAACTATTTCACCGTCCTAACTGTCATTATGCCAGTCTGCATTTCCAAGGTTAGCCTTCATACCTCTCAGCCCTGAGGGTGATAATCCTCGTCATGCCCCATGATCACCAGAAGCTCTGCCTGTGCAGCTTTTGAACAATTGCAGGCTCCATCATACCAATGCAACCCTGGTCTCTTCTCTGGGAGAAGAGTTAACCTCCCTCATCCCCACCCTAATAATTTGTCCCATTCTGTAGTGGTGAGAACAGAGCTCCCGGACCTCCAGCATGAGCTCATGCCACTTCCACACTCCCGAGTCCCGACAAAGGGTCAACAACGTTTTGGGCTAAGAGCAAGTATGTAACTCAAGCCAGAGACCAAAATCCCTCCAACCATTTTCAACAGATGTACTCAGGCCTTTGACTTGGTAGGTCATAGGGAAGGGATGGGCGAAGTAAGGTCCCTAAAAGGCCCAAGGGTCATCTTGAAGAGAGTCCTGAGGACACAGTGTTTCCTTGTTCCTGTAGGGGCTAGACAAGGAGGGATTAAGCTGCTGGGGCTTGTTCCAAGCACTGAAGCCCAGGTCACATTCATGTTCAGAACTCTTATCTCCCAGTCCCAGAATTCCCTTTGTTACTCCACCCATTCCAGGGCCTGAAATAGCTTAGAACTGCATCCAAACCTAAACCTAGGTCCCAATTTTAGTTCCACAAACATTTGGCTGATAATAACTCCCAGAATCTTGAGCTAAGTCCTGTGGGGGAATGCACAGATAAACGAAGCACAGCCCCTGCCTTCAGGGAGCTTGCAAAATGTACCTAGATGACTGCTCACCGGTCTTAGATGCCTGTTGAAGAGGACAGAAAGATGGCTTCCCATGGAGAAATAGAGGCAGCCTTGTGAAAGGGAGTCATTTTGTTGAATCTTAAAGGATGAATAGGACTTGAAAAGGCAGTGAGGCATACCCATGCTGGATGGAGGGAATAGCAAGGGTAGTACCAAATTGATGATTTGTCTAGGAACAGGTCAGTAATACCTGGTTTGACTGAAACACATGGGAGACTACGAGCTGCATATACCATCTGTGGATGTGTGTGTCTGTCTAGATTTTATGTAGATTGAGCTTTGCCGATCAGAAGATGGAGGATGGGGGCGGAGAGGGGGGGGCGCGGTGCGGCGTGTGAAGAAACTTTCTCTGAACTATAAAGCATGTTTGAGAGGGAGTGAGGCCAGACTCAGATTATCTTGCCATTTCTGCCTTGGCCCAATTCAAGTTCCTTAGTCCAGGGGCTTAGGCCACAGGGTTGGCTGACCCAACAGACCTTACCACTCCTCAGGGGTCAAGAAGACATCAGAGGTGAACAATCAGTGGTCATAGATGAACATTGAATCAGAGTGGCATGGAGTGGCATGTAGCAAGGAATGAATAGCTTCATGACACTTGGCAGGAAAGAAATGACCATATTCTTTATTTTCTTGAAATTTATTTCAATCTGGTTCCAAACCAGATTCACAGTTAGTTAGAGGTCTAATAGAATTATTAAGTGATCTTCCCCATGACTCATTTGATTTTTCTAAAAGTAAACTAAAGCAAAATCCCTAAGCAGGCAAATTAAAGTAGAACTGGACAGCTGGTCCTGAAGGAGCTTGGACAGTTACTGGCTGCTCCGTGGCTACCTGTGGGATGCTGGCCTTTCCTTTTTGTGGGCACTGCTTCACCGGGTAGACTGCTGAGCTGCCCACTCACCACACTGCATGCCCTTTCCCAGTGGCCAGCCACGGAAAAGTCTGTCTTCCAGTTTCTCATAGCCATCTGCATACCAGGGTTGCCAGCTTCAGGGAGGGGAAGGGGACCTATCTGGGTCTCAGTGTCTGCTGCTGTCCTTGGTCACTCATGATCTCTGACCCTCTCCTCAGGTGCTAGAAGCCACTGCCCTGGGTAAGCCAGCTTCCCAACTAACAAGCCACTGCTCAACCTCTTTTACCTATAAGACTTGAAGTCCTGGCCTCTCTTGGGAGGATGTGGGGGAAATACTTCACATTCCTTTCTGAAGAGTCCACAGCCAAGAAAACTAGATATGGTTGATTTCTCAATCAGGTTTTTCTACCGCATTAAGTGTGTAATTAACCACTCTGTTACACTTCCAAAAGGAAAAGAAAAATTCAAGTGAATAAAAATTTGTGACAGATGACACTGTGCAGCCAGATAGAAGGGTAATTAATGACATGTGTGATACTTTTACTACCTGAAAATTTTTAACTTTTAAAACAGCATCACAGTATAGCCTACTTTTTGAGTAAACATAAAATTACATGTTTATATAAAGGAGAAGCAAGAGCTAAAAGGTAAAAATAAAAATACCTGTCTCCTCTGGTGAAGTTACAGGTCACACATTTTTCTCATTTTTACTTTTTTCCATATTCTAGAAATTTCTGCAATGATTCTGCATGACCTCTTTTTGGTAAGTAAAAAGCTCTACATGAATTTTAACTTATTTATTTCTCTCTCACTCTATTGAATAGACAGTAGTACTCTACAATGGGATAAGTGAACAACTAACTTTCTGTCCAGGACTTCCTTGTGGAGAGTTCTCCTTTTTCCACTTTCCTCTGTCTCGGCTGATGACTGGGGCCAGCCTTACCCTGAAGGGACCAGCCACAGGCCATGCTGTTTCTTGTTCAGTTTATTTGTTTGTTTGTTTTGTGGTGATGGTGGTAGTAGTGATTTTTCAATTTTTGTTTTGTTTTGTGAGATAGGTTTTGAGATGCTGCCTCTTTATATAATGTAGGCTTGCCTTAAATTCCTAGCAATCCTGCCTCAGCCTTTCAAGTACTGGAATTACTAGCATATGCCACATGCCAGGCTGCATTTTGTATTTTTCTGGAGACAAAGCAAACAGGTATGCATGGAGCTCTCTGGAACTCTTCACAGTTGTGAACTGCTTGAGAGTCTTGGCTGTCTTGGTTTGTAGATTTTGGCATAGGTGTGGCAGCAAAGCAGAAGACAAACAGATTGATAGTGAAGCTGTAGGAAAATGTAAACATCTGCTGCATCAATCATTGAAATGTGTCATCTGGGAAGACTAGTTTTTACTGTCAGCAAAACGACAAAGGACAAAAGTCTGTTTCCATTAGATTCAGAAGCAAACTATAAAGCCATATCTAATTTACAGACCAGCAAATGTGACCAACCCAGAATCCAGGAAACATATTATCTGAAATATTTGCAGAATCCTTGTCATCAATCATATTTTTTATGTATTGGCAATAAAAGTCAAAAAAGTAGTGCCATTTAAAATAGCAGATAATGCAATATTTCCATAGAGAGCTCCTAAAACAAGTCCAGGAATACATACTGAAAACTATAAAGCACTGGTAAAAAAAAATCATGTAAGATCCAAATAACATGCTGAAGATTTGAAGACTCAATAGATTGTTTTCCAAATTGCTAACTAAATTTAACTTTGTTGTATTAGTCACTGTTCTATTATTGTGAAGATAAACCACGAGGAAGGCAATTCTTATAAAAGAAAACATTTAATTGGAGGCTGGCTTACAGTTTCAGAGGTTTAGTCCATTATCATCATGGCAGGGAGCACGGCTACACACATGGTACTGGAGAGCTACATCCTGATCTGCAAGCTTCACTAGGAGAGAGAACTGGGCCTGGCATGGGCTGTAGAAACCTAAAAGCCCATCCCCAGTGACACATTTCCTCTAATAAGTCCACACTTACTCCAACAAGGCATAATACATCCTAATCCTTCTCAAATAGTGCCACTCTCTGATGAGTAAACATTTAACTATATGAGCCTATGGGGGCCATTCTTATTCACTACAGTGGTTTCAATCAAAACCCTTTAAAAGACCCACTCAACCTAAAAAATATGCAGATGCACAGAAGATTGAGAATAGCTGTTTTCTGTCTGTTGTAATGCCACCCCCACACCCAAATCTACCAACCAGACCAAAGATAAAAGCACTGCTTTTGCAGAAGATCTGAGTTTGGCTCTTAGCACCCAAATGGCAGCTTACAATAATCTGTAACTCTAATTCCAGAGATTTGAAACCCTTCTCTGGCCCCCACAGGCTCCTGCTAACATGTGATGCACATAAATGCACATAGGCACACACACATACAAACAAATAAATGAATGCGGCCTCTTTATATAGTGTAGGCTTGCCTTTAAATGAATGTGGAAAGATTCTCAAAATTAGACAGTAGGAAAGCGAACAATCCCATAAAAACTGACTCAGAAATAAGCAGACACTTGACTAAAGAGGATATGAAAAACAAAAATGTTCAGCATCATTAGTCATTAGGAAAATACAAAATAAAACCTCGAGATAATGACACAAATATTAGAATGACTAAAATAAAATGCCAAATGATGACAAACATGCATTCATATACTAAAACCCTTACACACTGCTGGTGGGAACACAAACATGGCTCAGCTACTGGAAACGTTGGATAACTTTTTAATTAAATAAAATATACAATATAACCCAGCAATTGCATTGGCAGGTAACTATCCCAAATAAATGAAAATTTATATTCACACAAAAACCTGTACAAGAACATAACAACTATTCATAATTGCCCAAATTGTTACAATCCCAATCAAGTAGACAAACAGATTGGCTCATCCATGCATTAAAGAGGAATAAACGACTGACACATGAAATAAATTTGATGTATCCCAAAGGCATTAAGCTGAGCACAAGAAGCCAGTCCTAAAAGTTGCATAATGTCTGATTCCAGTGATAATGACATTCTCCAGTGATAGAGAGCATAGCAGTTTCTGTCAAGTGTTAGAGATAGGGAGAAATGTAATTCCAAAGGGAGGCACAAAGAAATCCCAGAAGTGATGACAATGTTCTATAGAGTGATTATGATGATGCTTACACAGATCTCATAATTATTTACATGCACATCAATTTAACTTAATGCTAAATTCAAAAACAGATTCATTCCCAGAGCAGCTTTTGGGCCACAGAAGAATAGAACAGGAGCAGACAAGATGGCTCAGTAGGAAAGAGCACTTGCTGCCAAGCCTGACAACCTGAGTTTAATCCTCCAAACCCACATAGTGGAAGGAGAGAACGAACTCCCACATTGGTGAGGCATGGGCTGGGGGCGGGGACAACTGGAGAAGACAGGAGATTTCTTATAAAGCCACTGCCCTCCTGTATGCAGCCTCTTCAACGGTGACCCACCAGAGTGGTACATTTGTTCCAGTTGATGAGTTTTTGTTTTGAATATAAGATGTCCCCCACAAGTTCATGTGTCAACCCATTCTGGAAGGTTCTGGAAATGTTAGGAAGTAAGTCCTAACTAGAAGAAATGTGTCACTGGGGGTGGGGGTCCTTAGGTGCACTCTTGCCCCCTTTCTGTGTCTCTGCTTCCTCCATAAGGTAAGGTGGTACTGTCACGTGCTCTCCAGCCCTCTGAAACCATATGTTCAAATAAGTCTGTCTTCTTGTAAGGTATTTCTGTCACAGGAGTGAGAAGAGTAACTCGTACAGTGAACCCACATTAGCATACCACTATCATTTTAAGTCTACAGCTTAAATTAGGACTCACTTTTGTTGTTGTATATGGGTTCTCAAAAATGCATGGTGACATGTATATGCCATTGTCACACAGAATACACTTCTTGCCCTGAAAAATTTTTGTATTTTGCCCAAACGTCACTTCTATTGAGCCCTTTATTTCATGTGGGCTTTGTAGTTTTCCTCATTTAGATCTTACACATATTTTATTAGATTTGTACCAAAGTATTTCGTTCTGACAGAAGCAAAAGAAAGTGGAATTGTTCTGTATTTCATATTCACTTTTCATTGCTTGTGTGTAGGAGAGCTGCTGACTTTTACATAGCCTTGTATTCTGCAGCTTTACTACAACCATTCCCCACTTGAAGGTTTTGTCTGTTTTTGATCCTTTCATAATTTTATATACAATTATGCCATCTATGAACAAAGACAGTTTCACCTTCTCCTTCCTAATATAAATACCTTTGGTGTTTTTCTTGTCTTTTTTCTCTAGCTAGCACTTGCAGTCTAATGTTGAAAAAGGATGAGAGAGGACGTCCTAGCTTGCTTCTCATTTTAGTGGAAGCTTCTAGTTCCTCACTTTAATTATTATAACTCTAGGGTTTTTGTAATTGTTCAATCTCTATCAAGCTGAGAAAGTTCTCCTTTATTGCTAGTTTATGATCATACTTTACCAAGAATAAGTGTTGACTTTTGTCTGCAAATATTGATATGATTTTATTATTTAGCCTATGTATGTAATGGCCCACATCAACTGGGTTTTTGAATCAGTATGTTAACTTTGTATGCTGAACCAGTCTTGTAGTTCTTTTAATGCACTGTAGGATTCAACTTGTCTATATTTTGTTGAGGACCTTTATATCTGTGTTCAGGAGATGTATTAGTTTGTAACTTTGTTTTCTTGTAATGTCTGTCTGGTTTGGGCGTTAGAGTATGCTGGTCTCATGAGATGAGGAAGCACATTCTCTTCACTTTTGTCTTCTAAAAGGGATTGTAGAGATCTGATGAATTTTACCCCTTCAATGTTTGCAGTATTCACTTCTGGGCTTGAGGTTTTCTGTTTTGCAATGTTATTAATTATTGATTTAATTTCTTTCATAGATAGGCTTATTCAATTTTTCTTTTTTTTTCCTGTATGAGTTATGGAAGACTGTGTTTTTCCAGTAACTGGTCCATTACATCTAGATTATCAAATCCATGGGCTTAGCCAGGCATGGTGCATGCACACCTTTGATTCGAGCACTCAAACCAAAAATCAAAACAAAAAAATTGTGGGCATAGAGTTGTTCATGCATTCTTTTATAATCATTTTACTATCCTATCAATCTAATAGTCATGTCACCTCTTTTATTTCTTCGATTAATAGTTTCTACCTTCTCCATTTTCCCTTCTTTTCCATTTCCTCCACCTTTCTCCTTTTCCTTCTTCCTATCTTTCTTTTCTTTCCTCCCGTTACCCATATGATGAGTGTGTGAGTTTTATGGTCTTTTTAAACAATCAGCTCTTAATTTCATTTATTTCTCCAAGTTTATTTTCTGTTTTCAATTTCATTGACTTACCCTCTCATTTTTACTATGTCTCTTTATCTGCTTACTCTATATTTAATTTGATATTTTTTAGTTTCCCAGGGTGAAAACTTATTGTCTTGGCCAATTTAGGCTAAAATACCATCAATGGAGTGACTTAAACAATGTACATTGATTTTTCACAGTTTTGGAGACTGGGAAGTTCAAGGTCAGGATGCTCTCATTGGTGGATTCTCCTGAGGGTCCTCTTCCTGGCTTTCACTTGCTTTCTTTCCTTCTTGCAATAGCCTCACGTGGTGGAGAAAGCGTGGGTGCCTCTTCTTATAAGGACAATGATCATTGTGGATGCTTTGCCCTCATGACCTCATTTGAACTCTATGTAGCCTCGGATAACCTTGATCCTCCTGCCTCTACCTCCGATGTAATGATGGGATTACAGGTATGTGCTATTATACCTGGTTGATATGGTGCCAATAATTGAATCCAGGGCATGCTAGGTAGGCACACTATCAACTGAACTATATCCCTAGACCATGTTCCCCCAAATTTCCTTCCTTTTTCTTGTATCAATTACATTTTAAAGAATATTTTTTTACCTTTCCCTTAAAAAAATGTATGCTGTGGGATGTTCTGTCTGGCAAATGTTTTGCTCTGATTGGTTAGTAAATAAAACACTGATTGGCCAGTAGTCAGGCAGGAGGAAGTATAGGCGGGACAAGGAGGAGAAGAATTCTGGGAAGTGGAAGGCTGAGTCAGAGAGACACTGCCAGCTGCCGCCATGACAAGCAGCATGTGAAGATGCTGGTAAGCCACGAGCCACGTGGCAAGGTATAGATTTATAGAAATGGATTAATTTAAGATATAAGGACAGTTAGCAAGAAGCCTGCTACGGCCATACAGTTTGTAAGCAATATAAGTCTCTGTGTTTACTTGGTTGGGTCTGAGCGGCTGTGGGACTGGGGGGTGACAGAGATTTGTCCTGACTGTGGGCCAGGCAGGAAAACTCTAGCTACAAATGTACTTTTAGCCAGGCAGAGATGGTGCACACATTTAATCCCAACACTCAGGAGGCAGAGGCAGGTGGATCTCTGTGAGTTCGAGGCCAGCCTGGTCTACAGAGTGAGTTCCAGGACAGCCAAGAATGTTTCACAGAGAAACCCTATGTCAGAAAACAAAACAAACAAACAAAATGTATTTTTAGTAGTTGCTCTAGAGTTTGCAATATACATTTACAACTAATCCAAATCCGTATATATATCTCTTTCATTTTTTATTTTTCTTCATTTTAAACATTTTTGTTTTATTACTTTTTTCTCTTTAAATTTTTTTCATATTGTAAATATCTCATAATAACAAAATATCCCTAATTTCTCCCTCCTATCCTTTGATTCATAAGTTTATACTTGGAAACATACATAATATATTATTGCTATTATTTTGAACAAACTGTAAATTAACTAAGATTTTTGGAATTGAAGTTTTAATTACCTTCACTTTAATTACTCTAATGACACACTTTAGTCGTACACACATGACAGAGAAGTGCCATCTTCTCTGACACTCTTCTTTCTTCAGGTCGGTCTGTCTGTGCTCTCTGGTGATTTTCTTCTCTCTGAAGGCAGTCAACAAATTTCCTCAGTTTTTGTTCATCTGAGAAACCTTTACTACTTCTTCACCCCTCTTTAAAAAATGGAATCTTGAGTGTTGCCCAGGCTGGTTGGTCTTGTACTCCTGGGCTCAAGTTATCCTTCACCGAGCTTTCTATAGCCAGGTCTCCAGGAATATGCCTCAATGACCACTTGCTTCACTTTTAAAGGCTCCTTTCTCAGAATCTAGACTGGTTTTTCCTCTCCCTTTCAACATAGTAAGCATTTCATTCCACTCTCTTCTCATTTGCATGGTTTCAGAGAAATTCAATATAATAATTCCTGTCTTTGCTCCTGAATAGATAAGGCTCTTTATCCTCTTTATCCTCTGGCTTTCAAGGTTTTTTTTCTTTTTCTTTTTTTTTTTAATTTTCTGAAGTTTAAATATACTAGGTGTAGTTTTTGTTACTGTCGATGTTTGTTTATTCATTACCGTTCATTCCCCTTTCTATCTCAGATGGGATGTTCTGGTGAAAGGAACTCTGGGAAAGAGGCCATTCATGTGTGCAGATGTGTATATATTGGGAGCAAATATTCAGAAGCAGTCTGGTCAATGAGCTATGATCATACAGTGCTTCCTAGTCTCTGCTCACATACTCCTCACTGCTCGTAGCTGAGTATTTCCCTTCTCTATGTTATTAGACACTGGTAAAACTTTATTAGGTGAGACTCTGGAGGGCAGTCCTTAAACACAGTGTTCTGGCCTTGGTATTTCAAGGCTGCTCGTCACCAGAAATGTCAGATTTTTTTTTCCTGTATAGCGGTGGTTCTCAACCTTCCTAATGCTGTGACCCTTTAATATAGTTCCTCATGTTGTGGTGACCCCCAGCCCTAAAATTATTTTTATTAGTACTTCTTAACTATAATTTTGCTACTATTAGAATCATAATGTAAATATCTGTGTTTTCCAACGGTCTTAGGTGACCCCTGTGAAAGGGTCGTTTGAGCCCCAAAGGGGTACTGGGAGAAAGTAGACGCGCTCCTAGACTAGGGCTAGTGACGATTTCCCCACTCTGCCCCTGACCGGGACTGCTTCAGCCTTCGGTGCTCCAGCTGGTTCTACACTGAGTGCTAGCGAGTCCTCATGACAGTCTAGGTTTCTTCCCTGCTTCCCAGGGAGCTTTCGACTCCAGTTCTGCACTACGTTGTAATTCTCTGTATCTACATTTCTGATGGGGCAGGGGAGAGTTTCCCCTGGGACCCCATAGCTTTGAGAGATCCAAAGCAAGTTTTCATGTTGCTGATTTTTCAGGTTGTTCAGATTTTTATTTGCTGAGATGACCTTCCAGTTCCTCACACACTGGATAAGAAACTGCTAATCAAAATAATTTAAGTGGTTAAAATGTTAAATTTTATCGTGTTTTTAAAATTTTTAAATAGGTAAATAAGGAGTTGATAAATGAGGAACAGATATAAGGAGGAAGATGATTTTTCCAAATGTTTACAGAATACCTCTTCTTATTTATGCCACCATTATGTCAAATTCAACATATTTGGAATCCTTTAACCTACTGTATTAGTTGTGTCTGCATTACTGTGACCATAACATCTGCCAGAAACATTTTAGGTTAGGATTTGTTTTATTTGTTATGGTTTTAGAGGGTTTCAGACTGTGGTAAGGAAGGCGTGGTAACAGGAACATGGGGCAGAGACTTTCATATCATTGCTAGCCTATTGGTTGAAATATTAAGGCAACTCCACGTAGTTAAAAGGGAGGTTTATTTGTGGGGTAACTTACAAGTAAAGGGATAGGTAACAGGATCAGGGAGAGGTGACTCGCAGTCCAGAGAACACCGCTCAGTCTACCTCCAGCGTCCAGGATCCAGGAACCAAGAGAGCCGGCACTTCTGGATCTCAGGTCTTAAGTGCTCCTGTCTTGGCCCTGCCTCGTAGACATGACAGTTACCGGAAGCCTCAATGGGGGTAGTACTTCTAGGTCAAAGCTGAAACAGCACTACACTAGCCAGAGAGCATAGAGAGAGAGTTAGTCAGGTATAACCTTCAAAGGCCCATTCCTATTGACCTAGTTCAGCTAGCCATGCCCTCCCTGCTAAGGTTCCACAGCATCCCAAAACAGTGCACTTGGGGAGTGAACACCCAGTTATGAGCCTATGAAGGACATCTCATTTCAACCACAGCACTTAGCTGGCTCCTGTGTTCTTTGTTGTTGTTGTTTTGTTTTCAAGACAGGGTTTCATGTGTAAACCTGGCTGTTCTGGAACTCACAGAGATCTGCCTGCCTCGGCCTCCCTAGTGCTGGGATTAAAGGCCTGCACCACCACTGCTCGGCGCTTCCTGTGTTCTTGAGTTTTAGTGTACATCTATCTTTCTGTTAGCTACCTATGTTCAAAACCTTGGCTCATCTTTCACCACTATCTGAAGTTTTATCAGTTGCCATGACATGCCTATTATGCATCCATAACTTAGTTGCATATCTATTTTCCCGTCTGTGTCCCTCTTGCCCCTTTTATAGTTCTTCACCACTTGCCAGAATCTTGCAATTGCTTTTTAACATCTTTTAGTCAGCTTTGGAGTCAGAATAACCCGAAATTAAATCTTGGCTCTGCCACTGTAGCCGTCTGACCTTGAGTATAATACATTTATCTTTCAACCGCAGGCATCATGTGCCAAATTGAGACAGTAACACTCAACTCAGCTCAGGAGATGACTGTGAGGACTGAAGACACCTGGGGCAGCAGTGTGTCCTAAGCAAGACAATCTGTGTCAAGACCTTGATAGTCTGCTGGTGCGAAGTAAGAACTTAGCTTTTGATGGCTGCTTTATACGATTATTCTTTACCTTGGTCCCATTTAATTCTACCGATCATTTTGAGCATGGCCCTCGCTTGTTCTGAACTTTCTTGAGTCGCTCTTACCTGTTGAAGTAAGCTCAAAGTCCTTCCCCAGGCATCCAAAGCTGGACCTGGTTCTTCGCTTTCCTCTTGACTGTCACTGCTCACTGTACCCTCTACATAGCCTTGTGTTGTTTTATCCCTCTTTAGTTTATTCAGTCTCTCCCCTTTCACTGGCCTCTCCCTGGAATGCTCTTCCTCCTTCCATGGTGCTCGGTAAATATTTGCTGAGTAACTAGATTGTGTTCTTTGGAAAGGCTTTCAGAGAAGCCAATTGCATCCAACCATATGCTCCTCCTGTGATGGAGACACACAGGGAAAGTTATGTTTATTTCTGGCCAGACTCTCTGTAGGGGACGCATGTATACAAAGGAAGGACTTTTAGAGAAATCTTTCCTGTTCTGCCACCTCCTCCTGAATACCAAGACCATATCATGTCGATGCCAAGAAGTGATGCTGCTAGATTCTGCTGTGTCAAGTGACCGCTCAGTCCGGGGTACACTGGTGATCAGAGCATATTTCAGATACTCTGGCTGGAGTGGAGGACAGCTGCAGCATCAGCAAACATTGCTCAGGAATTCAGAGTCAGCTTCTAAATTTTGCTATAGTAGAAAAAAAAGTATGACTAAGATGAGTCTGTACACGAGGAGAAAGGATGAAGGGGCTGCCTGCCGCAGGATGAAGCCCTGGCCAATGGTGCCTGGGGCGGGGGGGGATCTCCATTTCTCTTGTGTTTTGAGAATGTATGGTATGAGAAAGTAAATATCTGACAGGAGCTAGGAAAAGGCAAACCAGTGGAATTCTCTGTTTACATGAAACCTGGGCCTAACAAAGTCCTCTAAAGGCAGCTTCCCAAAGACACGGAGGGCTTTCTACTGGTGGGCCTTTTTCTTGGGAGAATATGAACGTGTGTCTACTCCCTCTAGATGGAGCACCAACGGCAGAGCAGAGAAACAGTTCCACCCTAGTCTAGCTTGGTGAACCAAGAACTTACTGAGCTACTTAAAGAAGCATAGGTGATGGGTGATTTACAGGAGTGTGAGTAACCACAAAACAGCCACATCACCAAAGCTTCTCACCCCAGTGTGGATGATGGTTTCCCCATGAATAGTTAGATGGGGTTCTCTCCTTCTGTGAACCTTTCATCCTCTGTGTACTCAAAGAACCTTCTGAAAGTTTGTAAAGATGGGCAGAAGAACATACAGCAGGGAAAGATGCACAGAAGGACATACAGCAGGGAAAGATGGGCAGAAGAACATACAGCAGGGAAAGACGGGCAGAAGAACATACAGCAAGGAAAGATGGGCAGAAATACATACAGCAGGGAAAGATGGGCAGAAGGACATACAGCAAGGAAAGATGGGCAGAAGAACATACAGCAAGAAATATATAACATCAGGGAGGGACAGAACATGGCTGGGGTCTCAGGTGAGGGGCTTAGGACCCTCAGACCCTTCTTCTAGGAGGGAATGTCAACAGGCCTCATCTTGAGGATCTCTTGCAAGTGGTCGGGGCTACTTTGATTAAGATTGTAGTTGTATTATGTTTAGAGGGTAGGGTTCTACCACTACTACTGACTCGGTGGTTAGGGAAAGACTTCTCTGAGCACTGGGTTCTCATCCAGTGAAGTACACCTGGTTCAGAACAGGGCTTGTTGAAAATGCTAAGACATGTTTACAACAGTAGGAGGGGTAAGCGTAGGAGATGACAAACAGGCTTCCACAGCCTTGGACGTTATCAGCATCTTAGCCTATCTTAACTTACCATCTAAGTTGTTAAAAAGGCTTTAATCGGGTTTAATTCCCACAGTATGCTCTACTTCTCATTTGTTCAGAGAAAGCCATGTGTTAAGCAGTGGGTGCACTCTGAAATCAGATTGGATTGTGCTTTGAAATTGTCTCAACTACTTGCTAGCTCTGTGACCTTGGAACCCGGAGACACTCTGTAGTTCAGTTTCCTGGTTTTGTTAAGTGGGGTGACAGTACGATGGTAAGGTTAGTTGTAAATATCTAATGTAAAATGTGTGTGGCGCACCTGGCAGAGTTGGCAGTCAGTGTGAATGACTATTGCCACCATGATTTCTGAAGGTCACCATGTCACTCCATTCTCTGTCCAAATTATCTTCTTCAAGGCCATTCAACTATAAATGTAACAGTGCTTCAACTTCTACTCACTACCTCATAATAACTATGTTATTATGAATAATAACAGTAACTATGAAGAATCATAGTGTGGAGCTCAGCTGTAGCCTCATCCCATGTCCTGTGGTGGGACCTTCCAATTACTATCACCCTCGTGTGTATTTCTGACTTGCAATGTAAGAAACCGATGCTCAAAAAAGATAAGGGACTTGCACAGAGCAAGGGCAGAGTTGGGATCACAACTTAGGTCATTGATCTCCAAAGCACATGCTCTTTCTATTTACCTACTTCCCCCTTCCCCACCCCCCAAGACAGGGCTTCTCTGTGTAACTGCCCTGGATGTCCTGGAACTCAGTTTGTAGACCAGGCTGGCCTTGAACTCACAGAGATATACCTGACTCTGCCTCCAGAGTGCTGGGATTAAAGGCATGCACCACCACCACCCAGCTTCTGTTTGCCTACTTTTTTTGTTTGTTTGTTTGTTTGTTTGTTTAACCTCAGAGAAGAGAGCTCTCTCTTTTCTGAACACAATGATCAGACACACAAGTTGCTTCCTAAGATGTTTAGACCTTTTCCCTTCGTCTGCCACTGTAAATGCACTTCATTCATTCATTTGTTCACTTGCTCAGCAAATGTTTACTGGATGTGTATTAGGTGCTGGGATCTTAAAATGGTTAAGACAGCCTGTGTCTTCAAATAACTCATTCTCTTGTGGAAAATATAGCCACAGATATAAGGAAGTGGGGGAATCAGGAACTAGGGAAGCCAGAGTTCCGAATGGTGGGGTTGAAGGGAGGTGTGGCAGTAAAAGGTAAGGCTTTCAAAGGAGGTAGCTGAGTTGATTCATTGTGTTGCTCTTTATATCAATCATCTAGAAATGTGCTTTAAGTTTAAGCAGCTTTTCTGTTTTAGGTTCTAGTCAAAGCCCTAGGCCTAAACTGAGACATAGTCTCTTCCACTCTATGCCCTCAGGATTTACAGTCCAGCCAGGAAAGAAGGACCATAATTAGTCAAACGCCATTAAAATTGTATGGGGATTTTGCCGGAAGAATGTAGGAGCTACTTTGGTGGTGAGGGTGGTTGGGTGGATGGATAGCCATTGAGGAAGTGGTTAATTCTATAGGGCAAAGGTTGTTTTGGAAGTCCAGTTTACTTTTAATATACTGTTGTCTATTCATTCCTGTCTTGCTGGACTTTTTTTCTTCTTTAAATACCTCTGAGGATATCCCACAGACTATGCCAAGTAAAAATAGCACATTTAAAGCTACGTTGTATTTTACAACATTTTCCTGAGAAAGAAGCTATAATTTAAACCATAATACATCAAGATAGGATGATATCTCCATAATTAACAACATCTTGGTAAACTAGGGAGATGAGTATATTTCTAATCACATTTGAACTGTATATTACTTGACCACCATCACCCTCTATGAAGTGGACAATAGCTTAGCACCAAGTCTAGCTTTCCAATTGCATGACTCTCTCTAGAAAACACTTTTCAGGCTTCGCAAACCTCAGACTAAGTAGGTAACAGTAGGTTTAGTAAGGGGTCAGAAACTTAGAATACAGCAAATGAGTATTATACATACTAACCATACATTGCTGCATCTGTATTTTTATCATCATTTTGCACTGCACTAAGGGTGAAGGTTAAGTGAGGACCACAGCTGCACTGATGATTGTCACTGAACATGAGATCTGGCTTCCTCACCAGCTGAGCAGGGCAATGTGGCTCACAAGGGTAACAAAGCTATTGTCCTATGGGACACATGTTGACAAGAGACTGCAATGAAATCCTCTCCTCCCCATTCCTATGGCAGTAAGGACTGATCATTGCCTCTACTCATCTCAGATCTTAGGTAGACTCTTCATTAGGGTCTAACAATCAAATGAACACAAGACAGATTGTCTGGTGGAATGCACAAGTGTTTTCTCATAAAGAAGTAAAAATCCAAAGAGATGGACAAAGCAGAAAGCTCTAAGGCTTTGTTTGTTTGTTTGTTTGTTTATAAAGAAATTGCAGGACTGAATGACCTGGGCTAAAGACAGTGACTTCTAGGGTGGTTGCTAAGAGAACTGTGCTAGGGAGGTATGAAGCTAATGAAAGTAAAAGTTACTTGACTGAGTTTGTTTATTAGTTTATTGCTGCATCATTCCCAGTCTGATAGTAAACTATGCTTGTTTGTTTGGTCTGGGAACAGAGATGACACCTCTCCCAAAGGAATCTTTATAGCCTGCTACAAGTATGAAAAGGAGGGTTGCTTAGTACTTTCCACAATGACACTTTGTCCACTGGCATCAGCCTGAAGTAACCAATGTACCAGTCCAGCATATTTTGGGGTGTATTGTTCTTAACTCCATCACCACATTTGCTCCCCTTTGACGTTCACTTCACTGAGCAACTTCTGGTTCATGACACTTGTCCACTTGATGAGGTGACAACTGTGATTTTCCTCCTTTCTTGGCTTTACTTTTATTTCGCTCTTGTTATCTTGGGATTGTACTCATTCAATAAACTATTAGCATCTATGCTTTGTTTCCTAGAGAGTCTGACCAAGACCATAAATAAAGAACTATCATAAAACCAGATAGAAAGACCAGCAACTCTAAAAAAAAAAAACTGGAAGAGATGAGCAGTTCATTAAAAAAAAAAAAACCTAACCATGAATGTAAATGACTCTTAAAACTGGGAAAAGATGTCCAATGACATCATAATAAGAACTGTAGAGAAAAATTAGAGTCGTGTGTACTATTGGAGCACTTTCATAACATGCTATATCAATAGACACTCTCGTTGCTGGTGGAGATATACACTGACGTAGCTTCAGTGGACAGTGATTTAACAGTATCTTCAGAACATGTGTTGTCTTGAGCCCAGCAATTCTATGTTCATTGTTTATAAAAACAATGAAATAGTCTATCACACATCAATTAGAGACTGGGGCTCAGTAAATTATGGCACATTAATAAATGGACCATTATGTAGTCTTTTAAAAAAGTGACTTGAAAGTACTGATATATAAAAATATAAAATTTATATTAAGTAAAAATGTCTCTAGAAATATATGCAGGAAACTAGCAATACTAGTGGCCTCTGAGCAGACGTATTCTGCATTGACTTTTTGTGTACTATGAAGCTGAATTACCTGTTTTCAGCTTCACTGAGGAATCATTTACATACAATTAAATCACAGCCATTGAAAGTGAACAATGCAATGACTTTTAAAAATTGTGTGCTCCTGCAAAACCACCACCACCCTCAAAACGTAATGTGTATGTGATCTTTAGAAGAATCCTTGTGCCTTCATCCCAATGGGTCTTGGTCCCCAGAAACCACTGATCTGCTTTCTGTCATGAAAGGCTCATTTTCATCTTATATAAATGGAATCACACAATGAGTACTCTCTTGTATCTTGCATCTGTATTTAGTGTGTCATTTTAAGATTTATTTATGTTTTATATGTATTAAGCTCTGTTCTGTTCTTTGAATGTACCACATTTTATTTACCTAGCCAACTGTTGAGGAATATTTGAGTTGTTTACAGATGCGGACTATGTAAATAAAGCTCTTAGGAACATTTGTGTACAAGTCTGAACGGAAATACATTCTAAAAATTTTTTTGAGGGGGCATAAATATTTAGGAGTACAATTGCTAGATTCTATGGTAGGTGTATGCTAATTTTGAGAGAAATGTCAGTTTTCTAGAATGATCATGCCATTTTCCACCCCTAATATGAGAATTACAACTGTTACACATCCTTATCAATTTTTGGCTCTGTTAGTTTTTAAAGTGTTATAATGAGTATGTGGTGATGTATTAATGACTTTGAAAGATACATATAAAAGTAAAAACAGATAAATAAGATATTACTATAATTTCTTCCCTCAAGTTTGGAAATAATACTGTGAAAAGGTTGAGTACTGGAATTTGAGTAGGGAGGTGTGTTACTTTAGATTACTGTAACAATATGCCTGAGGTAATTAAGTCAAAAAGAAAAAGTTCACTTTGGTTGTCAATTTTAGGAGTTTCAATCCATGGCTGGTTGTTTGGGGCCTGTGGCAAAGCAGAACTTTATGGTAGGAGGGTATGGTACAAGCTGCTCACCTCAGAGTGTTAAGAAGACTAAGAAAGAGAGGAAGGGATCAGTATCCTGTAATCTTCTTCAAGGGCATTCTCCCCATGACCTTAAAACTCCCACTAGGCCCTATGTCTTAAAATTTTTCACTACTTTCTAGTAGCACCATTAAGAGTCCCAAGCTACATGGGTCTTTGGGGGAGAAGTCTAGATCCAAAGTGTAGCAGAAAGTATTTTAAATTTCTGTTGCTATGTATCAAATTACAACAATTTAGCAGCTTGTACCACAATGAAGTACCACACATTTATCATCTGACCTTATCTGTTGATCAGAAGTCTAGGTCCTGCTTTTTGCTGGCACTCTATTCTGTTTAGGGTTCTGCAAGGTGACAAGGTCTTGTTGAGTTCTTCATTTTTTAATCCTTTTGAGTCAGGATCTCATGTATCCCAGATTGGCCTTGAACTTTCAATATAGCTTATTTGAACTAAAGAAATATTTTATTGTATTTTAAATTGTGTGTGTGTGTGTGTGTGTGTGTGTGTGTGTGTGTGTGTATCTTTGTGTGGGTATGTTCATGTGAATGCAGGTGCCTTGCGGAGGCGAGAAGAGGGCATCAGATCCTCTAGAGCTTGAGTTATGGGTGGCTGTGAACCACCTAACATGGGTGTTGGAAACCAGATGTGGGTCCTGTGGAGGAGCAGGAAGTGCTCTTAGCTGTTGAGCCATCTCTCCAGCCCTATGACTGGAGCTTTTGATCCTCCTGCTTCTACCTCCTGAGTGCTGGGATTGTAGACTGTGTCACATGTCCAGTTTGATGTGTTGCTGAGGATTGAACCCATGGCTCATGGAATAGGCAAGCACTTTACCAACTGAATTACATCCTCAGCCCTACAGCTACACTCTTCATAAAGCTCAGCATCCACTTCTAGTTCACACGGCTCTTAACAGAATTTGATTCTTGTGGTTGGGAGACTGTGGCCTTTTTTTTTCTTATGGCTGCCATCTAGGGCCCATTAACCTCTAAAGGTCACCTGCTTTCCCTGGATTGTGTCCCTTTCACAACTTACTTTCTCAAGGCCAGCAAGAAAAGCTCCTTCTCTAGTTCCTCCAGATAAAGTCTTACATCAGGTGACATAATATCTCATGACATGACATGGACTATTAATCCCATGCCCATCATTACTATTTTGTATTGTTAGACAAAAATCACTGATTCTGCCTGTACTCAAGGGAACAAAGGGTCATCCTTGGGTATATCTGACAGAGGAAGACAACTCTGTCAAACTTGCACAGTAGTTTTCATCAGGGTTGCCTGTGAGCCCACTAATTGTTAAGGTTCCTGGGACTTGTCCCCATACCTTATTTTTTCTTTTCTTTTCTTAGAAGGGTCTTACTATGTTTCCCTGTCTTAATTAGGGTTACTGTTACTGTGATGAGACACCATGACCAAAAGCAACTTGGGAGAAAGGGTTTATTTTGCTTATACTTCCAGGTCACAGTCCATCACTGAGGGCAGTTAGGGCAGGAATTCAAGCAGGGTAGAAAAACTGGAGATAGGAGCTGATATAGAGGCCATGGAGGAGTGATACTTACTGGTTTGTTCCTCATGGTTTGCTCAACCTTCTTTCTTATAGAACCCAGGACCACCAGCCCAGGAATAGCACCACCCACATTGGGCTGGGCCCTCCCTCATCAATCACTAGTTAAGAAAATGTGCTATAGGCTAGTCTACAGCCCAATCTCATGGAGGTATTTTCTCATTTGGGGTTCCCTTCTCTCAGATGACTCTACCCTATGTTAAGTTGATATAAAATTAGCCAGCACAGCCCTGACTGGCCTTGAACTTGTGACACTTCTTGCCTTCTGAGTGCAAGGCTGAAAGGTATGCATCACTACGTTTGGTCAGAATGTCTGAGGTGGAGCTCAGGAATCTCTTCATCAGCAAATAGTTACTATTTCAGATGCATTTGAAGAGAAAGTCATCCTATAAAGTTGCTGAAAGGCAAGGTTAGCAAATCAAAGTAAAGCCATTGGTAATATAAAAGTAAAGTTTTAACAACAGTTCTAACATTTACAAGATGCAAAACACTGACAAGACACTTAACCTCCCTGGTCCCCAGAGTTTACAAATGAATACGATGTCCACTGCCGAATTCATTACTCCATATAAATGACATCTTGGGCAAGAACTAGGACTGCAATTCAAATATCTGTCAAATCCCATCTAACAATCTAATATAGAATTCAAAAAGAGTTCTATAACATCAAAATATAAACACAAAGGCAAAACACAAGTGTTTCTCCTCCTGACAGGGACAGGGAGAGAAAATAAAGGGTCAAGAATGACACAGAGGAGGTGCCTATAAGGGGCAGTGAAAGACTGGACTTATACTACATGTCAAGGAGATAAACTTCCCTTAGAAAACACAATAAACTTAAAGACTGAGTTAGAAAAGAAGTATAATTACCCATTACCCGCAAGAAAAATAATTAAAACACGACTTTTCTAAAAATAGAGACTAGTTTGGTAAGAGTATCCTGAGTTCTCTAATGAAAATATCAAAATATGATATCAAATACAAGAGATTTTACAGTCATGAGCATGTATAATGGAAACATACATTGGATACAAAGAATAATGATCAATTCTCAAATTTTAGGCACCAACTGATATTAAAGGCATGCAAAAATCTAAGAAAAAGAAAGCTACATTTGAATTCCTTGGCATTTCATTAACTAGCAAATGTTCATTTTCAAAAGGGGAAAATGAATGAAATAATCACAAATGAAAAAGATAAGCAAATTTTCAACAAACAGCCATTTTAGTCATTTTTATAGTCAGTGAAGTGCCATTGTCTCCCTCACTGAGCTTCACAGGTAGCTGCAGGAAGAACTGCAGGAAGAACTGCAGACTCCATCTGCGGCACCACATCACACGCACTAAGAGATGCAGAAGTCCTCTCCTCGAAAGCCCAGCAGAAGATCCCTCAGGGTTGTTCTCGGCATGGTATCAGAAATGCTGGTAATAATTATTTGGGAAAGACATAAAATATATAAGGGTAAAAAGTAATAATCCACTGGACATGATGATAGGCCTAAATGTTCCAAGAAAAGCATCCTCTAAACTGCTATAAATAATGAATGAGTTCAGCAAAGACTCAAGCCAAAGGAAACCCACACAGAACCATTGTGTTTCTGTCAGTGAAAAATAGCTACTTATTAATAAAAGCATAAAAGAGATTCCATTCATAACCATGAACCAAAAATAAGTTACTTGAGGATTTTCTTTGAGACACAAGATTTACTCAAGAAAATAACTAAACCATAACAGGAAAAGTAAAGGAGGATGTGAACAGATGGAGAGATAATACCAGATCATTATTGGAAAAACAATTAATGTGAATGTGACAGTGTTTCAGTTACTAGATTGAATGGAAAACAGTTTAAGGCTTTACGCAATGATTATAGAAGCTGAATAATGGACACCAATCCTAGAGAACAGGAAAAATATAACTCTAACATAGGATTTAAAATATATTAAGACTGATAAATGAACCCACACTTGTCAAAATAATCAGTTTCTAAACAGGAGGAGGGGTCAGCTTAACCTGTCTATGTAGGATAGCCCTTTAAAACATCGCTTCTGAGATTATAATGTAATTACAACATTTCTCCTGTCTCCTCCATCCAAACCTTCCCATATACTCCTCCCTGTTCTCCTTTAAATTCATGGCCTCTTTTTCACCAACTGCATGCATGTGTTTATATGTATATACACATATATTCCTAAGTACAACCTGCTTAGTCTGTATAATGCTATTGTATGTATGTTTGGTATTGGATAACAAATTGCTGTGCTCTCCCTGGGGAAGATCATCTTTCCTGCTCCCAGCTTTCCTCAGTTACCTATAGTTCTTTGAGTAGGACTCAGGCGTCATGGACTTTTCCCCATCCACTTAGGCATGTCCATTGGTGTCATTGTTGTCCAGTTCATGTTTGGCCGTCATGTTGGTGAGACTTTATGGGTGCAGCTTCCAATATTACTAGTTGATACAACCTCACAGAAAACTCCCGAATCCTCTGGCTCTGACAATCTTTTTGCCCCCTCTTCTGCAGTGTTGCATAAGCCTTAGATGTGGGATTATTTGATAGATGTATTTAGGATAGCATTTTAAGCTTAATAGAACCAACACCAAATTCTGTTCTTCCTACAGACAGGTCCATCCCAGTAAAACCACTTCTATGGCAAACTACTACGGTATGCTTCCCCCTAATAAGGTCCATTGTGTTGGTGACTTTGCATGCCTGTAGTGCAGTGGTGTTGAGTTGATAGATCTTGAAGTGGTGGAACCTACATCATTGTATCTGCTATCCTTGGGAAGGGGTAAAGGCCATTCCTCTGTGATTACTTGCTAATTTGCAAAGAAGGCACTCATGTGAAAGTCCATGCTTGAAGTGGCTCTCTGGTTTCCTGTTTACCAGTGTGATCATTTGGACACACATGTTTCTGATCTTGCCATCCTCATGTTTGATACAACTAAAAGGGCCCTCGCTAGAACTGGGCTGATGCAGGTGACTATGTCCTTGAAGCTCAAAACTGTGAGTTAAATAAACTTCTTTATAAAGTTAAGCTGAGGTATTTCATTATACTGACAAAAAGCTGGCTTATACAACCATCTTTCCAATAAATGCTCTGGCCAAGACTTATGGAGCCATCCTTGATCTTCTTCCTTGACTTTCTGCTATAAGAGCTAGAGATGGAGAATCTACCACTTTGCATCACCCTGGCCTAAGCTATCATAGGCTTTTGCCCATGCCAGTCAGGCCCTCTAACAGATCTTCCTGCCTCTATCATTGGTCTCCTATGGCTTTTTGCTTCACTATAGCCAGAGTGACCTTGGTAAGCTCTTAAGTCAGATACTGCCTTTCTTTTGTGCAAAACCATCTAGAGGCTTCCACCTCTCTCTGGTAAACACTTCCCTTTCCTGTTGGATAGCCTCTTCTCATTCACCCCTTACTCATTCTGTGGATTAGACCTCTTCTTGGCTTTGGAACTTCACACTCAATCCTGGGTACTTGTTTTCTCTGTTGGAGTCTTCTTTCTCCCAGATGTTTGTATGTTTGCTGTCTCCCCTTCTTCAGGTTTTATGCAGATGTCACCTCAGCAAAATCCTCCTGAACTTCTTCCACAGGAGAGTTCTACTTTTCACTTTTTTGCTAGCTCTGATGACTCTTTCCTGTTTTACTTGTTGTTTACTTACCTCTCTTTAAACTTCTTTCTCTCCTGCTAGCATGCTATTATTTCTATGAGGCTATGTGTTTTGTTTACAGCTTATCTTTAATGCCTAGAATAGTGCCTGGCACCTTAAGGGGTTTGATACGTATTTGTATCAAATGAAATAGACTGAAACCTTTTCTAGCACAGCTGCCTTGTTTTCTAAAGTGACTTTACAACTAGGTGGAAACAACAGATGTTGTGGAAAGATTTCACAGCTTGCTGATTGTTTTGTGAACGTTATAGCAGAAAGGTAGTTTATACCTTTGAGCAGTGGTTCTCAACCTTCCTAATGCTGTGACTCTTTAATACAGTTCCTCATGCTGTGGTGACCCCCAACCATAAGATTATTACAGTGCTCCTTTATAACTATAATTTTGCTACTGTTATAAATCATAATGTAAATATCTGACATGTGACCCTCAAAGGGGTTGTGACCCACAAGTTGAGAGCCACTGCCTTAGAGCAAGCAAGGCATCATATCATGTTTAATAATACAGGTCAAAAGGTGAGTCAGAGGAAAACATTCGAAAGTACAGTTTTTAATATGCCTGAATTTTTAAAAATGAAAAAATATAACATGAACATCTCATGTTTGAAGGATTCACAATATTTTTAAATGAACAATTTAAAAATTAATATGGTGTGTATGTATGAAATTTTCAAAGAATTGTATAAAATATATTAAAAACAAATACAATATATGTAGATTATTATGAAATTTACAGATGATATAGTCAACAAAAGCTATAAAAATACAAACTATGTGAAATATATAATTGCTAGAAAGTTATTCTAAAAAAGAATATATAGATATTGATATATATAAGCAACCTGTGTCTATATTCCACTCCATACATTGCCAAAAGAGGCAAATAATTTATTCTCTAATAAAGGGAAAGTCTGATGATTACATGAAAGCATATAGCTTGAAAATAATTCATATTAAAACACCGTTGAGAAGCCAGCAACATGGCTTAACAGATGAAGACTCCTGCTACCAAGCCTGACAACCTGAATTTCTTCTCTGGGATCCACATGGTGGAAGGAAAGAACAGACTCCTGAAAGTTATCCTCTGATATCCACACATGCACCCCTCTGCACATGCAAGTAAATAAATAAATGTAAAAAAAAGGCAAAAAACAAAAAAACAAACCACCATTCGGGTGTGATTTTAGAACTATCAAGCCAGTAGAAAGCAAAATAAAAATGATAAACCTCACATTGGCAGATGTTGTGGAACCTTCTAAACAAACAAAAAGCCATTAAAAATGCCCTATCTTTTGGACTTATCTAACTTTAAGAAACTTATCTACAAGGAAGTAAATAAACTAAAAATTAAACCAATAAAGCGTCAATCTATCTAACTTTAAGAAACTTATCTAAAAGGAAGTAAATAAACCAAAAATTAAGCTAATAAAGCGTCAATCTATTTTATGCCATGCAGAAAGGTGAAGAATTAGAAACAGCGAAAGCTCCAAGTAATAGAGGAATTTTTAAGTAAAATTTATTTTCAAAACATATTGGACCATTCAAAATGACAGTGTGGGGACTTTTTAATCTGAGGGAATGTGAATGTCAACATAGTAAACCTTCTATAGGAGATGTTGAGCTGAAATGTAATCTTCCTGTAACAAAGCCAAAAGAGGTCACCCTTGGGATATATCAATATTTGGGAGAATACACTATCCATAACTTATTTTGCAGATAAAAAAATTATGTTACATTGGCTCATAACCATTTTCTAGACTGAAAGTTCTAAGAAAACCGTTGGTGAGGCTTTAGTCTTAGGGGTAGAGCTAGGGAGCATTCAGCTAAGGAAGTACCCTGAGAGTATCAGGAGTAGCAGGCATTGGAAGTGATGGATACCAGAATAGCCATCCAGTGCTGGGGAATTCTGTGTAGGTGTGACCCCAGAGCCCTCTTCATAGGGGCTAGGATGTCTGAAGATCCTAGTGAGAACATGGTAAGTTGAAGAGCAGCTGTGATTTATTTGTCCTACTATCTCAGTTACTCTTCTATTGCTATGATTAGTTTTAGATGCCACAACCAAGGCAACTTGTAGAAGAGTTTATTGGGACTTACAGTTTCAGAGGCTGAGTCCATGACCGTATGCTGGGGATCATGGCAGCAGGCAGGCAGGCTTGGTGCTAGAGCAGTAACTGAGAGCTTATATCCTTATCTGCAAGTAGGAGGCAGACAGCCAACTTGGAATAGGGTAGACTTTTTAAACATCAAAGTACACCCCCAGTGACACACCTCCTCCAACAAGGCCACACCTCCCAATCCTTCCCAAATAGTTCCACCAAGTGGAAGCATTCAAGTATATGGGCCTATGGGGGTCATAATCATTTGAACCACCATATCACTCATATTCTAGATGCTTGGAAGGACAAATGTATTGCTTGTGTGTGTTCCTGAATGCTTAGATTTGAATTCTTACTCTACCACTTATTAGCTGTATAACCTCAAGCAAGTCAGTTAGTCTTGCTGTGACTCACTTTCCCTCCAGAACAACTTGGATCAACACTATACCTATTTTATCATGTTTCTGGGAGGACTGGATGCCTGGAACTCCCATTACCTGTGAGCTGTTGTCATTATTACACACCCAGTAGAGTGACCAGAAACGTATCTTGGAGATTCAGAAAGGGGTATATTAGATCTTTTGGGATTTTTTGTTTGTTTGTTTGCTTTGCTTTTTCAAGAGAGGGTCTCTCTGTGTAGCTCTGGCTGTCCTGGAACTGGCTCTTTAGACCAGGCTGGTCTTGAACTCATGGAGATCCATCTACCTCTGCCTCCTGAATGCTGGGATTAAAGGTGGTGCACTACTGCCTCCCAACTACCTGTCAGGAATTTATAACCTAGCATTACTGAAACAGCTGAGGTTTTATTCAGACTCTAAACTTGGGAGAAGGGAAAAGGAAGGCCTTTAAGACATTCTGGAGATGCTGGGGTGCATCCTGAGCCTGCAAGTATCACATGGGCTGCCTGGCCACTGTCTCCCTTTGCCAGAAGTCTGACAATAGGCCCTGGCAGGGACACTTCCTCTTGAATTGGTTCTAGTGAAGCAGGACTGTTCTTAATAGAGTCATGAGACCACTGGGTACTGGACCATGGGGCCTCGTGGACCCCACTGTGTGGGAGGTAGGTTCAGAAACACATTCAAGAATTTAGGAAGTGGCTAGTGCTTTTTATCCCCTTCCCAGGCTTGCCCATTGGCTGAGAGTGGGTGGTGTCAAAATTAAACCCTGATGTGCTTGCATTTTTCCTGGGAACAACTAGAAACTTGGCTGTCTGGGTGGTGTATGGGCTAGCAAATATACAGACTGAGTGAAGGGGCCGGAGGGGAGTGAGAAGTGTCTCCTGGGCATTTTTTTTAGGAAGCTCTGCTGTATAATGTTCTGTGTAACTTCCTCCTCCATGTTCTCAAGAGAGTCTCAGTAAAGACTGCCATTTATTTTAAGATCTCTTTTGGAAGTCAGATTCAGAGTTATTTGGAATGTTGTGCTACATGGAATGTTGCAGTCCTCAATGCAGACACAATAGCAGTCCATGGGTATAGAGTTCTTTGTTCATATAATAACCTAAAATTTTTATTTTGTGTGTATGTTTTGACTGTATGTATATATGCACATTCTGTGTGTGCCTAGTGCCTGAAGAAGCCAGAAGAGGGCACCAGATCCCCTGAAACTTTATTATTATTATTATTATTATTATTATTATTATTATTATTATTTGTGTGTGTGTGTATGAAGTGTGGGGGGTGCGTGTGTGCTATGGCTCATGTGTAAAGGTCAGAGGACAACTTTGTGTGGTTGATTCTCTCTTTCCATCTTTATGCAAGTTCCTAGGATAGTCATTAGGCTTATATGACAAGCATTTTTACCTGCTGAATATCACACTTGTTTCTTGTGTAATAATAATGTGGTACATGCCTCCCCTCCCCCCGTATTGAAGAACCACAATAAGAGATGGGGATGTAGGGATAGTTAAGGAACAGTACTGGAGACACAGGCAGATACACACAGAAAGGGAAATTCTGTGTGTATTATCACTGTGGTAGACTAACTGCCATAAAAAAGTCTAGGTCCTAGTCCCTGGAACCTGAGAATGATAGCATACCCTGTGGACACTAAATATGATCTCAAGAGACTTTATCAGGGGGATATTTGACCACAGAGAGAAAATGATGTTGTTAAAGACAAAGCAATTGGAATGGTGCACGTTGGAGATAATGGAAGAGGCCTCACAACAAAGGATTCTGTAGGCTTCTAGAAATAACAGACAAGGAAACATTTTCCCACAGCCTCCCTAGAGTAACTATCCTTAGACACCTTGATTTTTCCCAGTCAGACTTCTGGCTCCCAGAACTATAGCATGTTAAGCCACGAATTTTGTGATACTTTGTTACAGCAGCCCTAGTGAATAAGGTCATAGAATGGAATGGGTGCTCCAGCAATCACAATGTAGGAAGATGTCATACGCTGTAGGCAGATGTCAGAAGGGAATTCAGAGAAGTGATGCCATTAACTCTTTCAATAAAAGAGGCTGTCTGCAGAAGGGGAACTGAAGCATTGTGCAAGGTCATGCATGCATGTTCATTGAGCCAACATTTTTGAACATCTGTTCTAAATTAGATGCTGCATTAGGTTTACTAGGATTGAAGACAAGGAAGGCAGAGTTCATGTCTTCAAGGAACTGACTGTCAAGTTAGGAGATTTGTCATAAAACTCCTGGCTTATTGTTATACTGGTCCAGTTAAACTCTTTAGGTTCAAGTTCCTTTATGCCAATCATAAGAAGAAGTGTTTCACAGGATATTATGAGGATTGAGTGATATAATACATGGGAAATGATTTTATAACTGTAAAGCATTATAAAAGTAAAAAGTATTGTAGAAATTAGGTATGAGAAAAAAATAAGACTTGCATCTAAATAGCTTCAAGGCACATGAAAAATCGATAAATGACATAAGATTCCTGGGGAGTAACAAAAGTGACAGATGAGACCATCTCAGCCAGGGACATCAGGAATGCTTCCTGAGCCATGATTTAGCAGGCCATGGAGAGGCATGAGCAAGTGGAGAGAGTCTGAGGAAGGTCAAGAGAGAGAATCATCACAGAAATGGGGGTGTAATTCGATGGGAGGCAGGACCCGTGGGAAACTGCCTGCCACGTTCATAGGTGTCCTTAACATCTCCTGGTATGAAGTAGTATAGTGGCTGGCATCTTCATCCTCAGCCCTTAAATTGTCCTTGGCTTACCAGTTTCTACCATGTCCCCCCAAAAGTGTCTCCTGGCTGCTCACCACAATGCCTGCCGAGAACCCCGGCGGCGTGACTCCAGTCGGCAGTCTTTTAACACCAGGCTGGAACTAAGAGCTGAACGTCAGTTCCAGCCGCTCCTTGCTCTTCTCTTTAAAACACCCCGCTTTACTTAAGAAAATAGTTTTGTTGTTGTTGTTGTTGTTGTATTCCTGAGAAAATTGTTCCTTGTCAGGCCACATGAAAGATGACAAGAATAGTTGTTAGGAAGACAGGGCTATCATTTTAGCCCAGAAGTCAAATGCTGTTTAAACTATGTTCTACTTGACCTCTGCTAATACTGCCATATCATGTTACACTATGTTGAGAAGTTACTGGAGAATATTTTTACTGGAATAAAAGGCTCTGTTCAGAATTTGGTTCCTGGTTAAAAAATAAATAAAGAGGGAAATAATTGATCTGCAAGTTGTATTCTCCTTCTCCAAGGTCCTAGGCAGTCATTGAATGTCTTCTCTGTACCATGTATGCTGGGTCGTGGGCAGCCCCTGTGCACAGTGCGACCGTCTAGGGAGTGCTGGGGTTCAGGTGAAGTTCCTTCCCCTTGATATTTGAACTTGGAAATTAAAGGTTATGATTTTTAGGGAAAATTGTAAACCCCACTTATCCTCCTTTTTGTATTTTTCCTGACCATTGGCTAGAAGAAGTTAGCCTCCTCCTCCTGCTTCTCCTCCTGGCTAGAAGTTAGCCTCCTCCTCCTGCTTCTCCTCCTCTGCTTCCTCCTGTCCTTCCTTCCTTCATCCTTCCTCCTTCTTCCCCTTCTATACTCTTCTCTGCTGTAAGGGTAATCTTTTATTCTGTATGTCCAAGAACAGTTCAAATTTCAAATGTTTTGCCTTCCATTCTCAAATTGTACAAGAAATGCAAATATTTTGATAAACAAGCAACAACTTTGAAATGTCTTTGTGTTCTCTGTGTAATATAAACAGCAACTGCTTACATAGTATCATCCACACTCCCTCCCATTTAAACAAGGAGGAGGAAACAGGTATGACATGATGTTAAATGACTTAAAGTCCAGGTTTTGATTCAAAAGATATGGTCCTCAAAATTAGCCATCATGTCTCCTCCACTCCTCAAATGTACATGATTTGTTTTCTGAAAACTTTGCCCATGTCTGTTTTATACTAATGGATAGAAGCAGTCATGGTCACATCTCCTACATAGAATTCCAGTATGTAATCATGGATTAGCTTATTAGTCTAGAGAAGCATAGGCAGATAAGAACAGAAAGACAGCTATAAAAAACTGGAAAGATTTGAAAACTGCTCATAATTATAACTAACATTAAGTAAAACTGTACATACATTATGGTATTAACTATGTAAAAACACTGACATACTAATACAGTAAGGAAATACAACAGTTGACATTAATTCCTTCTGAATGGTGGAGTTAAGATTTTCTTTTACTAGCTAGGAATAGTAAAAGAAGGCTTGTGTAACACATACAAGGCCCCAGGTTTGAACCTCAGGACTGAACAAAAGAAAGAAAAAGATTAATTTTTTAATTGATATTTTTTATGTTCCTATTCAATATACCTGTTATCACCTTATGTTAAATTTAGAGACAAAACTATAATATTTTAAAATAAAGCATCTCTTTAAAGAACCTTCCAAGGTGGAAACTGGCTGATAGAAGGGTAGTCCTAAGGCATCCGAGGTTCTCTTACAGGCTGAGTTGCTTGAATGGAATTTGTAAATGAGACTTTGTTGCTGCTTTGAATGGTGTATAAGTGGTGACATATGTTTGAAGATGCTTTTGAGTAGGGAAACAAAAGTCTTATGGTTCCAAGAATTCTTGGACTTTGGAGGAAAGTGGTCCCAGGAAAGATTATTTATGACATTAAAACTGAATCTTTCCTTGATCAATAATTGGTACACCCTGTATGTAAGGTATCAATCTAGGTTAACCTAGACCAGGAAGGAGATAAAGGTGGAAATCAGAAAGGAAATCTCAATGCTTTCTCTGTCCAGGTCAAACCAGAAGGCTGAGCCTGCTGTCCTGATAGAGCAGTGGTTCTCCACCTTCCTAATGCTGAGACCCTTTAATACAGTTTGTGTTGTGGTGACCCCCGACCATAAAATTACTTTCATTGCTACTTCATAACTGTAATTTTGCTACTGTTATGAATTGTGATGTAAACATCTGTGTTTTCTGATGGTCTTAGGTGACCCCGGTGAAAGGGTTGTTTGACCCCCAAAGGGGTCATGACCCACAAGTTGAGAATTGCTGTGGTAGAGGGCCCCTCAGCATGCTCCTGTGGTAGGCTGCTATTCTGGTGGAGCAGCTCCTAATTGCTGCTGGAAGGCTGATGTCTCAGTGACTGTGTGTGATGCCTCTTGATAGGTTTTTGAAGGAGAATCTGGGGCAGCAAGACTGAGCTTTCTGAAGAGTCAAGTCCTTAGGCCATACTCTTGTGCCATTGGGTCTGCTTTTCTGTCCTTTCTTACTTATTTTATGTTTTTCTCCCCCCCCCCTCTGTGTGTATGTGTGTGTCTGTGTCTGTGCATGTTTGCATATGTGCAAAAAAGGCATGTGAGCATGAAGGTGTGCATGAATGTATGTGGAGGCCCCAGGTTGATGTTGAGATTCTTTCCCAATTGCTTTCTACCTTATTCATTGAAGAAGGATTTCTCAGTTGAACCCAGAGTTTGACCATATGGCTAGTATGATTTTGCACCCTCTTGTGGGATCTCAGATGGGTGTCCACACTGATCTAGCATTTATGTGGATTCTAGTGATTCGAACTGCAGTCCTCAAACTTGTGAGGTAAATACTTTAGCCCCCAAGACATCTCCCTAGTCCTCTTCTGGTTTTTCTGATGAATTGTCCCCACTCCTGCTAGGCCCTTGTGACCAGCACTTTTCTATGAACAAAATGACCATTCAGAGGAATCAAGCAACCAGCAACCGTCCAGAAACTAGCAATTTGTTCCTATTGTCACACTGCTCAGTATCCTTAAATCTTACATCAAGGTTTCATTCTGTGGTCCTGTGGATGACTTCAGAGAACTCACAACTTCGCTCACAGAAATAGGAGATTTACAAAATAGCTTTATTGATTGTGAAAGTAATAGAAATGTATTATTATTATTATTATTATTATTATTATTATTATTATTTTTGTTTTTTCGAGACAGGGTTTCTCTGTGTAGCTTTGTGCCTTTCCTGGATCTCGCTCTGTAGACCAGACTGGCCTCGAACTCACAGAGATCCGCCTGCCTCTGCCTCCTGAGTGCTGGGATTAAAGGTGTGCGCCACCACCGCCCGGTCATAAATGTATTATTATAAGTTGGAAAACAAGGAAGAATAAATAAATAAAAACACCCATAATTTTAAATCTTGGTAACTGTCTCTACTAACACACTTTTTTTCCTTGAAATTTTGTAGTTCCTTCTAATCTTTTTTCTATGTGCATTTTTTTTAAAAACTAAGACAGGTCCTGCTTGACCTGGAATTCACCAGGATGGATTTTTGAACAAATGTAAATCCTCTTACCTTCGTTCCCCAAGTGGTGGGATTATAGGTGTGAACCATCATGCCCAACTTCTATGTATAAATATTCAGTACACTTATGTATTTTTATTAGTGTGTGTGTATGCGTGTGTGTATGGTATACATGTGGAAGTCCCAGGCAGGTTTGTGGAGTTTGCTCTCTCCTTCCATTTTTACATGGGTTCCTGGGATCAAACTCAAGTTCCCAGCTGCAGCAAGAGCCTTCTCACCAGCCCCTTATGCATTGTTGATTCCCACTCTTTTCTTAACATTGTAAACATTTTGTCCCTCGTGTCGCTCAAATCTTCTTTGAAAACCCTGATCAGTAATGACCGCATAAAATTCCTATGTAATGATGCAAAAAAATTCCTACGTAATGATGAACCAGCCTTCTGTAACAATTCTTCCAGCATCAGACATTTAAGCTATTTCCTAGTTAGAAAAATTTAAACATTGTGTGTACGGGGGAGACCAGCCCTTATATACCCCGGACTAGAGGACAAACAGCATCTATGAAATGTTCTGGTGTGAAAAATGAATATGAATATGCTTGAGTCTTAAATCTAACTTCCAATTAGTATGATAGGAAATGCAGGTAGCAGACAGGCATGTTAGTGACACCAGGGAGCTGCAGACTCTGGGAGACTCTACAAAACAAATAGAATATATTTTTGTTTTACTTTGTTTAGCAAATACACTATCAGGGACAAAGAAATGCATAAAACTTGTGAATGAAGAGAAGTTTGAAAGGCTCCAGCCAGTTGTGGATATGAATAATATTTGGGTTCACACTTAAACTCTTTAAAAAATGTTTTCAAGAAATTGAAATACTTAGAAATTTGGTTATTACATTAATGCGTTGTTAATCTCTTTAAAAGTGATAAGAGCATTGTGGGTATGCTTTTCTAGATGAATATCTTTTCAAGACAAATACCAAAAGTTTCATTTGAGTGGATGTATTCAGGGTCTGATTCAAAATATAATTGGTGAGACACAGGAGCTTGTTTGTGGGAAAGGCTCCATCATGACTGGCCACACACTGAGGACAAATCATGGGTCCATGAAGGTTTATTTTTTCTCTCTCTTTACTTTGCTGTAGGTTTGATGTTTTCCATAATTGAAAGTTAGAAAAAGGCTGAAACAAAAAGGAAGTCAGCATCTCTGGGGCCAGGTGCTGATATGCTCTGTGGGAAAGATCCCTGAATAAGACAGAACTTACCTTAGCCTCAGCTCTCACAGTTACTAATGTCTCTAGGCTGCTTGACCTCTGAACTTCAGAGTTTTCATTCACTTCTCATTTTTTTTTCTGGTGTGTGTGTGTGTGTGTGTGTGTGTGTGTGTGTGTGTGTGTGTGTGTTAGTGAGCATGTGTGTAGAGTAACCAGGGGAGGGTATTGAATGTCCTTCTCCTTCGTTCTTGTCTTAATTCCCTTAATCCAGGGTCTCTCCCTGGAACTGGACTTTGCTGTTTTAGCTAGACTGTCTGGTCAGCAAGCCCCAGCTTCCCACAGTGCTGGGGTTTCGGGCAAAAGGACGGACATGCCAGGCTTTTTACGTGTGTGCTGGGGATCCAAACCCAGATCCCCATGCTTGCGCGGTGAGCTCTCCTACCCACTGAGCTCTCTCCCTGCTGCCCAGTGCCCTCACACGGCTATAAAGCCCACACGGTTGCTGTGAGGAGGAGACATGATGCTGTCTGCAAAAGTACTAGGGAACTTGGAGGAACCTGGGTGTTTAAGGTATGCATGGAGGAGGGGGCGGGGACAGAGATATGTACCTCACCTCCTTCTCCCTACTGCAGCCCGTCCCTAGCTGTCCTGGAACTCGGAGCTCCACCTGCCTCTGCCTCACGAGTGCTGGGATTTAATGTGTGCACCACTACACCTGGCTGGCCCCTCGGCTTTTGTGGATTGCTAGAGAGTAAGGTTTGCACCGAAAAACTACTCTGCCACACTCTTGGGTTTCTTTGTCGTTTCATTCATTTTATATTCATGAGTTGTTTTACCTAGTGGTTACTGTTAGGTCTCAGGAAGTCCATAGATCCAGAAATGAGCTCAAGATGATTGTCTGGCAGTTACTATTAACACTTTACAACAATCCAGTTCAGCTCAAATTCACACCCAATGCGTTTTGCTAGTATACAAAAACTTTGCTCCCTTGTAGCTCCCCCTCACCTCCCGCCATGTCCCCACCTCCCACGGTTTCTTGGTGGTGGTGCAGAGCCAGGAAATTTTCTTTTTTAAGTTAAATAAGAATTGTATAATGTATTTTATATTTACAATACTCATGTTTTCCTTTAGTCATTTAGACATGTTTTCCTTTAGGCTTTGAACACATTTGAAGTGCTGATTTAAAGTTTTGTTTAGTAAGGCCATGCCCAGACTTCCTTGGGGCCAGTTTCAACTGTTTGCTTTTGCTCCTGTGTGTAGGCATACTCTATTACATTTTTACATGTCTTGGCTCTTTTTTGTTGCTGAAAACTAGACTTTTCTCTCTCTCTCTCTTTTTTTTTTACATGTATTATGTGTGTGCACACAGGTATTCATTTGCTGAAGTGCTAATATAGAGGTCACAGAACAACTTCTGTGAGTTGGTTCTCTCATCCCACCATGTGGGTGTTCCAGGAATGGAAGTAAGAGTCTTAGGGAACAGGTACATTTACCCACTAAGCCATCTCCCCAGCTCCCAAACCAGACACTTGATATGATGGAGGAAATCAAAGTTTGTTGTTATTGCTGCTGTATAAAATACTCTAAGCATAGCACAGGACTTGAGCTAAGGGCCTTCAAGCCCAAAGTTCTTCAGAGAGGACTTCCTGCATGTCGATGTGGAACTCATCTCAGAAAAGCCAATGGTTTGAGGCCCCAGTACATTTCGATAATGAGATAATGATGCCCTTTAAGGGTCCCCAAATACCATAAGCTCTGCTCCTACCCCAAGGTCCTGCAATCTACAGCTTTGGGCTTATTTCCTCAGACTCGCTAGAGCACATTGAGCTACAGATGTCAAGTGCAGGGATCCTAGTCCAGGCCTGGGCAACCTTCTCTGGAGACCTGGCTAGGCAAATTAAAACGATTTCTAGCCTCTTAATACAAGAAGGTCACGATCAGATAAAACAAGGATGATGGCAAACCTGATGCAAACCTTGGAAAAGGAGGAAAAATAAACCACTTCCTCACTGCATGTAACCTTTGTCTACAGCCTTCTCCATCTTCATCTTCCTGAGAGCCTGGCTTAGGGTCCTTATTGTAAGTAGTCCTAGTGATCAGTGCCAGATGTTCCCTGGGACAGGGAAAGCTAGGGGTGTGAGAGGTGCCTGTGCTGGGTAAGGAGCTCCAAAAGAAGCCAGGAGGAGGGACTGATGGTCAAAAGAGAGCTCTGCCAGGAAGTAGCACACCACCTAGGAGGCTCCTGTTCCTTTCTTGGTGAATTTAGGGTTGTCAGTAAGGAAGACAGAAGGATTCTGCCCTAGGTTCCTCCTGCCATTTCCAGACAGTTCTTTCGAGGGGAACAGAAAGACAAGGCTAAGGCCCTGGGGACCCTCTCGCCCCCCAAGCTGTTCCAGGCTGTCCATGTGCACAAGAAGCACCTGTGAAATGGCTACTTGGGTATAGTGTTGTGACAAGAGTATTGGCTTTGCCAGTTAACCACTGTGGTGAGTTAGCTGAGTTATTAAGGTTCCTTGAGCCTTAGTTTCTATATTTGTCAAAGAAGATATTAGCATTTGGCTTGCAGGACTATAGTAGAGAATGAGATTGTGTTTTTATAGAGTGTGCCACACATACCTGGTAATTACTAAGTACTTTTCTGGTTCATCTTTTTGGCAGCCTTGGAAAAGGAGGAAAAATAAATCACTTCCTCACTGCATGTAACCTTTGTCTACAGCCTTCTCCGGCTTCATCTTCCTGAGAGCCTGGCTTAGGGTCCTTATTGTAAGTAGTCCTAGCACCTATATCTTCCTGCCTCATTGATATTTGATAACTAGAGACTTAGCTGTATGGTTGCTTGATCCTGGAGTGACTTTTAAAAAATACATGCCTTTTAAAAGCTCTTCTTTTAGAAACTTAAATTTTCAGTGTGTGTGTGTGTGTGTGTGTGTGTGTGTGTGTGTGTGTGTGTGTGAGAGAGAGAGAGAGAGAGAGAGAGAGAGAGAGAGAGAGAGAGAGAGGTGGGGGGGGAGAAGTCAGAGGACAACATGCAGGAGTTGGTTCCCAGGGATCCAGTGCAGACTGTCAGCTTTAGCAGAAAATGCCTTTACCCACTGAACCGTCTCACTAACCCACATCTTGGCTTTCTTTATATTTCAGTTTTCCCTTAAAAGGAATAAGTTGTGTATAGATGGATTCAATGCCTTGCACGCAAGAAAGACTGAGAGAAGCAACTTGTTCATCACCATCCCCTTCATCTCACCCCACATCCCTCTTCTTACTGTTTCCAGCAAGGATGCTTGAGGATGCTCTTTTCTGCAGCATCAGGTTTTAGTCTACAGCATTCTGCGCTGTGTTTTTTTTCCTTCGGCTCGACAGCCTTCTGTTCAGGAGGCTTCTTGTCATCAGGGCAGAGTTCTTCCACGTCTTTCCAGCTTTTTGCAGCATCACACCAATAGATGGGCTGGGGTGTTCGTTCATTTCAGAATTGGACTCAGAACAGAAAAGAAGAAGGCTGAAGGAGGAGGCTCCTTGAATATATTGGGATCCTTAAACTTTTTCTTTTTGCGATACTGGAGACCAAACCCAGGGCCTTGTGCATGCTAGGCAGGTGTTTTACCACTGACTCACAACCTTAGCCTTCCCATGTAGGGGGATATAGGTCCCCCATCTCTCCCTTCTCTCCCTCCCTCCCTTCTTATCCCCCCTTCTCTCTCTCTCTCTCTCTCTCTCTCTCTCTCTCTCTCTCTCTCCCTCTCTTTCCTATTTCCCTTCTCCCCTCTCTCTTCAATGTTTTGAACTCACTAATATAGCCTAGGCTGGCCTTGAATTTGTGCTCCTCCTGACTCGGATTCTCCAGCGCTGGGATTACAGGCATGTGTCCCCATGCCCAGATCCAGTTTTCACGTCTCTTTCCCAGTGGCCTTTGCTATCTATGTCTTCAGACCTTTCCTGTCTTTGGAGGACATGGCTCACACACTGGGGACAAAGCATGGGGGGTTTCTTCTTGCACTCCCCTTGGCAACTTTGCATTGTGACATTCTGCCCTTGCTTTGTAGGGTTCCTTGTCTGTGTTGCTTCTTCATGGAGAAGGCACTGAGCCCACTCCTGCCTTACAGCAGCGCTGTCTCCACGGAACTTAGTGTCCTCAGCGGTGTCATCCATAACCCCTTCTGACTTCCAGTCACGGAGCCGAGAGTCTGAGTTCCAGACAGAGCCATGGGGGTCAGCCTGTGGGATTGTGTGTGCTCTGTGGCATCTGGGGGTGGGGGGAGCCAGCCACTCTGTTCAGTAGCTGGCATGAGCGACTCTGCTCCCTCAGCAGTTCCAGCCTCCAGGACAGCAGAGTCTGGTCACCCCCAACCCCCAAGAAACTGAAAAGGAAAACCAAGGAACAAATGTGCTACACTGGCACAGGGGCCCACCCTCTGGAAATAGGGACTTTCCTCCAGACCTGCACAGTCACTGCCCACCGCCACTGACTTCAGAACCTGTATAAGGGGTCATGGGACACCCACCATTGTCCCCTCTACCCCCTTGCTGAGGCCCACAGTCTGCAAGAGGTTAACCTCAGGTTTCTTCCTAGTTGCTTCTGATTCACTTTCCTGTCTCTGGCCGGATAGAGGTTTAGAGGTTTGGCTGGGCCCTGCTAGGCAGATCTCTAAGCCAGAGTTCCTGACCTTGCCTGTGAAACAGCAATAGCCACAATGAAGGACATCTTACCCTCTAGCATTCTACTTGGTCCCGCCCTCCAGCCATAAATCTTGAGTTACACAACATAAGACTACTCATCTCCACCAGTAGAACCCCAGCTCTGCCACATAACTGGGTGAACAGCCAGGCCCTGATGACCCAGTATGTGCCCAGCAGGTCACACTTAAGTCAGAAGTGTCTTAATAATTCTGGCACCCGGTGCCTGAGCCTCACCCTGAGATTCTGGTTGTGTTGATATAGGGCAGGGCTTGAATATCAGGATTGTGGAAACACCCACATGATTCCGCACTAAGGCAGCGTTGAGCACCTCTCTTCTAAAACTTCCTCACACTGCTGGCAACAGGAAGGCCCGCTGCCTCAGTTTTGCCAAGCGGGTGGCTATTTGTGCCCACCAGGACCGCCAGGACCTTCGCTTGCTCTGGTCTGTCCTGCAGACCTTTCTCCGTGGAAGTCCACATCTTTGGGTTTCCCTCCACTTCTAGTAAGAACAGGTCTGAGGCTTTGCACACAAACTGCAGGTTCCCTCCGTGCTAGGCTTGTCCACTTTCCAGCGTACAGCATCTACATACCTCAGCACCCCACTGGACCTGCCAATTCTCTTGCCCTTGGACAGCAGGGATCAGTGGTCCAGGAGATTCCTCCTTGCAGACCCCTTGGGCCCTTGGAAAGAGCCCAACCAGTCATTTTCCCAGGCTGGGCTGGGCTTGAGGCGGCAGGGTGGGGGGTAGTAGCCCGGCCTGAGGTTTGGCTGCTTTCTGCCCTTTTCCTATTAAACAGATATGCAGATGAACGCCTTTGGACACCAATAATACAGAGGGTTTTAGTAACAAGACAGAAATCCTTCTCCATGCACCTTGGAAAAATCTCAGAGTGGAGGTTCACCCAGCAGTTACTCCCCTCCCCGCTGCTGTTGCCACCCACACCCCAGAAGCAACTTTTCCCATGACTCACACGTGGCAGCTTGTGCACTTCTTTTATTATTAAATATAAAAGCAGCTTCCTATTTTTTAAATAGATATTTAAATGACCTTATATAAAATAATTCACTTCCAAGTATAAAAAAATGCAGTCTCACAGTCTGTGAGCCGATGTTCTCTCCGGGCTCTCTTAGAGGAAAGAAGGGGTTCCCGTGCAGCGGAGGCTCCCAAGGTGGGTTTGGAGCTCCTCCTGCTCCAATGGAACCAGGTGCCCACAAAGAGCTTCTTGCAATGGGTTGGATTTGCTCTTCTGTTTTTAATAATACATGTTTAAGGTAGAGGGGTAGGAGAATGCCTTTTTTTTTTTTCTGTGTTTTTCCTTCTATTTTAAAATATGTATTTTTTCTAGCATGGAAATAGTCTGTAACTAGAAGGCTAAGTAAGCCCCACAAGAAAGTCTCCAGTGTCCTTCCCTCTGCTGTCTCAGGACAGGGCGGTGGGGCCTACGGACCCCCCCCTCCCCACCTTGCCTGAAAGGTTACGGACCCAGTAGCCAAGGAGGGCAGGAAAGGGGGACACAGCAGCATAAAGAGACCAAGGGCAAGGGAGAGCCCTGCCACCCGTGCCCAGGCCTCAGAGCCACAGACAAGGCCTGGCGCAGGGAACAGGACCACACAACAGAGCTAGAAGTAGACAGCCCATTTCTTGATTACTCTCTAGAGCTGCCTGGCTTGGCTAGAGATGGCAGGGTGGGGTGGGTGAGACTGGGAGGGTGTCCCTGCCTACCTGGGTCAGGTCTGGAGAAAAAAGGCCCGAAGAGGGTGGGGCTGGAGCATGGAGCTCAGTCCCAGGAGCTCATGACAGGACAACCTGCCCAGCTCCAGGCTGGAAGCAATGGGCACAGAGGCTGGCTGACAGGTTAGAGTATGGGCATCAACTTTAACCGTGGGCACACACATATTTTCAAGACCCATTTCCATTCAGAGCTCTGCCTGTGGCCCTTCTGCCTCTGCGTCCCCTTCCTTTCTCCTTTCCACTAGTCACTTCCCTCCTGGGAATGTCAAAGTGCAAGATGCAGAAACCTGGGCAAGGAACACAGGCCAAAGACCAGCTCTGGCTGGTAGCCCAGGCAGTTCTCCCACAGCTCCACCCGGCAATCAAAGGCTAGGCAGGGGAAGGTCAGGGCTTAGGTGCTCCCTCAGTCGATAGATGAGGCCAGCTCAGTGCAGGAAGCTGAGGAGAGGATGAAGAGGATGGGAGAACATTCGGACGGATGGTCGCTCATGGGGATGGACGGGACAGGCTGTTCAGCAGGCAGGTTCAATATTCACAGTGCAATGGCTTCCTTCATGAGGGGTGCCTCTGCTGGGCAAAAGAACTCTGGCAGGGGCTGTGGGTAGGAGGAGACGAGGCTAGAGCTTGGTCCTCCTCTTGGCATCATGCGCCAGGTCAGACAGGTCCTGAGGCAGGGCTGGTCTCCCCTCCTTCCTGGCTATCAGCTGAGGGCACTTAGGCAAGTGGAGGGTGTAGACCCCTTTAAGCTGTCAGCACAAACAGCCAAAGGCCTCCTCTTCCCGTCTTTTAAGCTGCATGCCTTTATGCCTTTACGGGAAATCAGGCAGATGCTGTCCCGCCCTGTGAATCTCAGGCTTCCCTCTTGGGAAACAGGTCCCTGCCTGTCCTTGTTGGATTCCTTGGCACCAGTGGGTCTTCTGGGCACAGGCTCTTCTGCTCCTTCTTGTGTGCCCTGGTCTCTCATGTGCCATACAGGCAGGCAGGTCCCTTGCCAACTTCTGGCTTTGAGAGGAGGGTACAGCTCCTGAGGGAAAGGGTCCTGAGCTAGCTCGCTGGCCTTCCTCGAGTGCAGAGAGCCTCCAGGGCCCACAATAAATAGTGACAGTTTAGGGGGCATCCTCCAGCCCTCTCTCAGTTAGTTGAGAGTCTAAGGGTTAAAACAGAAAGACCCCATCAAGGCTGCTCTTGTCCAGTCTTGGTAGGCAGGAGCTCTGGTAGTGGCAGGCCACATTTCCAGGAAGGTGGCAGGAGAGGGTGGTGGTGGACATTCCCATAATGTCTCCTTCCATAAAGAGATAGTCCTGTGTGCCCAGCTGTAGAGAAGAGAAGGGAAGAAGGCTGGTCAGCAATTGCGAGTGTGGGGAGGGTCGCTGAGGACATGGTTGGGGGAGGTTTGACATTCCTGTGGGCTGTTGGCTGGCTTCAGGCAAGACTTCCTCTGGTCCTTTCCCTGGCCTTCTAGGCCACCCCAGACACCACAGAGAAACCAGGCAGCTTTGCCTGGCAGCAGTCCAAGCCTCTGGCCAGACTGGCCTCACCTCCTACCTCTCCTCCTTGGGGGACCAGTAACCACAAAATGAGGGAATAGGACTGGAGGAAGTCTAGGCCAAGAGGTAGAGGGGTTATTGCTTAAGCATATGGGAGCAGGGAATAAGCTCTTGAATGTTCCTCCTGGGCCCCTCTTCAGGTGAGGCCATCATCTCACTAGTCTTAGACCAATGAACTAAGGGTGATTGCTGCCAACTCTAACAAAGAATTTCTCATAGACATCTCCACACCATTCCTCAGAGGGGGTCTGCACAGAAGATATTTGGGCAAAGGCAAATGAATAGAAAGAACTTGGGCTTGAGGGACAGAGGCTAGAGGCAATGCCAGGAAAAGGGAGGCATGCTCACCCTGTCAACAGGCATGCTCACCCTGAGTAGCCCAGCCTCCTCCCAGATGGATAAGGGACTTGCCTCTTATCATCCATGGGAGCCAAGGCCCTGCCCTCTCCCCACCCCACCCCCATCTTTGTCCCCTTGCCCAGCATCCTCAGAACGCTTTGTTCCACAGCAGAAATCCCCTGGACTCCATCCAACAGTTTGACTTTGGACCCTCTGTGGTGCCTCCCGCTAATGTCCATACCCCCACTGGTCAAGCCTATGTTGGGTAAGGAAGGAAGATGAGACCTACAGCCTCTGGCTCCCAGCCCATTCCCATGCTCTGGAGAGGAAACAAGGGGGAACTATAAACTGGACATGAGCCATGCTGGTACAGCCAAGCCACAGGCTCTGCCAGGGCCATTAGGGAAGAAGGCCATAGAGGGCATGCCCTAGCCTGTGACCCAGCTCCCAGCTTCCTGGGGCTGAGGGCCTGAGTTTTCTGCAGCTCTGTGTCCCTCCCTCAGTCTCCTCTTCTGTGTGTTCCACTCATCTCCACAGAGTACCGCTCAATCTGGACACAGGCACTCAGTTCCCATAGGCTCCTGGAGCCTGGCATTAGGGACCAATAGATCTAGACCCATTGAACAAAATCTTGAAATCTTGACGTGGAAAACTTGAAATCTTGAGCAGGTCTGAGAGTTAGGAGTCAGGAAAAGGACAATTGGAGTACAGAGAGCTCAGGGCAGAGGGCAAGTCCATACAGATGGCAGGGAGGAGGAAAACTGGTGGCCCTTGATAAGGTGGCACAGCACTGAGCCCCAAAGTCCCCAGCAACCTTTACTCTCTGATTCAGTTCTGACAGGCTCTGGGTCCTCCTCTGAGCCGTTCAAATGAGCCAGCTAATTCATTTCACCCATCTCTATCCACCATACTGCCAAGTGGGACCCCAGGATTCTAGATATGGGTTGCTGCTTGCCTTTATCCAAATAAATTTCCCTGGTTCTGAGCATCTGTCAGATTTCCTGTCTGGAGAAGGGGTCCAGACTCATCATCCTATGCATGGGACAGTTTGCTCACGTGTGGCAATGGGTGTAACTGGAAATTTAAATGGGTCACACAACTAGTTTGTCATCCAATCAGTCAGCAAATCAACTAAGCATTCTGCCAACCAGTTATCCAGTCAGCTCACCAATGAAGAACTAGTCAGTTAACAGTTACCAGCTAGTTGGTTGAGTAGTCAAATCAGCCAACCAGCTGACAAGGTGAGTTGACTAGTTAACTGGTTAATTGGTCAGCCAGAAGGCTGGTCAGTTAGAGAAATCTAGCCGGGGTTAGTTGGTAATTCAGACTTGAATCACCAGCCAGGCAGCATTTACTGAATTTTTGACAAGGATGGAGAGTCCCTGTCTGTACTTGAGTCCAGGTACAGAAAAAGTGGAAGATAGTTCCTGCCCTCTAGGGGCTTACAATCTTAGTAGTGCCAAAGTGTATATATACGCATGAAATATGACTTTAAAATACATAAAAACAACATCCAAATGTGTGCAAATTGATATAGTATTAGCCATATACAAAAGAGCAGAAGGGATATGAATTAAAAGAACAACTAGAGGGATGTGGAGACTTCAGGAAGGAAAGCTTCCCGATAGGCTGGTGTAGGCAGGGTTCAGAGAGGAAGAATATAGGTCACATCTTCATCAACATTGTGGGCATGGACAACAAATGACACTCATCAATATGCAGGGGACACAACCAGGAGTTCTAAAGCGACCAAATTAGGAGTTAAACACTCTCAGTAGGCTCAGGGCATGAGTAGAAAGCAATAAGTGGTTTTGACAAAGGTGAGCATAAACTACACTTTGGCTAAAAAGGTTAAGTTGTCCGAGTATGGAATGGTGAAGGTCTGCTGGATAGAGGCTCACGGGAAATAGAACTGGGGTTTTTAATAGACCACAAGCTCAACATATGACAGTATATGATGCAGCTGTTAAAACTAATGTGATCTTAATCTGCACGAGTAGAAGAGTACTGTCCAGATCAAGGAAGGCAACAGTCCCACTGTACTCTGAGCTGGGCAGACAACATCTGGAGTACTGTGTCCAGGGCTGGGCGCCACATTTTCAGAGGGACATTGACAAACGAGTGTGTCCAGGATGGTGAGGGGTCTGAAAACCATATCATATAATGAATATTTGAAGGGCTTGGCCACACTTAACACAGAGAATTCTTAAAGGGGACATGAACCTTAAATATCAAGCCTCATGGGATGAGCGGACTGGCTGGGGAAGGGGAGAAGGGGAGAAGGGAAGGCAGCATTGCCTGCATAAGGAAGGAATCCTGGGTATGCAGGTGGAACTGACTGCATAGAACTGGGAATGTGTGACCGGAAGCTGGCTGACTCCCTGTTGGGGATGCAGAGTGGGCCCTTTTAGGCTGGGACACTGGGCCAAATGACCTCTTGACAGCTCTCCCAAAACTAAATCTCTATGGCACCATGATTCTAAAACAGGAAGGCAGCAATAACCTTAGCTGGGGAGCAGGACCAGATGAGACACAGTCTGGCAAGAAGTGGATGCTGAGAAGTTCAGGGCTCAGCACCAAGCTGGGAGTACGTACTTGTGTTTAAAGGGGCTGGCGGCCATGCAAAGGCTAATGAAAATTCCCCAGGGTGGTAAAGACCTTGTAAAAGCCTCATTAGAGGAGGAGGAATGTGGTTGCTTTGGGATTGAATGTGTCAACAGCAAGATAGAAACATAAAGCAGAGGTAGCAGAAACTAGTCTCCGTGGGGGAGGGGGTGCAGGAGCAAGGGGAGACCTGAGGCCTGGAAGGGAGGGGCCTATCTAGAATGAATGAAAATGGGAGTGGGATAGAGGAGAGGAAGTCAAATGTGTGGGCCTCCTGGGAGTTGGTGGCTTCTGCAGCAGGGGAGGGTGACTAGAGATAGTTCTCTTTAAGGAATAGAGAGATGTCAAAATCAGAGCCTTACCTTGGAATCCTTTCTATACTGGCAGTTCCACCTGTCTGTCCTCATCCTGGGTCAGGGGGCTGCAGGCAGAACACAGGGCTGACATAAGACTTTGGCAGGAGCATGGGACTGAGGGGACTTCCTAGCTTATCCCAAACCCTGCACACGGGTTCCATCTCCGTGAGATTTAGAACTGCCCAACTCTATGAAGAAATCAGGAGAAAGCCCAGCTGTTGTGGAAAGAAGAGAGGCTCTTCTTTTTTGGTACCCACCCTGCTCTGCAGCTCTAGTTCATTAGGGCAAGGGAGAGAAGCCCCTCCTCCAATCTAGAGGAGAAACAGGTCCCAAGACAGACATCCAGTGCCTCCCACAGCCCCACTCCAACTTCTCACCTGCCCTCTGGTCGCCCCACAGAAGAATCCAATGTTGGAGACTCTCGATGGCTCTGGTGACAAGAAAGAGATATCTCATTGAGGTGCTGGCATGCTCCCCAAGCATTACTGAGAGAGTTGCAAGAATTCCTCTAGCTACCCCAAGGCATGCACAGCTGAGGGAGACTCCTGGACCTCTTGAGGATGAGTGCTCCTTCTCCTGTCCCCTCCCATGCAGAAAACAACCTATGGGCCCCCAAGCTCCCAGAACAACATTCTCCTCCTCTTCCTTCCCTCTCCCACCTGGTTGTTCAGGAGTTCTCTTTTCTACATCTTTCTGTTCTCGTCCCCTCTCAATGATCTTGAGGCTGGAGACCTCTTGATTTTATTATTTACTTACGTGTTTGTTCATTTGTTTTTGAGACAAGATCTCTCTATATAGCTCTGGCTGGCCTAGAACTTGCTATGTAGATCAGGCTGGCCTTAAACTCACAGAGATGTTCCTGCCTCTGCCTCTGGACTGCTGGGGTTAAAGGCTCATGCCATCACTACACCTGGCACCTCCTGATTGAAGCAACACTCCATTACCACTGTCTACCATATGGGTTGTCATTTCCACCTCCCAGCAACTGTAGAACCTGTTGGAACCTGCCCCATAGGATGTCTCCGTCTCCTGGGGTTCTCCTTACCCTCCGCTTCCACCTGTAGAACAGGAGGCCCCCAACAGCCAGCAAGACCAGGATGATGCCCGGCACCAGCAGATGGAAGACAAACCCAGAGATCTGGGGGTCAGAGGATCCCCTAGGCAGCTTCTCATGGCCTGTGTCAGTCAAAGGAATGGAGTTAAAATGGGCCACAGGCCTGGCTGCCCCCTCACTTGCTGGTCCTCCTTCCAGCTCTGTGGGGCTCCTTCGATCCCTGGTACTTCTCTTGCCCTCAAGCTCCCCAAGGGGCTGCACAATGCCCCAAGAGTGGCTTCTGGGAAGCAGTGCCTGAGCAAAGGGGGTGGCTGGGTTGCTGAGGCCCTGGGGACCCAGTGTCGAAATGTGGGGAGATGCTGGCTCCTGGTGGTCTCCAGGCGGCATAGATGAACTGTCTGTCTTCTCAGGAGCGTGATTCTGCGTCTGGCCAGTGGGTCTCACAGTGTTCACCTCTGGCAATGGGGTGCCTGTTTCTGCTGGCTCTTTGTCCTCTATTGATTTATGGAGTAGAGAAGATGCTGAGAGGTCGCTGGATCTGTCCGTCTCTGCCTGGATGCTGTCTTCTACAGGCTTGGAGGGAGAGAGCTTTGCTTCCTGGGTCAAAAAACCCTCACTAGCCTCTCCAGAAGCTTCTTCTAGGACCCAGTTAGTGCCCGGTGACGAGTCGAGGATGTCTTCCACACCAGGCATAGGAGCCTCTGCAGAAGGATGAGGCTCTGAACCCTTAGTGAGTCTGTCCTCATGGTTCGGGGTCTCTGGTGACTCAAGGCTCTGGCAGGTGCTTCTGGGTGGTCGCTGCTTGGCACTGGCTGGGTCCTCTGTGCGAAGGGGCTGCTCACTGGGCAAGAGGGAATTGCCCTCTCTCCTCTGAGAATCATCCCAAGCCAAGCCAGCCAGAGGGGCCATGGAGGGGACAGGGGGCTGGTGAGGGGAGGCAGAGGCCAGGTCACTGCTAGGGGTGGCTTTAGGGTACAGGCAGTTGCAATCAGGCTTGGTCACCACATCTGAAAGAACCACAGAGAAGGGGAGAGAGAAAGATGGGGAGGAGATAGAGTCACCAGCCTCTAGCACAGCTCCCCCAGAGGGGTAAGAGGGGGTAAGGCCCTGGGGCATGGGAAGGGGACCCTCTTTTTCTAACCCAGCCCTGGGGCTGGAGAGAGGGCAAGACAGCAATAAATGATCACGACACAGAACTCAGGCAGGAGGGAGCGATATGGACAAGGAGGGAGCAGGGTATCATGGACAGGAACCAACAGCAAGGCACAGACAAACAGAAGAGGGCTGGAGGAAGACCGCAGGACAGTGTGAGCCAAGGGTAAGCAGCAGCCGGGCCAGGGGACTGAGCAAAAGCTCCTGGATTAACCCAGGACACTTGGAAGCCCCCAAGACAATGGCTTCATGCACAGCCAGGAGCTAACCACCACAGCCACAGCCACAGGCAGAAGGCTGCGGCCGGGAAGCAGTCAAAGTTTGGGACTTTGGGACTGAAGCACTAAGGCCGGACTTGAGTATTGTCCTGTTGCAGGACCTCAGCCCCTGCTTTGGGGAGTGAGGCTGAATGGAGGACACATGTGGCACAGGACGCAGAGATGAGGACACGCAGAATGCACAGGTAGAGAGAGTTTGAACGATGTTCAGACTTCAAGTTCAGCCTTATCCCTTGAGGGGACATCCAAGGCATCCTGGGGACTTCTGGAGCCAGGGTGTCCTGGTGTTTTGCAGCAGGGCTCCTGGAGCAAGGACCCTGACTGCCAGATGGAGCACCTGCTCTTTCCACGGAATCCCCATTTATCCAGCCAGTCTGCGGAGCCAAGGCGGGAAGCCACCATGCCTACATGGCTTTCTGAGAAAGGTCCCCTTCCCTCTCACTACCATCACAGCCACCAGCATGAGCCTTCTTGATGCTGCCACATCAAGTAAAAGGCAGTGAGACAGTACATGCAGGCATGAGTCAGTGTACATGCACACACATGTCAGCAAAGACATGTGCCCGGGACCCTGAGGTACATGAAGCCACGTAAGTACATAAAACACACAGAAACACAGTTAGCAGCCAGGCTGCCTCTGGGATTCCCTAGCCCCTTATCTCACCCTCCCTGTAGCTGGCCCCTGTGCTTACCTGGGCTGGGGCACTTAGCAAAGCTGTTGTTGCAGTTCTTGCTAAAAATATTCCAGTCCTTTTCAAGGAGATTTTTTGTTTCATTGAAGACGTTCTTGATTTTCTCCAGCAGCTGGAGAGGAGTCTCATGGAAAGTTCGGACACAGGCCTAGAAGAAGAGCAGAGCCCGTTAGGTAAGCCCGAGCATGGGCCTCCTCTCACTGTTACCTGTTAGATCCATCTGACACACATTCAAGTGCCACACGTGAGGTAATTTACCTGGGCATCATGCAACAAACAAAAGAGAAGTGGTTCCTGGCCAAGCCGGGCACTGAGTGCAGCAGAAACTAGCACTAAACACATTGTTACAGGAGTGTCCTGAGCCATCTGAAGGTGTGTAACAAAAGAGCGCTAAATGAGAGCCCAGGGAGAAGATTGCCAAAGGGACAGATAAAGGTGAGCAAGGGAAGAGAAGGAGCTGGGGTTAGGGAGGACAGACCACGCAAAGGTCCGGGGCAGGAAAGCACGAAATGCCGAAAGACTGAAAGAAGGCTGGAGTGGCTTCAGTACCGCCACCTAGGAGGAAATTGGCAAGAGATGCAGTTGCAGACAGTTCTGCCAAGGCCAGGGACTTGTTGACCCTGCCAGGAACTTGTAGTTTTATCTCTTGAGCCAATAGGAAACTGAAAATTTGCTCAGAAGCTGGATCATGGTATATATAAGACTTGAATTTTAGAAAAATCATCTTGTTGTGGTATAGAGAACAGACCTGGGGAAGCCAGAGGAGAGGAGCTCCTTGGCCGGTGCCACATTTTGGAGGAAGTGCCAAGGATGCCCTGGTCTGCCTACTGAGTGGTTTTTCTCTTCTGTGGTGTGTCCAGGTGCTCACATGCACTGCAGCTCTGAGAAGCCACACCCTCTTGGGTTCGTCCCACCTCACCGGCTGCTCCTTCAGGCCCTGTGCCAGGCTGTTCCTTCTAAATACTGCAGTGCCTCAGGGTTCTGCTCTGGGCTCACCTCACCTTCACAGAAAGCCGTGCTGTGTGTGATGACAGTATCACCTACAGCCTATTTCCAGAATGCCAAGTTTCCCTTAAACTTTCTGAGCCAGCTATTCAGGGAAGAACAATAGGTTTTCCAAGGCTACTATAAAGTCCTTGATTACATCACTGTGTCTTCCCAGCCTGCCGATAGCAGGCTTGTAGTAAACAGTTACTAGACAAATGAATGAAAAGACCCGGGCTCAGCTTCTCCACTCAGCAGCTAGGCACTGCTTTGTTTAGATTCATCTTGTCTGTGACGTCAGGACAATACCCCAGCCTCTCCCAGGAGCTGGTATGGCAGGCCAGCTGGCTCAGTCCTGCATGTATCTTTATAAAGCTCTGTGTCTCAAACCTGACCTTATATGCTGTAAAAGAAACCAGGCATTCTTACCTGGAACCCTGACACCCCAGCTTTCTCAAAATGGAAGTGCCTGCTGGGTTGGGAGCTCAGAATCCTTTTCTGAGTGGTGAGGCTGGGCCTGGCTCCTTGAGCTTACACCCTGCCTTCTCCCTGAGGCACCCCCCAGCATGCACTGGGTGAATAGTCACCAATCCAAGAGAGTCTGAGGCCTTCCATTTCAACCACTGGTGGGGGCAGCTTCTCAAAATGCAGATTCCCAGGCCTGTGGGCCCAGGGAAGTAGAGTCTCTAAGGGTGTATGCTGGGACTCTGTATTTTAATGTTGGGAAAGCCTAGATTTAATGCTACATAGTAAAGAACCACCCCTTCCTCAGCCAAACAGCCAGTCCAGATAATCTGGTTTTCTGTTCCCTTTTGGGGACAAGTTCCTCCACCAGGTGGTCTCTGTTTCCTCTCTTTCTTTTCTTCCTAATCTGCCTCCAACAGCAGTCTCCATGTTGCCAAATCAAACGGACCAATGGACACTTTTCACCCCTCATTGTGTTTGACTTCTCAGCCTCATTTGATAAAGTGCTGGCTCCTTCCGTCTGGAAACCCTGAGGTGCTGCCCTCTGTTTCCCTCCTACTTCAGGCGCTCTTCATCCAGGGTCCTGGACCTCTTCTCCGTTGTTCGGTTCTGTGGCTTCCACAATCAGCATCTATGTATCCAGCAGTCACAATCATAACCTCCTGTAGCTGTCCGTCCGATGTGCCCCACACTAAACTGAGCTCCTCTGCGGGGGGTCATCCTTATTTTGACATCAGTGAACTCTCCAGGGACTCAAGGTGAACGTATCGTGACTCACTCTTTCCCTTTCTCTCCCGGAAAGCACCAGTCCTTCTGTCTGGGGGGACAGCGTCCAGTCACCTCCAGTTTTCCTGCACCACTCTGAATCAAGCCACTGCCATTGCTAGCTTGGTTGAGCCCCTGCTGCTCTCCTGATCTCCATTCTTGCTCTCCATAGCCTACTCTCCAGCCCGTCACCAGAACAGTCTTACGTCATAAGTGACATTGTACCATTCACTAGTTCATGGTGGCTTCTTTGAGATTTAAGACAAAAAGCCCACATCTTTGACATCCTGAATGATATGCTTCCTGACTTTCCTCTCTGCCCTCCACATCCCATGCCCGGGCCATGCTGAGTCCCTTTGAATCCTTTCTGATCACCCTAGGGCTTCTGATCACCCACCAGCTGTGGCTCTTACTGCTCTTACCTGTGCCTGAGCTCCGAACTTGTCTGTCTTAGCCCCTGCCTTCTCTCTTCCCCTCTGCATCCTTGTAAAGTTGGCATTCCCTCTGCACTCTGTCTCAGGTTCCTGTTCCTCTCAGCCATCTACTCAGCTCTCCCCTCCCCTGCTCTACTCTTCTCCAGTGCCGTTATCACCACCATCCATTCACATGCTTGTATTTTAACTGTCGCAGTACCCTCCCCTCCCCTCCCCTCCCCTCCCCTCCCCTCCCCTCCCCTCCCCTCCCCTGTGTCTCCATGATTGTGGGGATCTTTGCCTTCTTTGATCACAGCTACTTCCTGTTGTCCAGAAGCGTGCTTGATACACAGTGGTCACTCGATAAGGTTTTGCTAAACGGATGGACAGTCCTTCTGGTTATATTCACAGTGCTGTCCATCATTCACAGCTGCCTACCTCACTTGACTATAAGCTTTGTAAGAGTGGGGACCAGGAATTTCTTGCTCCAAGGATGTCATCAGAGTCCAGCACTGTGCCTTCTGTCTAATGAGTGCTTGGCGAAGGTGGATGGAATAAAGGAATGAATGGGTCAGAGAGTAATGAGTGAGAGTCAGGCAAGGCAAGCATATGAGGGCAGGGTGGGACCTCCACAGCCTCCCTCTGCCTCTTCCCTGGCGCTCTAGCCCCAGAAGCACCCTACCTTGTTCTGCTCTTCATAATCCATGGTGAAGCAGCTCTTCAGTCTCAGAGAGAGTTCCTGGAGCCGCTCGGTGGCATTGGCATTGGGGGTGTTGTCTTTAAAGCGCATGGTGTCCTCAATTATTTCTTTCACCAGAAAAAAAGCCTTCTTAAGGTAGCAAACGTGATCATCCTGGAATACAGGAAACAGGGCTTAGGGCCTGGCTGAAGTGGCCTGGGAACCCATGCTTTCTATGAGAAGACCACCACCCTAGGCAGATGGAGGGCTGCAGTCTGCCATCCTGTGCTTGTGAGGAGGGACACACCTCCCTGGTGGGAGGATAATAACACCCTTGGCTTGTCTTTTATCTCTTGCTTTAAACCAGCCGTAACTGAGACTTGGGCTAGAGTGAAGGAAAGGTGGGTTCTGATTAGAGAGAGCTTTGGATTTCCTAAATGAGGCTTTGGTCAGGATGGATACACACAGGAAGGGTGAGTTTTAGCCTCTCTGGCCCTCAGCTTTTTCTCTTTTTCTTTCAGCTTACTTTCACAAAAGTCCTTTGCCATATAGACCCCTCAAGTCCTCCAGAATATAGAGATACTGAGGACTTGAAGGGGCTGTATCCTCCAAGGATACAGTAGTTGGTTCAATCCAGTAAATAGGTGTCATTGTTCAAGTGCAGGAGTAAGAGAGTGAATGACTGAGGCCCTGTGGCGATGCAGGCCATGGTGTTTTCACAGAGGTGCGTGGGTCTAGTGCATGAGAGCTCAGAGATGGAAGCAATTCTGGACAGACTGGTTGTTCTTCTTGAGGCACACAGATCTCCAGAAAGGTGTGGCACAGGGGACAGTGGGGGGCATGGAAAGGTATGACAGACATCACGAAGAACTTATGCTAAAGCTGGGAAGCAGAATGAAGCAGAGAAGGGAGGTGAGAATATGGTGTGGGTAGGGACTGGAGATTTGGAACTAGACTGCCTTGGGCTCTCTCTTGGAGCCACGGGGTTCCTGACAGAAGTGAAGGCCTTGGGGTTTCAGAGAGCTCCCCCTAGTGGTAAGATGAAGAGTGCCCTAGAATCCGGGAAGTCCCGTTAGGAAGCCCTTGAAGGACGGATTGGGAGGATGAGGACAGCACCCTAAGGTGCTGCCAGCTTTAGCTGCACTAGGTGGCTGGTTGGTCAGGTGTGGGGTAGAAAGCTAGGCTAGACTGCCTTCCTGTCTGTGGTTAGTGGATGGAGGAGTGATCTTCTTTAAAACAAAACATGGTATAACATTCCTGGGTTCAAATTAGTCCTCTATCACTTAACTAGCTATGCTCCTTAATCTCTGTGTGGGTGATAAGACATATTTGTGGACCTCAGAATGATACTGTTAGAATTAACTGGGGAACGTGCCTAACATTTAGCAAGCGCCTGATAGATGTCAGGTCAAAGGAAGGAATCAGCAAAGGCCTTAAACTCTGGCCCCTGCCCACTGGCACTTGGCACTTGAGTGCCCAGGGCCCCTCATACTCTGATACTGTCCTGCTCTAGGTTTTCTGCTGTCTTCATGCTGCCCCATGCGACCACCCTGGGGCCAGGCAGTGAGTGCTCACTACACACCTGGCCTTGCAAACACTTGCTACTTACCAGCTGTTCCTGGTCTACAAATTCATAGGCAATCTGGCATGAGGTTTCCATTTGGCTGTCGATCTGTGAGACAGAACAGACCAATGATTAAATGGTACCTATAAGTCAGCTCAGCTTCAGAATGGGACCCTGGTTTGGGGGTGAGTGAGGTTTTAATTTTATCTACCTCCCTAAGACAATGTTGGAAAGACAGCCACAGCTAGGGGGAAACTGTGTCTTCCAAATGTCCAGAGGGATTAAAACAAAACAAACAAACAAAACCCCTTATACTTTGATCTATAAAATCACACATCCAGTCTGTTATAAGGAAGAATTATCTTTAGGAAAATATAGGATGTAATCTTTTCTGGGAGGGGGTCAGCACCCTATCGTGAAAAGAGCTCAAGTGGAGTCCAGCCAAGCTCTGGGGAGTCTGGATCTCTAGCCTCAGCCTCTCCCTGGAGCAAGTTCTAAATCTCGGAGAACACCATGGCACTCATGCACCTTGGCCTGCCATGGGAGCTGCATATAAAAAAGAGTGGTATTGAGGAGGGAGATTGGAAACTTCAGCTCCGGGGCCAAGTTCAGGGTTCTGAGCTGGCTTTACCCATTGGTGCCCCACTAGACTGGAACTAGATAAATTCTTTACTGAGAGGGGCAGAGGCCATGACAACAACTGGATCCTGACTGGATGGATGGCATTTAGAATTGTTGATGGTTCGGTTGACCCTATTAGAATCAGAGCTGGGTTTCTTCATGGCCCAGATGAGCAGGACACCCCAACCCCAGGGGCAAGGGTCAGGAAGTGAAGGTAGAAGGCTGGGAGTTAGGCTGGAGCCTCCCATCTAAATTTGGGTGGGGCCCTGGTGCCAGGCTGTCAGGGGATCTGGCTATTCAGGAGCTGGATAAACCATCTGGACCCAGCAGGGAGACCGGGCTGACTTCCCAAAGGAGGCGTTCTCTGAGTCAGAGCAGGGTTACGGAGCCTTTTAGAATCCATAGTGGACATTCCTGGACTACCATTAACTCAGGCAACCAATCGGAAGCCCACCCTACCCACTGCCTATAGGGGACCCAAGGCTTCAGGGTTAGTGGGAAACCCAAGGTCCCCACCTTGAGAAGATCAGTGAGAGAAGTATCAGGATAGCGATGATCCAGATAGCTTTATTTCCTGCAAACCTTCTCTTTGACTCAGCCTTCCGGCTGCTACCTCAGTTTCCTCAGTGAGGAGAAGGAATGGTCTCATACTCACCAGCTGCTGCAGGACCTGCAGGTGTCCATTCCCAATCATGTGGCTACAGTGTTCCGACACGTCCTTGGCAATGCTCCTGCTCACCAGGAGACAGACCAGCAGCAGCCGGGGGCCCAGCCATGTCTATGACAGAGGGGAGTCATGTCTCTCCAGTGCTGCTTCTCCTCAGCTACCCCCATGTCCCACAAAGGACAGAAAACAAAACCCTATTCCCATAATACCTCACACCTCAAGATGCAACACTCTCCAACTTAGATTTCTCATCAGCCAGGGCACCGCCTTGCTCTTCCCTTGATAATAAACCAAATGCTGCCATCTTCCCCAAGTAGTCTTCCCAGGTTAACCCAGGCCAGCCCAACAACACAGAACCTTAGTGGGGGCGGGCGTTGAAACAGGGTTTCTCTGTGTAGCCTTGCCTGTCCTGGAACTCAATCTGTAGGCCAGGCTGGCTTCAAACTCACAGAGATCCACCTGCCTCTGCCTCTGCTGGGATTAAAGGCATACGCCACCACTGTCCAGCTCACAGAACTTTTTTTTTTTTTTTAACAATTTAGAAAGGCTTATTTAGTTCTGTTCTGTGTTTTTTGAATGTTTTACATGCATGCATGTATGCCTACCATATGCATGCTTCTTGGAATCCCCTGGAACTGGAGGTATGAATGGTTGTGAGCCACCATGTGGGTGCTGGGAATTGAACCTGGGGCCACTGCAAGAGCAGCAAGTGTTCTTAAATGCCGAGCCATCTCTCTAGCCTACAGAGAACTTCTAATGAACTTCTAACTAGTGCTGTGCCAATCTGTGTAAGTTAAGTGACTGGGAAACTCCTCGAGGGTAGGGTTTTCTGTCCTTTCAGCTTTAACACTGAGACAAATCCCTTGTATGCTGGCTTCAGGTTTGTGGTCAAACGCTAATATTCAGACTACAGGAAGAAACATTGTCCCTGGGTCCAGCCTGCCTTCCCACCTGGGTCCACAGGTCTGGCTCGACCGAGGGAAACCCTGGGACCAAACTCCACTTCACTGGGAACTCAACCCAAGTGGAGACCTCCTGGAGCCTTGGATTTGCATTTCGAGAAGAGTCCAACTGACTAATCAGAGACAGTGGTGTGTTTGACTGCTGACATCTGCCTGTCTGAGACCCATCAGGCAGTTAGTTCATCTAGTCAACAAACTCTTGACACCGCAAAGCTCTCTCCTTTTTGTCCACACCCACCTGGCCCAGCAGTGGCTCATTCCTAGAGAAACAGAGTTGGCTCCCGACACCTGACTTGGTCCTTTCTTTCTCCTTTCTTCTCCCCAAGATCCTTTCATCCCTATGGTTCCAACAGGGCATCCCAGGAGATGCCAGTCTGAGGCAGAGGGGCTCTTGGGCTTCCCTTCCCTGGTCTAAGACTGCCTCCCAGGAGCTCCTGAGCATCCTGGCAGCTGCTGTCCCCCAATTCAGGGAAATGCTGGCAGGGTGGAGTGATGGCTGGCACCTTCCTAGATCTGGGCTCTGCCCCAATAGTCCAGATGATGAGACAAATGCTGTAAATAGGAGCACATTGAAAAAACACAGGGAGGCTATGAACCAGTCCACAACAACACTGGTTTACATCTCAAATCCCAAAGCCTCGTCAGTTCACACCAGGGAGGAAAAGCAGCATTGGCCAGGCAGTGAGAAGGGAAGAGGGACTCCAGTGAGGCCTTAAAGGGTGGCAGACAGAGATGCACAGGGTCCTGGCCTGACCTCAGAGGGAGAGTGTGGAAGAAGGTGCACACAGCCATGGGATGATACTGTGCTGGGCACTGTTGGGTGATTGGAAAATTAGCCCTGAATAGCATCCCAGCTCTTTAGAACTTCACACTTAGGACCTGGTAAAGGAAATGAGTGTGCAGAAGATAACAGGCCCAAGCTGGTTGTCACCCAGGCTGCCAGCTAATGGTGTGTATGGTATGCAGGGAAGGACCTGGGCATGGAGATGTTCAGGAAGACCTCAATCCTGGCACTTCAAGGCATTGATGTTTGAAGATAGTAAGGTGAAGACATTACCTCAGGGATATCTGGCTTTTGGTGGCATTTCAAGCATTCACAGAAATAATGTACAGCTACCAGATGAGAGGCTAACTTCAAAGATGACCAAAGGGGACCACTCCTTGATCTGTAACCCTAGTGCTATAAAGGGTTAATGCTCTAGCTTACATCTGGCTGGACAGGCTCTTCCTGGCTTGCTTCTTCCTCCCGCCTACTGCCTCAGCCTCTGACTATGGGAGCAGCCCTGGAAGGAAACCGCTGCAGTCTCAGAATGCTTCAAGACATCACGTTCCATTTCCCAATCAGTAAGCAGAAACCTGGCATGACTGGACCCTCCGACTGATCTTGTCTGATTCTGGCCTTCTTTCCTCTTGTTTTCCCAACTTGTTAGCCTTCTTTTTGCCTGTTGATTCGGTTATAACTCTTCTTTCCTTCTCCTCCTAACCCCATCGCCTCCCTCAGCTGGGCCCTCCCTCCCTGTGGATCTACTTTTCTCTCTCAAACACCTGCAACTCTCTCCTGCCCATCAAATGTTCTGCTCCTGATCTCTAGACTTTTCCTCTCATTCTCCTCAGGAGCAAACCCACTTGCTGTTCATTGAAAGTGCCACCCTGCACTCCTTAGGAGCCACAGCATCATCTGCTGCCACTTTGGGGGAAACTTCTAGCAACCCACCCCACCAGCAGCTCTGCAGCTGTGAACTCCCATTCTACTCTCCTCAGTTAGCAGCTGAGCCCAGAATAGCCCCTTCCCATTGAACCAAATTCTCCAAGAAAAGAAGATTCAGGGTTAGCTTCAGGCCATCCCTGGGGTCCCATTCCCCTCAAACAGCCACCCAAGTCCCTAACAGCTCCTGCCCGTAGGCTGGAGCAAGTAGCAGCATGCCCTTCTCTTTTCTTCTGACAACAGGTTGCTCAGCACAGGTCCTGGCATTCTAAAGCTGAGTGACCCTAAATTTTCCCTACCCAGAAGGCCCACTCCCAATTAGGGCCTAGAAACATGTGCAACAGTCAAAGGAAGATGCCTACTGGGAATGATGCCACACTCGGGTCTCTGTCACTCGGTACCTGGAAACCAGTTGATCATCCTGGCAGACACTGGGCCTGTGCCAATTGCTGTGAACCTCTCTCTCCTGCCTGTGGGTGGCTCAATTTTCTCCTCCGTTCAATGGGGGTGAGCAGCCTTCCCTTTACCCTGCAAAGCGCCATAAGCCCCAGGAGCAGCTGCTGAACTACAGCGGGCCTCAACCCTAGCGCAGAAGCTGTTAGGAAGCCGGAGCCCAGGGCCGAGACGCCTGAGCGGCTGGCGTGCAGGGGCTGTCCGCTCGCTCGCTCGAGGGGCCGCGCCGAGCTGCCTGCTGCTGCTGCAGAGCTCCCGCCCTAGCCCGCCCGGGCCCCGCAGCGCGGTCGCAGCTTACCGATGAAGGGCAGCGCCCCGCGGCGCCCCGCGCGGTCATACGGGCAGCTGGGTCCCGGCCCGGCGTGTTGGCCGCCCTAGTTCGCTCGCTCCCTCGCTCACTGCTGGCTGGAGAGCCTGCGCCCCGGCGAGGGCCACGCCGCTGTCCCGGGATGCAGAAAGCAGCGGCGACACGGAGGGCACCGAGGCGAACTTTCACTTTCCTCTGGCCGAGTTTCGCTGGCCAGCTCTCGGCACAGCCTTTTAAGCGCGGGCGGGCTGGCGGGGCATGTGGTTTATGGGAAATCACCCTGGCCCTCCGCCAGACACACACACACACAAACACACGCTCACACTCACAAGCACTGACACATACACCCTGGAGGCCCACTGAGCCGTCGCCTCCCTTCCCCCAAGCGGGCCGCCTGGTCGTCCCCGCTAGCTAGCTCTCTCTCCCCAGTCGCGCCGTGGCTGTGCTAGCTCCGCAGTCTTCAGCAAAGTAACCAGGGCTCCACCGCCCTCCCCCTCCCTTCTCGAGGTCTGGACAAGACACAGCTTTTTCTTCTGTGCTCTCCACTCATGTCAATCTCATGTGATTGCCTTCTTTCTAATGCTGGTCCCTAGGGACTTTCCCTGCAGTCCCGAAAATCCTTAAATCTGAGCAGGAAATGGACAGGGTGCATTGAGAATGACCTGAAGGGGGATGACCCAACCATGGAAGACTGGGGCCTCTCTGCTGCAGCTTCATTCAACATCCTCACGGAGCCCAAGGCAGCGGGTTTGCAGGTTGGCTTGCTCCTTCCTACGCACGCACGCTTCAAGGAATCTGCTAAACTTCCTGCCCCCTGGTTGTGGGGAAAAGTGGGAAGCAGGGTACAGCCTGGCAATCCAGCTACCTGGCCAGGAGAGGAGGGGCCTGTTCTGTGACAGCTAGCTCAGTGGTTCTCTACTTCAGGTGCTTGACCCATGAATGATGCAAAGGCAGGCTGGTCCCCTGTTCCTGGACTGCCAAACCCAGCTGAGGTGGAAAGGCTAGTGCACCCGGGCCCTAGATTTCCCTCCAAGCCTTTGGAAATGCATTATGGAGACAATTAATCACATTTTGTCTGTACATGAGAATGAATCTAAGTGAATCAGGAGGAGTCTATTAATTATACTGCCAACATCAGGATCTTTTTCCTTCTTCTGTTCATTGTGACTCAATGTCTTTCAGTCCCTCCATATCTCCCCCCATCTCTGGAGTGGCCTGGTCTCAAAGAGGCATCTTTGGTCACTTGGCCACATATCTCTCTAGTTCCGAGCAATAATTTTACTCTCACATGGTTTTTTCTCAGGCTAGTTCCTCTGACATGAAGGCTTCTTTCCCCCATCAATCTTAAGGTGAATGCCTCATTTTTTAAGGTTGTAATCACATCTCACCCTCCTTTTGCAAAGCCTTCTGGGATGCCCCAGGCCGATGGATAGTTCTTTTTTCCCGTGTTCTCACTGGACTCAACCCATTCCTTCCCCATAAGTTGGCATTCATTCATTCTCTACATTACTTTAAACCAGTGGTTCTCAACCTGTGGGTCGCTATCCCCTTGGGGAGTCACATATCAGATATCTTGCATATTAGATATCTACATTACGATTCATAACAGTAGCAAAATTACATTATGAAGTAGCAATGGAATAGTTTATGGTTTGGGGTCACCACAACATGAGGAACTATTAAAGAAGATTGAGAATTGTATTAGGAAGATTGAGAACCACTGCAGTATTTCAGGTGATACTGGTTGTTACATTTAGCCTGCACCCTGAGACTGAGACTTCCTCTAGGTGGCACCCCATTTCACTTACCTCTGAACTGACAGCCATAGCACATAATAGGAATTCAGTTAACTGGGCAGATGGAATGAAGGATAAGTCATCTGACAAATGTTCACTGCTACTACAGGCCAGGCCACGTGCTGGACCCTGGGGGTGTAACAATGAACATGACGGTATGGCCCCTACTCATTCTCATGGGTTTGTGAGCCATTGGAAGCTGAGGGGCTGGGGTAGTGACTAGTACTCAGGACCTCCTGGAGGAATGCAGAGACATGGTCAAGGCTTGGGGGAATAGGAGACATGGTCAAGGCTTGGGGAATGTTCTTTTAAGTGGTCTGGAACAATAAAGATTTAACCACATTTCTGGCTGGGTGTTGATGGCGCACACCTTTAATCCCAGCACTTGGGAGGCAGAGCCAGGTGGACTTCTGTGAGTTCGAGGCCAGCCTGGTCTACAGAGCTAGATCCAGGACAGGCACCAAAACTACATGGAGAAACCCTGTCCTGAAACCACCCTCCCACTCCCCCCCAAAAAAAGACTTAACTACTTTTCTTAAGACAAGAAGCTAGAGGAAGTCGTGTAAGCATGATAAGCCTGCAGAGTTGTTGAGAAGAGGGTCAAATTTTACTGGTTCCATCCTCCTTTATGAACTAGGTTCTGCCTCAGGCTCATGGAGCTTGGAGTTAGAGCTAAGCTGATTCTGGAAGAGTGTATGCATCTTCTTCATCAGCACAATGACAAGCTCAGCCATCCATCATGTTAGTACAAGGCATGGAATCCCCCTCCCCACTCTACTGAAACCCTTCACATATTAGGGTTTGAACCTGACCCCACCACTTAGACGTTCTTTGCTCTTGACAGCTCTGTCCAGTCCTTTGCTGTGTGGCTATACATCTTTTGGCCTCAATGCTTATAAAATAGAGCCATTGATTTCCCTTTCATCAAATTGTTAGACAACTGAAAGAGACAGTGCCGTGTGTGTGTGTGTGTGTGTGTGTGTGTGTGTGTGTGTGTGATAGCATTTGTGTAGGAGTCAGAGGACAACTGTTGGAAGTTGAGTCTCTTTCCACTGTGCAGGTCCCAGGGATTAAATTAAGGTCATCAGCCTTGGCAGCAGACATCTTTAACCACTGACCATCTCACCATCTCCCATTTTATTATTGTTATTTTATTCTCTGTTTATTCTCTAGCAATGACACAACAATGGTGTTGTCGACTTGGAAATCTCAATGCCAGAATTTTCTCTCACCTCTACCACTCACTTGCTGTGTAACTGTAGGCAAGTCTCATCTCCTTTCTGTTCTTTTTGCCCAAAGGCAATGATAAGATCTCTGTTCATGTGGAGTTGTAGAGGGATGAACAAGACTATCCATAACTGTACATCCACAGTAGGACTTGTATCTACCTTATTTGTGTTGATTTAAAATAAGACATTGTGCTTCTAGTGGCCAGACAAGCTTTACCTCCATGCACAAGCAAGTCACGTGTGGAAGAGCTAATGGATGATGTGTTTGAAGTGGCTGCTCCAAGTACCTCCTCCTCTGCCTGATTGCCCGGGTCAAACCCTTAGGAATGTGTCCCGTGGATCTACACAGGCCAATGTGAGCCCATCCATGCAAGGGAAATGATGGAATCACAAATTTGAAGCCTTTTTTTTTTTTTAATCCCTGTGCTGTTTTAGATGGAGACCCAGACAAGCTAAGCTACCTCTCCCAGAGTCACACAAGAATTATTGTAGTCTGAGATGGGGACGTTGCGGGCGAAGTCTGGAATGAGAAGACTCTAAGCTCCATGCGGTTGATCAGACCATCTGCCGTCTTCCCTGCTGACTACTGGTAGAGTCATGTCCGGAGCCAGGTCCTGGGGGAGGGAGAGAGGAATTTGGCACTATCTGAGATTTGGGGTTCCGTAATTTCCAAAATGCAGCATCACTAAGGAGGCAGTACTCAGATGACTCGGGGGAGGACAGAGGGAGTTTGGGAGAGACCCTCCTTGCTAGAGAAATGAGCCAAGGGAAGGGAGGCTGATTGAAAAGAGAAATGGAGATGGATGGCAGGAAATGGGAGGAAACCTCGTTTGTAGATTGTTCTGAAACAATTTGTCAGGCAATTTCCTCTGGAAACCTTTCTAGCAAATTGACTTCTGTCATACAGGGTGCCCCCCCCCCATCTCTGTACTTCTCTTCTTTTTTCCATCCTTTCTCCCTCCTCCTTTCTACAAAAATGGGTCCATGGAAGTGGACCAGAGTAGGTATTAGAACCTGGGGTTGTACAATGCTGTTCTGTGTCTCAGTGTTCTTGGCAAAGTACTGCATGAAGGTCAGAGTGTGTTAGACAATCCCCTTCCCACCAGGTTAACCAGGTTAGGAAAGTGGAAGTTCCCATGTGGACTATGGTGCTGCCAGCTGCCCTTTAAATGGCACCTCCCATTTTCATAAGAGGTTAGCTGGAAGGGGGCAGAGCAGCTATAATGGAGGGACCCTTGGGACCAAGTTTCTCCATCACTTAAATGGGAATGGTAGCTTCCAACTGGTGCTTAGGACTACAGTGTAGATTTTGAATTTGAAAACTACCAAGAGTCAGTAGTTAATATCTGGGGAAGCTACCGATGTTTGCCTAGCCCACCCCTCCCCACTGGGAGAAAACCAGCTGCCATTGCCGAAGGCTGTGCTGGCCTCCAGCTCATGCTGCAGGGCCTTGCCCCAGGAGGGCACCCTCTAGGAGGGCTGTCTGTTCATCAGCCTGGCTGTTCCCCCGAGGCTGCAGGTTCCTGCCCCTGCCTGGATTTGTCTCCAGAACTCCTAAGAGCTGATAAATCTAAACCCAAAAAATTAAGACACAGTTTATCTATAGTCCTATTTGGGTTTATCCAGTGCCCTCCTCATAGCTTAAAGTCAAAAACCCCAACAGAGGAACCTTCTTGAAAGTTTCTAACCTTCTTTGGAAAAAGAGAATCACCAAGAGGAAGGCATGTTTTCTGGTGTCGAGGCCATGCAACAAGCTTGCTTCATATTCCTGGCCTTGGGTGGCTTCAGAGCAAACGAAGCGGAGAATCACCTGGAATGAGGACATAAGGAACTTGTCTACTAATGCAATAAACATTTCTGAGTGCCTGCCGAGTGCTGGCCTGTGCTTGTTCATGACCAGGTGAATTATATGCCCTTCCTGCTTACAGGCTACTAGAGACAGACGTGTCAAGGGGGCAGTTTCACAAGAGGCAATGATGGTGGGAAAAGCGTCCCAGTGTCCACAGTTATCCAGTGTAACCAGAAACCTGCAACAGAGCAGAGACTGAGACCTGGAAGAGTTCAAGTCCAGAGACAGCCAGGGGCACACATGTCCCTTTTATCTGTTTATATGATTTCCTTGCCTTGGTTCTGCTAGGTTGGTTTGCTCATTGTTAAGTAGGAGAATCAAGAAGAGGATTCCCCAAGTGAACCTGGGCTGAGAGGAACTGGGGAAATGAGAGACAGAAGACACCTTCTTAGGATTGCCCCATATGAAGGCTAGGAGATCCCCATTCTAACCTGCTCATCTCTGTGGTTTCCCTGGTCAGTCAGCCCTTGGGCCTTCAGCCAGCTGAAAAAAAAAATCATTCTGTTTGCTGGTGCTGGGCATCTCTCCCCGGATGAAAAGGAAATGTCCTAACATTCCTCAGATGTAGAATTTGGCAGGGGAGACCATTAGCTGTGCAGTCAGCATGCCTGGGTTAAAATCTCACCCTACGCTAACTCTGTATGACCCTGAATGTGCACGTCCTTTCTCTGTCCCGGTTTCCCCATTACCAATAGCACCTTTCTTATGAAGCTGCTGTGAGGCTCAGCTGAGTTATCTGCACAGTGTCCCAATATCTCTGGGACTATAGTAAGTCCAATAAGGCAGAGCTGTCACTACTCACGGGCTGATGAGGCTAAAAGGGTACAACATCTGCTGTCTAAGCAGGGCCACCCTGGGCTCCCCTAAAGGAGGATTCTGGAGTGGCCCCACCAGGGAATAGGCTAACATATGACCAAGGCAGGATGCAGTCAGGAATGCCACTTCTGGATCTCATGTGGGGACAACCCCTAATTTGGGAACCCAGGGCCTGGGATATGGGCTTACTCCTGCAGTCAAGAGAAGTGGGGATGGCTTATATCCCCACTCATTGGTGTAGAGTTGCTGACGGGGGCAGAATGCTCTGTTTCTTGAGAACCTTCTCCTTTTTCCTAACCACACTGGACCCACAAAACCATAACCACCATTTTGTCCATTCATCAAAAAGCCTCCTGATTGCTGGAACCCCAAACAGCTCTCACTCCTTGTCTCTTCCATGCTGGCATTCAGCTTTGGGCTACTGGCCACTAGAACAACAGGCCATTCACCCTAGAGCAGAAGCCTGAGGCAAAGTCCAGGCAGAAGCCACTGCATAGTCTGTAGGCCTTTGGGATGGGATTGTTCGGTAAGAGCTATATTCTTGGAATTAAATTTCTTCTAGGATCCATCATAGCAGTCTGTGCTAGAAGTAGCTGAGAGACCCAGAGTGAACAATCTAGTCTCTTCTAGAATGTAGCAGCAGGGATTGAGGATTTGGCTTTAGCTTAAATCTTAACTTTATCCACTTACTCTTAGGGACATTTGATGAGTTGGACCTTCCAAGCCTCAGGTTTTTTGTTTTGTTTTGTTTTTAATGTGTAAAATGAGGATCATCATAATCTGAGTCTCATATAATTAGTGATTAGATCAAATTGGAAATTTACCCCAAAATGCTCTTTAACCTCAGAAGCCATGTGCCAGTGTTCTCTGAAATCAGAGCCATCTACCCTAAGATCCTAGACCTGCTGTTTCCTAGCTGTGAGACCAGGGATAATGTGTGAAACCCTTTTGTGCTTCCATTTGCTCATTCATTAGGTAGGAACTGTACGACTTGTCTCAGAGCATGATAGAAAGTCAAAACAATGTATAGCAGAGCCCTTCTTGTAGACTGGGGCCCCGGTGATTGCTAGCTACAGGCTTTCCTTGAAATCATGGCAATGGTGTGGTCCAGAAGAGTGCACCACTGAGGACAAACGAGGGGTGCACATGCCTTGTGGCCCTCTCTGCCACAACTCTCCATGATGCAATCACTCAGTAAATATTTCCTGATTGACTGAGGACGGTTGACACCTGGCCTCTGGTGCCAGATTTCTTAAAAAACTCCAGTAGTTTTGAGGCCTCAAGCCCTGCCTGGCTCTGGGCCTTCACTGGAGCTAGAATGGCCTCTGGAGGACCTGCTCGCTTCCCTTCACCCTAGCTTAGGTCAGATATCTGCTTCCCTTAAAGCTTATGAAGTACCCCAGTTCATTAAATTGTGTTTTCATTTTTGCAAGGAGTATCATGCCAAAGCTAGTTTATTGTGAAGAAAACGGAAGATTAGAAAATGTATTTTTAGAACACAACAATAGAAATCATATTCTTGTTCTTCCTAGAGTTTTAAAAATAAAATTATAGATCATTTGCTAGTTTTTTGGGGGTTTTTTTTTTTGTTTTGTTTTTTGTTTTTTGTTTTGTTTTTCCAAGACAGGGTTTCTCTGTGTAGTTTTGGTGCCTTTCCTGAATCTCGCTCTGTAGGCCAGGCTGGCCTCGAACTCACAAAGATCTGCCTGCCTCTGCCTCCCAAGTGCTGGGATTAAAGGCATGCACACACACACACCCCATTTGCTAGTTTTTGAAGTTAAAACATAAAACTCCAACTTCAAAGAGGAGAATTTCCCAGAGCTGAGTTGGAGTGTTTCTCTATTGTGGACTCATGTCAACTTGGATACTTTGTGACCCCAAAGGTCAACACCCCTTATTGCAAGAGAGAACTGTGACTGTCAAAGTGAGCTTTTGGAACTGTTGGTGTTCAGTCTCCCTGTGTTATCCACAACATTCACTTAACAAGTATTTCTTGAGTAACCATTGCAAGGCCCTACACACTGGGGAAAAATCCAGACCCATCCTAATTTCTAGAGAGCTCATAGTGGAGGAGGCCACCTTGTAATACATTGTTCTCACAAAGTGAGAGTTGCTTGAGTGGAAAGAGGGAGAGAAATGCTTTATATGAGGAGGAGATCCTGCAGGTACATGGAGAGTAAATGTGATCTCAGTATGGAAGTAGGAAGCAAGCATTCCCAAGAGAGACAGCAGCATGCACAGAAGTCAGAGCGGGTGGTGGCAGGGTGGTGGGCTCTAAGTCCTGTGAGCACCCTGGAATAACTGGAGCTGGTGAGTGAGACCAGAGAAAGTGAGTAAGAGGCCATATCAACACCGTTAATTGCCCCTAGAGACCATCCATGTGACGTTTGACTTTACATGCAGACTGCTGGGAAGCCATGGGCAGGATCAGATCCAGCCATTCATTCAGCAAATATTTTTTGAGAATAGGACGCTGTCCTTAGATTCTGGCTCAAACAATATGGTGAGGAATGACTGGGGAATGACACTTTCAGCTTTACGGAGCCATCTCTCCATCCCCCAAGGCAGCTTTTATCTTCCGTATAACTCACTCACTTGGTTGTTGTTTAATGGAGTTTTGTCAAGTACATGAATGAACAGAGTCCAAGAACTCAAGTCATTTCCAAATGTTGGAGATGACTTTTCCTCTTCTCTGGCTTCGAAATAGAGTTCTGGCCATCTCACTGTGGCCTGTCCCAGGCTGGCTGTAGGGTCACATGCTTGTCACAGGCACCCTACCACTTGGTTGAAATCACAAATTCTGGCAGAATACCAAATCTACATGCTAGAAACTCACACTATATGTGACCCAGTGTTCAAGTTGAACCTGGGTAGCATACCCAGGCTCCTCCAAAGGCTCTAGAGATCTGTTTGTGCACCAGGATTCTGGGGAACCATCGTCCTCCCTCTCTCTTAGTCAGCCTTTGCTCCCTGTTAGCCGTCATGTGGCAGAGTCGCCCTGTTAGTCGGCACTACCAACCGTACCTTGCTAGTGCTGCTGGCAGCCCGGCACACTCACCAATGTCGGCACTTTTAGGGTGGTCCCAACCTGCAGCCGCAGCCTTTTCTTCTATTACAATGTCCTTAGGCCTCCCGTAAGCTGGCTATTTGCCCATTGGCTATAGCCTCACTAAATGTTTACTATGTCTTGGCTGAAGTTCACTCAAGGTTAACTGCTGGAATGTCCCAAATATAAAGATAGCCAGTCTACTGTCAAGAAGGTCACAGTCCTGTGGGGCTGCAGGCAATTAGGCAAGCAAGCTGTTAATTACTGCACTCCATCGTTAAGGGGGCATGGATAAGGGACAGTTTGCAATGGAAGTTTTTAGAGCTGGGTAAACCAAGGAGGAAAAAAAGGCAGGGAGAGTGAGCAACAGAGACAAGGGGCAGCAGGAAGAGGTTCTGCGTGGCTGAGCATAAGACAGATGGCTGGAGGAAACATCAAGGTGACAGAGGCTGGCCACGCAGGTGCTCCCATGCCTCCTTCCCCATATGTGGAGGCCACCCAGTGGAAGACTCTCAGCTGCCATTTCCTCCATGAATATTCCATTTCTCCAACCCCTATGGCAATGTCTTTGTTGGAGCCCTGAGGCATTCTGTACCTTCTCCTTGGCCCTCCTTATGGTTCAGCTTATTTTAGCTTAGGTCTGCACCTGCTCTATCACCTCCACAAGGTGAGGGCCACTTCTAGAGCAGGAGATGGCATATGTGCCTGGACCTATTCTGGGCCAGGTTTTGGGCACTCAGATATAGCAGAGAATGAAATGGACAAAAGGAATTGAAATAGCTAAGCTCCCACCTGGTGTCCCTGGATCAGGTCTCTGAGAGAGTCCTCAGAGGTTGCTTCAAAGGATCAAGGAATCTGTCCAAAAGGTTGGAAGTCAATCCCTATCTGCTGCCCCCAACTGTGTAATGTTGGTGATAGGGCTAGAAATCATTCTTCTCTCAGGACCTTGTCATGAGGAAATGTTTCACGAAATGTGAAAGTGCTTGGTAAATCTTAAAGCAGCCTTCAAAGGCAGAAACTGGGGAAGGTGCTTCCCCCTGCTTCCTGCTTTCCTATGCCTTCCAGAACTCTCCTCTTAGATGGCCACCCCAGACTCAGCTCCCCCTCCAGTTCACCTCATTCTCTCCCAGCCCTTTTCCTTGAATTTCTTAAGGCCATGAGAAACTTTGAGCAGTTCTGGGAGGCTTTCTGTGTGGGGCTGTGTTTCTAAGACTGCAATTTATCCACTGATTCTCTAATTCTGGGTTTCTTTAACCACAGAGTTGAACTGCCTCCACATTTCAACATCGGAGGAATGAGAAGTTCTCAAACATGTTCAAACAGTGAGGCTTCTAGAAGCCTCTGTGTGTGTGTGTGTGTGTGTGTGTGTGTGTGTGTGTGTGTGTAGCTACAAAAACAGCTTTAAAAATAGTACATAAACTGCACATCAGAGACCACTCAAACCTTGTTTTTTATGTAGGCAGGCCAGACCAGGAGTTGAAGATTTAAGGAAAGCGTTGGCATCCCAAGTCCTAAGTGGAGGATATTTGGCCCTTCGTCTTCACAGTGAAGGAAGAGGGCACTTCTGTTTATGTTTAGGGGTGGGGCTTCCGCTCCAGCAGACAAACTCTCAGAGGTATGGGTTTCAGGGGAGGGTCAAGCCTCAAAGACAATAATCCAACAGCTGAGGGATGCAACTCAGTGGTAGAGCACTTGAATAGAATGTGTGAATCCTTGGGTTCAATCCCTAGTACTTGTTAAAAAACAAACAAACAAGCAAAACTCCCAATAAAACAAGTCAGTGGCCCAAGCTCAGGTGGAACACACTGGTCATCCTACCACTAGGAGACTGAGGCAGGGGGATGGGAGCTTGAGGTCAGCCTGGGTTACATAACAAAGCCCTGTCTATGAAAGAATAAGCAAACATAAAATACCTAAATAACAACAAAAACCCGGAACAATAAAAAAATTCGGATGGCTTGGAGTCCTAAGAACTCTGTCGCCATACGTTTTTTATTCTCCATTTCCTCCTTTTTATATGCTACTTCCAGAATTCTAGGATAAGCTTAATTCCCCTTTCCCCTCTTCATTCCTAGAAAAGTCATGAAACGTTGTAGCTAGCAAGGAGTATAGATCAAAACTGTCCGGGTTCAAATCCAGCCGTGCACTTAATAGCTCTGTATCCTGTGCCACACTCTGTGCTTCGGCCAACTTTTGTAAAATGGCATCAGTAACAGCCTGGCCTCAGTGATGCTGATGGGGATTATCTGAGTTAACATGGATAGGGCCAGTAAACCTTTTCTGCAAGGTGCCAGGCCGTAAACATTTTTAGCTTGTTGGCCACACTGCCCATGTAACAACTACTCAGTTTTATCATTGTGTCACAAAAAAGCAGCTGCAGACAGCACATGCATGAACGGGTGTGTTCCACTAAGATTTATTTGTGAAAACTTTCAGAGAGCCATATTGGCCTTGAGACCGCAGTTTGCTGACTCTTGAGGTCACACATGAAAAAAGGGCTTGGCATGTGGTGAGCACTCAACAAATGCTAGCAGTTATTACTCACAAATAAACTAAACATGTGAGCGCCTGCTTGGAACCAAGCATTGCTCTGTGTGCCGGGAAGACAACTGCGTACAACACGGACGAGGTCCCTGCTCTCTAGGAGTGTCCATTCTGCATGAAGACCCAAGCAAAACAAAATGAGGAAAGTGTTAAACCCGAGAGCTGTGAGGAGAAAGACCAAACCATGACTGCCCAGTTGAAGCAAGCTGTATTTTGGGGTGCATCTGGGACTGACCAGTCTGGCTGCCTCTCCTTAGGTCGGGTTAGAGAGCAGCCCCTGCCAGCCTCTTGAGGTCCCTTTTATAGGAGAGATAAAGTATTCACAGGGGCAAAAGAGTTGGCTGGTAGACATTGTTAGAAAACTACAATGAAAGGGAAGGAACAAGGGTCAGGATATACGTCATGTGAAGGGGGTCGCAAGTTTAGTGGAGGTTGAAAAACATGTTTTGCAGATTACATGAGATCTAAGAGACAGGCATTTATTCTTAATTACAAATAGAAATCTTAGCTTGCAAAGACTTAACCCAGGACAAACAGGAACTTACTCTTTAACTACAAACAGAAACCCTAACCTGCACAGGACAAGCAGGGACTTTTCTTTCCGAACTGGCTCGTCCCGGGTACACCCCAAAACAGCTTGCTCCAATTGAACAGTCGTGGATTTGGTCTTTCTGCTCACAATTCTCGAGTTTGACAGAACAGATAGAGAAAAATACCAGGTAGCAGCAAGTGCTCCGTGGGAATAAAACCATGGTGACACCAGGGCCAGCTAAATCAAAGGAGAAGTCCGAGGCCTTGGAGGGCGTGACATGTAAGCTAAGACCACAAGAAGCCAGCTCTGAGGAGGCCATTGCCAAAAGAGGATTCCCGGCAGGGAACAAGCTAGTCTGCTTCTCATTTGTGCCCTCAGCTCAGCTCTGCACCAGCAGCCATGGTGGTTCTCGAAAGGCCGGGAGGAATGCACGGGGGAAGGGGCAGGCAAGGAGGAAGAGCAGCAGACAGGAAGGCATCCCAGTTCCTTGGGGTCTTGGGCATCAGCGTCCACAGAGGAGGCTATGGGAGGAAATGCTTCTTCCTTCCTTTTGACGCTCAGCCCTTCTCCCAGGATCTTTCTTTTTCTCAGTGTGTCAGCCATCAGCAGATATGGAATCATGTCCATGCCTCACATCTATCTTTAAGTCCTCGGCTTACTAAAGGCCAGCTAACTACCACCTTAAGCCAAAGCCTTCCCTTCCTGGCTTCCACAGGTAAGGAAAGCCTGGATCCCACTGCCTCCTGTGCAGGGCAGGATGAATTACACACACACACACACACACACACACACACACACACACACACACGGAAGAGATTTCTTCTGTTGTCCCTTGTTTCAGCATTTCCTAACCTCTCCTTGATTGAGGAGATGCACGTGGGCATGTGGATGCTGAGGCCTGCAAATGCTCCAAGCCCCCTTTCTTCCTTGTGCCTCAGGTCTGTGGCCTTTTCTCATGGGTTTACCTTTTCTGCTCGGACAGACTTCTAGGATGGCCCAGCCCAGGAAGGCCACCCATGTGACATTGCTCTTCTGTAGAGAACAAATTATGAACTCCAAGAACTGTTGGAGCTGTAGCCAGCCTGTTAGGGTAATTCTTGCAGCTCCCACATAAGAGTGACAGCTTTTTTGACCTGGGCCTGGCCCCTACTCTTCTGGAGGATATGTCCCTTTTCCTTTTCTGCATTTCTCACTTTTGAAGAAGCCTCACCAGATGCTGTCCCAGTTAAGTCTCACTATTGGTTCTGGCTCTCTTCTAAATACGGGTCTGAGAACCACTACTGCCTGGTTTGTCTGCCTTGTTCCCTTGTCTGGGAACGGAGGAGAAGAGGCACTGCCTCTCTCCTTCAGGGCCCTTGCATCATACTTTCTGAGAGTTTCTACGGCTGCCTGAGTCACCGACAACTGTGTCAGACCAGCGGACACGTGGCACTGTGGGTCCAAGCATGTAAGCGGGTGGCATGGTGTGGGTGTGTTCTCCAGTCCCCACACTTTGTTGTCCTGAGTTGCTGTCTTGGTACCCAGAAAACTGGCTGGAGAAGGGAAAGTCTGACCCCTCTTCCTGTCAACAATGACATTCTGCTGGGAGCTGACCCTTCCAGGGTGAGTCATCAGGAAGGGCAATCTACCTCTGCCCAGTGAAGAAGCAAGTGTTGTCAAGAGGAACTTGCCTTCCTCCCACTGCTGCAGTGGCCAGGAGAAAGGACTTCTGGCTGAAGGAGTTCAAACAGGCTCTCTGTTGACGCCCAGAGTGGGGATACTCTCCAAGTTCCTCCTCTCTCCTCACACAAGTCAGACTGTAGGCTGCTGTAAACTGTGTCCTTAAACATGGCTATTCTTGTGCCACACCCTGGCTGTGATGCTCTGCAATGCCTCTGTGGTAAAACTCTAACGCCTTAGCTTGCCTTTAACATCTGTCCTCATCACCCTTTAGTCCCCTTATGGCTTTTGCCCCAGTAGGCTGGCCTCTTGCACTCTGAATGTGACACATGGCCATCCTCACGCCCCCCTTTATCAGGCCCCCTTTCTGCAATGCTTCCTACTCTGGAATGCCTCTTCCTTTCCTAATGCACCTGGGATTCACAATCCTTCTCTACTCTTACATTACTCATCCATCTATTGGAAAAATATTTATTGGTCAGACATAATGAAATATGTCATCTCAGTACTGAGGAGGTTGAGGCAGGAAGATCATAAATCTGAGGCTTTATTTCTAGGGAAGGGGGCTGCCATTGAGCTTGTGTGTGCCAGCCCTGCATCTTGCTCTGAAGTTCCTGCTGAATTCATGCGAGGCCAACATTCTCAGAGCTGCCAGGCCTGAGGAACTGACACACACACACTGCAAGGTAGTGAGTATCTCAGGGTGACTCAGGATGCCGTAGTGGGAGGAATCCCTTCCCTACCCTAGAGAGATCAAAGAAGATGACAGAGGAAGGAATACCTCTGCTGAGCTCCTGTGGCATGAGTAGAGGTTGGGTAGGCAAGGGAACTGGGGTGGGAGGAGGCAGCCATGGCGTGGACTAGAGGAAACAGAAAGTAGAAAGACAATGCATTCTAGGAACTGCATACGGTTCCTAGAACTGTTACAGTCTGGAGTGAAGGCATAAGCTGGGTGGTGAGAGACTGGGTCACCCAGTGGGTCCTTTGTAGTTAGTAAGCTATCCTAAGAGTCACAAGAAGCCAATATAGAGTTGGTAGCAGTGACTGGAAATGGATAAGGTACATCTTGAAAATTCTAGAGTAACTGGAGTGTAGAGGACCGACAGGAAGAGGTCTGGAAAGTGCTTCAGAAGGCAAATGAAAAGAAGTACGTGGAGGCAATGGTGGCTTAATCCGGGGATGTGGGGGAGCTTAGGCAAAGAGGAGAGACCCTCTTTCCAGTGAAGAGGATTAGTGGTTGCTGAGGTGGGTGGTGAGGAGGGACAAGCAGAGCTTCCTGGTTTTTGATCAAGCAGGCACTTTACAGAGAAGGTGAGCACAAACTTGGAAGTATCCTTTTAAGCTGCCCGAGGGCCAGTCCAGGACAAATGTCCCCATACAGATGTGCCCAGCTCTTCCCAGCACACTGCATCCTGCCTTTTGTTACTCAACTTTCCCTGAATGATCATGTTTGTGACCAGAGAACTATCAGAGGTTCATTAGTGAAGAGACCCTAGCCATCCATGGTCATTATGGTGGGGATATGGGCCTGACCAGGAAGAGCAGAGGTTTAAAGCACTTTACGGGGGTGTTTAGGAGTGATACTGGTTACCACGGGTGCCTGGTTAAGTGGGAACAGCCAGGGCCACATAGAGATTACAATTATGGACGACAGTGTAGACTAGAGATTAGTTAGAGGATCAGGCTTCGAGATTAAGAGATTGGTTAATGAGGTGAGAATACAGTTCAGTGGTAGAGCATTTACTTAGCATGGATAAGGCTCTATGTTGATTCTCTGGTACTACATCCCCCCCCAAAAAAAAACAACAAACAAACAAAAACAGTACTAGAAAAGATAAAGAAGAAGAGAGAGCAAGAAGAGTTAAGTTGTAAACCCACTAAATTCCTAGTGACATCTGAGAGATTGGTAGCTGGGGGAGTGCAGTGGGTCAGTGGACACTGGGGGCTGGGGCTGAGGAGCATCTGGAGTTACAATAATTCAGGTTCCTGGCTAGAGTTGGCCCTTTCTCCCTTATCCTGTATTCATTTATAACTCCAAAACACCAGATCATAAAGTTTTCTGACGTGCTTTTCTGTCTCCTACACTAGAATCCATCTTCCCTCTGCACGTTTTTGGTCTACTCACCTTCAGTGAGCAGGTGTCCAAGGAGTGCTCCGTGAGGATGCCTAGTCCACCGCTGACTAGAGCAACTTAGCTGCTAGGGCTGTGTGTGCTGTGTGGGAGTGGGAGGAAGCATGGCAGCAGACAGCAGTGAGGGAGGAGAGGGTGCCTGGGGCAGAGTGTGAGAGTCATAATGCCAACACTTCAGAAAGGGGGGAGAATGGGAGGGGAGGACCATTCAGAGGGTGGTCCTTGGGCCCCCACCTTGACAAGAGTTTGCATTTTGTACCTTCACAGGAGCCCTGGCCATTACAGAACAGTGTCATATTTCTTGAGAAGTAGACATGTAGCATCATGGGCTTCATAGCTCTAGTGTGAAATCTCTCCCTAGGGCAGGCCCCAGGACAGCTTTCTGGAGGTCAAGGACCGAGTCTAGACACGCAGGGGAGTAGTCTGTGGTTGGGTTAGAAGAAGAGAGGTGAGGATGTAGGCCAGGGGTTTGTGCCAGGCTCTTGGATGTTGGAGTTTGGAATGATGGCCATTGGTGATGATGAGTAATAACCACAACTTCCTAACTGTTCTTCTGACTCCACTTTGGCAGGGAATTCTCCATACAGAGATATCTTTCAAAAATGTAAAACAGATTATGTTACTTCCCTGCTCAAGACTGATACTTAGACTAAAACACAGGCACCCTGGAGAGCTAAACAAGGCCTCAGGGGATCTCTGACCTCATCTCCCCAAGCTCCTGTACTCGCTCCTTTCAACCTCACAGCCACCCTTGTCTGAGAGCATCCTTCTGCTGGGAAAGTTCTCCCCATGTTGTCACCTTCACTCTCCATTGCCATTTTTAGGTCTCTGTTCGAGTCACCTCCTCTAAGTTTCCCCTGAACCTGCTGAGATAGGGAGGGCTCTTTCATTCCTGGCACCCTACCTTGTTACACTCTCTCTGCATGGCAGAAAATTATGTTCATTATATATCACATACTCACTTCCTTCCTTGTTTGTTTCCTGTTTTCCCCATCAAGGTGGAGGCTCTATGAGGGCATGGAGTTTTTCCACCACCACATCTTCAGTCTTTCCAAACAGAGTGCTTTGGGATGTTTGAGTACATAAGTAATAACATCTATGGCAAGCTGGCAGAGCCTGGATGATACCAGCTGTGAAGGGGCATCCCCAGGGTACAGAGGAGCATGCTTGGGCTTGAACAGTTCGGAGACTAGTCCAAGACAGAGTCCATGGCGGCGGCAGCAGAGAGCATGGGCCAGCTGTTCCTGACTCTTCCTGCCACTCTGGGGACTCACCCAGTCCAGAGAAAGCACAATAGGGCCCTGGCCCTCCTTTCAGACTTTTTCCTGGTTTAGGTGAGGGAGGTGAAAGGAAACTAGCCAGAGGAGGAAATTGTTGGGGAGATGGAAGACCCTGAAGAGCCAGGAAGCGAATCCTGGTTTGTGGGAGCTGAGAGAGGTTGCTGGGACTCCCTGGTGAGAACTGAGAAGCTTGAACTATGTACTGGACCTTCAAAGGGCAGTCTTCGCCCCAACAGTCAAGTTCAACTTCCAGGGGAAAAGCAGGGACTTGCCTCAGGAGGGGAGGGCCCTTGCTGTGAAACTCTCCCCTTGGAATCTTCTCAATGTGCTTGCTCCTCAAGCTTCTGGGAATTCCCCACTTCCTGATAGGAAGAATGGAGCCTTGGTGGGATTTTCCTCAGCCTTGGAATTTAGGACACATTCCAGCTTTTACTATAATGCCTATACCTTTCACATACTGACCCTCCCTCCCCAAACACACACACAAATGGAGTGGGAAGGGGCTATGCACACACACACACACACACACACACACACACACACACACACACACACACCTGGAGCAGATTTTCTCCTCACATTGCCTCAGAAGCTGCTGTCTTGGAGGCCACACTTAGAGAACTGCCCCTTACGGTAGTCACTCAACTGCTGACACTCTCACTCCCATACTGTTGACCCTATGTCCCCTAAGTCTCAAGGGTCTCTGTTTCCGGACAGGGAGGAGGCTTTTGCTCAGACTCTGCTCGTGCATCTCAGAGGGGCCTCCTGCTGTCTGTCACATGAGTCACTCCAACACAGTCACACAGTTCTTCACGCTGCCTCTGCTTGCTCTAAGTGTTCTTTTTCTTCTGCTGGCCCTGTACAAGAAGGAATGACACCAAAGTTAGGCTGGGAAGACTTGGTTAAGCAGTGGCCTCAGGGACCCTAGTGAAGTAAACGTCAACTGACTGGTGTCTGGGGTCTAGACAGTAGCCACATGAATCTTGAGTATGTGTCTGGTCTGAGACATGTCCCAGGCCAGCTGTTGACTCATGGGTCTCAGAGCACCTGCTACTTCTCAGGAGCAGTCTCTTAATTTATTTCAGCAATTGTTGTCAATGCCAGGCTTCAGAACAAGGTACTGAATGGGGGAAGAGCAACAGAATGAGGACTTCACAGCTTCTGCCATTCAGTAGCTCCCAGGCTCTTTCTAACAATGACATGATGTGCTTCTATGGCATGTCAGCCTCAGGGATGGGGTGTGAGTGTGAGGAGTTAGCATGGGGTAGACAGCCAGGGAAGACGTTAGAAGGAAAGATAAGATAGCATTCCTACATAGCAGCTAGACTATGAAGAGTGATAACACCTCCACTTTGAAGATGGGGTGCCACCTCACTTCCTTTATAATCTCCCTGAGCCAAGGATGATCTAGGCAAAGGAGGCAAAGTAATGGGAGAGAGGAGGAGAGAATTGAGAAAGGTCAAAAGGGCTATTAAGAGGGGGGAGCCCAGAGTTCCTAAAAAGAGCAGCCTTGAGTCCACCTGTCCTCCAGTTCTGGAGAGCCCAACCTTCCTAACAGGACACTTTCTACTCTTGGATTTCAGCTTCAACAAACATTTGTTTTTACCTTTTCTGAGTCTTTACTTTCTTGGTCCTTGGGTGTTCAATTCTCTTTTAGCTGTTGGGAAGAACCTAGAGACCTGGACAGCTGACCTGTGGCTCTGACACTCCTCTAATATGGGGACTAAGTGATAAGTAAAACATGTCCCTAAACTCAAAGACCTTAGGTTGTAGTTGGGGAGAGAGAGACATTGAAACCAGTAACTCCAGTCTATGGTGAAAGTGCCTGAAAATCGGATGGCTCCTCCTTCCAGCCTTGGCTTGCATTCTACCTTCCAAGAAGTCTTCTCGAAGCTCTGTCTGTGTGTCTGTCCTTCACTCAACCACTGCATACATTACAAAGCTTTGTTGTTACCTTTCAGTCTTCCTTCACCCTGTCTTCATATCCCAATCAGAACTAGAGTATCTAGAGGGAACAGCTGGTCTCTATTATATCCTTGGTGTCTTACACAATTGAACACGTTTTCAGAATAAGTTTAACATGATGACTTTGAAACATCTTACTGTAATACATACAAGAGATGCTGGCCGAATATTTGCTTTATTGGATTAATTCTGAATAGTGAGGATCAAAAACGGCAAGAGAAAGTGCAATTGCAGGCAGCCCCTGTTAGGGTATCCAGGTCCCAAAGAACAATAGGACAAGGGCACCTCAGGGTGAGGGGACAGCAGGGACAAAGGCCCAGAGCCATTGGGAATGTGGCCTACTACAGGACCTGGTACATAGTGCCTAGAAGAAGGAACGGAAGATGGGGCCAAGGAATGCCCCTCTTCAGGTCAAGGGAAGTCTTCATACCATGCCAAGGGTCTGCTCTTTGGTCTGTAGACTCAGAGCTCCTCTGAGAAGTTGTAAGAATGGACTTGCTGAAGCAGACCAACCAGAATTTGAGGAAGATTAAACTGATAGTGGTGTAGTAGTTCTATTTGGGGGATGATTCATTAGTGGAGTTATCTCCTTTGCCTCTGCCTCTTGGGAGTGACAAAGAGACCAGTGGGGATTAGCAGAGAAGTCAGTTAGGAAAGAATCATAATGTTAGGAAATAGATGAGAGACTAGAAAGACAGAAGCAAAATTAGTGGTAGCTCGATATGGGAAGTGAGACTGTGTTGTCCAATCTGAGCAGCTAAAGGGGCACAGAGGGCAGGTGCCAAGGTGGGGAAGAGAGACCCAGCATTCTGAGTTGTTACTAGGGTAGTAGTTCTTAGACTCTGACACCACAGAGAGGAGAGGAAAGAGTTTTAGAAGCCATCCTTGGTTCTAGTGCATCTTGATAATAAGCTCTGGATGCCTCCTGCCTATGAGTGTTCAAAGGAACTCGAAACTTACACAAATGACATCTTTTTAGCCCATAAAAATGTTTCACAGACCTCATCCAGTTTTAGCCACCTCCTCTCCTCTTCCACCCACCACCATGGCAGCTCTTACACTGAACAACAGGGTGGTGATGTCATCAGGAGAGGTGGGATTGTGCGGAGGACACGGGGAGGCCCTGCTGTCATCGTGGATGACCTCGGTGGCCCAGCCCACACCCTAGCCTTTTAGATACTTGGTGTCTCCATCTCTGTCCCACTGCATCCTGGCTACTCTTTCTCATTACACTTTCTAGACCTACTCACTACCCAGAAGTACCTCAGCTCAGAAGTGACTCATCTCCACATCCTTCTAGATCCTCAGCTTCCTGATTCAGTCTCATTGCCTTTATCTGAGTTCTCACCCTCTTCTTCCTCAGTGTCTGAAGACCCTCCTCCATTCATCTTCCTCTCTTATAGCTCAGAACCTCCTCTACAACACAGGTTCTTTGTTTCGCCCTCTGACACAATCCCAAACATGGACACCCAGCTCTTCTCTTCCGTGGAGTGGTGGCTACCATTTCTCTGATGGAGAAAGTTGTCTGGGCCATCATGGTCTCTTCGCTCTGAGCCTCAGGAAAGCCCGCTATGCTTTGCTCGGGGACATCTGTTCTGCTCCTTGAACAATTGCCTTTGCAAATCGTATTTCTTGTTCTTAAGCCTTCAGCATCTGAATTCTCAGCAGGTGATAGACTCTTCTTCCAACAATAAAATGGGCCAACCATGATGGTGCATGCCACCACCAGGCAAGCCTGGGCTATGTATAGAGACCAGTTTCTAAAAAACAAAAGGTGGGAATGTAGCTTAGTGGCGGAGCACTTGTGTGGAATGCTCAAAGCTCTGTATTCAATCCCCAGTGCCACAAAACAAATGATAGAATAAAATAAAGTTGGGGTCTGGAGACAGAAACTCCTCCAATTGTCCCATAATCCAACCTGCTGGACCCTTTTTAATGGAAGCTGTGTGCCCTGTCTGACCTTAACCATTTTTCTTCTATAGCCAACTCCTGTTTCTTGGGACCTTCCCCCTATTTCCCTTACTTTCTAACAACTTCCTCTCTCCCCACTAACATTTACCAGTTTACAGCTCTAATATCAAATCAGGCCCTCCTTTGACCCAACCTCTTCCTCCTATCACCACACCCTTTTTCTTAGAAAAACATCTCAAAACCCACCATTGGCCCGAGAGCTAGCTGTGATGTTTTCTTTCCGACACAATGTAAGTGAACTGTCGTCTCCAGTGCCATCAATGACCTTCTCTATGTGGCGAATGCTTTAATTCTTGGATGTATGATTTTTTTTCCCCATGGTGAGTCACTCCTTTCTCTTACCTTAGCTTTGGTGATGTTTTCCTCATCTTTCACACACTAAACACTGGAGTCAATGAGAAGTTTACTGTGGCAAATATTATGTATCTTCCAAATATGAACTGGCAGCTGCCCCCATGTATCTGATACTTCAAGTGCCCTCCATGCTGACCTTGTCCTGTGTGCTCCTCTTTCCTGACCTTCAGAGCTGCGGAGTCAATTGCCTGTGGGGTTGTCAGTCTTGGATGACAAACACTTAGAATGTCTAGCTAAATTTGAGTTTCAGATTAGCAATGAGTGGTTTTAAAAACCATGAGTATACCCCCATGTACTATTTAGGAGTGATTTATACTAAACACCACTGGTTGTTTATCTAAAATTCAAATTTAACTGAGTATCCTTGTTTGATCTGGAAACTCTATGTGACTTGAAATCTTTCTCTGAGACCTTACAGGTAGCTCTCCACAATTAGAGCCATAGGTGAACTTCCTACAGACCATTTTCCACCACCCACTGGCTTATACAAGTGAACAGAGTTCTTGACTCCATTGGTCTCCTTTACTGCTAAACCCTCCTATGTAGCCCTAACATGAAATGCAAAGAACTGTAGTGCAAATCCTCCAGGTCATGTGATGGCCACAGAAGGCCTCAGAAGGTCCAGTCAGGTAATCATCCCACCAAGGTCACCCCAACCTTCTACCTGCCACAGTGTTCCTTCTGATGCTTGTTGTGTGATGATCACATAATGGCTAAACGATTTTATTTAAATTCATATTTTCTCATGACTCTCATTGGTTTGGATCCCCAAATCTCAAACTGTTATGGGCCCCTGATGTCTTGCATGGCCCAACCTTTTCTCACCCTCCCTCATGTTTATAAGCCACCGCTCCCCTCTACAGCCATTCCAACTTTCTTGCCGTTCCACAAGAGCTCCCAGTGTGCTCTGGCCTTGGGTCTTCCCACATACAATTTCTTTGCCTGGAGCAACCTTTTCCTCTCTTTTTGTTCTTAGCTCAGGATAGACCTTTAGGCCTTAATCCTTTGTTACCCTTCAGTCCTGTACTTCCTTCTTGGAGAACTAGTTATCTTCTACTGATCTGGCCAATGCCCGGTACTCTTTGAATAGGACCTTGTCTGCCTTCTCCTTTGCATCCCGAACCTCTAAAATCGTTCCTGACACAGACAAGGAGTGCAGTTCATATTGCAGGAATGAATGAGAGTCTGATCCTTTTCCCCATCCATCCTCAGAGGGCTCTTCTTGCCTTCTTGTGGGTTCTAGCATAAAGTAGCCCTAAGAAATGGATGCTTTAAAAAACAGACCACTGCTTGCCCACTGTCTGAGATTGGCATATTGTGTGTCCATGAGTGCCCACTTAGACTTTCTCCATCAGAGATAGTAGCAGGGATGTCAAGATGGAGAGCTAGCACATTCTGATATTGTCATTCAGTGAATGCATGTTACTGGCAACATCATCATACTGCAGAGGCTTGGATGTGAAGCCTCCAGAATACCTACAGAAAGGCCATGAGAGCCCAGTTTGTTTTCCCATGGTACTTCTCTCAGGAAGTTCTTCCCCAGTGCTCTGACTATAAGGCTGGGCATTCTTGGGTCATTGTATGGCTTGGAAGGATTCTCACTACAGTCTTCATATCTCAAAAGATCTGAGCAGCCTTTTCCTGACAGCAGTAGGACCCAGGCATTCATAAGTGAAGACCAAACAGTCTGAAGGGGAACAGATGGAGTTGAAGCCAAATGAGGGAGAACATGACCAGAGCAATATGGAATCACCGGTGAGCTCTGCCAGTACTCCGAGAAGATGAAGAGGCACAGACAAGAGTGATGGTGGCCATATTAGCTGGATGCAGAGTACATGGATGACTGTGTGAACACGGACCATGACTTGTACTATTGGCTCCACCCGTCAATGGAACCCGCAACAGGGAGGCCCAGTAAATCATCAGGCAATATGAAGTGTCCACAAGGACAGCGCCCCCAAGATCCTTGCTGTGGAGGCTGCCATGCAGGTGAATATTGACAAACAAAGTGACAGAAAGCAGCCTGTTGTTCCCCTGAAGTTTTGAACCCTGGGCAGGAACCCAGGGAGTGTTTCCTGAACAGTTTCCAGCCTCGCCCCTTTGCTTTTGATATATCATTTTTCCTTCTGAGGATTCTCAGGGGAAAAGGCCCTACACTGACATAAACATGTTCACCAAATTCCCAGTGGGTCCTCACACAGTGGATATACTCTAACAGCCACTGAGAATTCTGCCTGAGAATGCATACTGTTGCCAACATGAGAAAAATTTTAACATAGAGTGATAGTTTTGTGTACATTCCCGCAGTCTTTTGATTCTGTCAGTAACAGTGTCCAGTGCATTGAAGTTCTTGCCTAGAAAAGAAAAGAAAGAAATGATGGATAGACTTTACACCTATGTGTCTTCAAGTGGAGTGTCTCGGTCTTCCAGGTCCAGCATGAATAGCTCAGCCCCTTTCTGGTGTTGTCTGAATCATGCAAAACCACAGAAAAGAGGCAGAACAGTCAGAGGGGCCTGGTAGCCTCTGGCAGCATGATGTAAAGAGTGGAAGTGAGAAATGAGCCACCAGAGCAGCTTGGTCTCCAGGCCTATCCATGTGTGTGGCCTCCCAGCATGGCTCTCCTTCCTTCCATGAAGACTGCTCAGCAAGGTGTTTGTTACATTTGGGGATTAAGTAAGGTGTCTAGGACACCCACTTGGCAAACTTTTGTAAGGGGTGGGGGTGTCCTAGAATTAAGGGTTGATCAGGGCTAACCATAAGCAAGTGATCACAACTCTGTGAAGAGTGAGAGTGCTCTTGGAGAGCACGGGATGTCCAAGAAATGACCAATGAGAACATGTTAGACAATCAGGCAATTCTGTGCGTTTGTGGAAAGCCTGGTCTGTAGAGCTAGTTCCAGGACAGCCAAGGCTACACAAAGAAACTCTGTCTCAAAACACTAAAAGAAAGAAGGAAAACGAAAAAGAAAGAAAGAAAGAATGTGTTAGACACTGATGCATGGTTTGCTGTAGGAAGAGAAGTGAATAAACAAAAACTGAAGAGGAACTGGTGTCATGGAGGTGGGAGGAGAACTATGTAGGTATGAAGGCCGGAAACCAGGGGGCAATGTTTAAGAAAGGTTGAGCAACAGTCAGCTGCCTCAAAAAGGGGAGCTCTGAGAAGTGACTACTGGGATTGGAAAAAAGGATGTCAGCAGTAGCCCAAAGAGGAACATTAGCTCATTTCTTGGGTTCACCCCCACTATTCTCACTCTTTGGACCCTCTATGATCAGGTCCTCTTTTTCTGCCCCACCCCCATCATGTTCTACAAGACTGGTTTCTGACTTGGGGAAAGTCCATTCCATGTGGTTTAGGCCACAGCTTATCTGTCTAGTCTCCAGAACATAGAACTATGTTCTGAGGAGGATAGGGATAAGGCTCTCGTCTTGATAGGGTAGGGATTCAGTGGGAGTGTCTGGCCCGTCTACAGCTCAGTTCTGCCCCTTGTCAGCTAAGGGAAGATCCCTTGTCCCGAGACAGCTCTTAAAGACTGCATTATTCTTTGTACTCTGTTTTCAAAATATTGTTATTACATTAATTCAGTGTGTGTGTGTGTGTGTGTGTGTGTGTGTGTGTGTGTGTGTGTGTGCGTGCGTGTGTGTAGAGGTCAGAGAACAACCTGTGGGAGTTCATTTTCTCCTCCACCATATGGATTCTGGAGATTGAACCCATGTTGTCAGGCTTGGCAGCAAATGTCTTGGCCCCCTGAGCCATCTCGCTGTCCCTCTGTGCCCTCTTGCTACTCTCTGCCCTTCTGTATAGAGTTTGCCTCCCACTCCCCCTCCTGTGAGCCCCAGAGCCTGTCTTCAAAAAGGGCCACAGCTCCCCCAGTTCTCCACTTCATTTTACCACTCTAGGAAAACAAAGACCAAAGAAGCCATGAGCCCGCCCCAGCAGGGACCCGAGGAGCCATGAGCCCGCCCCAGCAGGGACCCGAGGAGCCATGAGCCCGCCCCAGCAGGGACCCGAGGAGCCATGAGCCCGCCCCAGCAGGGACCCGAGGAGCCTGACAGGGTTTTGCAGCTGCGTCTACCTCCTTGTCTGTGTTCCTGCCCCTCCCAGGAGCCTCATGGCCTTTGACTTTTTGGATTTTTGGTAAAACCTCCTCCTTTTCTTTATCTCATTTCAGTCATGGAGAAGGTCCCCTTCAAGTGTCCTTGTCATTTGTAGGTAATCTATCCTGGGGCTCTCAGGCTAAGAAGATCCCCATTCCACATAGTTCCATATGTATTCGAAGATGGTTACAAGGAGATATTTTCTACTGACAGGACTCAGGATATACCAGTCTTTCATACTTATGTTTTATAAATACCATTTTTTAAATCATAACATTGTCATCCCCAAAAACTCATAGTGGCTTCCTGTACCCAGATGCTAGGGGAGAAAGGATCCATCATTGGGCTTTACTCCCTTGGTTTAGGTCCTGGAGAAAGTGGGAGGAAGTCTGTTATATCTTCCCAGCGTTCCTATGAACTTGGGTGTGCCCCTCTTTGATATCCCCACTCAGCACCCCCACAGGCTTCCAGTCAATGAAGCAGGGGAATCTGGGCAAGATGGAGAGAGTCTTAGTGTGCAGAATGAACTCAGAGAGCTCGAAAGACCTGATGTGAAGCCTAGCCCCTGTGTGGCCAGCCCCATATCACACAGAAGCATTTGTAAACTGCAGCTTCTGAATGTCTGGCCTCGACCTATTGCCTAAAGGATGGGAGGCTTGAATCCAACACCACTGCCATTGACCTCCATGGACCTTGGACAAGGACTTTTTTCCTCCGGACTTAACACTCTTGAAGTGAAAATGATGGAAGTGGGTCCTGTGGCCCATTCTCAGTTGGCCTTTTCTTTTCCTCCCTCCAAAGCACAAATTTGCTCCAGCCTGATCCATTTTCTTATGCCTTCTCAAGACTAGACAGAGGGGCAAGAGGACTTTTCCCCACCGTTAGCTTTAATTGATCTGGATGGCTACATTGAGGAACCTACATCCTGAGTGAGTGGGAAAAGGTACTGCAGTCAATTAGCAATGTCTGCTGTGGGAAAGAGACAAGAGTTGTGGTGTGTGACAAGAGCCATGTCATATGTGCCTCACGTTGGCTTACTCTTTCAGCCTTCCACATTTGACCGAAGCAATTTCCTCTTTCTGAAATTCCCTCTTTTACTTTATTTTCTTCACTTGTCCCAACTGTTCTGAAGTCTGGATTCTTAAAGAAGTTGGAGTACTTTTTTTGTTAAGGAGCATTATTAAAGCTATTCTTGTTATAGGGCAGAGGGTGGGACAGTAACTACATCAGATGATCCATATATTAATTACTTTCCTGGTTTCTATTTTCCGAAATTATGACTACAGCTTCTATCAACAAAAGATAACAAAATCAAGCTAAACATGTGAAGTAGACGCCTGTGCTCCTGGGACTTGACTGGAGGCCATCTGGTGAGGTTCAGTTCACCCTGGCGGGTGTGCGGCTGCCCTTCCTGATGAAGCTTTGGAGTGGAGCAGTGAGGCCTGAGGCTGAGCACTTCCTTTCTGTGGCTGTGATAGCACACCCCGACGAAAAGCAACACAAGGGAGAAGGAGTTTGCTTTAGTGCACAATTCCAGATTGCAGGGTACTGTCTAGGGGAAGTCAAGGCATGAACTTGAAGCAACTCGTCACATCACATCCACATCCAAGAGCAGAGAGAAGTGGGTTCATGTGTGCTTAGTGCTCAGCTAGCTTTCTCTACTCTTACATAGTCCAGGACCCCAAACCAGGCAATGAGGTCCCTACTTTCAGGGACCCTGGGTGTCCTGGTTGTTTTTGTTTGTTTGTTATTTTGTCAATTTGACACAAGCTAGAAGAACCTCTAGCTTGATATTTTCTCAGTTGAGAAAATGCCTCAATCAGATTGTCTATAGGCAAGTCTATGGGGCATTTCCTGATTAACGGATCGATGTTGGAGGGCCCAGATCACCATGAGTGGTGCCACCACTGGGGAAGTGTCCAGGGTCTTATAGAAAGCAGCCCGACAAGCATGGGGAGCAAGCCAGAAATCAGCACTTGTCTGTGGCTTCTGCTTCAGCTCCTGTCTCCAAGTCATAGTGTTTTTAATCACAGCAATAGGAACCCTAAGATACTGGGTCTTCCCACAGCAATGAAAACAATCAGGATCATCTCCCAGACTGCCCATGGGCCAACAATCCCTCAGTGAGACTCTCTTCCCAGGTGATTCCATGTGTGATTAGTTACTTTTCTTGTGGCAGTGATAAAATTCCTGAAAGAAGCCACTTAAGAGAGGAAGGTTTTATTTTGGCTCTGTAGGGAGGCAGTCCGCCATGGTGGGGAAGGTGTGGTGGCAAAGAACTAACCACTCCACCACCCCATCTCCTGATGATGTATCATAGAAATGAGTCCAGCGTGGGTACTCAGCAGGGTGTAAAAGCTTTTTTGAACATAAGAATAGACCAGAGAGTCAGATGCTGCTAGTGCACACTGCCCGTTGGGCCGCCCACACTGCCCATCTTCAGGCAGAGTCCACTAGGCTGAGTCAAACAGCAAGACCTGCAACCGGTTCTTTAGAATCTGGTTTCAAAATAAGGGTGGGGCTTCTGGTGAGAGGAGGCGGGGAGTTCCAGCTGTTAGGAAAGTGTGAAGGTTCAGAAGTGAGAACCAAGGAATCTGCTTTGGAAAATGTCACTGGGCAGCGGTCCGAATCCTTTCCGCTCCTCCAGCACGACACCGTCTCACTTAGCCAGCCCACACTGTCTTTCCCGCCCGTGTGCCATCTTCCCTGAAACCATGAGTGCTAGCGGCCACTGAGAATTATTAGCCTGTCAAGTCACTTACAGCCTAATGTCGTTGGTGTCCTGGAGCTGATGTCAGCAGTGTGAGTGTCCCCAGAGCAGAGTGAATTCCCTGAAAGTAGTGTGTCCTATAAGAGCTATAAATCCAGGACTGTCCCTGCGATGCTGCAGAAGCTTCAGACCCCTGATTTATTAGGCGGTTATCCCCTGGTGGCTGCTGCTGGCTGTGATCCCTGTCTCCACTGGACTCCGTGTGGGGTGGGGGACGGTTGGAGGAAAGACAGGAAATACAAACTCCACGTCTGATGTTTAGTCCAGTGAACGACTGCCCGCCTCCCTTGCCATCCGCGGTGGCTTGCCATGCACTCGTTCTCAGCTACAGTCTGATCTGTGTGTTTGTTTTCCCTCTCCTATTTTACAGGCATTTTGAAGGCAGACTCTGATTTTCATTTGCAGGGTCTGCCTCCCTTGCTCCACACCAGGCTCCTCAAACCTCACTGGGCTTATGGGAAGCTGGATGCGATGGAGTGACTGGACTGATTAAGTGGCTGAATGGAGAGGAGGAGGGGTAAATTGATTCTAGAAGGGCATCCTGGGAAAGCCCGAGTCGCCTTTCTGAAAGCCAGCAACCAATCTGGGGCACCCATTACCTCTCTGGCCTGGTCCTTCCCCTGCCAGCTCTAGACTGGGCCATGCTCCCGGCCATGCTCCCGCAGCCTCTAGGGAGCATGGTTGGCCTTCAGTTCTGTGAGTTTCAGTTGGCTCTGTGAACAGAGCCTGTTCCAAGACCAATGTGAGTGATTTGGCCACCTCCCTGTTTTATAAGTCCCGTTCCTGAGCTGGGTCCTACAAACATCTCCTTGCCTTTCTATCATCAGAGGCAAAACATCTGGGCCATCCTCAAGTCCTTCATGCATCTCCTCCTGCACTGAGCAGGGTACTTGGTGAGCCTCAACTTTGGGCATGGGTGAGGTGGTGACCTGGGCAGCAGTTTGAGAAAAGCATCAGAGGCCCCCTGCTCTCTTGTAGCTCCAAGCCCATTGGGGTGACCAGAACACAAGGCTTATTGCGAAACCCTCCGAGGCAATGCTTGCGTGATAAGCACCACATGTGTGGAGAAAGCTCAGCCCAGCCCTGTCTGGCTTTGCCTGGGTGGGCTGGGGTCTGGGAGGGACCCACATAAGTAAGAAGAGGGCTGCACATGCGGCTCAGTGGTAGAGTGCTTGCCTAGCATGCACAAGCCCTAGCTTCAACCCCCAACCCCACTCTCTGTCTCTGTCTCTCTGTCTCTGTCTGTCTCTCTCTCTCTCTCTCTCTCTCTCTCTCTCTCTCTCTCTCTCTCTCCTTCACAGAGAGACAGACAGACAGAGACAGAGAGACAGAGAAAGAAACTGAGAGACGAATTAGAAGGAAGGTTCTTCCAAGAACATGGGAAAGCTGTGTGACTTTGGGCAAATCATCTAATCTGTCTGGACTCAGGTTCGCTATCACTGAGGTTTTCTGAGAACCTGGGATTCTGGGCAGATATGACACAGCAGTGTGGCCTTGTTGCTGGAGTGCTCTGAGCATTTGCTGGCCTAGCAGCAGAGGCCCAGGCCAGTAGGCTTGACAAGGTCCCTGTCAGCTGACATATCTTCGCCCCATGACCTTTGGCTTGGAGAGTCAGACCTGAGAGGCTGTAAGCCTAGGCTTCAGCTCACCCGGCCACCCTTTTTACTCAGTTCCAAGGCTACAATGACAAAGAAGAAAAGGACCCTAGCCAGGATGGGGGGATGGGGTGGCGGCAAAGAAGCCGCGTGAGCAGCAGCCAGGGCAGACAAAGATGTGCTGTTTCCTCAGCTTGTGGTGTTTGTTTGCAAACAGCAGTGTTTTCGCAGGACACTGTTCCTGTGTCTTCCAGACCAACAGAGGCTGTCTGTACCGCAGCTCCTCCCTGTCACAGGCTCCATCTCTGGCCTCCACGGGCTCGATGGATCCACGTCCCCTGCTCTCTGCGCTGGCTCTCCATCCTTGCAATCTGAGCAGACTCGGCCCTCGGACAGGTAGAGAAGGCAGCATGACTTAAGAGGGAGTAGAGAGGGGCCCACTGCGACTCTGGGGACACCCAGCAGTATGTCAGGCAGGAAGTGTGTGTCAACCCCCCCCATCCCTATCCCCACACCCGCCTCTGGCAGGCTCCACAGCTCCATAGCTCCATCTGCATCTCAAATCTGGGGCCCATCAGCACTGGGAAGTCCAGACAAGCCCAGCCTCTCTGCCCTTCAGTTTTGTCTGGACCTGACAGTTATGAAAATCGAAGCAGGTAGTGGTTGAGAGCACCTAGCCCAGAGTAGTGCTTATAAGTGTTTAAACCCTAGACTGAAGCAGGGAACAGGACCATGTTTCCAACTGTGCTGTACATTTGGCTAGGAACAGTTCACTAATTTGAGCTCATTGCTACATCAGTTCTTAGCAGCCTGGTGCTAAACATTGAGCTTAGAGACAGGCTCTAGCGGGGCAGAGATCTGCTTCTACAGGTCGCAGTCTTCTTTTCCACTCTTCAAGGAAGTTCAGGACATCTTTGGGTTGGAGTGATAGTACTCAGCCCCTGAAGTCATACTGTGTTTATGGATGTCTACTTTTCCTATATACCTTACACACACACACACACACACACACACACACACACACACACACAAAACCACAAGCATTGCACCCCTACCTTAATTAGATCAGTTTCAAAGTTGTGTGCTTTCAAAGTAGGACTTGCTGACGTAGAAGGGAAAAAGTGATTCTGAGGACCGGGCGGCGGCAGCTCCAGCTTGCTGCCGTTGGAGAAACCTGTCCCAGAGTCAGCTGTGCTCATACAAAGGCCAGTAGAAACTGGTCAGCTGCTGGGCCTCCCTGCATTCTTTCCCACCTGTCACTCCTGAGTCATGGCTCATCTATCTGCTCAAGACCTTTGAGGCAAACTCCAAATATTTTGGTCCTGATTCTCCCCTATTCATTTTCAAATATCCAAATAATAAGCTGAGAGATGTTCCAGTACACCAGGAAGACATGGGGTCTTGGGAAACCTTTGTAGCTTTCGATAGATTGAATATAGGGGAGGACAGTGTGTGCAGTGTTGGGGCAGGGTAATGCAAAATGAAAATCCACTCATGTGATGCAAAGGAACCAACGTCTGGGCCTTTGAATTCAGGCGTGCACATCTGCTTCATGGTTCAAACCCACCCAGGGCATCTGAGCTCCACACTCATATACTAGTGGCCATAGTTCAGATCAATGTCCTCCCTGGATTGAGGGGACCAAGTCCTATCTCCTGGGCTTGTGAGGCTTGAATGAGATGAGAAGGCAGAGGTGTTGACTGGGGACCTGCCCTAAGGTTGGTGATCAGTAGCTGTAATGACACACATAATCTAAGCCAATAATGTCTCCATCCTTCTAGCAGTAAAACCCAAAAGCCATAGAGTCCTCTTTCCCCTCACATCCCACATCAAAACCATCAGCAAATCTTGCCTTTCAGACATGGTGGCACATGCCTTTAACTCCAGCACTTGGGAGGCAGAGGCAAGCCGATCTCTGAGTTCAAGGCCACCCTGCTCTACAGAGCTAGTTCCAGGACAGCTAGGGCTACATAGAGAAACCTGGTCTTAAAACAAAACAAAAAAACAAAAAATCCTGCCTTCTTTTCCACTACCCAGGACCCCCCACCACTTCTCACTGCTTGCTGTTACTCCTCCCAGGCAGGCCTAATCTGTCACCCCTCACCCAAGCTGTCATAGAAGCTTCCCATAGTATTTCCCATTGCCTGTCAGTCCTTTCTCAATATAGAAGCCAGGGCGACTACAACCCTCTGGTGGCTCCCTACTTCCTTCTTGAAAGCCTATTCGGTATCTGGAAAGACAGCCCATTGTAGCAGGAATCTTAAAAGTTTATTAATAAAATCAAACCTGAACCAGGTATTGGGGTGAACGCTGGAAGATCAGAGAGACAGAACAAGCCACAGCTACCTCACCTCGCTGGATCCTCAGCTGGTCCTGTTTCCTCAGACTGGAAGCCTCTGAGTCCTCATCCAGAATGAATCTCAGCTGAACTGCTGCTAGAAGCCTGAAAGCTTAACCAGCCAAATGCTTAGCCAGCCAAATGCTTCTAGTTCCTGGTCTTCACGCCTTATATACCTTTCTGCTTTCTACCATCACTCCCTAGGATTAAAGGCTCGAGTCACCATGCTTGGCTGTATCCTTGAACACTTGGATTTCTGCCTCTGGAATGCTAGGATTAAAGGCGTGTGCTACCACTGCCTATCCTAAGTATCTAGTGGCTTTTCTGTTCTCTGACCCCAGATAAGTTTATTAGGGTACACAATATTTTGGGGAACACAATACCACCACATTCCACATGCCCACTGCTCATCTCCAGGACAATCTCTCAACTCCTCTGTCCCACCTTTGCTGTCGTTTGCTCTTCCTCAACACTTAAGACAGGTCTCCTTGGTATGGGGTAATGTTTCCCAATGCCAGTTTGATTCAGTCTCCTCTTCCCTACACATTGGGCATTTGCCACTGCAGTTACTACTTCTGTCTGCCTCAACCCAGAAACCCTCATTCCCTGCTTTTCTCACACTTCTTAGCACATTCCCACACAAGGCAGGACTTCCTGATTTGATCTCTGTGTTGTCTGATGCATCTCCTAGAACTCACCAGGATCCCTGTGTGGATGAGGCAATCTCACAAGAAGTCTAGGAAGTGGCTTAGGCAACCTGTTTCTCCCAATGGCAAAACCCCCCAGCTTTTCTCCAGAAAAGGTGTGATCTCAGCAGGTACTTGGCCAGGCTTGGGGAGGCAGTGAACAATGGCTCTTCTGTCCCTTGGTGTCTTCCTCTTTAAGATTTTGCCACCTGGGAGCCAGATGCACACCTAACTACAAACCCATTCTCTAGGTCCACTCTGCACAGCTGAGGCCAATTGCACACACACACACACACACACACACACACACACACACACACAAACACACTTCCTCGAAGGGAAAAAAAAAAAAAAGGAAAAGCAGCCTAGTCAATACAAGCATAAAGCTTATGAAGTACAGTTTCTGGTCCAGTCCTCAGAGCATACACACTCTGTCTTGTTTCCAGTGCCTTTCTAAAGAGGCTATGTTCTTGTATCAGAGGCCTGGCCAGGCTCTCTATTCTGCCTTTCTGTCCTCCTTCCCCAAGACTTCACCTTCCACCTGCTTTCTATCTCCCACCTTCTCCTCCTGCCCTGGTCCCGGAAACCATGTGCCTGGGGTCCACTTCTTCAGGACAGTAGTTTCTTCTATGGAAATAGTACTTTTTGCCTTGAAGTATAGACAGAATAATTGATAAAATGGGCTTTGAAACTTTCAAAGTTTTGCACAAACCTAAGATTAATGGGAGGCTGTACAGTTGAGATCAGGGCCTATCCAGAGCCAGCATAACAAAGAAACCCAAACTAGAGGACCAAAGGGGCCATACGACCAGTGTGTGTGCAAAACTCACTTTCCTTGAGGTAGGTCGCTTTTGCTAGGGACTTACAATAGGACCAGAGTGGATCAGAAACCTGCATTTTATATACCTGACAGCACTATATTTTTTAAGATTCATTTTTACTTATGTCTCTCTCTCTCTCTCTCTCTCTCTCTCTCTCTCTCTCTCTCTCTCTCTCTCCCTGTGTGTGTGTGTGTGTGTGTGTGTGTGCGCGCTCGCGTGTGTGTGTGCGTGCGTGTGCATGAGCCGAGGTGTCAGATCCTCTGGAACTGGGGTTACAGGCATTTTTGAACCACCTGACATAGATGCTTAGAATAAACTTAGGTCCTTTGGAAGAGCAGCATAGGCTCTTACCTACTGAGTCATCTCTCCAGCCCCAGCTTGTGATTCTTACACTGACTGTGTTAAACATTGACTCATTGATCTTCTGCCTACCCGGCTGTAAGTGAATAGGAACTGTGGAAGCTGACACCGTCTGAAAGCAAGTTCACAGACAGTTATTAATAACAAAGCAATGCTTAGAGGGGGGACAAGGGCCCTATCAGGGGAACTTGTCTTAGTGGAGGGCATCAAAAAAGGGCTTTTCTGAGGAGGTGCGTTTGAGCTGAGAACGCCTTGCAAGGCATTGGTTAATTCTAAAACTTCCCAGATACCAAGTAGATTCCCCATATGCAGTACCCAAGAAACTGCACAGTGTGACCTGGAGCCCCTCGGCCACACAGGGCCACAAGTAAGGGGCAGGTAAGGGGACGGGATGTCCTGAGAGTGCAGCCCAGGCTGAGGCTCCAGGAATCTGAGGACTGTTCTTCAACCCTCCTGACCCTGCCCATCCCCCAGCATACCCCTGAATACACTGAGCCACTGGGACAGGACAGCAAGGTTCTGGCAGCTCAGCCACCCGTGGACGCAGAAGGGCAGGGCCCCATGACCTCATTGCAATGGTGTCTTACAGCCCTGCCAGCAGGAAAAGAATATAAACAGGGAAAAGTCCCCCAGTACTCTCCAGGCTTGCTGAGGAAGACTGGGGCTTTGCAGACTCCTGCAGACAATGTGCCTGCTCAGGAGGCCTGAATGGAATTTGGAATTCGAAAGTACTTGTTTCTCTGCAGAAAAAAATTCCAAAGATTGCTCAACATTCCTTTGACTCCAGGAGCAGAGTTTGGCAGCAGCCATTGAAAGCCTGAGGAATGGGAGCCTGTGGGTGTGCCTTGCAGTACTGGCCAGGACAGTTGGGGGAATAGCCCCTCTGCCCTTCTCCCAGGGGGGTGGGGGAGATGAGGAAGAGGGCAGGGATTTGAAGTTCTTGCCCTCCCGATGGGGGAGCTGCCATGTTCCTAAGCCAGTCAGAGACTGGGAACCCAGACTCTCTGGCTCTCTGCAAAGCCGTTTTCATAGCTGTCAAGAGCCATGGGAGTAGCTCACTCCCGCGTAGACTTCTGTGGTTGCCAAGCAGATGAGCTCCCTCTCTCCAGCTCTGCTTGATACTGGCAGATACTGGCTGACATGCCTCCTCCTCCAGGAAGCCTGCTCCCTTTCTGGGTTGAAATGCATCTGTCAGCACCTCTAGGCTCTTACAATATGACGCATACTGTAGCTGTTTCTAGAAATGTCTCCCCTCTATCCCAAGGGAAAAAAGGGAAAGTAGGACCCTTTTTGGTCCATGTTTGTAAAATCCTACAGGGTCCAGTTGGCAAGAGATCTGGATTCCAACATGTTCACTGCAGCATTGTTCAAAACAGAGGAAAATGGCAAGTTATCTAAATAGTGGAGAACAAGATTAAATTAAGTATTGAATAAGTTAGAGTGCATCCTCCTGATCCACATGCCAGAATGCTAAGTAGCAGCTGGCAATTTAATTTTAAAAAATACAAAAAGATGGGAAATACTTAAATTAGCAAATCATACTATCCACTATTAATATTTTAGTGTTTACTTATTTTCTATGTAGATTTGAAATATAGTGAGATCCTCCGCTATGTGATATGTATGATGATAAATGCTAAACTGTAGTAAGTGTGGAGGCTATATCATTGTGGAAGAAAAAACAGCCTTTGGAGTATAGGTATGAGGCTATATTATCATAAAAAGTACAATACAAGGCTAGGCAATGGTGGCCAAAGATAGACAGACTAATTTAAGAAAAGCTGGCAAGAAGCAAGCCAAGCTAAGGCCAGGCATTTATAATTAAGAATAAGCCTCCAAGCAGGGCGGTGGCAGTGGCACACGCCTTTAATCCCAGCACTTGGGAGGCAGAGCCAGGTGGATCTCTGTGAGTTCAAGACCAGCCTGGTCTATAGAGTGAGATCCAGGACAGATGCCAAAACTACACAGAGAAATCCTGTCTCCAAAACAAAATAAGCCTTCGTGTGTGATTTATTTGGCAGACCCCCAAAGAGAAAAAGAGCAAAAACAAACAAACAACAACCTACTTACTTATTTGAATCAGGGTTTCACTGTACAGCTTAGGCTGGCCTGAAACCCTCAGTCCTCTGGCTCCAGGCTCCCACCATGTGTTGAGATTCCAAGAGTGCATCACAAAGCCCTGTTTTATATCAGTGCTTAAAAAAAGCAGTTGTCCTCATCCTTGATTTTCCTACTCCTTTATCCAGGGAGAGCAAAATGTTTTTGATATTATTGAAATGTATTTCCAAAATTTCCTCCAGAGAAGTTGTTCCAATTTGCACTCTACAGCTAATGAGAGTATGTGGCCTGCTGCCCTGTCAAGGGCTGGGGAGGCATTTCTTCGCTGTTAAAACCGGTGAATGGATTTGTGATCTCAGCCAGTGGACAGTGATGGGGTTAGGTGGCTGCTTTGGAGTAGGAAATTAGATCTTGAGAAAGCAGGGCTGGTGATATTGAGGTCCTTTGCTTAACTGTGTATTAAGATATGGAATGTTTTAGTTGTTCAAGTGGGGGAAAGAGAATTGGGGTCAGGAGGCTAGAAACTGGCTTTGGAAATACTGCACATTCAAAGCAAAGTCCACATAAAACCCAGTGGATAAATAGCCAAAAAATTTTTTTTTCCTTCTCCAAAGAAAACCTGCAAATAGTTAAAGAAAATATCAGTTTCAGCATTTCATTCATTCTACTGGAAGAAAAAGAATATAATTCAGAATTTTTTGTAATTTTAAAGGGGGGAGTTAGGAGTGAGTCACATATAGCCTGGAAGAAGAGAAGTGTAGAAAGAGCCTTACGGGCTGACAACACTGTCATCTTTTTTTCTCTACAAGTCACTATTCGGTGGTATTGTCATATGGGAGGAAACCGGGGGGTGAGGGGTGCAGAGCTACGACTCAGGCACCTCTCCACAGGGTTAGTGTCTTAGTCAGGGTTTCTATTGCTGTGATAAAACATCATGACCCAAAGAAACTTGGGGAGAAAGGGGTTTATTTTGGCTTCTGGTTCCATATCACAGTCCACCACCAAAGGAAGTCAAGGCAGGAACCCGGAGGCAGGAATTGGAGTACGCACCACAGAAGAGTGCTGCTTACTGGCTGGCTCCCCATGGCCTGTTCAGCTTGCTTGTTTACAGCACCAGGACCACCAGCCCAGGAGTGGCATCACTGGCAGAGAGCTAGGATCAAGAAAACGCACCACAGGCTTTCCCACAGGCCAATCTGGTGGGGGCATTTTCTTAATTGAGGTTCTCCTTCTAAAATGACTCTAGCTTTTGTCAAGTTGACCAAAACCTGTTTTTGTACTTAAGGTCAGAAATCTCAGGGAAGGACTGTAATCGACCTCAATCAATCAGCTGTTGCCTGAGGGTGAGCTGTGAAGATTGTTCACTGTAGATCAGTCAAGGGTGGCTTCTTTTAGCCAGTATTAATATAAAGGCTCTGGAGACAGAATTTAGGAGAACGGAGCCTGTATGTAACTCATGTGATTAGTTTCATAATTATTTTTAACTTCTTGTGCTCTGCTCCGGGAAAATTCCTCAGTTCCATTTTCCAAAGCTCTAACTATTTGTTCAACTGTGTCCTATCCTTAGCCTCCCATCTGTTCAGACCCTGCAGTCCTCACTTCCGGGCTTCTTTACGTTTCTCTTTCTGTTCACACACTCTCCTAATTCCTTTGCTCGGCTCTTGGCTGTTTTATAACCATTTTCAAGTTGCTCTACAACTTTCCTTTCATCTGGCGGGAGCTCTCTTGTTGCTTTTGTTGGCAGGCTTCACGCTTTCCTGTTTCTTTTCCATGGAGATGTTTGTTTCTTTTGAAGTGAAATGTGGCAGTATGATTCTTTTCTCTTTCATGAGGGAAGCAGCTTAGAGTGATGGTTGGAGCTCAGGTTCCAGAGCTACAACTCCCCAGTGCTCAAATTTTGGCTGTGTGACTTCTGACTAAATAGGTGCAGTTTGTGTGTGTGCGTGTGCGTGAGTGTGTGTGAGTGTGTGCGTGTGTGTGCGTGTGTGTGTGTGTGTGTGTGTGTGTGTGTGTGTGTGTGTTTTAACAGAATCTTGCTGTTTAGGCCAGGCTGGTCTTAAATTCACTAAGTACCTCTGCCTGACCTTGAGCTTGATATTGTCCTGCCCATCTTAGCCTCTCGAGTACTGGGATTACAGGTATGCAGCATTGTGCCTCTCTCTTGGCAGTTTTCTTCATCTCTTTGAGCTTTAGTTTCATCTAAACACCTATTGGTTATATTTTTGTTGGGGGAACAGTACTGACTGAGTGAATGAAATAAGGAGATGGAAGAAAAGAGTGGGTTTGGGTGTGTATGGAAGTGGTGGGTGCTTGAAGCATGTGCATAGAGGGTCGTTTGGTAACAAGTCCAAGTCCAGGATTCCTGGTTATGTCTGACCTCTGGGTCAAGTCTTTGTGTAGCTTCTCTATTACAACTACCAACTGACTCTAACACACCTAGTATACAATGCTGGTGAGAAACAGGGCAGTTGTCATACATGCTAGCCTTTACAATTTGTGGAAAGGAAACTACTTTCAGTGGCTCCTGGTCCAACCTTTAAACACACCCAGCTGGATAGGGATGGTGAGGTCATAGTCTGTGAGCATTCCTGTAGCTGAAGTTTTCCTGGCCCTGCCTGGCTCCTGCAGCCCTGCAGCTGCTTGGACCCAAGTAAACACACAGAAGCTTATATTAATTAAACTACTCGGCCATTAGCTCAGGCTAACTATTGACTAGCTCTTACACTTAAATTAACCCATAATTCGTATCTATGTTTAGCCATGTGGCTTGATACCTTTTGTCACTTCTGCCTTCACATCCTGCTTCCTCTGTGTCTGGCTGGTGACTCCTGATTCAGCCTTCCTGTTCCCAGAATTCTCTCTGCTTATCCTGCCTATACTATACTTCCTGCCTGACTACTAGCCAATCAGCATTTTATTTATCAACTACATCAGAGCAACACACATTCACAGCATACAAAATGACGTTCCCATCATTTCCCCTTTTCTTTCTATTTAAAAGGAAGGTTTTAACTTCAACATAGTAAAATTATATATAACAAAACAGTTAGCAAGCAAAAATTACAGTTACAATCGGCGTTTTATTTATCAACCAAATTAGAGCAACACACATTCACAGCATATGGAATGACATTCCCATCACATTCCAGTATCCTGGACAAGGAGTAAGTCCTTGCATCAATCAGAATGGCCCTCCAGGTGTCTTTTATTGAGATAATTTCCTTTGCTCATATCTTTAAGACTTCTTATGAGTTGACAGTGAAGATTCCCTTGCCCATGGCTGCACTATCTCAGAAATCAAACCACTACCTGTTGGTTTGGATACCTTTAAATTGCCTCAGGGCAGAATTTCCCAAACTTGCTCCATAATATAAATCTCTTGGGAAGTGTGATAAAAATACAGATTTCCGATCACAGTCCAGATCCACTGACTGTTCAAGGGAGGTGCCTTGGCATCTGCATTTTTAATGATTATCTGGGAAAGTTTAGGAAATAACAAAGGGTGAGCACTACACACTTCAGTTTGGCAGGCTTGGGAGTTTTTGAAGAACTAAACCCTTAAATCTTTCACCATGTAACTGACTTTGATTTGGTGGTAGTCATGGGTGATCTACTGGCCAGTAGCCAACTCTAGAACAGTTGACCTGGGAGCTGTATCAGCACAGGCCAGTGACAGTCGCTCTAGGGTGGCCGCCATTCCCTGGGGATCAGCAGGAAACAGTGTCAAGGAAAGGCAGGGCTGTCTCCAGGACTGGGACTTTTGCTCCTCTGGAGTGGGGTGGGGTGAGGACAGCATGGTAATTCCCTGACGGAAAGGGAGGGTGCAGCATAATGTGCTTGTCAGTTGCATTTTTTACCAGGTGTCGTTAGTCCAAGTTCCAGAATTCTATGGCATCTTCATGGGTGCAGATCTTCAATGTCTGGTGGCAATTAGACTTTGGCTATTCAATAGAAGATATGGTTATAAACAAATGACATGACTTAGTCATTTATGGCTGTTGGCTGCTAAGAAAAAGACCTCTTTTAATACTGTATCTGTCCAGAGGATAACTGAGTCTTGCTTCTCTGGGGACAGTCTTTCTCCTTCTTTCTCTCTGTCCCCCTCATATTATTATATCAAATCTCCTAAGCACATAGTTTAGGATCTGGGGATGGTCATGGCCAGTCCATTTTTCCCTATCGTGATTCAGTCCTGTGGAGTTCATCCATTTCCATACCCCACCTCAAGCTCCTATTTCTGTATTAAGATTATATTAGTAGGAAGGAAGGGGGCTGGAGAAGTGACTCGGTGCTTAGGAGCTCTTGCTGCTCTTACAGGGGACCCAAGTCCAGTTCCCAACACCCATGATGGATGGCTCATAACTGCCTGTAAATCCAGTTCTAGAGGACTGGACCCCTCTGGCCTCAATGGGCACAAACACACACACAAACACACACACACACACACACACACACACACAGATAATAATAATAGTAAAAAATCTTTCTTTTAAAAACCAATGTACTAGTGGGAACTGCAGAGGTGGCTGGGGGCGGGAGGGGGGGGTGTCGAGTGCTTATTCAGCATTCGTGAAGCCTTAGGTTTGCTCTCTAGCACTATATAAACTGGGCACAATGGCACACACACACACACACACACACACACACCTGTAATCCCAGCACTTGGAGGGTGGAAGCAGGAGGATCAAAAGTCTAAGGTCATCTTCAGTTACACATGAAGTTCAAGGCCAGTCTAGGCTACAGGAGATAGTCAGAAACTAAAAAACCAAGAAAACCTTAGTGGTAAGTGATAGAAACAAAACTGAATTTCTTTTGGTAAAAGATGTTCAGTGAAAGGGTCACAGCCAGAAGAGCAGAGTGTCCCCACCTCCATCCTTGTTTCCCTCTGCTCATCCCACCCAGTTCCTGGACAGGCTTGGTTCAGAGAGCACGATGTGACTCTTCTGGAAGTTGCACTGACTCACCTCTTCCCCAGGCACCCACAGAGCTACAAGATTGGGGACATTTTTCTCCCTCTGGTTGCAGAATTTTAAATGACACGAAATGCTCTGTAAGGCTCAGTTTGGCTCCTTATCCAGCTTTATTTTGTCCATATGCTTAGAAGAAGCATTTCTTAGGAGGAGCTACTTTCTGAGTAGACAACCAATAGATATACTCTATTCCCAATAAAAAATACACATTAAAATGACAATCAATACTATTGGAATGAAATGAATCCCCAATGCTGGTGTATTATCCTCTGTTGCTGTGGTAACAAGCCATTACCAATCTACCGGCTTCAGACAACACAAACTTAATGTCTTTCCAGCTCTGTGGTCAGAAGTCCAATAGAGGTTTCATGGGGTTATACAGGTGGCTTTCTGGAGGCTCTTGGGGAGAATCCAGTTTCTTAAGATATTTTTTTTAGCTTTTGAAGGTTTTCCAAATTCCTTGACTTCTGACCCTTTCTTTCATCTTTAAAACCAGCTACTCAGTTGGAGGAGTTCTCGAACAGCTGTCTCTGTGGGTCTCTTTAGACTCCCTCTTCTCCTTTGGTAGACCCTTGTGAATACAACAGGCCCATCTGGACAGAGCCTGTTGATAAACTATCTCACCACTTGCCATGGTGGTCTAGTCATAGAGGTTAGGAGTGGACAGGTGCTGTGATTTGAATATGATTTCATTGTGACCCCATATGAAGGAAGCTTGACCTCCAGTGTCAATGTTGAGATGACATAGGACTGTTCGGAGGTAAGACCCGATGAGAGGGGTGGAAGCTTGGGTTGTGCCTTCACAGAGGATTGCATAGTTCTTATAGGACCCAGGTGTTGCTCTGGCTTCCTGTCTCACTATTGGTCTCTATCCGTTGCACAAACTCCCACCGTGGTGTTATCATGATGTCACCCAGTCAAAGGGTACTCACCAGAGGACAAATCAATGTAGTCACCCAATGTTGGACTTCTAGACTCTAAAACTGTTAGCTAAATAACCTCTCCTTTAAGAAAAAATAAACCACAGTTGAGTATTTTGTTACAGCAGCAGAAAACTTACTGACACAATATGTCTTTAGGGGTAGGTAGGAACGGGGAGCAAGTGGTCTCTCTACTGCCATTGGTAGGCGTATATTGTGTGGAACCTCTCAGTTCTCAGGAAGGATATAAAGTTCATGAAGCTTCTGTGAAGCAAACTGGTGGTTTGGAAAATAAGCTGTAAAATGTATTTGTTCAGCCAATGTTTCTAATCCTCTATTCTCAAGAAGTAAAGCTAACTCTATGCTTGTGAGTGTGGGTGGTCGTATGGTGAGTTATACACTGAAGTGCTCATCATTGCCTTACTCATTACCACTTTCCCCAAAAAACTGGAAACAACCCTACTGTCCAGTTTCAGAAACGCTAAGTAAATCAAATCATGCCTATATAAGGAAATAGTATGCTGACAGTAAAAATTATATTCATGAAATAAAAATACACATATGTCCTAATGTTAAGTCAACTCAGTTTTGTTGTGAACATAAAACAGATAAAAAATATAAAAATAAACTCTATGAGAACAAAAAAGAATATAAAATAATCATAGTCTCAGTATGAGCTCAACTATATAAAATAAATTACAGAGAGGCCTGGGAGGGAAAATGTGTTTAGCCATGGAAGGTAGCTATGACTGGCAGGATTATTTATGGGTAATTTTTTTCTCTGTGTGTACCTTTTAAAATAGTTTTAATTATTGTCAAATTGTGTTTGTCATAATCCATGTATCATGACACACGTCCAGTCCAGTCCAGTGTGGCCATTTGCATTTATTGATTAGTTACTTTGCTAGTTATTTTGATCATGGAATAAAGTACCCAGAACCCCACACCCTAAACACATCCCTAACCATTTGTTCACTCTTGTTCTAACTCCCACAGCTCTGCACATTCAAGGTAGAACCATGACCATTATATGTGTATCTTTTCTCTGCTTTTCTTTCCGTATAGCTTCATTGTGTACCATGAGAATATATAATACATACCTTGTAAAATCCTCTCACTTTTCACTGAGGGTCACTTGAGGAACGAATGGTGGGAAGAAAGGGTTTTCAGTGTTAGACCAAAGGAATTATTCTAGACTCAAGTGGGGAGTGTCGATATCATAGTAATTGGCATAATACTAATAATAATAATCCTCAAACCATCTTCATTAGCTGCTTTTTCTAATCATTGTGACAAAATACCAGACAAAAGCAACTTAAGGTGGAAGGGTTTATTAAGATGGAAGGGTTTCTTTTGGCTGTTTGAAGGCACAGTCTATCATAGCGAGGACAGCACGGCTTACAGAAATGTGAGGCCTATGGTTGCATTGTGTCAGCAAGCAGAGAGAGATGAATGCCGATACTCAGCTGGCTTCCTCCCCTTTCCCCTTCTTATTCAGTTCAAGGTTCCAGTCCATGGAGCCATCTATAGTGGGCCTTCAACCTCAGCTAAACTTCTCTGGAAAACACCTTCACAGACACACCCAGAAGTGTTTCACCTGGGTGGTTCCAAATCCAGTCAAGACAGTGAATATTAATTGTCACACTGTCTGCACTTATTTTGATATTATCCAAAGTTGGTTCCAAGGGTGTAATTCAGTTTCTGCCTATGTGGTCTCATCTCACATTCTTGGTGAAGTGGAATGAAGTGATGTTGACCTTCCTTGAGGACAGGACCCTTTTCTGTGGTCTCATCCTCTGGTCCATCTGAAGATGCTGAAGATGGTACAACGGCTTCCTTGTAGAACTCAATGGACCCACCTGGAGCCTAGATGAGAAAGTCAAGGCCTCTAGCACAAGCTTCATCTAGGTCCTAATAATTCTAGGGCTTCCAGGTTGACTTGTGTTTGTGAGTTTGATTTCTTGTCTCTTAAACACTAGGTGAACGTTTCACTAGGATAGGGCTGGGGAGGTGGTGCAATGGGCAAAGCACTTGCCACAAAGGTGTTAGGGCCCCAAGTTCACATAAAGTTGGACGTGGTAGGGAGAATTTGTAATCACAGTGCTTCTGTGGTCAGATGTGGAAGGGAGAGATAGAATCTTTAGAAGCTTGTGAACCATTCAGCCTATGCACACAGCGGTAAGCAATAAGACACCTGGTTCAAACAGAATAGACACCTGAGGTTGTATTTTGATCTCCATGTACATGTAGCAGCATGTGTACATATGCATTCATACACACACACACACACACACACACCATACACACACACACACACACCATACACACACACACACACACACACACACACACACACACACACGCATACACACACTCCACCGGGAGAACTCTTCTAAGTACCAGCTGTCTGACTCTGGAACAGTCTGCCTTCTGAGGACTCCTGCCAGAATTCATTTGAGGAATTTTATAAAAATGCAGATGCCTAGGGCCTGCTCACCCCCAGAAGATCCCATAAGGCCATGTCAGGCGAGTTAAAACATTCCCCTGAGACACGACAAGCTCTCTTCCTTCGGAATCACAGCATCAGATGTCTGGCCAAGGCCCACCCCTGTCTTGGTCTTCGTGGGATTATTTCAGCATGCTGTGTCAGGAATCAAGTGTTCACATCTTGCTTTCTCATGCTTCCCAGCAGATTGATATTCCCCTTGTTACTGTTAGGAAAACAGCCAGATGCCCTGGAGAGCTGTTGGCATCGGCTGGATCTCAGCGACTCCTGTAGCTCCTTTAGTTCTCTTTGTCTGTGTCTCTGTCTATCTCTGTCCACCCCTACCCCACCCTATTTCAGATGAGCCCATAGGCCAGAGTCGTTCATTTCCTTGCCTTTCCTCTTTCCCACTGGGTTATGTGTATTCTATTTGATGATTCAGATCCTCACCCCCCATTTTTTAGACACAAGAGATAAAGGAAAATTTCTCTTCAGTTAGAACAGTCTTGAAGAAAGAACATATTTAAGAGACAATCAGCATAATGGACAAGAGCCAGGATTCCAGAGCCAGAGTTCAAATCCTAGCTGAGTAAATACAGACAAGTCATATGATCTCTGCACTTCTGTTTCCACATTTGTCAGTGAGGATGATGATCACCATAGTCTTTCCTTGGGGTCTCGGAATGATTCAGTGAGATAGTGATTTATCTAGAACAGTGTCTAGGCTAGACCTATGGGTTCCATGTCCAGGAACTCAACCAACCTTGGATTAAAAATATTTATATAGGCTGAAGGGTGGTGGTGGTGCATACCTTTAATCCTAACACTCAGGAGGCAGAGGCAGGTGGATCTCTGTGAGTTCCAGACTAGCCTGTTCTACACAGTGAGCTCCAGAATAGCCAGGACTACATAGAGAAACCCTGTGTCAAAAAACCAAAAGAAAAGAAAATATTGGTATGTTTGTGATATGTATGCATGTGATATGTACATATGTGTTCATGTGGATGTGTGCATGTAGAAGCCTGAGGTCAATGTTGAGTATCTTCTAAATTGTCCACCTTATTTTTTGAGCCAGGATCTTACTGAACCTGGAGCTCACTGACTTGCCTAGACTGGTTAGCCAATGAGCTCCAGGGATCTGCCTGTCCCTGCCCTTTTTCCCCTAGTTTTTTGTTGGGTGCTGGGAATCTGAACTCAGATCCTCATGCTTGCACAGAGGCATTTGCCCTGTCGAGCCATCTCCTAGCTCATCAAAAAATGCTTTTTAAATTGAAGCCACACTCAACATTGATACACAAACCTTTTTTTTTTCCATTAAGCAATGCAGAATAACAACTCTACATAACATTTATATTGAATTAGCTATCTAATTAGTCCTTTTTTTGTTGCTCTGATAAAATATCCCAACAAAAGCAACATAATGGTTTGTAGGTGGAAGTTTTTGTCCCACAAGCCACTTCCAAGTAATCCCACAGAGACTTACTATTAATTATAAATGCTCAGCGAATAGCTCAGGCTTGTTACTAGCTAATTCTTACATTTCAATTAACCCATATTTTTATCTATGCTTTGCCAAGTGGCTTGGTACCTTTTCTCAGTACGGCATGTCCATCTTGCTTCTCTCTGTATCTGCTCACTTCTCATGACTCCATCCTTCTTCCTCTCAGCATTCTTAGTTTGGCTCTTCCACCTAAGCTTATCCTATCCAGCTATTGGCCAGTCAGCTTCTTTGTTAAACCAATCACAGTGGCATATATTCACACAGTGTAAAGGAATATTCCATGGAGGTTTATTTGGACTTACAGGTCCAGGGTGTCTATCATGGTGGGGTAGTCCTGTGGCAGGTGCTCAAGCTCACTGGTCACATTGCATCCATGGTAAGGAAGCAGAGAACACTGGTGGGACTCATCTAGCTTTCTCCTTTTTATTCAGTTCAAGACCCAAGCCTAGGGAGTGGTGCTGCCCATATCTGAGGTGAGTCTTTTCACCTCAGTTAACCTAATCATGATAATTCCTCAGAGAGGTACCCAGAGATTTGTCTCCAAGACACTTTTCAGGTCCTGTCAAGTTGACAATATTAACAGTCACAGGCATCCTAATTTATCTAGAGATGATTTAAAGTTTACAGGAGCCTTTACATGGGTTATATTACCTGGGTAACATTATCTGTTCTCTTCAATATAAGGGACTTCCACATCCATGGATTTTAGCATAGGGGTAGGAGTGTGGGGTTCTGGAAACAGCTCCTGCCCCAGTACACAGATCTGTGACTGTGTGGTAAGTATGGCAGTTCCTCATCCTGCAGATGCCACAAAAATGTTTCATTGGCTTTATGAGTGCAATTCTAGTGACTAGAGTCCTTTGTGGTGCAGAAGGGACGGTGGTTCCACTGGAGGAAATGGATTTTTAAGAAGGTAAGAAATCTGCATGAGTCAAAAACCTGAAAAGAGACTATGGCTAAAAAGGGAGAGAAATCTCTAAAACATGAAATTCTCGTTGGACAATCACACATTCACCAAGGAAACAGGCCTGGCTCCTTCCTCCTCCCCATTTCCTATGAATTCTGTGCTGGTAAACCCTGGATCTATCTTATTCCTCTTTCCCATTCACTCCCGCAGCACCCACTCCCATTCAGGGCCACCTTCCTTTCCCCACTGAGCCACGATTAGCTGCCCTCCCATGTCCACTTTGGCCCCTTCAGTATTCCAGTGTATCCTCCACGCCCCAGAAATACAAATGTAGGCCAGGGAGGTGGCTCAGCAGACAATCGTACTTGCCACCAAGAGTGATGACCCGAGTTCTGTCTGTGTGTCCCGCATGGCAGAAGGGCAGGAACAACTCCCACAATGTTTTCTCTCTTTTTGCCTTTTTAAAAAAATTAATTAATTAATTCTTTTGAGACAGGGTTTCTCTGTATAGCTCTGGTTGTCTTGGAACTCGATCTGTAAACCAGGCTGACCTTGAACTCAGAGACCTGCTTGCCTCTGCCTCCAGAGTGCTGGGATCAAAGGCCTGCACCACCACTGCCCAGCCCCCACAGTCTTTTCTAATCTGCACACGTGTTGGCGGTTCATACGTACCCCACCCCTAGTAAATAAATGACTGTTTATAAAGTTTGAAATACAAATCTAGTTGTATTCTCACCACTGATATCTTGTCACCATAACCTTAAATCTACTTGGGGGGGGGGCGGGGTCTCAACACCTCCAGAATAAAGTAAAGCCTTAGCAGCTCACCAGAGCCTGCAGAGTCTGGGCCACAATTGTCTCTCCTTCCCACCAAGTCTTTCTGGAATGCTCATGATGCCTTCCTTCAGTCCTGCATCGTGCCGAAGCTTCCCTAGGCCAGAGGGCCTCTGCAAGTATTATTCTCTCTCTGCAACCTGTTTCTCTTTCCTTCACCCCTTGAAAAAATTAGTAGGCTTTGTTTTTTTAGAGCACTTTTCATGTTTCATAAAAAGGGTGGGGGGAGACAAAGAGTTTGCGTACATCGTCTTGCCCAGTCCCATCCCCATACACAGCCTCTACCTCCACCAACACTGTGACACTGTGATGCTGTCACACTGTCACACTGCAGTTTGTTAAGTCAGTGACCCCACATTCACACACTGTTGCTACCTGAACACCACAGTTTAATTTACATCAGTGCTGACTGTATTTACATTCTGTGGGATTAAACAACCGGGCTATGGCAGGCACCCTATAGCAGTGGTTCTCAACCTTCCTCATGCTGCGACCTTTAATACAGTTCCTCATGTTGTGGTGATCCTCAATCATAAGATTATCTTTGTTGCTACTTCCTAACTGTAATTTTGCTACTGCTATGAATTGTAATGTAAATATCTGTGTTTTCTGATGATCTTAGGTGACCCCTTTGAAAAGGTCATTTGAACCAAAGGGGTCTTGACCCACAGGTTGAGCACCACTGCCCTGTAGCATCATATAGAATCTTTCACTGTTCTAAAAGTTCCTTGTTCTCCACATATGTACCCTTCCTTCTCCTCAGACCTCTGATGAGTACTGATCTTCTTACTACCTCCACAGTTTTGCCTTTTCTAGAGCAGTCTATCACTGGAAAAATATACTCTATAGCTTTCCAGATTGGCCTCTTTCCCTCAGTGATATGCTTCTAAGATTCCTGCTTATCTCTGTGGGGTAGTAACTCATTTCTTTGTCATCTGCATAATAGTTCGTTGCAGGAATGCATCCGTTTATCCTTTCTCTTGTTAAAGGACATCGCTGATGCTTTCAGGTCTTGACTGTTATAAACACAGCTGCGATAAACATCTGTGTGTAGATTTTTGTACAGATGTAAGTTTTCAGCTCCCTTGAGCAAATACCAAGAGGGAGCGAGCCTGCTGGGTCATTTGGCAAGAGTGTGTTTGGTTTTGTAAGAGACTACCAAACTGTCCCTCCAAGTGACTGTGACATCTTTCATTCTCACCAGCGGAAAGTCAGAGTCTCGTTTCTGCACATCTTCTCAGGCATATGGTGTTGTCGATGTTTTGGGTTTAGCCATTCTACTTTGTGTATAACATTGTGGTCTTTATGTGTCTAGAAATAGAACCTTACATACTAACTAGTCAAGTTCTCTGTTGCTGAACTACACCTTCAGCCCCACCATTACTGTTTTAACTAGCCATTTTCTAAAGATTACACATAAACACCTTTTCACACATAAACACCATCAGTGCATCCTCTTCAATTCAAATTCTGTTCAGATCATTCGCACCTCCCCCACCCTCCCTTTGTTTGTTTGTTTGTTTGTTTGTTTGTTTGGGACAGGGTTTTTCTGTGTAGTCCTGGCAGTCATGGAACTTGCTCTGTAGACGAGGCTGGCCTCAAACTCAGAGATCCACCTGCTTCTGCCTCCTGGAATTAAAAGTATGTGCCACTACCACCTGGCTCCTTTGCCCGTTTTGTTAACTGGGTTGTTCTCTCTCCCTTTCCGACTTCGGTAAATGTCCCATTCATCTCTTAGATCCCAGTAATATTGCCTCCATCTTTAAATTGATTGAAGAAAATGAAGTTTTTCTACGAGCTCTTAGGGTGATAAGTGTGTCTGCACAGGTCTGGAGCTGTGGTCTCATACATATTCATATAATTATTTGAATAATGGAGCTTGTAAGGGCAGGCAGCAAAGGGCTACTAACTCCCGAGAAGGCTAGTGCCGGCCCTAACACACAGCAGGAACTCCGTTAAGGGAAGGAGGGATGCCTAGGGCGAAGTTGGGACTGGGAGAGAGGGAGAGCACAGGATTCCAAAGCCCACCTACAACAGTGGGCGGGGCAGAGGGCCGAAAGTGATTCCCAAAGCAGGGCAACCAAACTTGCAAGACCAGTGTCAGGAATACTAATGTGCAAGCTGAGCCGAGACAAACAAGTGAGAGAAAAGCTTTTTTAGGAAATTGAGGCAAGAAAACAGCCAGGGCAAGCCAGGCCCTGCACGTATTGGAGGAGGCATCATTTTTAATGCACCGGGTTGTTCTTCCTCAAGAGGAGTAATTCTCCAACCGGAGAGCAGTAAGGCAATTCCAGAGGGAAGACGTCAGACTGGAGGTCACGCTGATTACAGTCCAGCTTCAGATGAATCTCATTAGAACTTGGGAACATGACTGCAGAGCCATCATCCACTATTTCTGAGAAACTTGGGCAAAAAGCCCAATAACCAGGATGTGTGAAATGTTTGTTAGCTTTCAAAAAAACAAGAATGTGCAAATGGAGTAAATCTAATGACCTCTGACTTCCAAACTTGAAATTAATTAATGCTATGAATCTGGACTAGATTTGTAACAGAGTGCCTAGAAAGTGGAATTTAAAAAATTCTCTGCCTCACTACGCTTCCATTTGAAACTTGCCAGCAAGCGAGACGAAGACAGCCAGTCTCCTTGGATAACAATCGAGTGAACGGTCTTCTCCAGCCCTGGGAACGTGGGCAACTGCACCACTACCTGAAGGGTGAAACTTGGCATTTCCTCCTAATGCTTGGCTTGATGGAAGCTGCTCTCTGTATTTCTTGGTGTGAAGTGCTGATTGCTGGGAGCAGCTGAGCAAAATTCCACAGGGGGAGGAGCCTGGCGGGGGGGGGGGGGAGAAATCAGAACTAATTTTCATGTAGAATAAGTATTACCACATCTCTCATGGATTGAGGTGGACATACCTGAATCATGCATGGCTTCCACCATAGGCTCTCGTGTTATGAGAGTTTGGGGGCAGAATGCCTGTCTCAGGAATCCCAATGGAGCCACTTGTCCTGATATGCCAATTAAAGATGAATAATGGCGACAAAGAGAGGAGATTTCATCAATGTGTGCACTGGGAAGAAGAACAGATAGAGGTGTCCAGACCTACCCCAAAGTCCATTTTCAGGGGACTGACATGAGGTTTAAGTTTGAATTGAGGAAGAATTGGGGCAGAGGGCAAAAGGCTTGCATAATGAAGCAGTCTGGGTCAAGATTTGGTCAGGTTGTACAAGGTAGATCAGAAAATTCTTTATGTCTTTAGGCTTCTCTTAAGGTGGTTCTCTGCAGAGTGCTGCCTCCATCATCACAGATAACTGGCCTCATCTGAGGAGTGGTCTTGAGGCTCAGGCTCACCAGTGCTCAGGGTGGAGAAACAGTCCTTTGTCATAGAGGTGTTTATCAATATGTCCTGTTGTCCCTGGAACCCAAAGTGACAGCAGGCTTAAGACGATGATGGGAACACATTTTGGAGTGCTAAAGCTGGAGTTCTGAGGTGGGATATTGTAAAAGCCAACAGTAATATGACTAAAGGATATATATATATATATATATAGATGCCAGGATTTGACCCTATTTCCAGTGGGCCCAAGTAAGGAATCAGTGCTTTTAAACAACATTTCTAAATACCTGTTGTACTCCTAAGGGAGAAGCCAGGCAGCTGGGAGGAAGAAATGGGAAATGGTGGCTTGCTCGTTCCTTGCTCCTGTGACTAAGGCTGAAATATCCTCCCAGCCCATCTGCTCCAGGAGCCCAGGAGAGCATGCAATATTCTTGTCTCACACCAACACTGGGGACACTAACCAGCCCTTTGAGGGCTTGGGAGTATTAATATCAGTTTAGAAGGCTAGATGAAGCCTTCAGATTTCAACAGCAACACCGCTGGCAGCAACCGGGCAGACAGAGTCAGATTCCTTAGGCAAGAACCAGCTGTACAAGCGAACCCAAGGAGAGGGAAGGGTTAATGTATCTCCAAGTCTAGTGCAGCTGGTACCCATGGTAAGAAGAGGCAGAGACCGTTGTGAGGGGCCTGCAAGTCAAGGGATGCCAAGGGATGCCAGCAACCCAGGAGCAAGGCAGAGGCTGAGGACAGATCATGGCTTGAAGCCTCCAGAAGGAAGTGACTACCTACACCCCAGTTTCCAGGACTTCAGGAGAATATGTTCATGGTTTTTGTTTTTTAATCAAGTCTGTGATATTTTGTAAAGCAGCCCAAACAACTATTTGATTTGAGCACATGTGGATTTAAAGAGACCAATCTGGAAAATAAATTATATGACTCTTATCTGAATCCTAAAGTTGTAAGACAAGTTACACTGGTTAGGATCACTACACAGGTATCTTGTTTCTTCTGATGAGTCAGGAAAATGCTAAACTGATGGCATCTTACCATATTTCTGTGGCTCAGCTTAAAACACGTGACTTTGTCTGCAGTCAAAATATGAGGGTCTCTAGATAGCTTCACATCTAGTCAGGCTGACAGACTGCATGGCTCTGTCCTTCACACCAACCTGAATTAGGCAGTGAGTATGTTTTTTTTTTTTCAAGTGTACAAGCAGCACCAAATGGTCTGTTAGGAATCCACTCCCACATTCAAGGTTATCAGGACAGCTGACATGATGAACCAGAAGCCCAAAGATAAAATATTAGGGAGAGTAATATAAAGTTAAAGCTTCAGCTGGAAAAACAAAAACAAAAACAAAAAAAAACAACAGTGTGAGAATGAACTGGAGGACTTGGCTTGAGACCAACTCCTGTGGGGAAAGGTTGGGAGTTTTGCAGGTGATGGTAACTCAGCTAGGTTGTGGTGACTGAAAAGGTAACCAAGGCAACTGTTGACAGAGATGCGCTAGTAACCCCGGCTCACTAAACAAGTTTCTTACCCTGGGAAGAAGGATCATGATTCAGGCCAGTCTTTCATGGGAAAGTCATATGATGAGTACTGATGTGCAGGAGAGATGCAGAGTGTACTGTGAACTGAAGTTTCCCGGAAAATGCCTAACTCCTATTAAATATGGAATGCGGAGTCTCAAGTTTCCAAACTGTTCCTTCCCAGGAGTGCCTTTCCTCACGGAGACAGCTAAATATGCACCAGCGGAGGAGTTGGAGAGGCAGAAATGGATCAGCAGGTACAGTGGCCATGAACCTTTACATCAAGGTGAACTAGCAGAGAAGTAACATTATGCAAAGCTGTAACTAACAGTGCCTGGTGCCTGCTCCACCACACAACAACACTCTGTTACCTCCCAAATCTCCCAGAAAGATCTCTGCTGGGAAATGTCAACTCTAGACTATATAAAGAAAGAAATTCTGGAAATTGTGTTTTTTAAAAGTTTTATATATATATATATATATATATGTGTGTGTGTGTGTGTGTGTGTGTGTGTGTGTGTGTATACATATATATGTATATATGTATTTGAGACAGGGTCTCTCTATGTATCCCAGCTTTCCTGCAACTTACTATATAGACCACACTGGCCTCTAACTCACAGAGATTTGCCTATCTCTGACTCTCAAGTGCTGGGATTAAAGGCATGCACTATGACACACATCTAAAAATATTTTTAATAAAGATTTATTTTAGTTTTAATTCTCTATGTGTGTGTGTGTGTGTGTGTGTGTGTGTGTGTGTGTGTGTGTGTGTATTCATGTGAGTGCAGGTGTCTGGGGAGGCAAGAAGAGGGCATCAGATCCCCTGGTGGTGTGAGACCCTGGTATAGGTGCTGGAAATCAGATTTAGGTCTGTCCTCTTCAAGAGTAGCACATGTTCTCAACTGCTGAGTTGTCGCTCTAGCTCCACTAATATCTTTTATTCTGTGAAAGTTTCATACGTTTATATAATACATATTGATCATAGCCATCCACCACTACCTCCCTCCAGCTCCTAGCACCACAATCCCATCTCCCTCTCAACTTCATGTCTTCTTTTGTTATTATTATTAATAGCATCTTGAGTCCAATCAGTGCTTCAGATATGTGCATGTCTCCATGGCCATCCACTGGGGCATGAACAACCTTATCAGTGGCCGTGTCCCCAGAAGAGGCTCTCCTTTTTCCCTTTAGTGGTTGTCTACAGCCAGTAGCTCATCTGATAAGGGTGAGGCCTCAGGGGCCCCACCCCCATCCATGCTGGAATTTTGAGTGGCTTGGTCCTGTACAGGTCTTGTGCAGGGAACCCTAGGCCCTGTGGGTCGATGGCTGCAACAGCCACATCATTTTCAGAAGTCAGCATCTCACAGCTCTCCTCCCCCTTCTACTGGTTCTTACATTCTTTCTGTCCCCCCTTTCTCAAAGTTCCCTGATACTTGGATGTTGGTATTGGTGTCCCATCTGTGACTGAGCACTTGGAATTATTTATACTTGTCAATTTGACCGGTTATCAGCTTCTGGATTAATCACTACCTACTGCAAAAAGAAGTTTCTTTGCCCAAAGTTGAGAGCAGCGCAGTTCTGTAGGTATAAAAATAAATATTTAGAAAGCAGTTTGATAGCGTGAACATTTAGCAAGACAGTGACAGTAACCCCACCCTCCCCCTCTAGGCCTACATCTAATACAGCATCTGAAAGACCAGTTTTTAAAAAACTTCACTGGAGGGGGGGGCAGGGTGTGGCTTAGTGATAGAGTGAATGTGTTACTTGAGTTTGATCTTCGGAAACACACACACACACACACACACACACACACACACACACACACGCACGCACATGACATTTTCACTTTTAAATATTAGATTTTGAAAGGTGTTTTATTTTATGAACAAACATTTCCCTTTCACTGAGTTTCCCCAAATGTTAATGTCTTACAAAACTGTAGCTCAATGGTCAAAACCAGGGACTTGACCTTGACTACTGTTAGATCCTTTATAGGTTGCATTCAAATTGTCCCAGTAATCACCCTTTTCTGCCCCAGAATCTTAACCCAGACACTTATGTAGCATTTAGTTTTCAGATCTTTTTAGGCATCTGCAACCTAGGATAGCTCATTTATCTTCTGGAGAAAACCAAACCAAAACAAAAAACTCTTCAAGAGTAAATACATCAAGCCAGGAAATGTCTAAGTAGTGAGCGTCTGGAAAGCAAAGACCCAGGAGAGTCACTGGTAACCTTGCCAGCGTGGAGAAAAGCCTTAGAAGGATGCATTCATTGTTTTCAAAGCAGCTTCAACACTGGATGATTTTATGCAGAAGATGGAGAAGACTCATTCTATGTTTCCTCAGTGGTTGAAAGCACAAGAAATGAGTAAATGTAGCCTAGGAAAAGCTCATCTTGGTACGAGACAGGACATTGCAACTGGAAGTGAGTATCTGTGCTCTTGGCCTTGTGCCATTTTCAGCTGGATCAGGATCAACAGACAGACCTTCAGAGTAAGAAGCCAGGTAGAGGCGGGTCAGGAATAGGGCAGCCTTCTAGTATCACATGACTTGGGGGGTTTCCAGTTCAGAGCAGAGAGCAGAAGATTCAGACTGTCATTTGAAGAAGGTTGAAAAGCCAGCAGCTAGGGCAGGGACACCTCTTCAAACAGGGGAGTTGCTAGGTGACTTCTTCTGCCTTGTGCTCCTGCCTTGATGTGCTGCTTTACCACGGGCCCAAGAATAACATGCCAGTGGACCATGGGCAGATCAATACATCTGAAATAGTGAGCCAACTTTGTTAAAGTTTATTGCATCTGCTTCCTAAACATACAGCCTATTGCTGTTGCCCTTGGTTACCCCCATCTCCCACAGGTAGAAGGTCAGTCCCTATTGTTGAAGACACTTCAGAAACAACTCAGAAGCCCCTGTGCTGGAAGTGGCCTGAATGTCCCCTCCTTTCAGACTAGCTTTCATGGTACCAGAATGTGCATGCCAGCTTCCAAAGGAGGCAGCTGATAATCCCGCCCAACTTTGATGCCTATGAACCACATTAACAACCAGCATAGTGCAAAAGCCCCACACAGGTACAGTAGTAGCACACATACCTTGGCAGTAACCAATGGCTAATAGGACTGAAGACCCGCTCAACAAGAGGGATACCATGCCTGATACTGGAAACCTTGCTAACTTTTAAGTACTAAGGTTCATGGCTGTTGGAGGAGAATCTACACTAATTTACTAAACCAGTGTAATCCCTAACAACAATCTATAAACATTTGTCCTTACACCCACAGATAAGCACAGTCTTCATCCCTCATCAAGGAAAGTTCTGTGTAACAGACAGAGACGACTAAAGAAAACCACAACCAATCAATATACAAAGTTCTGAAGCCCGTTCCCAATGGATACATTTTCAAAACACTCCCATACCTAAGGCTCAGGGAACATTGTAGAAGACAGGAGGAAAGACTGTGAGAACCAGAAGATCATTTTGATGTGAGGTTGTGTCTCCTAGCAACATCAGAAGCTATCCCTGTAAAGTCTCACCAACATGTCTGCCCATGAGCTGAACAAGGACACCAACGAACATACCAAACTGAGAGGGAAAGCCCATGAAGCCACAGCCCGACACAAAGAATGCAGACGCTGAGTGAAGCCGGGAGTGGGAGAGGTGGTCCTCCCCAGGAAGAACACACCAATTGATTGTCCAGTGCCAAACAGTCAGCCCTGAAAACATACCTATAAGTAACGTTATATGGACTCGACAGGTTATATTTGGAAGTATATACGTGTATGCAAATACATATATGCATGCAGTAACACTTGATTAAAAAGAGACCATAAATTTGAAGGAGAGTGGGAGGGTTTATGAGTGGGTTTGGAGGAAGAAAAGGGAAGGGAGAGATGTCTTGATTAAAATAAAACCTCAAAAATAAACAAAACGAAATGTCTCTATTATTTTGTTCTAGTATCAGAGGGCTGACTAATATATCATCAAGGAAGAAATAAAAGTATTTGTGTTTTACATGGATATTCAGATTTCACATGACTTGTAAGAGAGTATTAGGATTAGAATCAGATTCTGTGGAACTAAACTAATAAATAGTGAATATCAGTTAAGAGGAAAGGATCAATATGCCCATCCCTTCTCCTTTTTTTGGACTTAAATTACAAGATCCTTTTAGATGAACTAGCATGGTTCTGCCTGAGAACTACTGGAAGAAAGCCATCAGAGCCAAAAAACAAAACAAAACAAAACAACAACAAAACCACAAAGGGAGGGAAGTGAAGTAAAGGAAGGAAGGAAGGAAGGAAGGAAGGAAGGAAGGAAGGAAGGAAGGGGGAGAAGGAGAGAAGGAAAGAAAGAGGGGATTGTTTATGTTATTATTTTTTTATGTTCCTGTTCTTTTCCCATGGCACTGGGGCTCGAATAGAGCATTGCACATGATAGGCAAGTATGCTACTTGAGCTACATCTCCACCCTTCAAAAAAAATGCTTCTCTTCCTTTTTCTTTCTTTCCTTCCTACTCCATAGCTCTATCTTTTTTATTTTTTTAACACAATTAATACAATTTTTTGAACTCATTTTGAACCCTGAACTCATTATGTAGTCCAGGCAGCCTCAGCCTATTGAATGCTTGGGATTAACTGTGGGCACCAGCTCGCCCACATAAGGGGGTGTGAAAGGGTGACTTCTGTCATCACCCAGCCCAGCTGCCCTAACGACGAAGTGTGTAGAGTCGTGGCAGGAGATTTCTGGGCTGAGCTCAACACTGCACCCTGGCAGTATCCTCCCTTGGAAAACCACCAAGACCCACACATAGGTCCACAGTCCAGGACCATGGCTCCAGAGAGCTGGGAGAGACCAGCTGAGGTCAACAGCAATGGGCACAGAGGATCCAAGTTCCAGGAATTGCTCTGTCCCTCACTGGCCACCTGACTTGGTTGAGGTTCCAGGTTATAATCTGGAGGCATTAAGATTTCTTTCTCAGGAGGGCTCTCCAGAGGTTTAAAGGCTAAAATGAGTGGACGTGGGACAAGGCTCTCTATAAATGAGAAGGAGAACCTGTTCAGGAGACCATGCCAGCCAGTGCTTTCACAGCCTCAGGTGGGTAGCCAAGCATCACCTCCTACTCACTGGCTCTTTGATCTTGGGCGAGAGAAATTGTTGACAGAACTATCAGTCATCAATTATTTTGTCCTGTACTAGACAGTAGCATTCTTTGATTTTTGTTTGTTTGTTTGTTTGTTTGTTTGAGACAGGGTTTCTCTGTGTAGCTCTGGATGTCCTGAAACTCACTGTGAAGATCAGGCTGGCCTCAAACTCACAAAGATATGCCTGCCCCTGCCTCCCCAGTGCTGGAATTAAAGTCGAGTGCCACCACCACTAGGTTTGATACTTAAAAAAACCTATCTTTAACCTAATGTTTCTGAGCTTAAATTTACAAAGTGGCATCAGGTGTGATGTCTCACACCTGTAATCCTAGGATTCAGAGGGCTGAGGCCAGAGGATCCCTGGGAGCTTAAAGTCAACCTGGGTTAACATATACAGTGTGTGACCTTGTCTCAAAAGAACAAAATAGGAACAAACAAACAAAACCCTCTAAAAACGGGTTAAATAAGGTATCATGTATCACCAAAAAGTAAGGCCTGGCACAGAAATCAGTTTCCGCTTCCTTTCCTTAGATCTTTAGTGGTTGCATGCATGGGAGGTATTCAACACAGTGAAGACTACAGCTCAGGTTTACTGAGAACTTAGTTTTAATCAGGCACTGTGTTGTGGTCCTTTTCATTGGTGGCAGTTGGTTGAGTTCCTCAATCCTACAGAGGATTCTCTGGCATATGTACAAACACTGGCACTATTTACAAAAAGGAGAAGGCACAGATTAGAGGTGTATAAACTCACAGAGCTGGAAAACACCAGAGTCAGTGTTCCAGTCCACACAGTCCACTCCTGAAGGCCCTGCTCCTAAGTGCTGTGCGGTTACAGATTCATTACCTCTATGGAAACAAACCCAGTCCCAATGAAACAGAGGTTACCTCTAGTTAGGGCAAAACCATGGCCAGATGGGGCTTAGTTCCATCTGCTTTTCAAGTCAGAGGTAATTTAATCTTTTAATTTAATATCTCTAAATGGTCATGTGCAAGAAAGGGTTGTGTGTGACCAGATTAACATAATACTATGTGTTATAGATGGATATTAGCTTGAGTTCAGCTGGATGTAAAATTTTAGGCCAAATATGGCAAAGGAGGAAAGATCCTTTTAGAGTACGATGTTTGGAAGCTAACATTTCACCCCTAAGAGTCATAGTGAAGCGAAGAATTTCTCAGAAAAAAAGGAGCTTAGAAATGATATACTGTGACCCCGGATGATCAGTGTGAAATAGAGGAGGCAGCTGATACCAAAGTGGAAGATGGAAGTACTGAGCTGCATGGAAATGGAGGTTGTCATGGAAGCCTACCATGCTGGGCAATGCGGTTCAGAAACACAAGGGACAGGAGAGTCCAGGCCAAGGATGTAGATGGGTTGGATTTTACTTGGAGGGCCCTGCCTGGCTGACAGGATGTGTCCAAGTTGTCACCCCAACTGGGGTGAGCTACACTGAATTTCTGCTTCAATCAATGGCCATGTATTTCTCCCTTGGTGAGTGCCAGGATGCAGAGATGAGGTCACAGCTGTCTCAGGAAGTTCATGAGTCTCCTGGGACAGATTGGCAGGCATGTGATTGTGATGCTGCCTAATCATATTTTTATAGACTTGGCTGGAACGTGGGTTGAAGGAGCAAAGAGGAAGCCAGTCCAACACCAAGAAGGTGCAGTCTAAGCTAGAACTTGGAGAAGAGCGTGATGTTTTCCAAGTGGATGGCCATGGAGTGCTATCACTTCTGGACAGAGAAAGCTTCATTTGCAGGATGCTGAAGCAGAGCTAGATAGGTGTGTTTGGAAAAGTGTGATGTTGGCATGGTACTGGAGGACTTGAGGGGGAGCATGTGATGGAGGATACAGGGCAGAGCATGAGTCCAGTGAAGGATTTAGTTTTTCCTGAGGCTCTACTTGCGCCTGATGGTTTGTGAAGATCTCCTGTTAGGATGCTATGCTCCAGGGCAGTATTTTTCAGTACAGTCCTCCCAGCCTCTGAGGGTCACAGGTTCCAGGACCCCCAGTGAATACTACAGGTCTCTCAGGTTCCTTATATAGAATGACATAGAATTTTCATTTCATGTGTGCACATCCTCCCCAATACTTTTAGTCCCCTCTCCATTACCTATAATACCAAGGCGGTTAAATGCTATGTAGATAATTATTAGGAAGCTGTGACAAGACTAAAAGTCTACATGTGTTCAGTATAGATGCATTTTTTCTTTTTTCTCTTATTCACAATTGGTTAAACCCATAGATATAGAACCTATAGATATGGATGCTGCCATATTTGTCGAAATCCAGATCATAACCCATTAGCAGGTAATGAAATCAATTTTGTTTCTGAAGACCAGATTCTCTTTTAAGTGATGAAAAATTCACATTTTTCAATAATTCAATATACTTGAGCATTGGCTTGGTAGGGTTGGGGATCTTCTTTTTGTCTTCCAGTCTGTCATGGGCTGATCCTTTTGTAAAATAAAATAAAACAGCAACAGTGTACTAGAGAAAAGATCACACACTTCGATACTACAATGGTCTTAAATTTCTCTAAGTGCTTAAAGTATTCTTAGTTTTCTAACAGTTTTATTGGGATATAATCAACATCCTGTGTAATTCACCCATCTAGTGTTTATGATTCAATGATTCTTAGTACATTCATTCATGCATACATTATACCACAATCAATTCTAGAACATTTCCATTCCTCCTAAAACAAACTTGCTACCCATTCTGAGTTAATCTCCCTTTCCCTCCAGGCTCCCATCCTCCAAGCCCTAGGGGTCACTAACCTACTTTCTGTTTCTATAGAGTTGTCAGTTCTTGACACTTCACACAAATGGGATAGTTCAATGTGTGGCCTTTTATGACTGCCCCCCCCATCTTTATTATTTTTTTTTATTTTCCATACATCCCGGCCTCAGTTTCCCCTCCCTCCACTCCTTCCAGTCCACACACACACACACACACACACACACACACAGACACACACACACACCTCCCCTCTCCCCCAGAACCATTCCTCCTCCATGTCCCTTCAGAAAAGAGCAGGCCTCCCTGACTTTTTTTTAAGCATAATTTTTATTTCAAGTAAATTCTTTTTAGAGCTTGAAAGAAATTGGAATGAATCCCAAGTAAGGGCCATTTCCAAAGATCTTAATGGAACTTTCTCAGAATTATTGTGAAGTTCAACTGACTATCTGAAAACATAATCAATTATTGCCATCATTAGGGTCGGTGAGTGGGCAGAGCAGGACAGTTTCAGCATACTACTTGGCACCCATACCACCAAATTCCTGACACACCCCAGCCCCAAGTCATGAAGGCTAGATTGGAGGTCTCTACTGCCTGGAAATGGCTACTGAAATTGTGAAACCTAGATAGCATTGAATGTACAGGACTTCCCCAAGTCTCCCCACTTCCTGAAGAAGCTCAAGCAGAGGTGTATGTGGTGAGGCCCTGCTTTAGCTCCATAATGCTTCCAGCAGTCTCTGTGCAGTGTTGAGCATGGGGCGTGTCTTTTCCACTGGTATCCTCAGTGCATTTGGAACTGTCAACCACTTCCCACAGGGGAGGCAGGAGAAAAAGAGCCTCACACCACCTTTTCCTCTATTCCTCGTACACACGGTGATCTCCTGCAGGCCAGAACTCTGCAATAGACAACTTGAATTCCATCGGGATTCCCTTCACACACAGCTCTTTGGAACCTCAGCCTCAGTGGTGCCTTTGGTAACAGGCAACCTGTGCTCCTGTTACAGCCAAGACACAGGAAAAACACTGTAGGCCAACTGCCCACCGTGCTCCCAAGTAATCCTGAGAAACTTCCTCCCCTCCTGTCCTCCCCCTCCCCCCTCCCCCCCACTTCCCCCCACCCCCACCCCTGTCTGACAAATGAAGACTGGCCGGCTTGTCTGGGGACAGCTCCCAAGGTTCCTGGAAACTGCATGGCAGGACCTTGCCGCCCTGGGTCTACTCTCTACCCTCTCACAAGATGAAAGGTCTGTGATCAGGATAGAGAAGCTTCTCTTCAGCAGAAGGATGCCAGAGAGGGAATCAGACAAAAGTGGCAGGTGTTTCCCAATGTCTCCTCTGCTGGGGACTGGGAGAGGCCTCAGCTCTGTAAGGCCGGCTGAAACCTTTGGCAATAAATTCCAGAAAAGCTCCCAGGAATCTAGAAGGCACACGTAATCTAAGTGATTCCTGGGGTATGAACACGTATCAGAAATGACTACTCACATCTGCCACCGAGGAGGTAACTCAACAGGCCCAGGTCAGCCACACAGCCCTTTCCAGACCCTCCAGGATAGCTTTCTGGCTGGGCTGGCTCACTATCCAAGAAAATGAGTGATTCTTTCCTTTAAGAAAATTAATATAGCCAGGTGGTGCTGGTGCACGCCTTTAAGCACTCAGGAGGCAGAGGTAGGAGAATCTCTGTGAGTTCAACAGGAGCCTGGTCTACAAAGACAGCCGGGACTGTTACACAGAGAAACCCTGTCTCAAAAAACTGAAACAAAATAAAATTACTATAAGTGAAGTACAGATTGTGCAAGGCAAAGAGCACTGTCTGTGGGCCAAGCCAGTCTGCGGACGTTCAGCGCATGCTCAGAGACGGGGCTCAGGTCCTGCAGGCAGCGGTCCGGACTCTGCAGGCACTGCTCTGCGGCTGCATGGAAGCGGCTCAGGCAACCGGCATGCAGGAAGGAAGGCAGACGAGGTCAAGATGGGAGCAAGGGGTGGAGAAGGAGCTGGCGTTCACACCCATGGCAGTGTCAGAGGCCAGTCCTGGAAGGAGAAGGGAAGTTGAGGCTGACTGCTGGGATAGGAGGGGGATGGCGAAGCAAGTTCCCTACCAGGGGAGGCAGGGATGGAGGGAATTCTGACATGAGCATTTGCTAAGCACCGAGTGCCATAGTCAAAGGGGCAGAAGCTCTTGACTGGGCTGTAGAAGAGAGGATGCCCATACTGTGAACAAGGCTCAGCAGGAAGCCAGGAAGGAGTTCAGATTCCAAGTCATGTGTCTCAAGTACTGCAGCATAGGCTCCCAGGAGCTCACTAGAGCTCACTCTGAACATGCCCTGGGTGCCAGCCTCCGCTGATTGTTAGAGAAATAACAGGTTCAGCCCACGTTTGAGAAGGCCCATGGCTAGCCAAGGCAGGGAAAATTCTCCTTGATGCTTGTGAAGACAACACCCCCAAATGAACATCTGTCCATAGCCAGGGTCATGACCGGTTCAGTTTCTTGTGGGCTAATGGCGCTTTTTCCTGGTGGCTAAGCAGGTGCACCCACTGTTTCTCTGGTTTCCTTTGTCTGAACAGGGACTCAGAAGTTTGCAGATGTCTATCGATCTTTCTAATGAGTTAAAGTCTTCTCTGATTACTGGCCCCCTCTTCTCACGTGGTCCAGTGTCTCCTCTGCTTCCTTGGCTCACTGGCCCACAGGCCACTTACTGTGTTACCCACGTGGTCAGCCTCTGCAGCCTTGGTTTTTGTTGCTGACTAGTCGTCAGTCCATGGTGTAGATACACCGTATTTTGTCTATCTGCTTGATGGATGTGTGATTTGTTTTTTCTTGTTGGCTATTGGGAGTAATGTTCCTATGAATTCACATACTGGGTTTGAGGTGAAAAAAAAAAAAGACTCATTTCCCTTGGGTGTACACTCAGGAGTGGAACCAATGGGTCATATGATAACTCTATGTTTATCTTTTAGAGGAACTGCTAGACCAGTTTCCACAGAATCTGCACCACTTTACATTCCATCAGCAAGTAGGACTTTCTAATTTCTCTGTCTTCTTTGTCAACACTTGTTATTATCAGCTTTTTGCTGTACTGTGGTTTGGATTTCCATTTCCCTGGTGATCAGTGATTCATGTGCTCCGCCCCCTCTTCCATTTCTCCACTTGTCTCGTCCCTCACTGGTTGTAGGCAGTTTAGCTACCATCATTAGAGTGGCTGGAAAGTATGAATGTGTCACACAGAGGAAGGTCACGTGACAGTTCATGAGCCTTTGCTTCAGCTGGTATGTTAGTCAGCTTCCCACCACTATAACAAGTACTAGAGATCTGTAACATAACTATAACAAGTACTAGAGATCTGTAACATAAAGAGAAAGGGCTTGTTTGGACTTTGACAGACATGAAAACAGAGAGCAGAATACTGATTATTTAGAGATGGGAGGGGTAGCCTGGAGGAAAATGCATATTCATTGCTAATAAGTAGAAAGTTTGTTTCAGGAACAATAAAAGTGTTCTGGAATTCACGGGGGTAATGGCTACTGGGCCCTGTGAACATACTGATTCACAGTTGGAAAATCTCTAGTCTGTTGCTGATCAGCCCCAGTGCCTTTGGGCTTATGGTGAGGCAGCATACTACAATGGAAGTATGTGGTGGAGTAAGACCACTTCCCTCATGGCCAGGAAGAGAGAGAAAGGTACATCAGTTTGAATGTATTATTATTAGTAAACTCAAAATCACCAATAACATGTTGGTATCACATTAAGGAACAGAAATTAAATTTAAAACATTTCCACTTGGCTTCATTTAACCCAGTGCAAACCCAGGTTTAGACTCTGCTTCTCTCCCCCTGTGTCTTCTGCTGTCTCCGATCTGTCTGTTGTATGGGTCTGAATCTGTGTCTGCTAGAAAGTGTCTTGTGAATCTGCCTGTCCCTGTGTCTGTCTGTGTATGTCTCCAGCAGAGGGCTTTGCTGTTTTTCTTGAGCAACATAGAAAGCATCACATGGGAAGGAAATGAGGATACTTTACAGAAATCATTCACAGTTTTGCAAGTATTAAGTCACTGACACCAACTGAACCCAACCAACCCAGATAATAAACAAACAAACACTATCACGGAAATATCCGAATGCTGCATCCATCATTTATGGGGGATATTTGTTTTTGAAGGTCACTTTTCAACTTATATGTGTTTTCAACAATAACTATCATAGCACACATTCAAACACACACACACACACACACACACACACACACACACACACACACACACGCATTGCTCTCTGGATCAGAGGCAGGGAAGAGTATATAATTTAAAATTGCAGCTCTGCATTGGCTTAGGTTGTAAAAGTTCATCACATGGGAAACTCAGGCAAGTAAGGTTGGTTGTTAATTGTTCTCTTTGAGGCAAGTTAAACAAATAGGAACACAGTAGGATAGCAGTCTTAAGCTTTAAGTGACTTCAGTGTGTATCACTCTGGCTGTGAGGTCCAGCAAAATTGCAGTCTCTTTGAACATAGCAACTATTTTCATAATAATGCATCACCACAGAAACAGACTGGAGTCCTAAAATTCCCTTGGAGGTCACTTTACAATGACAGGAAGACTTCTCACTAGGATCCACCTCTTCAAGTTTCCACTGTGACCCAATAGTGCCAAGCTAGAAGCCTAACACGGGGGCCTTTGGGAGACATTGTAGATCCAAACTGTAGCAGCTAGATATATGTGTTTCTGTGTTCTGGATTGTAACATAAAATACATTTGTTTTCTCAGTACTGCAATTCTCCTAACATCCACCCTCAATCAGAATAGAATAAGCCATCCTTGTCAAGAGGGACATTGTCCTACCTAACAAACACACCTATGGTAAAAGCTATTCTCATAGCAAAGAACCACTGGCTAAGCCCTGAGAAAAATTGCCTGGCAGCTCCAAAAATGAACCTAATTTTAAAAATGCCTAAGTCCCAAGCCAATTTAATTAATTCAATAGACTGGAACTCAGTAAAAAAAATAATAATCTTTAAAAATATTTCCATTATATTTTAGCACTCTGTTAATCTGATAAAAAAATTTTAAAATATCTGATGTTATTTCATGAAAACAGGGTTATATAAAACAGTCAATTTGGGGCTGGGAAAGATGGTTCAGGGTTTAGGAGCACCTATTGCTCTTACAAAGGACTCAGTTTTGACTCCCAGAACCCACAGGGTGGTTCACAACCATTCTCGGCTCCAGGCAATCCAGTGCCCTCTCTGAGATCCACGGGAAATGGGGAAGACATGGTGCACACACATACACACAACAAAACACTCATTAAAAATAAAATACACCTGTTTGAAAAAAGAGTTAATTTGCTTTTGCAGGCATGACAGGACACACCTGTAATCCTAGCACTTGGGAGACTGAAGCAGGAAGATTGCAAGTTTGGGGCTATGTAGCAATGCCCGTCTTAAAAACAAAATGATGCTGGGAAAGGTGGCATGGGCCTTTAATCCCAACACTCTGGAGGCAGAGGCAGGCAGATCTCTGTGAGTTTGAGGCTAGACTGGTCTACAGAGTGAGCCAAGACTACATAGCCAGACCTTTCCTCAAACAAAACAAAGCAAAAAATAAAACTAAAATGATGAGACATGTCCAAAGGCAGGCTATTCCTGGGTCTACTCTTGGTGGGCATGTATGTGCACACTTTGAATGTGTCTATTTTTTGTATGTGTGTGCACACACATGCAGATGTGTGATGACTCTGACAAAGCTGGATATAAAGCCCTGCTGTGCCTCTTTTAGAGCTTTGTGGTCTCCATGCTGCCAAGAGGGCCACCTGGGTGTCCAGCAAAGCAGAAAGCTGTACCTTCCAGGTATAGCACAGCCCTTTACTGTTGTAGTCCATCTGTCTGTCCACTGGTCTATGGAGACCAGCTTGTACAGCTGTGGTGACTTGGCCTGAGTATTCTGTCAATCACAGGAAGCCCCTCTCTTAGGGGACAGCCTCCTGGCCACCACTGTCTCAGCCACAATCTCTGAAGACAGGACTTTCTGCCCTTAAAAAACCCGCTGAAACTTCGAGACCCAGCCTTGAGCTTCCTCACAAGGGTCTTTTACCAGCTCATTCTGGTGTCTGGCCTCATGGGAGGCAGCCAGAGGCCAGCTGTGGGATGTTAGGTATGTTTCTGGAAAAACAGTAGGGACTTTTTGTGCCCAGGAAGACGCCCTTGCTAGTTAAATCCTCATCTCTTGGCTCAAAGCTTTGTTCTCTCATAAAACACACATTCCTGAAATCATACGAGTACTCCTATAATTAAATAACTTTACCATTTCCTAAGAACTTCCACATCCAGAATGGCCATCCAACTTTAGCCAAACTGGGGCATTAAGGTTATGATCACTGTTTTACTGATGAACATTTTCAGTCAGTTTTCTGTTGCTATGAGAAAATACCTGAGACTGACTTACAAGAAAGAAAGTATTTACTTTGCCTCAGGGTCTTAGTCCATGGCTATTTTACACTACTGCCTTTGGACCTGTGGTAAGAAAACACATTATGCTGAAAGCACATGGTGGGGGAAAGCTGCTTACCTTGTGCTAGCTAGGAAGCAAAGAGACAGAAGAAAGGACTGAGATCCAATGGTCATGTCAAGAGGATAGCCACAGTGAATTAACTTCCTTCCACCAGGCCCCATTGGCACCATCCCATCATCTGGGGACCAAGCCTTTAACACATGAGCCTTGCGAGGACATTTAAGGAGGCCAATGTCTCATCCATCAGTCCATTAATCTTCTGGATTCCTTCTCCCATGTTACCTTCTTCCATCTACCATGACCCAGGCAGGACCAGGACCTAGAGCGTGCATGTCAGGGGTTCTTTCTGAGCATCTCAGGTCCTCCCTGAGTCATTTTCACCTCAGTGCAAGCCACCAGCTCTCTTCTAGAAAGCAAAGAAAAGATCATTGCAGGAGACTGCCTACAGGGACAGGCCCAGCAAACAGGGGTGTGTGTCGTTGTGATGGCAGGTTGAATGACTCCGTACAGGGATGGGGGAAACCAGGGCTAGGCAATCTCAATCCTGGACTAGCCAGTCGGGCCTGCCTTGAGGTCACTGGACTCTCGGAGTCTGTGATATTGCAGACACACTGGCTTAGGGTCCAGAAGATACAGGCTCAAGTTTCCGTAAGCCTCTGGTTCCTCATCAGTGCAGTGGGAGCAGTAAGAGCAGCTACCCCTGAAATGGTGCGTGTGCGTGCACACACAGACATATATATACACCTATCGCATAATTAAACAGAAAAAATTACAACGCGCTCTATAGTACTCTTGGATCATGTACAATCCCGATGCTGTTGTGCTGGCTACTTTAGCCCTTCCGTCCGTTGCCCACGGAACTCATGTCTCCAGTCCTACTGTGTGTCTCTTTCTAGCTTCTTTTCTCACCCAGTCCTGCTCTGGCCAAGTTTCCATCCTTGAAGAGGCCACTGGGATTTACATGTGAGTCAGAGATGGCTGGGACAAGAGAGGATCCAGGCTGCATCTGAATCCTTACCGAACATCTCTTCCTTGAGGAAACAGGTGGAATCCACAGGCCCAGCATCGGGGACCAAACTCCCTCTTTTCTGTTTATTCCATCACTATCCCTACCATCTAACTTGGCCCAAGGTTCTGCTTTAGTCCTCAGATGCAGCCAAGGCTCTTAGCCAGGGAAGTCCCTGGTTTGGGTCCCAACGGGCCAACTCATGCTGAGGACAGGCCCAGAACAGAGGTGTTCTACAACTGCTCAGTCTGATGGGGATTCGGTGTACTCCTACTAGTGGGCTAGTGACCTCCCAGAGGATGTCAGTTATCCTTAGAAGTCCTGACTCTTTCCCTAGCCCCAGGCCCCAGAACCCCCCAGGCCATTAGCACCCCACCCCAGCCCCTTTCCTTACTCCGCTCCCCATCCAGATTTACACTGCACTGATGGTGTTCTACCTTGGAGAAGAGTGATGCAAAAGCAAGACCACAGGCGTTAGAGCCAACTGTGTTCCAGCCCAGCATTCAATCTGCCAAGAGCTCCTCAAGCCTGGAACCCTCGATTTCCTCCCTTCAAAGTGAATTTGATAACACTTACTCCATAAGGTTATGGCATGGATTAAGATGACTTATCGAGCTTCCTAACATGCTGGGCACACGTTCAATGCACTTAATAAATGTTTCTTCCACTCCTGCTGGATAGAAAAGTCACAGGCCAGAACTTAAAATCAGTCAGGCAATGAGTGGCCTGTAGCCACTGTACTTCTTTCAGTGTGCTCTTCATGCCCTGAAATTGACTAGAGGGAGAAGAGATGGCTGCTCTTTGCCTGGAACACCTGGCTGCAGGGAGTCTTTTTTCTTTGACTATTTTATGATTTTTTTTATATGATTTTTGTTCCCTGAGGATTTTATATAATATATTTTTATCGTATTCACACCTCTTCACCCAACTCCTTCCAGATCCACACCCCTCTTCCCTACACACCCAAATTTGAGTCCCTCCCCACTTTTCTTTTTAAACCAAGTCTAATTTGGACTGCTCCTATGGGGCCATCCACTGGAGTGTGGCCAACCTCCCAGGGGCCAAATACTTAAATACAAAAAGACTTCCCCTCTCTCATCAGCTATCACTTGCCAATGACCCCTCACTTAGGGGTGGGACTTCGTGCCCACCTTCGGCCTCTATGCTGAGATTTTGTCTGGCTGAGCTTGAACAGGTCTTGAGTATGATGGCACGATCTCTGTGAGTTTATATGTACAGCTCTCCCATTGTGTCTGGAGAACACTATTTCTAGTCCTCCACCACCTCAGGCTCTGACAATCTTTTTCTGTGGTGATCTCTGGGCCTTGGGAGAAGGATATAGACATAGATACCTCATTTAGAACTCAATATTCTACTTGAAGTCTTAGCTAGACCAGTGAGCCAAGTGAAGGAGACAAAGGAGATACACACAGGAAAGGAAGAAGTCGAAGCATCCCTGTCTGCTGATGACGAGGTTCCATGCATGAAAACTCGGAAGGAGCTGCTTTTTGTCGAGACACAGAAGCTGCTGTGTTCATTAGAGCGCTCTGTCCTTCTGTCAAGAACTCTGCAGAGTTTTGTTCTTTGAGAATTTTATACAGTGTAATTTGATCACATTCACACCCCCTCACCCAGCTTCTCCCAGACCAATACCCCTCTTCCCTACACACCCAACTTTGAGTCCTCGGTTTTTTTTTTTTTGTTTTTTTTTAAACCAAGTCTAATTTAGGCTGTTCCTATGGGGCCATCCACTGGAGTGTGGCCAACCTCCCAAGAGCCAAATACTTAAAAATAAAAGGACTTCCCCTCTCTCATCAGCTATCAGTTGCCAATAATTCCTCAGTTAGGGGTGGGACTTTCAACACAAAAATGTAAGTCAAAGGATGTCTGTTGAAGGCAGAGCTGACCTTTGTAACTCAGACTGCTGTGCACAAAATGTGCTCTTAGAAGGGAAGAGACATGGGGGCTTATTGTAGCATTCTTTCCCAAGTGATTCCTAGCTAGAATCCAGGACCCTTGTTGTTAGTGGCTCAAAGGCCAGAAATTGATAACAACTTTGTGAAAGGTTTCACGAGACTCTGGGGTAAGAAGAGCACTGCTGTCTGGGGACACCCGCTCAAGTGCCAGCATCTCTGATGGCTGCGGTGACCGTGTCTTTGCTTCCTAACACATTTTGTGAGGAAGAATTGCTGGCACCCGGCACAGCTGTTGATGGCAGAGCAACTGAACACACAGGCACAACAGCCGGACCTCTTGGTCCGGGTCCAGCCTCCCAGCAGCCCAGGTCTCGGTTTCTTTGCCTGCAGAATGAAGACAGTGAGCAGAGGGGAGCTAAGGGAGCACACACAGAGCACTTAGGACAGGGCTGGCGAGAGTTCCATTCTACATAAGTGTCAATTGTTATTTTGCAGCCAACTGAAAAACTCATGAGCTATATTTGCCTTTCAGTGTATTCTCCCGGGTTTGCTAGGTATGCGATTGTATCATCAGTGAATAACAACGGATTTGGCAGTGCTTTTTCCCGTAATCCCACTTCCTATTTTTACTTCCTGCTGTATCCATTGGCTATAAGATAGGCCCTTGGGGTGCTCAGTGGAATGGCAATAGCCAAACTGAATTTTTTAGCAGCTTTGGGAAGGATGGATTCAAGATAGAAGAGTAGCAAGAAGCAGTGTGGTGTGGCTGGGGAGCCATCGTGTGTGGGGGTGCCTTGACTGTGGGTAAGAGCCTAGAAAACAGAAAGGAGGTGCTCCAGGGAAGAGACACCACGCAGTCAGAGGAGAATGGATGTGGTAATGATAATCATAGAGATAAACCGGGAACATGACCACTAATCCAAATTCACTGAAAATTTCAGTTGATGTATTCAACTGAAAAGGAGAAAAAGAAAGGCAAATTTTCAGTTCCTGGTTAGTTTGGAAACAATAGAATCAACTGCAAGTACTTTATCAGCTAACACAATGTGGCTGTTTCCAAAGTATTTTACCCCTGATTAATGCTTGCACAGTATTTTTATAGTTTACAAAGCAGCTTCCTGTACTTGACCTTATCTCGTCCTCACCAAATCTCTGTGAGGATGTTCCTCAAACTTTGGATGTGGGAAACTCTAATGCAAAGGTTAAATGCATAGGAGCCTAACCCCTAGCCTTGAAAGCTTCCCACAGGACTGATTCTGTGGCCAATGGGGCGCACCTGTCAGCTCTCTGTGCCTGGGTTCCCTAAGGCTCTGACAGATTCTGCTTTGGGCCTGTTTTCTTCAGCCACGCCACTGAGACATGTGCAGGGAAGGAAAAACGAGGGATAAACAGAAGGCAGAGGTCAAGAAGCTCACAGTGGGTGGGGTGACAGAGTTCTGTGGCTCTGAGGAGCATTCTGAAGGGATGTCTGTGAGGGGGAGTGGGTGTGGTAAGGAGGAGAAGTCGTGATGAACATACATATAGGGTGGACTCCAAAACAGGCCTGGCCATGGCAAGGATGGGAGCAGCCCTTCGGCTACAGTGGAAAATCCCAACTAGAGGCATGAATTCCATTCAACAAATATTTATGGCGCCTACTCAGTGCAAAGAGTCACTGGGTCCAGTTCTGTCGTGGTGCTATGGTGCTGCTGGCAAAGGGAACTTGGGCCAGTGACAAAGCCACGGAAGACCTGTAGGAGACAGACTGGATACTAAGGACCTGGCCTCATGTGGAGAGGCGCGACCACCCCCTGGGAACCCAAGTTCAGCAGCTAGTGGACCCAACCCTCTAGCAGAGAAAAAAAATAAAATAAAATAAAAAAGATAGCTGAGTCATTGACCACTGGGGACATGCCCAGGCAGAGCCCAGTGACTCCGGGGGCTAACGAGAACAATATCTGCTCTCACAACTGTGGCGTGGGGCAGGCTGGTCTGAAGAGAAGCCTCAGCAGTCAGGTGGAGTCACAGGGTGCTTTCCTCTCCCTCCTACTCTTAGCAAGGTCAACACTGGAGATGCTGAGCTTGGTAGTGGGGGAGGGATGGAGGCAGGCTGTCTTCCTGACTTAATTTCTCCACATCCTTATAGCTGACTGGGTTGCTAACTGCCCTGGTTCCACTCCCCAGCTGCTCGCCGTCCTGCTTTGCCACAGGCCCCCGCCCCACTCTGAGTGGGCTAACCTTGCCCCTCGCCGTCCTGCTTTGCCACAGGCCCCCGCCCCACTCTGAGTGGGCTAACCTTCCCCCTTGCTCTTCTCCGCAGTTATAGCCTTCAGAGCCAGGCCAGGCCTCTTGCCCCCGACTTTCCCCAAGCAGGTTCCAAGACCTCTGGTCAGCTGTACCTTGTCTCAAACAAAGGGACCCCAAAAGAGTGAATGGAAAAGATCAAAAGATCAACATCATCCAGTGCCTGAGAACTAACGTGACAGGGTGAGAGTGGCCTGTGTGGCCTTTTCTCAGGAAATAGTGCTCCAAAAGGTCAAAGCTGAGGGCGCCTGGGTGTGAAGGCTGCTGCCGCAGTGTTACCCAATGATGCCTCCGGGTCGTTAAAGCTCCTCACAGTTTACAAAGCAGGATCACACTGCGTTCTCACAGGAACTAAAGGGCCATGGTCACCCGTTCCACAGATGAGGGAACTGAGGTATGGGGGTAAGTACCAACAACCGGCTCAGCAGCCTCTGTGAAACTAGGTTCGAGCCCAGGACTTCATGAACCAGGCTTTCTTTCTCCACCCAACATCAAGAAGGCTGGCAAAGCCTGTATGTCACAGGCTGCCTCACACTTGTGGGTCCGGCCTCCTGCCTCCATCAGTTGCGCTGACCCTGCAGCGTCGCCTGGAATGACCTTTTCTGCTCCCTCCCGTTGTTTCTTCGGGACTGTCTTCTCTGTATCGCCCCTTCCCCACACCAGCAGAGCCCTGTCCTCTCTGTGTTCCACATCTGCATGTGTTCCACATCTGCATGCTAAAATGGTGTCAAGCATTTATGTATTAGCACTGCCCTCACCTCCAGGCTCCCCAAGCCCTGCATTCAGCTGTTTGTGAAGGAGTGAGGGAATGGATGGATAGTCTTAAGAGTCAGAGCTCAGGTCTTTAGGAAGGAGTTTGCACCCTGTCATCTTGACCACTGGAGAATCTGAGGCCGGGAGAGTGAGTTCACTGGCATTTGAGCCCATCAAGGGCCACACATCCTCCTCATTTCTGGCGGTCTCTTGAGAACATTACTCAGCAAGTCCTCAGCTCCACCCACTCTCTTTGGGAAGGGACAGCTCATGGAGTAACCATTCCTGCCTGCCTCCATCCTTTTTTTCCCCTCCCTCTGGAATTTCCCTAGGGGCACCTGCTTGTTCACCACATCAGTCCCCACATCAGTGTCCCCAGGGCACCTGCCTTACTTCTCCTGCAGACCTCCCAGAGACCTCAGCTATGGACGGGGGTGGGGGGATGGGGCAACAAGCCTGAGTCAGTGATGCATGCTGAGCTGAGGCCCTGTGTAGGGTAAGGGCTGTGGTGCCAGCAGCCCTCCTTCTCTAGAGCTGAGATCATGCCCAGCCTTCCCTTCCATGGAAGCAGCCCACCCACTCCACATGGACTCCTAGAAGAGAGCCAAAGGATTCCCCAAAGAAGGCTCCCTTGACCTGGGATCTGGACCCGCTGGGCTTCAGAGCTGTCTTCTGAGGAACCTCATCGAGTCCTTACCTGCACATTTGACACTCTACCCAAGGTCCTTCCTTTGAGGAATCCCAGGTCTGTAGCAGAAGGACCACTGACATTGGTCAATTGCTGACATTTCTCTGAGGATCCAGTGGCAATGAGGGAGTCTTCTAGAGTATGCAGGCTACAGGAGGGCTCTGGCTTCAGGGCAGGGCAATGGTACCAAGAGGGCTTTAGGATCTTCAAGCAAGACAGCTGGCAGGCAGACTATGACCCACTCACCTCAGAGAGAAAGGAAACACGGGCTCCCATCTCCCAGTCCCTCCATCATCTCCTAGTCCCTCTGAGTCACCCCTGGATGCTAAGGCTTGCAGTAAGAGGGTAAGGGGCATGGGGGACTGGGCATGAGATTATGTGCCCTCAGGATGCTGACCTGGGTTGCAGGCTCATTGTAGAGAAGCAGCTTCCAAAGCTGTTCCTCTGGGTGTAAGTTGGTGCAGGAAGCAGAGCTGAAGCAGCACCCTCCTGCTCCCTCACACCCTGCTCTTCCCTGAATCCCAGTCCCAGGAAGCAGTGCTGGCAGGGGACACAGGCCACTGACTCATCAGTGGCGGCCTCGGCGGCCTCTGTAACAGCACTCACACCAGCACATGTGTGTGTCCCTTCTCCAGCCAGCGGGCCTCACTCCAGCTGCGGGAGGATGACTGCTGTGGCCAGGCCAGAACTATTGCTCCACAGGACAAAGTTGCACAGGGTGCTCATCACAGAATTCTTCCACAATGTGGTGGACACTGTGTGCACCAACGGGTACCTCCCAGCTGCTCTCCCTGCCTTAATCCTGAAGCACAGCCACAGTCCCGTCCCCCCACAGTCTTGTATTGTGGCCCTAGCTGGACTGAACTTCAACAACTTTCCTTCCTTATCCTCTTGAGCATGTACCACCATGCTCAGGTTGCTTCTACTTTCACTGGTTCCCCTTTGCCCTGGCATGGAGCCCATGCTCTGTAGTAGTCTGTATTCAGATGGTTGGCATATGATCTACCCCTCCCCTGCTTTTTTCTGCCCTGTGCCCACAATGCTCATCGGGACCTGAATGCACTTTGCCCTTGCCCAGTCCCATCCGCACTTCCATAATGCATTACACTCACTCCTGCTCTCTAGGATGTTCTCTCTAGGCTCTCCCTGACCTTCTAGAAAGTCATTTCCCATGACTCCTCAAAGGGCAAGGCCACTCTTGGGAAGGGGGGACACCTTCATCCCAGCATGATTTCAAGATTCCCCAGGCCTTACACTGTAAGATCGAGGCAAGCCGCTGGGCCAGCCATTGGTGGCCTGTGAAATGGCAGAGACAAGGCTGTATAAGTCTCGAGGCATGAAGGTTGAGTGACTGTGGGACATGCACGTCCTTGGGATTTTAACTCCCACCTCCACGCCATGCAAAGGGCAGGAAATATTCCGATTTAGCTCCCCCTCTTCAACCTGCCCCCCTTCCCTGGGGTCACAAAGTAGAAGGCTCCTGGAGATTAGCCTGGTAAGAGACCCGCTCTAGGCCCTCCCCTAGGAGACTCCAGCCACCCTCATCTTCTCCCCGCCCCTCTTCCCAGAGCAGTAAAGAGGCTCAGGCCAAAGGCAGAGGACAAGTCCCCTGGGTTCCTATGGCTGTAATTAAGAGGTTAAAAGCAGCCTAATGGCCCCTAGGACTAAAAAGTGAGAAACTCTCCCAAATGCTGGGAAGAACAGTTGGAAAAGCAGTTCTTTACTCCCTTCAGCTCCTGACACTGGCTTGATATGGCCTTCTCCCAGAGTCTTAGTCTTCTCAACTGTAAACCAGGCTAACAGTGATGTCCTCAAAACACACAGCACACAGCTAGGAAGAGAGGTGTTCAGTGAAAGTCACTTCCTCTTCCTCAGCATGGGAGACCAGGGCCAGGTTGTCTCCTCAGGCTGCAGCCATGAAGACTATGTGGTAAGATGACCCCACATAAGCTCCCCTCTCCCCTGCTACAGCAGAAGTCAGTGGGTTCCTAGGCTGGGGCTCCCCTGTGCACACCCCACTCAGCCTCTGTGCACACCTTCAGGCAGAGAAGAGGAAAGACAGCTCACAGTGGCCAGCCTGAGAGTATTCCCCATTGCCCAGACACCCAGGCTCCTGACCCTTGACCTCTGCCCTCCTGCCCCTCATGATCCTTGGTGTCCCGAAGCTGGTGTCTTTCTCTTCTGAGTACGCTTGTCTGCTTCATTTCCTTCTGTCTAGTAAGGCTGCTGCTCATGAGGCGGCTCAGCGCCCCTGTGTTCTGGACTCACTTGCAAAGGTCACAGTGTCCTCTAACAGTTCGGGTTCCCCAAACCCATAGTCTAAGCAGGAACATTGGGGAGGGATTTCTCTTCCAACTGAGCTGTGTCTCACTGCCCCCTCCCAATGGCAAGGTCCCCTGGGCCTGGCTGCAGGAGGAAGCTGAATGGGGGAGCACAAAGTTCAACCCACAGCAGTTCTATGCCCGAGGCTTGCTCATCCTATAAAACTGGGATACTATCCCAAAGATGAATTCAGCTCTGCTGTCCCACAGCAGCGGGGTCTGTGAATGGAAGGCATAACCATCAATCACCCTGCAGAGTGCTGTTGCCAGGCCTTAATTCCTGGGTTCAGAACAGACCTAAAGAGAGAGAGAGAGCAGAGCCAGGCAACAGGGGACGCGGTGCCCAGGCAGAAGTCACAGGGCAAGGACAACACCAAGAGCTTTTGCCCAAAAGGCGGATGGTAGTATCTTTTCATAACACATTCAGGCTTGTTGGGCTCCTGGCCAGGGTACACCCAGCTTTCAGCCTTCTCCACAGGCCCAGCAGACTCACCCACTGCCTCCCTCTGCCTTGATCCTCTCTGGCGAAAGAGAGCTTTGAGGACACCAGGACAGAGGAAGTGGCAGCAGCCCCAGGCAGGACTGAACCTGGAGTTCTCATCTCTGGTGACAGATAAGGTAGCAGTAGTTCATTTCTGATCTCCCCCAGGGTCCCCACTCAGGCTTGCTGAGACCTGGTTGGGGCTGGGGCTGGAAGCTGAAACCATCCTGGCCCTCAGGACACCCAGAACTACTGATCTTGGCTATTTGAAGGCAGAATCAGACCGTACTTACAAGCCTGGAATACCTCAATGCACAAGATAGAGGAGAGGGTGGGCTCTCCTGGAGGAGGGGGGCAGAGCCATTCTCTCTCATCTGCAACACTCAGGATGTTTAAGTATGCTATTTTTGCTATGAGTTGGGGGTGCAGCAGTGTGAGCCTGTCCAGACCAGAGTCATCTGTTGGCAATCAGCCCTTCACAGGTTTCCCTTCGTCTCTGAAGGCCCCCAGCACCGAGCTTCCCCCCGGCAAGCCCTTCAGTCTCTGGGAGAAGTGTGCGGTTTTTAACCCTCCTTCACTGGCAAGTGTAAGCAAGCTGACAAGGCCGCGGAGCTGCCAGAGCTGGAGTTCACCTCCCTGCACAGAGGAAACTCAGCAAACCGCCTTTCCTGTGTTCTTGGAACAAGCTCCAAGCTCCCTTCACCTCAGGACTCACTTCGCCATGCCAGCCAGCAAATTCGGAGAAAGCAAGGCACGTGTGCCCTTCGCCCGTGGCCCTGGGGGTGCTCTTCCTCCCTGTGTCACACCCCGTCTCTAGGGAAAGGATGAAGGCTCTTTGGCTACCCCGTGTCTCAGCATCTGTGCTACCCTGAGGTTACATGGCTACTGACCTTCCTACCTGCGGTGGATGGACCTAGGCTTTCAGGCTTGGGGACTTTGGATCTCTTCTCCCCCTGACACAGCTTGAAGTCAGCGCAGAAGCTGAAGCATCCTGCTGCAGCTCACTCGCTCAGACAGACTTGTAAAGGCCCTGACGATAAGAGAAGGAGGGACTGAGGTTGGCCATGTGCTTCTCAGGGAGCCTTCCAGGCTCTCCAGGCTCCCACAACCCTGTTCCAAGATTGCCGGAGAGCCCATGCACTAACAAAGCCAAGTCTCGGCTAGGTACCTGACTTTGGAGAGAGGAAAAGCCTCCCCAGCACCCACTACAAGTCGCCAACATAGTGCAGGGGATAAGAACACAGACCCCCAGAGCCCTACAGTCTGGGTTCAAATCCCAACTCAGCCACTTGGCAGTTGTGCCTTTGAGCAAGTTCTCGGCCTCTGTGCCTGAGGTAGCTCTAAAATGAAGGCAGCAGCCAGGCACAGTGGTTCACTCCCGTGAACTCAGCACAGGAGACTGAAGCAGGAGGATCACAAGTTTGAGATCAGCCTGAGCTATAGAGTGCATTAACTCAAATATCAAAAGTAAAGGTAATAATATGGTACCTACCCCATGGTTGTAATAAGTGTATATGTTCATACACACAAAGTACTTAGGGCAGTCCCTGACATAAGAGCTATATATCTAACTTATTTTTATTTAATAATTACTTTATATTACCCAAGAGACTATGAATATCAGGGCTGGCAAAAATCTCACTTCCTCGAGGAAGGTCTGTGGGAGATGTCAAGTCTGTTGTGCAAGAGACTGTCATTTTCCACACAGGTGGCTTACCAAGCGCTTTACATCAGGTAAAAATAACCATTAATAGCAATTTCCCCTGCAGCCAGGCACAAACCTCCAGAGCCTGAGGGAATGACAAATTTTACTACTGCTGGAGAGGGAAATTTGACTACTAGGCAGATTCCATTTTTAGAACCCGGAAAGTTATTCTGAGCAGAGGCATGGTGTTTTCTGGTCTTTGTTTTGTTTTGTTTTTTAAAATAGCCTCCAGCATTCTAACAATCTTCGCATGCATGCCCCATTGCAGGGAAATCAGGGCACAGTGGGAAGCCTCAGCAGACCTCCAGGTTGCTAGGCAACATGTTCCCCTTCCCCAGCCGGGGCAAGAAGAGATCCAGGGTAGGCGCCATGCCTCTATCCACCCCAGGAGCCAGAGCTCATTAGCTGGCTCAGAGCCCCTCTCAAAAGTATCCAGGGAAAGGGACTGAGATTTCTTCTCAGCCTTGACAGTGTGGGACCCAAAAGCATCAAAGCCATCTTCTGTACAGCCGCATGCATGCTTTCTTTTTCTTTTTCTTTTTCTTTTTTCTTTTTTTCTTTTTTTTTAAGACAAGACAGTATCTCTCAATGTATCCTTGCCTGTCCTAGAACTCTGTAGACCAGGCTGGCTTCGAACTCACAGAGATACACTTGCCTCTACCTTCCAAGTGTTGGGAATAAAGGTGTGTGCTACTGCATGTGGCTTTTGCAGGCATGCTTTCTAAAGGGCACAAGTGCCCACTGAATCAGGTAAGTAGGGGCAGTGCGCCGATGCTTATGTTAGGTGTCTACTAGCTGGGGCACTTTTGGCTTGCAGCTGAACCTCTCAAGTCCCCACATCTCTACTGTGTCTCTTCTCCCTCTGCCTCCCTCCTATAGTCCTACTGTGGTGTTAATTCAAGCATTTCTGCCCATCCCAGATCCTTAATAGTTCCATCTGCTACATGGATGCCAAAAGATGAGGAGGCCAGGTCTTTGGGAATCATTATTCAGCCTACTGTCCCAGCCACTGTCTTCATTGCTGTTCTCCTCCTCCTCCTCCTCCTCCTCCTCCTCCTCCTCCTCCTCCTCCTCCTTCTCCTCCTCCTCCTCTTTCTCCTCCTCCTCCTCCTCCTCCTCCTCCTCCTCTTTTTCTTCATAATATTTATTTATTTTTATTTTATGTATATGTGTTGTGTGGCAGGCTTTCCCTGCAGAGATGCAGCACACATGACTACTCCCCACATAGGGAGCCTACCACAACAGACCGAAGGACACACACCACTAAAGTTCAACACGGTGAACCAATGAGTTTGATTGGGGTCATTTACAGGAATGTGGGAAAGGGGTCACTTACAGGAGCAGAAACAGCTCAAAGACAGTTGCATCACCAAACCCAACACCAGCACGGGTGACACCTCACAAAAGCTGAAAATTCTGAGCCCAGTGCATAGCCTGCAGGCAGCTCAACAGGTTGAAAGTGTCATTTCCAGATGGCTCAGCTGGACTAAGCCTCTTCAGGCAGTTCAGCTGGTGTCGCCATCTTTTTAGGCTGCTTGCCTGGTCTCTGCTGCTTCTAGGCAGCTAAGCCTGTCTGCCTTTTTGCAGCCTAATTTGTCTGAAAGTGATGCTAAAGAGTCTTTATTGGTTACTCTTGGGAGGGAGGGGCCTAGTGAGTCTGGCCAGTTTCAGGGACTTCCTAAAGCTATCTGAGTTGTTTACCTTCTATCTTAAGGAGCTAGCTCCCCTGTAAGATGGAATGTTTCATTCTAGGAGGAAACTGCTAAACAACAATGTATTTTCCAGAATGTATGCATGTGCACCGTAAGCATGCCTGCTGTATGCAGAGATCAGAAGAGGACCTCAGACCTCTTGTAACTGGAGCACAGGTGGTTGTGAGCCACCACTTGGGTGCTAGAAGCCAAGCCTGGGTTCTCTACAAGAACAGTAAACGCCGAGCCGTCTCTCCAGTCCCCCCCCACACACACACACACTGTTCTCGTCTAACAGAGTTGACCAGTGGATCATCACTGAGCTGCCTGGCATGTTCAATAAGTTCACCATGGCTGGACACCACACAGCAGCCCAGCATGACTGAGCACACAGCCCCACTGTGAATTTCACCCACCCGGAAGTCGTCTTGCGTGGACCTTCAAACAACTGGGACCTGTGCATTCCAGAGGCTGGGTGTGGGAACGCTTACTCAACCCCTAGCAGCTCCCTCCAGACCTCTAGTTACCTGGACTAGAGTCCAGGAGTGTAATAACTCTCCTTAAAGTTGTATCTTAGGGGCCATCGAGACGGCTCTTCAGGTGATAACGCTCACCGATAAGCCTGATGACCTGAGTTTGATTCTCTAGGACCCACGTGGTAGACGGTCAGAACCCACCACCACAAGTTGTTCTCTAGCCTCTGTGCTTACACAAACACATAAAATAAATAAGAGTGATAAAGGAAAAGTACTTAAAATTTTAAACCAGTAAATAAATGAAGGTATAAAATATAAATCCTTCAGAATTCTCCAGAGCTAGAAAAAAATTTGTTGTATAAAGAAAACTTTCTTCAAATCTTATTCTGTTGAGATAGCATCATAGGTTTATGTGTGTGTGTGTGTGTGTGTGTGTGTGTTTATGTTGTGTGAATATGTGTGCCTGTGTGTGTGAATGTGTGTGCCTGTGTGTGTGCATGTGTGTGTGAATATGTGTGCCTGTGTGTGTGAATGTGTTTTCATGTGTATGTGTGAATGTGTGTGCCTGTGTGTGTGAATGTGTGTGCATGTGTGTGTGTGAATGTGTGTGCCTGTGTGTGTGTGAATGTGTGTGCATGTGTGTACATGTGTGCTTGAGGACGCCAGAGGTTCACATCAAGATTTCTTCCTCAATTGTTTCTCTATCTTATTTTTAGAGACAGTTTTTTCTCACTAAACCTGGAGCTTAACATTTTGGCTGAATTAGCTGGCTAGTGAGCCCTCAGAGCCCCTGTCTCGGCCTCCTAGCCTGGTTTTTTTTTTATTTGATTATTTATTTTTAACATAGATGGTGGGGATGTGAACCCAGGGCCTCGGTACTTTACTCACTGGGCCATCTCTGCAGCCCCAGAATCAGGGTTTTAAAAAAATAAAAGTGGAAAGTTAGGGGGAAAAAAAGAAAATTAAAGGGATGTGGGCAAGGACCGAAGCCTCTCACTCCAGGGTCTGTTGAAGTCTCTGGATAGCTGAAAGTCAAAAATTTCTGCCCAGCTAGCATTTACTGTGAAGACTGCCTCCATAGACAACATTTCTTTTATACAGAGTCCTGTTGTTGTTGTTTTTTAAATAGTAATGTTAAAATGGCAATGAACCATGCTCAGGACTAATGGCCTCAGTGTGGCCTTCCTCCTCATGGATACTTTCTAGGAATCTCACAAAAGAGACCGTTAATTGTTTATAGTAAAAACATCCTAACTCCCCACATCCCTGTGATCTAGGCTTTAACCTTATCAACAGTAATCCTGACCAGGGCACACTAGGAACCACCCTGCGGTCTCAGTTCAACTGCTTAGCAACCCTTGGAGATAATGACTTTGAAACTCACCAAAACCCTATATATGGCTGTGGTGAAGACAGGGAAGTCAACTGCACTTATGTGTATTACTCTTCCCCGGGGGCCTCTCTTTCTATTGAGGTTTAAAAATCCCTGTAATAACCCCCAACTGTGCTTCATACTGGCTTGTCCTAAAATTCCTTTCTGCGGTGAAGTCACGGATCCAGCCTTAGCGATAACTCTGAGGTAGTTTGGGGCTAATTTTCTGGCCAGTAGGTAAGGACATTTTTTCCATCTCTTTTGGTTTATTTTATATTTTGAGACAGGTCATGCTATGAATCCCAGGTTGTCCTGAAACTGGCTCTATGTCAGGTTTATAGCCTCAAACTTATAGCAATCCTCCTGTCTCTGCCTTTGGGGTGCTGGGAGTGCTGGGATTCCAGGTGTGCACCTCCATGCCCAGTCTCTATCTTTTTAAGGCCTCAGAGAATCCTCTACATGGATAGACCACAAGTGATTACTCTGTTGGTGGGTTTCAATTGAAACTTCTGTAGTGAGATAATGTAGTCCTAGCTGACTTGTTCACGTTGCTTATAGGAGGCTTGAAGAGATGAGGCATTCTCCTCACACCATCCCAAACCTATTCCAAAGCAACTGAGCCTTGGGTGGAGGAACTGGGGGCCTCCCTAGCTCTTCAGAACTGACAAAACTTTGCTCTCTGTGACTGAGCCTCCTAGAGACAAGGAACCCGATTGGCTGCCAGAGAGAGGGATTGTGCATTTGCAGAGAAGCTTCCATGGGAAGCACACAAACATTTCTCCCGAGCCAGTTCAGACCTCAGAGAGCATGTATTGCCTCCTGGGTCAGAAAAGCCCAGGGTCTGCGTAGAATTTGAGTATAGTTTGATCCTAAGAGTCTCTTGGTTCAGACTTCATTCTTGTATTAAAAATAGCTGGAGTAGTCAGAGTCATACATCTAGCCACACTCTAGGGGAAAAAAATCTGACCTGGGACTTCCACTGAACTCCTGAGATACGTCATAAAAACACAGGTTTAGATCATGTGCCCACATCTAGATCAATTGCTGCCAGGGAGGACGGGAAAGTCCTGAGGGGCGGGGTTCATGCCAACCCCAATCTGGAGTTGAGGAGTAGATGGCTTTCTCAAGTTAGTGGAATTTTCCAGAGAAACCTTGTCGGGAAAGGGTAGGTAGGGTGGGGTGCAAGGGTATGTGGGCTCATGGAGAACCAAGCAGAAGCTCTGGACCATGAAATTCCATGCCCCAGGTGCTATAGGGTAGAGCGATCCTAAATACAACCCCATGTACACTGCCTCCCCAAAGCTCTGTGAACATCAAAATATGATGTGTGTGTCTTTATTCTAGAAAAAATTTCTACATATAGAGTCATTAGGTCAAAGGGCTCACACATTTCCAATTTGTAAGAGATATTGCTAATTGTAACCTCTGGAAATGTCTGTTCTGTCCTATATTGTAAATATTCTTCATCTTTTTTCATATTTGCTGCCCTCACAGTCTGACCTGGCTTTTGGAAATTACAAGGTCTGGCATCTCTTCGTGTACTCCTCAGCCAATCACAAACCTTCTAGGAGTCACTCGCCCCGCCCTTTGTTCCCTCCTCGGTTTGTTTATCTTTTCCTTTTCTTGTTGACTGGTGAAAGCTCTTTGTAGCTCGTGGACACAAACCTTTTGTTCCATCTGTCACAGACATTTCTCCCAGCTTGTCCTTTGTGTTTTAATTTTGTGGAGAGAGAGCTTTTGTTGCCTAAACTGGGCTAATTTCATGTATTTAAATATGTCAGACTGCCATGGGCTTCTGCTTAGAAAGGTCTTGTCTTTCCTGCTCTAAATTAAAAAAATAATATGAGCCAGGTGGTGGTGGCACACGCCTTTAATCTCAGCACTCGAGAGGCAGAAGCAGGCAGATCTCTGAGTTCGAGGCCAACCTGGTCTACAGAATGAGTTCCAGGATAGCCAAGGCTACACAGAAAAACTGTCTCGAAAAACCAACAATAAAAAATAATGATAATGTACATAACGCCTCCTGGTTTTGTTGGTATTTTCTGTGGGCTTTTGTATTATACACCGTCTCTATCCGAGAGTGACTGGATTACAGTTGGAGGCCGAGATGCCTGGCTAGTGAGTAGGAGAGAAGAACTCTGTGACCTGCAGAAGCTCTGCAGCTTTCCCACATCTAACTAGAGGGATTAGAAGGAAAGCTGGTGTGTCTCCTTAAGTTCAGGGATAGCCAGAAAAGGGAGTTCAGTGGAGCGGGATGCAGCCTTCTGAAGTCGGTGCCCCAGAGAAAGAGACAGGCTGAGCCCTGCAGCAAAGAAGGAAGAATGGTGGAGGAGCCACCTTCTTTAGGAAGAATCCTGACAGGGATGTGGGGGAGTCAACCGAAGGACCAGACACCAGGGAGCATTGTTTCTCCCTCCTCATGGGGGCGTCATTAGCGCACATGAGTTTCTTTTGAGCAACTACTCTGAGCCCAGGAAAGGACCACCATATCGTGGCCCAGTGATAACGGAAGTCAGTCACGACCCCGAGACAGCAGAGGCCCTGCTGGGGAAGGCAGGTCATCATTTTAAAAAAGTGATTCTGGACTCTAGAGAAGTGGGTGCCGCTTAAGGACAAAAACCGGACCCCACAGCAAGGGCTGGATGTGGAGGGCTCACAAAGCACTGGCCCTAGCGACTTCAACATGGTAGCAGAGTGCATGTACCTGTTGATAGGAATTCTAGCCATGCCCCCATGACCGCACGCCATGCCCCCATGACCGCACTTGTGCTGGGGCCGTAAGTCCTACATAATCCCTGCGCTGCATGGTCAAGTAATTTGCACGCAGCGTGATCACATAATCTATGCGCATGCGTTGGGAGAGTTCATAAAAGGCGGATCCCATGCATTCTCCCCTCTCTTCCGCACATGTCTTCCAAATAGGCCTAAGCACATCCTTTCCTGTCCCTCCCCATCTAATAAACTCTTATAGTGGGTTTTGTTGTACCTCGTGACTTTTTCTCGCAGGGTAAACAGCGCCACATAAAACTAACACCTGTTTCGACATGTCCATGTTCTAGAAGCACCGGAAGGCATAGGCGTGCACCTTGGTGTGGTAGGCGCACCACAAAGATACATGAATGCGTGGGTCATGGGTCTAGGAAACAAGACTGCTCTTTTCATGTCTAGCTGAGGACCACATAGTAGCCCCTCCCATCAGCTTCCTAGGAGTCTGCCAAGAGCAAGGGCCTTGAGAATGCAGGTAGGCTAGAAATGGCCACTGCTGTGTCTCTCCCTTGTCCCTGGATGGGTAACCGCCAGTGAGCAGCACCCCCACCCTCAGAACTCCAGACAGGCCCTGTGGTCACCCACTGCCTGGCATTCCTGACCCCATTCCTGCTGACTCACCGCAATCTGGCTGATCCCAGCTTCCTGCAGCAGGCCAGCAGGGGCCAGAGGGAAGCACAGGAAGCTGCATCGGGATCCTGGACTCTGTCAGGAGAGAGAGGAACCTTCCTGTTTCTGCTGCTTTGAAGGGGTGATCAGGAAGTGGACTTTCTAGAGGCCAGAGTGGACTTTTCCATCTCTGACTCAACCTGGTCCTCACCACCTCCCCACTCAGAGAACGGGGTCCCTCCAGCCTCTGCTCCTAATGCTGAATTAAAGCCCGCTTCACATCAGCCTTATCATTACCTGCGATCCCCAGCCGAGATAGTCTAGTTTGATCGCCTGTGACTGTGTGCTTACCATGTGCTGACAAGTGTGGCTAAATGTGATTGTGGTTGGGTACTGTGGTGCCAGTCCATGTGTGACTCAGAATCACCGTGTAATTGTGTGCAGCTGGGTCTGATTACACACAGAAGAAATGGTTGATTGTACACGGTTACATCTCACTGTATGATTTGTGAGATTGCATGCTGCAGCCCAGGAATACTTGTCTGTGGTTACATGTGTTCCTAGTGGCTGTGTGATGCTGAGTACAGTATGTGGTGGATGTGTCCATAAGTAGCTGTGTGTAGGCGGGTGGCACTTCGTCATATCCCAAGGCCTAGTCCTAAAGAGATCAGGGGTCTGCAGTCTGTATGCTGTGGTAGGGGAGAGAAGGTAAGGTGTGTGTGTGTGTGTGTGTGTGTGTGTATGTGTGTGTGTTACACTCCTTTTCTAAGTCCTATCCCTGAGGAGGCCATAAGATTCCCACTTATGAAAGGAATTAGAACAGGCTGTAAGATGCTCTTCCCCTGGGTCACTGACCATTTTTAGAGTGTTTTCTTGGAAGTCAGGCTGAGCTTCAGAGGAAAGCCAGCCCATCTGAGCTCTCACAGCAACTGGCCCCTGGGCTCACAATGTCTCAGTATAGCCTTCACCCCGGCCCAGGGTGCTCTCCAGCCCTGCAGAGATACACAGCCCTTATCTCTCAGCCCGGCCGTCTCTGTCCACACTTCCCATACCTCTTCTGGCTGCAGAAGAAACATAGGCACCTAGTTCCCCCACTTCCCAACCCGGAAGACAGACTTTCCAGGAGTTGACAAAAATCCTCCCCCGCAAGGGATTTCCAGTGCTTTCCATGTTTGCATGTTTATATCCCTGACTTTGGGGCTGCTGCACTGGAACCTTGGTCCTCTGCTTTTCCACCTCAGAGCTCCAAGTCTGGCTGCTCCCTCCTCTGTACAGGTGAGCCACAGCCTCAACTCCCTGTAACCCCCACCACTCCTTCCTGTAGCTAAGGGGTCCTCTGCATCTCTGAGGAGACTCACAGGACTGTGAGCTTGCCCAGAAACGACAGGACTTCCCCTCTGCTTTAGCTTCTGAAGCTCTCAGCTGTGCAGGTATGCAGGCCTCAAACTGCTTCTGTCCTGGCTAGGGGGGAACCCTTGTGGTCACTCCTATTGACGCTGGACACATTGAGAACACAGGACAAACGGGCGGCTGCAGTACCTTGAGAAAGACAAAGGGCAGGAAAGAAGAAACTGGGGGTCTCGAGTCAGAGTACTCAGTGGGAAGGACCGGACTGGAGCCAGGGCAGGTCTGTCCTGCTAACACCAGTGAACTCACAGACAGGTGGAGGGCTCCTGGAGAAAGGAGCTCCTAGACCAGCAGCATCCTACCTCACCACCTCAAAGCTGTATGAGTGGGGAAGGCTCATTTCCTCCCCCAGGCCTCAGGTTAGCCACCTCAAAGACTGAAAAAAAGATGGTAGAAAAGAATCTGTAGAGAGCTCAGTGGCTTCCACTTGCAACCTGAAGACAACTTTGGTTCCAAGGCAAAGTTCCTTCCCAGCCCAGGCAGTCTGCATCTCTGAAAGAGTTAGCTTTTTCTTCCCCCTTCAGCAGAGTCCATGGAGACACCACTCAGAGGAGATGGAAAAACAGCTGGGCAAGAAGAATTGAAGAAAGCCTGTGGGGTGGGGGAAGGGTAAACATGGCCACCAGGCTATGGAGCTTCCCATGGCAGGTCTTGGACACTGGTACCTGCCAAGACTTTCCCCCACTCCTTCCAGCTTTGTTATCTAAGTTATCCTCTCCTCCCAGTCCAGGTCTACCCACCCACCCCCTCTGCCTTCCAACTACTCCAGGTCCCCTGGGGCTGCAGTTCTGGACTTAGTTAAACCACCTGATATGCATTACAGTTCAACACTCATGGACTAGCTGAACTATACCAGCATCCTCCCCATGGGAAGGTCAACAGAGAGGCTGGAAAAATGATCAAGACACCACTAGCCTTATCTTCTAAAAACAGTCATTTACAATAGCAAGAAATGTCTATTGATCACCCGGTCAATGCCATACTACAAATCCCACTGACCCCAACATCCAGAAAAGTAGTAGAAATGACAGAAATAGGTTGGTGGGATGATCAAGCATAGTGGGGCCTCAGGACTAACTATCAGCCAGCATTTCAAAATAGGCCAAAGAAAAAGCAGCTGCTCCCTGTTGCTTTCTGTGTCATTTCTGGAGCCTTTATTGAGTGTTAGGTGCAAGGGCATCTTTCCACCTCATGCCTCGGCCCCTTACGAGCCATCTGGAGCAAAGGTCAGATAGCTAAGACCGTTATCTCGCATTCTCACATTGGTGCCTTCCTGTGACCACTCCCCCCCCCCCCCCCCCCAGTGCAGCAGGACCTGTGTCTCACATATAGCTAATAGAATAAGGAAAAGGTGGGATAGTCACTGCCATCACTATGTTGTCAAAGCCCTAGTCCTGCTAGCAGCCAGGTGCCAGAGACCCACTCTGAAGACGTCCACATCAGTGATCTGAGAAAGACTTGTAGAGAAGTCCTCCTGACAAGGAACCTCTGGGAGTTAGGAACAACTGTTGGCTAGCAAGAAGACTACCACAATTCTAAAGTCATAGGGAATGCTCCTGAGCCTGCAAGTGGGCCCATCTCCATTTGAACCTCCAGATGAAGATGCACCCCTGATTACACCTTGATTACATCCAGCCAAGAGCATCCTACTAAGCCATATCTGGACTCCTGGCCCATAGAAACTGTGGGACAAATATATGTTGTTCTAAGGTCCTGAGTTTATGAGCATTCATCATGAAACAACAGAACATGGATATAAGTATGATATCTGTCTTTTAGATGAGAACCCTAAAGCTCAGAGACTTAAGAGTCCCACCCTTAATTTGAGGCTCAGCAGGGACCAGAGTCTGCCCTAAACCACATATGTTGATGTGCTTGACAGACAAATTGGCCATTGTTATTCAGTAGTCACTTAGATAAGCAGTGGCCTGCGTGATCATTGATTGAAATACCATCTTTCCAACAAGTGTTTGTTGAGGATCAACGCCCAGTCAAGGAGAAATAATGGTATGCCACACAGACACACACCAGTGTCTACATGGCAAAGAGCTCAATGGAGAATACGGACAATGGACAGGATATTTATATGATGAAGGTTGTAAAATACAAATGGATGGGGTAAAACGGAAGCGTGTGGGACAGCCAGCCTTGGCCCAGGGCCAGGGCCAGACTCCCTGAGTAAGGGATACGCAGTTCTTTGGAAGGTAGGCCTGGTAGGGAGCCGGCCCCTCTACATTTTGTATAAAAGAGTAGGTAAGTGAATACGCTTTACTGGTCAAAGATCCCCAGAGAAAAGAACTCTCCCTGCAGTGTGAGATCACCCTGCTTCCAACTAAGTATTAGCTTCTAAGACACATGCTCCAAGCATCCAAGGCCTCTGTGACTAACTGGTGATGCTCAAAGACATTAGGATTCACTGAATACCACTTCTGCATGCATCACAGGTGGCTGCAGTTGACATGGGACTGTGTGGCTGAACTCTTATTCTCCAGACATCTAGTAGGGGAAAAATAGCAGGTGGAGGGAAATATGAGGCAAAGTGGGAAGATGAATCAGAGGCTGACGAAGAGGGCCAGAGCAAAGAGCAGGCCTTAGGAGACCTCCATGTGCCAAGTTTCGGCCGATGATGACTCAGCAGCTGTGGAGGTCTTTGCCAATGAGCTGCCTGGCTAGTATGGATCACGCAGGTTCCTAGCCGGAAGCAGACAGCACATGCAAATTGTCTATGAAATGAAGAGCATTTCATAAAGAGACTATTGTTAGAGGTCTTGGCGGATATACAAAAGATTGTAAGAACCTTGACCCGGACCAGCAGCCCAGCTCACCGTCAGGCCTCACCAAACACAGGAGGTTAGCAGAGCAGCATGGAGCCCAGCTGAGTGGATAGGGCACCAGGCAGGACTGTGGCTCTACTTGGTGTACAGCCAGGCTGTGGCACCCTGAAGGAGGTGTCCTGTGTCCTGACCTTGCCCTGCTTTCTGCCTCCAACAGGCTGAGAGTGCACCCATGAGTCAGAACAGAGCAAGGCACCTGTTGGCACAGCCTCCCCAGGGCAGCCTCCTACGGAACAGAGGAGAGCAAAGTTGGAGGCAGATTGTAGCAAAGTATTTGTCCAGCACTACCAGAGAGGAAAAAAAAAAAAATCTTTTTCTTTTTGGGATGTTCAGTCCATGCCCTAGACCAGAGCTTCTCAACCTGTGGGTCACAACCCCTTTAGCAAACCTCTAATCTCTAAAAATATTTACATTACAATTCATAACAATAGTGAAATTACAGTTCTGAAATAGCAACAAAAATGATGTTATGGTTGGAGGTGATCACAACACCTGTGATCTGTGTTAAAGGAACTGTGTTAAAGGATCGCAGCACTAGGAAGGTTGAGAACCACTGCCCTAGGTGATGGACACCAGTGCACACGGACCCTGTTGTAGGAACCCATGAAAGCCCACTTGGGATTAAGACAGATTTTCCAACAAATTCTAAAACGCCCTTACCCATCCCTCTGCCACTTTGAGCTACATAGTTATGTGAAGAGGCATTCTCAGCACTGACAAAATATTGGTCAACTCTGAAAAACATTTAAGATGCCTCATGTCCTAAAAAGTCAAATATTAAGCCAAGATTTACATTTTATGTAAAAAACAAGCAGATACAGCTAGCTCATTAATATGCAAATTTCCTTTTTATCTTCAATATGTGGTAAAATTATAGGTATACAAAAATTATTTTAAACTAAATGTATTTGTGGTTTATTACAGGAAAAGGAGGAGGAGGAGGAGGAGGAGGAGGACGGAGATGAGAAGGAGGAGAAAAAAAAAGGAGGAGAGATCCACTCTTAACTTTGTCCTCAATTAAGGACTCTGGACCACCTACTAAACCTTCTCAGGCCTCAGTTTCCTTCTCTGTTACAGGAATGATGGGTGTCCTTATATTTTCACTTTCCATACTTGATGTGAGTTCATTTATTCCAGGGTCCCAGGTGAACCCTGGAATGCAGAGGGCTGACTGCGAGCATTTGCTAAGAGTCAACATCAAGAAACAAGATCTGGACCACTGAGAAGCCAGACACCAGGCACAGAAGCTCTCAGCAAGAGAACCAACCACATACAAACGACAGCCTGACTCAGATGCCTCAGCATCTTTGCCAGGACTGGTGCCAGAGGCCTTCTCTCCACATGTGTGCCTAGGTCTGAAGCTGCAGAAGGAGGGTGCTTTGTCTCCCGACCCCTCAGAGAACAGCATGATGCTCAGAAACCCAGGGTTGGCCCTGAGGGGACTTGTGAGTCGGATGGAGGAATGGAGACCAGCATGGGTTCAGCTATAAGGACCCTTGGCAGCACATAGTCCCTCTCAGGTTCCCACACTCCTGCATCCTAGGTTCAGACATATATAAATAAGGAGCTCACAGCCTCGTAGGTACCCGAGGCAGCTGGACAGTTGATTATTAGAAAGCAGCAGCCTGCCCTGGATAACCTAGGGTCTCGAACGCAGAGGTTCAACACCCTCAGAGTCTCGCCAGACCTGCCCCACCTCTAATCTTTCAGTGCTCAAAACAAAGGCCCTTCTGTGAGACCCACAGGCTTCTTCCCTTTGCTTCTTATCACCCACATCAGAGTTCACAGGAAGAGGGTTTCAAAACCTCAGAGTCAGAACTGCACTGAGGTTAGCGTTTTGTTTTGTTTTTTTCAAGAGAAGGGAAACCAGAAGGGAGAGAAGAGGTGCAGGTGCAGCAGATTCAGGCCCTAGCTATGGAGGGGAGAAGGGCTTGCACAAAGGGTGTGAGTGCCAGAGGGACCCCTTCTCCCCGAGCCCACTGGCCCAGGGCAGACAGGCAAAGGATATGTGTAGGTATTGGGGATTTGCTCTCAGGCATGGAACGCCATGGGTCACTCAAAGATATTTGATGAGGCCTGCCCTGCCCAGTAACTAGTACCTCACCCTTGTCTGGTGACCTCTCTGCCTAGAGAAACTGAGAGGACTTGAAGCCGACGTGGCCCAGCCTCTCTGTCCCTGAACTGCTCAGGTGTAGAGCCCTGGCCTCATTTCTGAACCTGTTCCCACCTCCACCCCACGCCCAGGTTTGCCGTACTGCCATGCAGCCTCTGAGCAGGGGTCTTCCATGGGCAATCATCTCGTCTTTCATGCATCTGAGGTGCATCCTAGAGCTGAAAATGGGAAACACTCCGTTTCCATATCTCCAACGAGACTGTGATGAAATGTTTTGAGTGGCTTGCAAGATGGTTATCTACCACATCTGATGTGGGGGTGGACTTGAAGTTGTTTGTTTTACTGTCTGTATTTCCATTGATTGCATTTTTACTTGTTTTATCTTGCTAGGTTGAGTGAATCCTTCTTTTTAAAAAGATTTTAGAAGTTGTGGAATATCTCAAAAATTCAGAAAATGACAGGAAATGTTATTACCCGCTATCTAGCTCTTTTAGTTCCTCCCTCTTCTCCCCCTCCTTCTCCCTCTCCTTCCCCCACTTCTTCTCATCTCTCTCTGTAAGATCTCATGTATCCCAGGCTGGCTTCAATCCTAATGAAAGATACTATCTTGCTTTCTTAACAAAACTAGGATTGCTATACACATACTGTTCTTCAACTTGACATTTTCTCACAACTTATCGATGTTTTTTGACATCTCTCCATGTGAATACTTGTAAATGCACAGTAGTCTCTTAAACATCTGCCTGGGGTTCCATTTTATTGAATGTTTCCCATGGGCAGGCACTTAGGTGGTTTCCAGTCACTGCGTTAGTCTAAACAAGCCTACAGAGCACTTGTGCCTTGTAACTCTGCTCACTCGTGGGGATTCTGCTTGCAGTAGAATACATACCTAGAAGGGGAGTTTCTGGAGAAAAGTATGCTGAACATTTGCCATCTTGAAGGAATTGCCAATTTGCCTTCTAAAAATGACCAACTTGAACACCTACCTAGAGCACAGGGAAGTTTGTTTTCTCCCCACATCTTCAAGATCATGGCTGCTTGTACCACTGCTGGCCTTTTGTTTATCTTCTGTGAACTGTCTGTCCCTACTTCTTCCCCCTAGAATTTTATGTTTTCCTTTGTCTTTTGGTCTTTTCTATTTGAATCTTCAGTCCATCAAGAATTAATTCAGGATGCTGAGGGGGTGAGGTATTCTTTTCAATGAACATGTATTGATGTTTCCTGTTCTGTAAATAAATCTGATTAGATGCTATGACAGGGAAAAGAGGATTTTTCTCTACCCCTAAGAATCCACAGACGGAGTCTGCCACAGGTTCTGATGCAAACCAAATAGACATGGAATGTGAACCCAAAGAAATGATGCTCACGTTCACACCAGAGAGATGAGTGAAAAGCAGGAAGGATGAGAGGGAGTTTGGAAAAGAATGTTTTGGAACCAGAGGGTGTAAAAGTATCAGGCTCAGGTCAGGAAGACCTTGAGTTGGGGAGACTGAGGGGTCCAAAGAAAGAGACCACTGTGGGGTAGACTGGAGACTTCAGATCTATGGGAGGTGAAGATCCCAGGCCAGTTCCAGCAGGAGACTGATGTAGTGGGGTTAGGGCAGGTTCCTGGTAAAGATACCTTGGATGAGACTATGGTGATGGAAGTCATTAATTTCGGGAGATAGTAAGAAGGGAATTGGTAAAGTCTGAGTCGACAGGGAAGGTTGCTGAGGGGCAGAAGAGTCAAAGATGAGACATCAATGAGATGATGTCTACTCCATGAGTAAATTATGATGTTATAGCTAGAGAAGCCTGGCCAGGGCCAAGTTCAAAGGCAGCCTAGCAAATAGAAAGTGGTGGGTTCTTTTGAGCACATCACTTGTCCATACTATGGAAGTAATAACAGTTCCATTTACTACACAGGATGCTATAAGAGTACAGATAATGGCTACATCTATTCACCAAAATTAAAAAAAAAACGTGTTGAGCAATGCTTGCAGTATATAACAGATAAGGTGGTTAGTAGATAAGGTGTATGGTATATTAGTGGAGAATCAAAGGAGAAAGTTGGGAGGTAAGAGAAGAAAGCAGTCATTTTTAGGTAGGGCATTCATCTGAGTAGGATGGCTCAAGATTCTCAGAGGGTTCTGGGGTTTCTACAGTCTAGGATAGCTCCCCTTTAGAAAAAGAATATTTTAAAAATCTTATACTTGCAAAGTTTAAGAAAAGATGTTACAATCTGAAGAAATCTCCATTAGAAGGGACCAGTATTGGCTCCCAACACAGGCTCCAGAGTCCCTTGTGAGCAATGGAGCTATGGACGTAGAGGGCAGCTATGTGTCAGTAAGAACCCACTTGCGGGGTGTAGAGCAAGAGGCCATTATGCCAGTCCTCAGTTTCCTGATTTGTAGACGAGAGCAATAGCACAGTCTTGTGTTTTTAAGGTATGAATAAGGACATAGATGGAAAATGTTTGACTGACTCTTAGAAATAAATGATGCCTGTTTTTAAACATTTTATTCCTACCCCACACAGACGGAGAACCAGCAGTCTCAACGTCAGGACCAGAAAGAACTAGGATCCAAAGGGAAGGACAGGCAAGCCCCACACGGCCTGTAAGCGCTGGCCTTAGTGGCGCCAGATGTATATACTGTCTCTGTGGCTTTCGACCTGTGGAATCAGTCTGTGTCAATGACCCTCGTGTGCTCTGCTCTAAGCAGAACCTCATGGAGACCAAAAATCCCTCCAAGATGCAGCTGCGTCTCCGCACCACTGCTTGAATGCAACCAGTAAGAATAGCAGGGGCTGCAGGCTCCGGCGGGTCTGGATTCGATTCCCGCTCTGCTGGTGACAGCCTGGGACTGCAACCAAGGATCCCACTGACAGAGCTGCTGTTACCTCACATGCAGCTGCTGCCCAAGGGGACTCTGAAGGTGCAATCAGGTAGCTTGCAGGGTGCTGCAGAGCAAGATGAAGTCAACACACTCCAGGGGCTGCCCCCCCCCCCCCCCCCCCCCCCCCCGCCAAAAGGAAACAATATTTTGAGAACCTTGAGGACTGGGTGACTTTGAAAATCTCCCCAGGCATCTAACAAAGCACGTGTGGCCCGTGGTGGCTGCTGGTGACGTTCAATGACCTAAAGTAAATAAACCCATAATCAGAGGGTGCTCTGGCTTGGCTGCTGCGGGCTTGCTTGCCCACGAGTCATAATAATTTGTTGGGATAATACATCGGCCGTTAGCCCTCAAAGTCCCGTTACTAAGAGGTTATGAGACAGACGATCCTTCCAAAAAAGAAAAACCACTACAGGATGTTCCAGATTGGAGCCACAATAGCAGCCCAAACAGAATGGACTTGCGTTGTTGATAAATCTCTATAAAGAGTTTGGGAGTGGAGTAACTGGGAAGTAGCCCAACTGTACACATCACTGGCTTGCCAGTAGAGTATAATAAAATCAACTCGGTGGTAGGACAATATAATGCCTTCTTTATTTCAAAGGTTCTTCGATTAGCCAAGGTGCATATTTCAGGAGCCCATTGTTTTGTGCATATTTATGGCCATCTCGAGGCCACATTTGGTTGCAGGAGTGACTAAGTCCTACCACAGCTGTAACCACCCTTGCTTGGCACCATGCCTGTTTGTGATAATTAAATGACTTAGCACAGCCATTGCCAGCCACCTCTGTTATTGCTCTGTTGCTGGGGCAATAAGAACCAGTCAACCGCCGGACGGTGGTGGCGCACACCTTTAATCCCAGCACTCGGGAGGCAGAGCCAGACGGATCTCTGTGAATTCGAGGCCAGCCTGGGCTACCAAGTGAGTTCCAGGAAAAGGCGCAAAGCTACACAGAGAAACCCTGTCTCGGAAAACCAAAAAAAAAAAAAAAAAAAGAACCAGTCAACCAACAGAAACCAGGTTAGAGCAGAACAGAAGGATGTCAGCAAACCGGACACTTGCGGGCCATCACCTGACACCTGTCTACCACACTTGGTGCGTTCGATTTTCCTGGGAAGACACAGTCATTCTACTGCTTTTGGCCTCGCCGAAAAAAGGCTTTTAAGTCACCCCTAAGTGGTCTCAATCACACAGATTGACTAGAGTAAAGGAGCTGTCCCCTCTTCCACGCTGGCCTCTCTCCGGGATTGGCACCCCATCACGTGGTGCCAGCCCTGAACTTGCTGAGTTCTCCCATCCTCCACACCGCCCTGCTGTCTGCCACTGCCCTCTGCTAGCTTTCTGGTCAGGTCCCTGGCTGCAGTGGCCTCATGTGCCGTTTCCAGCTTGTAGGTGACAGAGAACTCTCACAGTCCTCTCTCTTTTTGCAGGGGTGGGGCCCAGATCTGGGGAGAGAGAGAGAGAGAGAGAGAGAGAGAGAGAGAGAGAGAGAGAGAGAGAGAGAGAGTCTAAGTCACAGGACAGTAAGTCAGGAGACCTGTTCATGTCACCTAGCCTTAGGGCCCAGTCTTTGCTGTTTGAAAGCATCAAGTACCCTGTGACGTGTGACACTGGAAACTCACATGTTGCAATGCTTCCTAGGAAGGGGTCAGAGTTTCCATAGACTGACCCTGGTGACCTGATTCAGTCCCTGTGTGATGCACAGAGGAGGGGGCAAGGCTGTCGGAATGCTATCCTCCTTCCTTCCTCCTAGGGTAGGGGCAGGAGGGCACATGCCAAGCGGGCTTAGAATTTATCTGGCCACTCACTACCCGGGTGACTTGGGACAGACGACTTCACCTGCTGTGCAGTTTCTTACTTCCCTTATAGGACCGTTGGGAGGAATGCTTGACATTAGTTACAGTGGTTAGGAGTGTGTGGGGGACCCTCAGCACATGCCAGCAGCCATTGCCAGCCCAGCCATGAGATGGTCTGGATCTGCTAAGCGGTCTACAGGTGTGCAGAAGGCTGGAGCCATTTATTGCAAGGGCATTATAGCCCTGGTGGTGACTGCACGGTGCCATGTGTGAGGTGCTTCTGGTAACAGACATTTCCCAAGGTTCCCAATCCCTAGTTTTCAGAAGCAGGCCTGGAAGGATGAAGAAGCAGCTTTGCGGGTTTCTGTGCTTGGCCAAACACATGTGCTTCCAAGTGGCTAGCCAAGGCTGGAATTCCCCACAAGCAGCCCGCCCAGGCTCACGCCCCCTGTTGCCTCCACTCCTGCAACCAGGCTCAGGCTCCTGAGCTCTTTGGGCCCAGGCCTGAACTGTCTTAAGGGCTGCTTGCAGCTTCCCCCACCCACCCACCCACCATTATCAACTCCCCCTCTAGGCCCCTCCCAGATGTCTCAGAGTCAATGGAGGAGATCAGCTCTTGCCACTGAGGGTCTTAAAACCGCAGCCCAGAGGACACTTCTAAAGGGGGGAAGGGAGGATGGGGTGAAGGCAGAGCCGAGGTCATTAATTCTTCCAAGGCCAGTTGGCTCCAGCCTCCAGCATAGCGGCTCCACTCATCCCCAGGGCCAGGACACTGTTTCTGCAGAGTCATCCTTTCTTGTCCAGAGGGATCCTAGCCCAGAGCCACATTCCTGGCGGGGTCTGAATGCGGCAGGGAACGGAAGCATCCTCCCTTACCCACCCCCAGCACTGCAGTCCTGGGACAAACCGGTTTCTCAGTTTTGTCTAGGTTCTGCAGCCTCTGGCACTCTGGGACCCAGATCTCCTGCGGAGAGAGGGAGCTAAGGCAGTGTTCTGGGAGGAGAGGCTGACCTGTAGGGAGCAGGGTCCCAGGGAACTGTGGAAACTGTTTACAACCCTGCCAGGGTGAGGGTGGACCTGCATCAAGATGGCTGAGCGGGTAAGAGCACTTGCTGCCAAACCTAACGACCTGAGTTTATTCCTGGGAACCCACGTGGTAGAAAGAGAGAAAGGACTCCTGAGAGCTGTCCCCTGATCTCCCCACTTGGGTCATGGCATACACATGTGTACACACATGCATACATAAACATAATTCAAAAATAAAATAAAAGCCCTGCCTGGGGCTGGGGGACGGCTTGGTTCATAAAGTGCTCGCAAGGACCTGAGTTCGGATTCCCGACACCCATGTAATAAAAGGTGTGATGGAGGCAGAGACAGGAGGATCCCTGGAGGCCACTGGCCAGCTAGTCAAATCAGAGGTCTTCTGGCCTGGTGAGAAACTGTCTCCAACAATAAGGGGATGAGTGATAGAGGAAGACACGGACATAGACATCTGACCCCCACACATAGGTCTATACATGTGTGCATGCACTCCCTTCCCCGTGAACACGCATACACACCTATAGCATACACACCTATACCATACACACCACACACACACACACACACACACACACACACACACACACACATATACCATACACACACACACATACACACACACATATACCATACACACCACACATACACATATACCATATACACCACACACATACACACACCTATACCATACACACCATACACATACACACATATACCATACACACCACACACATATACCATACACACCACATACCACACACATATACCATATACACCACACACATACACACCTATACCATACACGCCACACACATACACACATATACCATACACACCACACACATACCCAAAACAAACAAACAAAACAGCCCCGACTTTCCCCCGGGGTCCTGCCTGTGGGGTCAGGAGCCCCACTGGGAAAGAGCCCGGCCCCTCAGAAGAGCAGTGCAGGTACCCTTCTCTCCAGCCCCATACTGACCCCCAGCCAACAACCCCAACATCCCTTTTCTGAGTGAAATGTGTCCCCAGACCAGTAATGGAGACACGCCTTCTGCAGAGTAAACACCTCAGGAACAAGTGTAGAGTGCCCATTGAGTACCAGCCCCGCACCAGGCTCTGGCCCGCAGCAGTAGGCAGGATGGATGTGCCCGGCTCCCGGTACCTCTCCCATCCTTTCCAGTGTTCCCCCCTGGCCGTCTCCTTTCATCCGCTCGTCTGTAGATTTTCTAGCTTGGTAACACTGAGCAAGGTGTTGCAGTGCTCTGGACCCCGTTGCCTCATCTGTGAGGCAGGTGGAGGGGTCCCTGCCTCACAGAGGTTGAAACAGAGGCACACGAGTTAATAGGAGAGAAAGCTTAGTGCAGCTCCTTAGTGCAAGCGCTGACCGCTCGCCTCTCTCCCCCCACCCCTGACTTGCGGGGGGGGGGGGGGGGGTGGGTACTATCCTCCCTGGAATGCCCTTCCTCTCTTCTGCAGAGACCTGGAAATCCAGCCTCTTAGAAGTTTTCAGGAGGAAGACTGACTTGGGGCAGTTTGGGGGCAGGCTGGGGTTCTGTGGGGGCCACTAGCTCTTGGTGCATCTCTCTGTTGCTGAGGGTTCTGCCATTGTCCTGGAAAGTGGATGAGGGCAGGAGTCTTGGGGATAAGACTCCTTCCTGCCTATGGCTACAATGCCAGTAGCACTGAATCCCAGAGAAAGACTCAGGTCTATTGACTGGAAGTAGCCCTGTCCCTGGTAGAACTGGTCCCTATAAATCATCAGACACCCTAAGGCCACTGGCAGTCTTGGGGGCCCCTGGGAATTAGCACCCAGACAAAGGGCCTCCTGGTTGGTAGTCAGTACAGTATGTCTTTCAGAGCCAGATGGGACCCACAAAGCCTCAGGATGGGGGCACTGGCAGAGCCCTGAGGAGGCCCCACAGAAAGGCTCAGCCCAGGAAACTCTGAGCAATACCGGCAGACCACAGGGCCCTGAGCTTCCTGCCCTCTCCATTTAGGACACCCTGTCAACGTCAGTAGGCTTGTGAAACCCGCTGGTGGGCAGTGGAAACTCAAGGGCCCCTGGGGCTCATGGGCTGTGGTCACCCTACTCGCTTGCTACCCAAGTGTCTTCTCTGCCATGGGACCTGGCTGGGAGAGGAGAAGTGTATCTGATAGAGGCTACCATCTGCTGAGGCCTGGGCCCTTCCAGAACTCCTCCCTGTAAGCCTGGATCCTGGGCTCTGCATGTGTATACCCCAGATGCTGCAAGAGAGCAGAATGTGTTGTTGAAGGCCTTTGGAAGGAGGGAGATGTGACCGGAAGTCCCTTTCCCAGCTTTGCTGGCTTCATGACTGACTTTGGGAAAGGTGCTTAGCCTCTCTGTGTTTGGGTTTTGTCACCTTTAAAACGGTGAGCAGAAAGCACCCACATCACGAACATTAAGAGAAACAGAGATGGAAGATTCTGTAAGTACCTGGTATGTAGTATGCGCTCAACAGGACCAGTTGTCCCAGCAGCCGTAAGAAGAAGCAGACATCTGAGAAATGAATATTTTTGCATGTCTTTGACTTGTAACTTAATTAAAAACTACTCAATCTAATACAGACGGTTCCAAACGTACAAGGGCTGTATGGCTTAGTGGTGTGAAAGCAATGCATACTCAACAAGAAACCACACTTTGAATTTGGGTCTTTTCTGTGGCTGTGGATATGTACTCTGATCCTCTCTCATGAGGCTGGGGCAGCGACAGCCAGCCACAGCTCCCAGTGGACCACATGATCAGGAGGGGCAACACTGAGACCCTACAGTATATTGAAGTGCTAAGCCATGATTTGAGGGGGGAGGGCCGGGTGCATGAACTGCATCTGCAGTGATACTTTCAATGCAGGATAAACTTATTGCAACCTAGGCCCACAGTAAGTCAAGAGGCATCTATGTATTCAAAAGAATGCACCTTCTTCTAGAAGCTGCTTCTCTTTGATTGCTCAAGAATATCTCGGTCTCTGTGCTCAAAAGAGGTGGAGAGCCTAACTTTGGTAGCTCTGCTTAGAGAGCTGGAACGGAGGTCTGGTTTTACTGAGGGAGTCACACGTGGTCAGAGGAGGAAGTGGACCCTGTGCCGACCAGTGTTCAACACAGTTGTGGGAACCTTACAGATAGCTCCAACGATGGCCAAGGATGACAGAGGTTTCCTATTGTCTCGGCCACTCCCAGGGCCATCACCCCCATTCAAGACTGCCCATGGCCATCGGTGGCCATTCCCCCACTGCCGAGCTTGCGAGGAGTCCTGCAGACTGCATTAGGGCTTGGGTCCCTTTTTGTCCCTCATGCTGAGATGGGGCTGCATCTCCTTTCCACATCCCACAACACAACAGCCTCAGCATCCTTAGAGATTTCTTCCCAGTAACTAGATAGCAGGGAGAAGGCAAGGCAGAGGGAGGGTCCAGCACTTGAGATCCGCCTTTTCTCTTTATGCTCCAGAAGCACTGGATGCTTCTAGAAGCAGGAAGTGCATTTCTGGACTCCTGAACAAGCAGTCAGGGATGGGATAATCAAGAGGAACCCAGGACAGAAGATGCCTTCTTGGGTAGCCCAAGAGAGTGGTCAGGGAAGTGGCCTGAGGAGCAGCTGAAGGACGCAGGAGGGATGAACCCTGGAAGCCGATGGACCTTCCAGGTGCCAGTGGGGCTTGAGGCTGTGAAGGCAAGGCCTTGTGCAAGCATGGTTCAAGATGGGGTAACATGTGGGAGCTGGCTTCCCAGCATATTCAGAGACCACAATCAGACTATAACTCTGTCTGGGTAGGGCCCTGGGTAGAGCCAAAGAGAACCAATAACCAACACACTTCACGGAGCTCTCGGTCCCGCTCAGCCCCCAGAGACCGCTCCACACTCTGCATCCACTGTGGTGCTCTGTTCACAGGTTTCCAGGGGTCCCCAGGGCACAAGAAGCCTGAGTTCCCTCAGGAGTAATGGGTACAGGGAGCATCTGAGAGAGACAGGTGCGGCAGACACCACAGAGGACCAGCCCCTAGTCCTGTACTTAGCGGCCATGTGACAAGGCATCCTCTCTGAGCCGCACATCTTCCTAACAGCTGGAGCTCATGGAGCTTAGTGAGGAGTGAGTGGGAAGACTTCCGCGATCAGCCAGGACAGCACGGCAAATGGGACCCCAGTGGCTTTACGTAGCCCTGTCCTGGTATAGGTACATGGAAGAACCAGGTAAGACGACAGAGACCTGTGCTAGCCTTGTGACTTTCCAAGAACCTAGTTGGCATCTCTCCTTCCCCACACCAGGCTGAAGACCCAGTTGGAATGCAGGAGGTTTCTCACCATGGCAAGGAAATTGCCGGGTCAGGGTGTGGGCAGCCACAGTGACCATCTCTCTGCAGGACGGATGCGGCTTTGCTGACTGAGAGTCTGCGGCCTGGACATGCCAGTGGTGCAGGTCTGAGGTCAGCACAGGGGAGTCAGGCCCACCGCGGCCCTGCCACTCCCATGGAGCCCCACCAGGGCATGCCATCTGCTTCCAATCAGCTGCCCCTCAGCCCTGGAAGCGGGGTGGGAAGGCCTCTTCAGCAGGCCCAGCTTCCCTTCACCCAGAAAGGATGCTGAGGATAAAGAAGACAGGTAGACCCTCCAGGAACCAGTTCCAAGAGCAAAGGATCTGAGAGAGGCTTGTGGAGTCACTTAAACCCAATTCTTCAAAAACTTCTTTATGCAAGGACATAGCCAGTCCGGCCCTGTCCTCCAACGCCCCATGTGCTGAAGGCTTGATTCCAGAGAGCCGCTCATGGAAGGTGGTGCACCTTTAAGAGTGGGTTTGATCGGGGAGTCTAGATCATGAGGGAGTGTGGGGACCCTGGAAACCTCCTTGATGCCCCATCCTTCTTTTTTGCACCCTCTCATGTGAGGAGGTGAATGTTTCCTCTCCACCACACTCTCCTGCCATACTCCACCACAGGTTCACAACCATCGGGGTGCTAAAGGGTCCAGGCTCGAAAACTGAGCCCAAACCCAACTTTTCTCTTCCTAAGTCGATTATAGCGAGTGCTTTGTTGTAGAGAGAGAGCGCACTGACTGACACAGCTCCAGCCAGGTCCCCAGCCCCCTCCTGCCCTGTTTCAATCCTCTGGCTTGCTCCCCCTTGAGGACCTGGCACCCCGACCCTAGGGGCTTTTTCTCTGCTCTACTCAACGAACCCTCATCGTTCAGCTTAAATCCCACTTCCTCAGGAGCCTCTCCAGACCCGGCCTTCATTCTCTGTTAAACAGTCTTGCTGGATGCAATTCGGCTTGTAGTTAGTTTTTTGGGAGTTTGCTGTTGTTGTTTTCTGGTGTCGGGAATTGAACCGGGGGCTTTGCTAACATGTGCTCTATCCCTAGCCCTGTAGTTTAGAACTGATACAACCTCATACAGTCTGCATCTCTCCCTAGACGGCATGCCCTACGCAGGTGGAGTATGTCTGTCTTCCTCAGGACGGTACCCCTAGAATCCCTCACAAAGCATGCCACAGAGTCTATCCCCAATGAATTCTTATGGAATGAATGAATAATCCACACTTTGTCAATTTTCTGGCAGTTCCTATGTGTCCTCTTCAATCATTTGGTCTCCGGCAGATCTTTATGGTGAAGTGCATGTGTACACTCATTATACAGGCTCAGAGTCGGGTTGCGAGTGAGTCATCGTCCCAGGCTCCATACTTCTTCACAACCTCTGAGGGAAGGACAGGCTGACAGAGAAGAGGGGTGTGCTATAGGGTCCAAAACCAGAGAGAAAGGCAGAGTGAGGGGCCAGAGGAGGGTGCAGATACTGCAGAACCCTGCATGGCAGCCAGGGTCTCCATAACTCTAATAATCCTGGCCCCAGGGAGGGGGCAGACAGATGCCCACTATCTGGTACTTCCCCAGCTTTCACACCCCATTCTTGAAATGAACACATATGAACATGGAGAAAGCGGAGGAGGAAGGGAACACCACCTGTACCATCACCTCAGACTGGGTCCTCCAAGCCCAGGGGAAGAGTGTTTCTCCTCTGATAGGACTAGGCTTGGCAGCCAACCATCCTGGGGTCATCCCCAAGTGCTGCTTATGATGACTAGGCAACCAGACAGATAAGTATCACTCTTTGCCACGGGTCTCATCTGGAAATGGACAATAACAGAAATGGACTTGATTGGCTGTGGTGAGGCTGCCAGGAAGACTGAGTGGCTAGTGCTAAGAATCAGGCCTCTGTGTGTTCCCAGGGACTCCACTAGTTTATAGGAACCATCTTTCAGACATCAGGAGGCTTTTGGTGGTGGACGATGTTTATTCCTTTTGATCTGTGATCGCTTTAAGAACAAGAACCCTTGTATCCATGCTTTGGTGCTCCCAGACTAGCCCAGGCCCTGGCAAAGTGCTCAGGCCGGAACCAAAGCTCTGTTGGTTTCTTATTGGTGGCAAGACGTGGGAAGCTGAGAGATGGGTTCCAGGACCTGGAGGTGAGTATATGGGAGACGAGAGAGGAGAGAGAGAGGATATAACTCCACAAGAGAAGAGGAAGGGATGTGAACAGAACAGAGCAAATTCCAGAGAAGAGGCAGCAGCAGGGTTCAAGAGGCCCTGCAGAGGGCTGGTCTGAACCGGTACTGTGAGGTGTGGTGTCGGAACCACAGCGAATGGGCAGAATGCTGAGAAGGGGCAGCAGAGTGAGCCGGACCTTGTCCTGGAGGTAGGACCAGCGAGGCAGAGCTTCCTAAAATAGAGGCTTCCTAGAATAGTGCCTGGCACACAGCGCGTGCTTAATAAATATTTATCAAACCAGTGGGCAAGGAATGAAGCTTGTCTACCAGTTTCCTAACTGCTCTCTCTGTCTCTCTGTCTCTGGCATCCCTCGAATGCCACCACAGTAGCACCCTGTGACCCAGTGAGCCCCCACTCAGGACCTGTGGCTTCCTCCCCTCCCACCACGGGCGGAAGTCACACACCCAATAGCCAAGTCTGGACTGCAGGCCCTTCCCATTGCCTCAGGAATGAGAAATGGTTGACAGAAACCTGAAACCTCGCCTCCTCCAGCCTGCTCCCCCTCCAGCCCAGCTCTTTCACCTCACCTCTGCAGGGCCATTTTTGCTGCCCACTCCTTTCTCCCCAGTCTGGGACTCTACAAACCTGTATTGCCCCAAAGCCTTTGCCCTCTGTCCAGGGGACTGGAATAGTTCTGGAGATCCCCCCAACCCCTGCCAAGGAAGAAGACCACCATGGGGGAGCAGAAGGGCTGGGGGTCAGTTTGTGCCTCCCAGGGAGAGCTTCTTTCTGCCCCTCTCCACCTGTATCTCCCCGTCGGCTCCCAGGGCTCAGAATCCCATAAAGCCCTATTGAGCGGCCACAAGCAGTTTCCGACCAGCCTCAGCAAGAGGGACCCACACCCACATGTGCCTATAAACAAAGGGGGAAATATGTAAACATTTGGACCACTGTCCAGAGCAGAAGGACCCACAGCTGGACAAAGGGATGTACACAGGTGCAGTCCACATTGCTGGTTTGCATGAGCTGGGCTGGCCAAAGGCAGTCCTAGCCAAAAGGTCAAATCAACGGCCCCAGACCACTAGGGTTTCTCAAGCCACTTAAAATTCTGAGAAAGCCAATGGTTGTTCTGCATTCAGACAGGGCAAGTTTTCTGGGATTAGCAAAAATTCCGGCCTTTGCTTTTGGCTGGAATTATTATACAACTCAATGCAGAAACACTGGCCATCTTGTGCTAATAAACATTGGAGGGAAGTATACATGGATCAGATGGAGAAATAAAGAAAGCAGCAATAACTGAAACTGGAGTTCAGCAAACTCTTTCCAAACATGGACTCTGTAGTGACGGAAATAGTAAAGCCAGTTTTAGAGGCTTATTTGCTTAATCTAAACCCCCTACGAATAAAAAAAGGAAAAGGCTAACATATCCCCTAAATGGTCAACAATGTGGGATTCACAGACCAGGGACAGAGCTCAGACAGTCCACACACACAGTAGTCTTCTCTTATCTGTGCGCTTTGCTTTCCAGGGTTTTAGTTACCTGCGGTCAGCCACAATCCAAGAGTATGAAATGGAGAATTCCAGAAATAAACAATATCTGGAAGTTTTAAATTGTACACTGTTCTAAGTTATTCGATGGAGCCCTACGCCCACTAAGCCATCCTGTCCAGGATATAATTTATCTCTTTGTGCATGTCCATGCTGTATATGCTACTCACCTGCTAATCACTTGGTGATCATCTTGGTTATCAAACCAATGCTTTGTAGTATCACAGTGCTTTTGTTTAGTAACTTAGTATACTAATAATGACCACAAAGTGCCCCACGTATGATGCTGGCAGTTAGGGTATGGCAGGGGGAGGCCTAAAAGTGTTCCCTTTAACTGAAAGGTGAAAATTCTCAACCTAACAAGTGAAGAAAACAGCCACTAGCCAGAGCTGCTAAGATCCATAATAAGAATGGATCTGTCATACACAGCATTGCAAAGAAGGAAAAAGAAATTTGTGCAGCTTTGCTGCCGGATCCCAGGCAGCAGAAGTTACAACCATGTGCATGGTAAAGTTAGCTTAAAGTGGAAACAGCAGGCCTGGATCGGTGCTCACTGGTGGGCACACCTCTCCCAGGGTGTGCCAGACCCTAAATTCAATCCTTAGAGTCAGGGGCAGGAAGAGAGAGAAACGGCATTCATTTGTGTACGTGTATAGAGAGAGATTTCGGTACTCTCTGTAGTATCATGCAGCCACTGGGATCTTGGAACACACTTCTTTAGGCTAAGGGGAACAGCTGTGTAGAAAAATGTTCAACCTAAGTTTTAAAGCCCTTTGAAATTTTAACATTACCTATTTTTTAACCTACCAAAATGAGCAAAGATTTTAAAATGTGATAATATCAGCGTTGGCACAAATATAAGGACAAGGTTTTCGTATACACTCTGATGGTACTAGAAACCGTCATGGTGCCTCTGAAAGGCAACCTGAGGATATATATTCCAATTTTGAACCCGAACACTGTTAGTTAGCTGGCGACTAATCTGCAAATATAGTCATCTCAGCCCTGTTTGCATTGATTAAACAACCTCAATGCCCATCAAAACCTAACAAAAATCTGCTCGTTCATAGCTCCACAGTAGACTTCAAAGTCACTACAAAGAACGGGCAGATTTACTGATATCAGCATGGCCATGGCCGGGCGGTAACTGAGACAAGCTGCAGCACAGGCTGTTTTCGGTGATGTTTCATGTGTATTTAAAGAGCACATGCACTGACAAGCAGCTATATATACTTGTTTACATAGAGATGTGTCTTAGGATAAACAATTGTGAGGAATAGGAAAGGATAGAGACAAAGAGTGGGTAGGGAGGCTCTGTGTTTTTACATACCCCTCTCTGCTGTTACATTATTTACCGTGATTGTAATCATTTTTGTTTACCCGGAGTCATGAGGTTGAGGGCGACACTCAAGATCCCAGACTTGTGACCTATCAAGATGCAATCCAAGTCCAGGAGAGCCACAGCCTTCCAGCTACAGCTCATCAGGAACACAACATGGGCAGTGTCCAGCAACTTGAAAAGGAAAGGTCCCCAGAGCAACAGACCAATGCATTTAGGAGCAGACAGTCAAGCCGAAGATGATCTCTTTTGACACTATTTGTGTGTGTGTGTGTGTGTGTGTGTGTGTGTGTGTGTGTGTGTGTGTGTGCCGTGTGAATTGAGTGTCCCCAGATGCCAGAAGAGGGTATTGATGCCCTGGAGCTGGGGATAACAAGGCAGTTGTGGGACACTTGGACTGAGTGTTTAGAACTGATCTGTGTCCTCTGGGAGAGCAGCAAGCACTTTTAACCTCTAAGCCATCTCTCCAAACCCCCTTTTTTTCTTTGTTTCAATTTTTGAGGAAAATTGTTCTCAAATCTTGAGATTGAATGATGTTCAGTTCTGGAATTACTTGAGACCTATACCTGCTTTCTTTGTGTCCATGATTCCTCTCTGTGACGCAAATGTCTGTCCCCTGCCTGTCCCACCACTGTCTTAGAGGCACAGACCTTGCTTGGTTTCACAGCTCACAGCTGGAGAGCAGTTGGCTTTAGGCTGGTTATAGCCCAGTCTCACTTAAATCTGATTGGATAAATTTAGGGGCTTAGACTTTAAGGTTGCTAGTGGGATTAGTTAAGATGTTCTGGGCTATTAGGATAAAATGAATGTATTTTGTACATGAGAATGACATAAATTTAGGGGCTTGTGGGAGACAAAACGCTCTGGCTTGATTATTTTCACTATCCCCAAATTTACATCCTAAAATTCTAGCCCCACTGGTGGTGGCATCAGGAAGTGGGGTTTTTGTGAGGTGACCATGTGCCTTGATAAAAGAGACTCCCAGGAACTAGAGCATACCGTCTGTGTGTGGACACAGCACAGAGGCGCCACATGTGAACCAGAGAGCAAGCTCTCACTGAACAGTAAATTTGCCGACACCTTGATTGCAAGCTTCTCAGTTTCCAAAATCTGGAGAATCATCTCTCTCCTGTTTACAGGGCTATGGAAGCCTGAGCAGACCAAGATGAGACAGCTAAAATGTGTGGAGGTGCTATACCACACCCCAGAAGGGGCAGACAGAGAAACAGCTCAGCACTTAAAGGCTAGGCTCACAACCAAAGGACCCAGAAGGTGTTCTGCAGGGGAGGGAAGCCCCAGAGGAACAAGCCTAGAGAAGAGGCCTTGTAGGGAGATCTGTCCTCTCAGCATCTAGACAGACAGAAAGACAAGCAGGCAAATGGACAGATGGACAGACAGACAAATAAACAGGCAGACATGGCTCCCAGGAAAGGAGGCTGTATCAGTTTGTTCTCTTCTGCTATGATAAACACTATGATCAAAAGCAACTTGGAGTGGATAGGGTTTGTTTATTTGGCTTACAAATCAGAATCCATCATCAGGGGAAGTCAGAGCAGGAACTCAAACAGGAACAGAGGCAGGAACTATGGGGGAAAGCTGCGTACAGTTTGCTCTGGTGGCTCATGGCTTGCTCAGCTTGCTTTTTATACAACCCAGGACCACCTGCCTAGGGGATGCCACTGTCCACCGGGGCATGGGACCTCCCTCCCATATCAATTATTAAGTAACAAAATGCCCAGCAGACTTGCTTACAGGATAATCTGATGGAGGCAATTCCTCCATTGACATTACCTGGAACAAACAAACAAACAAACAAACAAGAATCCCAAAACTCGGGCCCACAAGAACACAATTCACACAAGAAATTTTCTAAAAAGGTAAAGGAAAAGTGAAAAGAGAAATACATGCATGGGTGGATGTTTGAGAACAGGTTTCTAGCCAGAAGATCGTACAGCTCCATCAGAGGGGTCGCCAAAGATGGAGACCCCCAGGACAGAAAGACTTCCATCTTTGTTCTCTAGACACATCTCACATGCCCCTCCCTAACTTCAGACTGATAGAAGCACCATGGGGTCACATGGGCCAGAATTGGGACACCAGCTCCTGGGCTCCATACCAGGACTGCCATTTTACTTCTCTGACCCTCAGTCTTGTCATCTGTGAAGTGGGGATGATGGTGGTTTGAGAGTGAGAATACTGGCCGTAAGCCCAAAGGTTATTTAAAAGCATCCACTCCTGGTCATCGGTGCTGTCCACAGGCAGGGTCAGCCTGGAGTCTCTGCTCATGCAGGTCCCTCTTAGAGTTGTTCTTCTTCCTCTAGCTGGTAAAACCCTGCTCACATTCCAAGGCCTCCCTCCCACGTCCTCCTCTGCCAAAACCTCTATCTCCCTGCCCAGAGGAAGAACAGTCCTTTCTCCTCTTGCTCGCCACTGCCCCCACGGCACCTTCCACCCTTACCAGCTGCATCAGGAGCTGTTTGCTCTGTGGACCACAGGGTCTGGGCAGGAGCTGTGGTGGGGGATATTTTCCTGGCATGCTGTCTCTCTGTCCCTAGCACAGAGCTGGCTGGATGAGCACCTGTGAAATGCCCACAGGGCAGAAACCCTCTCCTCATCCCGACAATTTCCCCAGCCTTCTTAGGGAAGGAGAGATCAAAGGCCCTGCTCTTCTTTATCCTCAGCCACATGAGTTCCTCGGTTTGGTGTGATTCCAAAGAGGCTAGAGGCCCTCAGAGGCTCAATTCAGACACCGGAGGGATGCTGAGGGTCCCTTACTGAGAAAGAGTGGCTGAGGATACCAAAGGCGCAGCTGAGAAGGAAGCAGGCTGTGTGGGGTGTATCACCTGACCTCACTACACTGGCCATACATGGCCAGCATCCCTCTTCTCCAGCTGTGCACAGCTGGCCTGTTCCCTTTGCCGCTTGTACTTTTCTCCACTGTCAAAAGCGCCAGGCCTCTCACAGGACCTTAGCTGTGTTGGACGGGTTTGGGACAAAGGAAATGTGAGTTAGAGCTGCCCTCTGCTGGCCACTTCTGGAACTGCCCTTTCCCTAGTGACGAAAGCCGCGATGGGGCCGCCTGCTTGGTCTCTTGCGATTGTCCAATAAGTCAACCCACCCAACCCCAGCACATTGTCTTGTGGCTCTCATTTTTAACCTATTGGGCCAAGTTTGAACTCCCTAGCCTGGAAAATTCCTCCAGGAGCTAGATCCAATGTCCCTTTCCGAGCATTCCGGAACTAGACCTTCACACGCTGGTCCATGAAGCCTGATCCCAGCTTCTACGAGCTAACTCTCTGCCAACACTGTGCTGGTCTTTACTCCACGTTCAAGACTGCTTGAGATTTCAACTCCCCTCCAGCCTTGATTTCAACTAGATCAAAGGCTAGTGTTGCGGTGGAGCGTGCATAGATAGGCTCAGGGCACACTTGTGTAGAACCTGGACTAGTTGTGAAAGGAAACCATATTCCCACTTTGCTCATTTCCAGGCCCACCCCATTGGCCCCTGAGTGGCCTCATTGTGCAGCCAGGTAGGGTCCTTCTGAGAGAGGTGGCATGATTGTAGGGTAGGTTTCTGGACATGCCTAGACCTCTTGACCTTACAAGAAGAGTTACTGGCTGTCAGAGGCAGGGGTGAATCCCCTGACATGCAGCCTCCCCTGTTCTCTCCCGTCCCCCTTTTCTCCCCCTCTGCCTTCCTCGTCACACTGGCTTGGCCACAGCTGTCACCCAGAAAAGCCATCAGACCCTGTCTTCACAGCAGTTCACCACTGAAGGTACTACCCGTATCCCACCAGGGGCTGGTGCAGAAGCGCACTGTCTCAGATCAGCCCCCATCCAGCGGAGGGAGGGGATGGTCCCAGGAGCCTTTGTGCAGGGGTTCCAAATGAGGCGGATTGAAAGGAGAAATGGGCAAAGAAGGGTGGGGAGCAGGAAATGAGGGGATCGGTCTGCTGGTCCTGTCTGCAGGGAGCTTCAGAGGGTCTGTGTAGCTGGGTTGGGGAAGATGTGGACTGGTGTGTGGGCAGGGACAGGTCTCAGTGATGTGGGGCAAAGTGAAAGCGTTTGTTTTAAGAAAAGAGAATAATTGAAGGATTTAAAAGCAGAGGATTGAGGGCCTGGAGAGATGGCTCAGCGCTTAAGAGCACTTGCTGTTCTTTCAGAGAACCCAAGTTTGGTCCCTAGCGCTCACAACCATCTGTAACTCCAGTTTCAGGAGATGTGTGTGATGCTGCCTTCTGATATCTCAATCGTGTGTGTGTGTGTGTGTGTGTGTGTGTGTGTGTGTGTGTGTGTGTATACAGGCATAATACTCTCACACATAAAACTGATAAATTTAAAAAAAGATTTTTTAAAGCAAGTATCTTAGTCAAAGTTCTATTGCTGTGGAGAGACACCATGACCACAGCAACTCCTATAAAAGAAAACATTGAATTGGGGCTGGCTTACAGTTCAGAGGTTCAGTCCATTATCATCATGTCGGGGAGCATGGCGGCATGCAGGCAGACCTGGTGCTGGAGAGTAGCTGAGAGTCCTGCATCTGGATCTGCAGGAAGCAGGCAGAGAGAGAGAGAGACAGAGACAGAGACACAGAGAGACAGAGACAGAGAGACAGAGGGAGAGACTAGAGCTGGCTTGGGCATTTGAAACCCCCAAACCCACCCCAACAAGGCCACACCTCCTAACAGTGCCAGGGCTGTGCAGGTGTGAGCAGCTCGGTTGCAGAACCTAGCCAGGTCATTCATTCAGTAGATGAGGACAGAGGCTCTGAGAGTTCATTCGAACCCAGGGGCCCACCTTTGCTGTCTGTGAGCACCCTGAGAGAGCGTTGTGAGGAGTCGGAAACAGATGAGCAGTGGGGTCCCTGATGCCCTCTCCAGCCCAGACAGCCACACTGAGTAATAACCCAAAGGCCAGGGCTTTGAGTCACAGAGGCCGTGACCCTTCCAGCAGCTGGGCTCCACTCAGTGTCACAGCGGCTCACTCTAGCCTTAGGACCTCAGCCTCAGAGTGACAAACCCCAGAGTATTCTCTGCAGACCTCTGGACCCGGTCACAGCCCAAGAGGCACTCCACCCCTGTGTTCCACGCCTGTTACCTTCCTTCAGGCCTTGTCTAGAAATCCTGCAGAGGCCTCACGGGGAAGGGTTTTCAATGACCCAGGTTCTGTGTTCTATTTAGAGATCTATAACACCGGACTATGGAGGAACCGCCACAGGCCATGCTTGTCATACTCATTTTAAGAACCCTGCAAGGTTGTCCGCAGGCCTCTATATGGGGAAGTGTTATAGATGCAGAAGCCACTGAGGACTGAGTTGGGGAGGCCAGGACTCCTGGACCCACCACTGTTTAACTTCAGAACACAGTCCCACAGAGCAAGCAACCCTGGAGTGATCACATGCCTGTGGTGCCAGCATATCCCAGGAGACTGGTCAGGACCCCTCTCAGAACAGATCTAAGCTAGTCAGGCTGTAACCTGGCTGTGGTTAATTCTGAAGGAAAGTTTAGGAGAGACTCTATGAGATAGAGCACCCGCTCCCATCGGAACCCTCAGGCAGCTGTAAACATCTGGACTCTGAGATTCCTTCCTGTCCCTGAGGCAGATTGCTCATGAGAAGAAACAGCAGTTTGCTTTTTACCCAGGCCTCTCCACGGTGAGAAACTGCTCCAGGGCATAGCAGCCTGCCTGTGTGCAGGGCAGCTGAGGGAGCTGGGGAGAGAGCCTGGAGGAGAGACACTGAGGGTGAGTGGGTCTGCTCCACCATGGCTCCACAGAAAGAGCTGACCTTAGCGGGAAGAATTTCTGAGACCAGCTTTGGGGGGTATTTGCGGAGTCCCTTCTTCTGTTCCAGAGCATGACCTACATCAGCCCAACCACAAACCTCAGGCACATGGAACTGAAGTTCCAAGGCCACATACCTGCAGCCGGAGCTGGGTGCCGCCTCCCTGACTGGGGAAGGGGGGTGAGCTTCCATGGAGAGTGCTCCAGTAGCAACACACACACACACACACACACACACACACACACACACACACACACACTTATTTTGATACTTTAAAATTTGTTTTGTTTGTGTTGGGATAGGAGTAAAGACGCACTGATTATTAAAAAAGAAAGAAAGAAAGAGAGAGGGAGGGAGGGAGGGAGGAAGGAAGGAAGGAAGGAAGGAAGGAAGGAAGGAAGGAAAAAAGAAAGAAAGGAAAAAAGAAAGAAAGGAAAAAAGAAAGAAAGACAGACCTTGGTAAAAGGGTGGAAAAACAAAGAAGCATAAACCAAGTAACCCCCCTCCCTCTCAGAGATCTTGAGGTGATGTTGTTACTTCCGAAAGGCAAGCCCATTGCTTAGAATCAAACTGTGCTCCAGGTATATACTGGCTGGAACCTGGGACAAGTCACTAACATTTCTGTGCCTCAGTTTCTTCGTTTGTAAGTTGAAGAGGAAGTGTACCACTGTATCTATTTCAAAAGGCCTCTGTGAAGCATGTCTCAGAACAGCCACTGAATAAAACTCTCATGTGGCTACTGTTTTTTTCAATTTAGATTTTGCATAATTGCAAAGTTCAATTGAGTTTGTTTGTTTGTTTATTGCTTTTCAAGATAGAGTTTTTCGGTGTAACAGCTCTGGCTGTCCTGGAACTCACTCTGTAGCTCAGATTGGGTCTCAAACTCACAGAGATCCACTTTCCTCTGCCTCCCAGGTGCTGGAGTTAAATGAGTGAGCCACCACTGCCCAGCAACAATTTAGGTTTATTTGATTACGGGTTTTGTTTTGATTTTTTTTTTATGTTCAAATTTATATGACTTGGGTTTTTTTTTTATTTGTTCTCATGTTTGTGTTACAAAAGACAGTTCTTATGTTTATAGCCTGCATTTCCCATTTAGTGTCACATGATGAACTTTTCCTCACATCCTTGAGTATTCTTTTACCACAGGGACATGAATGGCTGCATTACATCGACCTGACCAGTTAGAAGTTGGGGGGGGGGGTGAGCTGAAGCCCCGGAGTGGGGGCACAATCATGACCAAAGCTGACCATACCCAGGGAGAGGTCACAAGCCAGATGCTCCACTGTCACTAGCTCTGGCAGCCAGGCCACTGTCCATGTGATTACGGGATCATCCTTCTCCACCTGGCCCACGCAGGTCGGGTGGAGAGGGTACCACCCCACCCCAGGGATCACTGAGAACATTTTTTTTCCTTCCCGGAAGTGGCCCTTTCCCAGCAGGACCTCCTCTCCTGCGGGGCCTCCTGAGATGCCTGCACTGAGTCACAGTCCAAGGTCCAGGCCTCTGAGGACCTAAACTCCAGGGCTGTCGGGGTGAGGCAGTCAGGGGAATTCCGAACTCATACATCACCTGTGTAGATGAGAGTTGGGATACTGAGCCTTGGGAAGCAGGAGGGAGGTGCCCTTAGGGGTTATGTGTGGGGCAAGGCACAGACATGCTACCCATGATCCACATGGTAAGAGCTAGTTCTCAGCAATGGCTTCTGGCTTGAGGATTTAGAGACTTAGGGACCCAGAGTGGACTAGGAAATGGGGTGCCTCTGAGACCCTAACTCTCTTTCCTGTCCCCAGACAGTGGCTTCTAAGAGCATCTGAAGGCCTGTTTCTGAACCTAACTCTATTTACCCATGTCTAGATAGGATAGATTGTCAAGAGCAAGGAGAAGGGTGTATTCCCACACTGGCCAAAGCAGGACGGAGTTCCACACCTGAAGGCCCATCTTCACTTAGCCTGTGGCATGCTCCTTTTGCTCTTAGGCAATGGGGAGGGAAGGGGGTTGTGTTAGGAAAAGACAGATGACCAGACACTTGTGGTGCTAATCTGGGGGGGAGAGGGAGATTGGAGACTGTGGACTGCTTGATGCCCTATAAATCTTATGCTGGTACCCTCAGCCTCCAGCTCCAGGGGAGACAGATTAGGAACATTTCAGAAGAACCCTGAGTTATATCATTCTGGACCAACATTCCCAAAGGATGAATGTGGCTCCGGGCAAAGTCGAGCAGAATCAGTCTGATCTCAACTGTCCCGGCTAGTTTTATGTTGACTTGACACAAACTAGAGTCACCAGAGAGGAGGGAGCTTCAGTTGAGAAAACGCCTCCTTCAGATTGGGCTGTAGGTAAGCCTGTAAGTTATTTTCTTAATTAGTGATCAATGGGGGGGAGCCCAGCCCATTGTGGGTGGTGCCATCCCTAGGCTGGTGGTCCTGGGTTCTACAAGAAAGCAGGCTGAAAAAGGCATGAAGAGCAAGCCAGTAAGCTGCTCCCCTCCATGGCCTCTGCATCAGCTCCTGCCTCCAGGTTCCTGCCCTGTTTGAGTTCCTGTCCTGACTTCCTTTGATGATAAACAGATACACGGAAGTGTAAGCCAAATAAACCCTTTCCTCCCCAACCTGCTTTTTGGTCCCAGTGTTTCACCACAGCAATAGAAACCCTAAGACACCAATGCTTAGGTAATAAATGACTCAGTTGTGGGGTGAAGACTGAGATGTCAAGACTTTTACCCTACTTCACTCTCCTGCCGACATCTGCCAGCCCCGGGGGACGGTCAATGCTTTTTAAAAAAGATTTATTTATTTATGTGAGTGGGTGTTTCCCTGAATGTATGTCTGTGCCCTCTGAGGGCACCAGATCCTCCTGAAACTGGAGGAGGATCACAGATGGTGGTGAACTGCCAGATGGGTGCTGGGTATCGAACCCAGGTCCTTTGGAAGAGCATCCAGTGCTTTTAACCACTGTGCCATCTTCAGCCCCAGTCAATGCTTTTGACAGAAGTTGCTTCCAAGTCCCTGAAACTAACCAAGGCAAATGTCATCATCACAACCCTCATGGCTGAGGCACCATCTACAGCAATCAGTGTGAGACAGAGTATATTTATCAGCAGTCTGACCTCTGACAAAAATTAATGGGATTTGTATTAGGTATTTCCTGGGTTTTGTTTTGTTTTGCTCCATTTGTTTGTTTGAAACGGTATCTTTAAAATTTTTTATTGCATTTTTTTACACAGTGTGTGTGTGTGTTGTGGGTGTGTGTGTGTGTGTGTGTGTGTGAGAGAGAGAGAGAGAGAGAGAGAGAGAGAGAGAGAGAGAGAGTCTGTGTGAGCTGTGGAGGCCAGAGAACAACTTACAGGAATCAGCTCTCTCTCTCTTCACCACCTGGGCTCTAGGGATTGAACTCAGGCCTTCGGTGTCTACTGTTACCAGGTGTTTTGGGGGTGGCTGTGTTATGCACATCCCCTCTCAGTCTTGCTCCTGCCATCCTTACACTCCCAGCTGGGGATCCGAGGGACCAGGAAGAGGAAGTGAGTGCCACTGAGATGAGCCGGGACTGCTTCGCTCAGCCATCTCCCAAACCTCTGCACCAAATGTGCCACAACCAGCCAGGGTTCCAAGTCTACACCCGGTTCCCCGGCGCTCTCTCCCCCCACTCCCAATCCTCTAGCCTACCACAGCACATTAGTCTCCAGTGCACCTGCATCCCACCTCCACCTGCACTGCCCACTTACCATCCAGGTCCCAGTGCTCACAGTTTTCCTGGTCTACCCTCCCCCACCCCGCATCACAGCACATCATCCCCCGCCCAGGCAAAGGCAAGGACTATAAAACGGATCAGAACACGCCACTCCTCCACTTCAGACTTCAGTGTCCTCTGACAATCCTGAACAGAAGCCAGACTCCCGCCAGGCCTGTGGACCATGTGTTCTGGCCACTGCCTACCACCTCAGGCTGCCACTCCAATTACCCAGTCTACAACAGCCCTGGCTTCCTTCCTGGCCATGTGACCTTTGCCTGGCTGATCCCCTTTTCTGACTCTTGCCCACTGCTCTGTCTCGTGAAGCTCTACTCCCTCTTCCCAAGGCTCTTCTCTGAGGTCACCCACCCCAGTGACTTCTCAACCTTCACACCCTCACATTCTCATCCATACCACCCCCCCCCCCCCCCGCCCCTTATTGCCTTCCCTCACTTACCAAGACCCTGGTTATTATCACTGTGTGAATTTGTCTCTTCTACCTCAGAAATGTAAGCTCCTGGGGGAGGAACTTCATCTCTCCCGTCCACTCCTTTGTTTGCTCAGAGAAGTGATTTGCCCCGGCCTCCTCTCCTCACCTGTAGTAAAGAGATCTTTCCCCCAGAGCCCTTGGAGTTCTCCACCTCTGAGCAGAGCCTGTTCTGGCTCTTCTAAGGGATCCAGGTTTGCTTCCTGTAAAGCTAGGATGGCTCAGAGGGGCTCCTTGGTCCCTTCATTCTGAAAACGATGTGCATGCTGATTTCCCCACCAGCAGCCTCTCTGTATGAGGACCACCCTGAAATGTCAAGGCCTTCCAGGACCGCAGCACAAGTCACCGCATCATCCACTTCCGTAAAAATCTTAAAGACTCTACTCACTAATAGGTGATGAAGACATACACATGCCCCATCATCTGCCACTGAATGCACACACACACACACACACACACACAGAGAGAGAGAGAGAGACAGAGACAGAGACAGAGACAGAAGGAGGAAGAGAGGGAGGAAGAGAGGAAGAAGGAGAGGAGGAGGGGGTAAGTTTGGGCTGTGGTCACACCCAGCTTCTCACCGTGCACACCTCTCCATCCTACAGCATCACTACAGCCTCTACCTCACATTCCCTTCCCACTTCCTCTTGACTGAACTCCTACCTGGCCTGAAGGGTTGACCCCATCCATTCCTCCTTAGAGTGTCTTTCTGATGCACTCAAACAGAGCTTGGCCGTTGGTGCCTTCCATACTACCACACAACGCTGGTTTATGAGTCCTTCTCTTCTCATCTGGGTCTTCGCAGAGGCTTGGAGATGGGGACATGGCCCTTGATGTGTGACAGGCAGTCACAGACTAGCACATGCAGCAGGTATCTGGGAGCCAAGGGCCAGACTCATCACAGCCCTCGGCAGGGAGAAGGCTTCTCAGAAGGCAAGCATCACTTGAAGACCCAGTAGGCATGGCAAGCAGAGAGAGCACCCAGGCGTGTGCAGAGGCATGACTCAAATGGGATTACAAGATGTCCTCAGAGTGGAGGGTAAAGGGCAAGGGACAGCTGGTGGTAGGAGATAAGGTGTATTTACAGCAGGAGCTGGACTTCAGGCAGAGCCTCGCCTGCTGAGATGGAGCTGGGCTTCCATCCTGAAGCTGAAGTGGTTTGGGTTCAAAACTTGATAATCAGATTCCCACTCGAGGGAGGTCCTCCTCCACCCAGAGCCAAGAGGGAGGATGAAGAACAAGGGTGGATGCAAGGTTCTAAGTTAGGGGACCTGCCATGCATGGAGGAGGGAGGACCCACACAAGAGGTGATGGGACCCATGTCGGGACTGAAGGAGGACTAAGCAATAACTCCAGATCCCCCCGGGACACACAGAAGTGGGAATGTAGCAGAGGGCATGGTGGAGATGATGGGGAGGTGATGAACTCAGGGTGCATTTTGAGGTGGCTGGGCCCCTCCAAGTGTGTTCGAGCACCTGGCACTGTGTGGCAGGAAGCTGAGGAATAATTGAATTGATGAGTGAATAAAGTGAGGTCCCCCAGTCTCTGTAGCCTCATAATTTCAAGGAGATGCTCCCTGAGTTCTGCTTCCTTCCCACCCAAGCTCCAGCTCCTCATCCCACAGTCAGGACTGCTTGGGACCCAGAGCTGTCTTCCTGAAGAAGCACCATTATCCATCCCTAAGGGTGGGATAATGGGCCAGTAGCCATGCTTCAGAATACCCTCCTCCCCTGAGCCCCTACTGTAGCCAATTTCCACAATGCCTGACACGGAAAAAAAGCCCCAGTCCCCGCCTCTAACCACCCCAGGCTCCTGTCTGATAGATCTGCAGTGCCTAAGGGCACCCAAAGGATCCCATGCAGTTCACAATGCTGAGTGCCTGGTGACTCATCCTTCTCTGCCTGGAGATGTCAGCCAGGCCTCTGTTAGGGGTTGAGTCTCTGCCCAGCCCTGGCCCCAGGTCTCCTATAGGAATCCCTGATGTGATCACATTGACTTGAGGAGAGGCCCCCAGGAAGGCCAGGGTCTGGTCTGAGCTGGAAAGAATGAGGTCCTGGATGGTCACCCGGTCCAGGGCTGAGAATGGAATATGACTGTGGCCTTGATGGAGCTGTGCCTGGGAAGGCAAGGAAAAATGGGCTATTCAAATCTGAAAGAGGTCCATGTGGCCGAGACTCAGAAAACCAAAGGTCCAGGGAGGTCTAGGGGGCTAGTTCACACAAAATCATGGCTAGGTGCTGATCCAACAGGCAGTTTGACCTCTAGACCCCAGAAACTGGCTGCTCAATGGACTTTCCTAGGGACCCACACCAATTCAGGTGGGAGAGATCCCTCCCTGGGTCCAGCTCCTGAACTCTAGGCCATCAGGATGATGTAGGATGAATGGTGTAGAACAGGCCAACATATCTCAGTAGGTCCTGGGAAAGCTAAAGACAGAGTCCTGACTGCAGGCCACAGTTCTATGCTCCAAAGAAGTCTCCACCACAGATCCTAACCCCAGCAGAACCTGAGGCTCTGTCCCAAGAGACTCAGCTCCCACATCACCATCCCCGTCTATGCCCCGTCCTTCTCCTTCTGCCTTAGCCTTGGTTGTCTATTGATTCCTGGTGTCCTACATTGAGCTGTGAGTTCCCAGAAGGCAAGGAGTCTGACCTGCCCCAGGTATCACAGGTTTTTAAATAAAGCAACTTGCAGGAACTAGGCATGTTCTTGAGTAGTGGCAAAGGGAGGCCTTGGTTACCCACCTTTACTGAAGGCATCCACTAGGGCCTGGGGGATGGGACAGGTGAGGAAAGAAAGAATAAAGAATAAGGGTGACCAGAGGGGAGGGGACAGAAGACGGGCATGACCAGGATGAGCCCTGAAAGAAGCCTCAGCCCTGTGTGTCATGCCCAAGTGGCCCTGGGCTCCACCCCATCTTCTCTGACAGGCAACGTCCTATTCACAGGCATGACCTGGGTACACATGATCACATGCCCATGAGACCCCAGTGCCTGAATGCTAACCCAGGGCCTCAGAGGAGATATATAAAAAGCAGAGAGAGGAAGGGTTACACCCAAGGCCAGAGGTCAACAAGGAGGAAGCTGGGAAGCAGAGGTCTCTGGTCAAGCTCTGACACCTGTCGGCACAGACACTTCCTCAGGTCCACTTCAGAGCTGGGCGGTTGGTGGCCTGAGAGGCCTCCCCACCCTCCAGAGTCCAAAGACCACAGGTGTGGCTTCCTCAAAGCCTGCTTCCTCACCGACAGGCCACCTGATCATCAGTAGGTCTCTGCCTGATGCAGCTGGCAGAGGAACCAACCTGAACTCCCTCCAGCAGCACAGGACCACTGGCACAACCACCAGCCTTCTTGGGGAACCAGGCACCAGGCTGCACGAGCACTCAGGTAAGAGCCTATCTCCAGGGAATGGCAAGGATTGGAGATCCTGGGGCCAACACGGGCACCTCTGTGGCTCCCCAGGGTTGGGACATTTTGCAGCCTCTTCTCAGATTTAGGAAGAAGGGTTAACCCCAGGGACTCCCCACTGGCTGGAGACCAGGAAGAGCAAGGGGCTCCAGGCTTCCCCCAGGGTCAGCCACGTGGATACCCCTGCCTTGCTCTGTACACCCACACCAGGGAGAGCAAAGGCTGATGCCTGACACCGAAGGGGCCAGGCAAGTCCAACAGCACCTGAGTCCTGCGATGCAGGGTCTTTAGCAGTAACTGTGGAACTGTCTTCACCAGCCCACCAGAACCCGTGGTGATCTACAGGAACCACACTGGTGTGAAAGAGCAGGGCTGAGTTGAGCAGAGCAGGGCTTTTTATTCTTCCATTTGGAAGCAGGAGTTGAATGCCACAGCCAGGGAGGTGAGGAGGCAGAGGAAAGGGTCAGGGTTCCAGCACCATTTGCAGTCATCTAGGAAGGGGGTTCCCCCAGCAAGGGAACGGAGATCAGCCGCCTCCTCTATGTTCCCATGACGCTCACTGGCTAATCATTTTTCCATCTGTGAGTCACCTTAATAGATCTCCGTCATTTTCATAACAGTCCCAATAAACAGGTGTGGGTGCTTCCTTACACTTTGGTCGGGATCTACAGCCAAGGTGCGCCAGGCAGATAGATGTGTGGAGGTGCACAGAAACCATGGTGAATGCATACAAATTCACATTCCCTTGACTCCTCCATACACCCAGCACGGACAAATTCAGGACATTTAACTCCACTGCATTTCAAAAGATGTGTGTTCGAGGCCCCCTCTGTGGCCCACCACCTAGTGGCAGGGACACAGTTGTAAACCAGACAGTTCTGGCTCATTTCCCTGTTAAACAGTCACTGTGCCTCCCAGCCTCTTGTCCCCTTTGAATATCAGGGTCCTCATCTGAGAAGTGGGGGAGATGGCTCCAGCTCTGGGGCTGTCTGAAGGCAAATTCCTTAGAGTGGTGCTCACCATTTGGTGCTGGACGGACAATGGTGAAGCCCAAGCAGGGTGGGCTCAGGAGGGGCAGCAGGGCTCAGGGTGCTGTCGGGGCGGCTATGGCCATTCCTGTTGTTAGAGAGGAATGGTCAGTGCTGAGACACGTGGGAACGCTCTGGGCAGGCGGTGGTTAAAAAAGGCTTTACCGGCCAGTTGACTGTGAGCTGGATTTAGAGTAGGGAGGGGTGTCTGGGGGAGAATCTGGAACACCAGGAGGAAAGAGGCAGGAGTGGTGGGTCAGACACCATTGTCGGTCCCTGGCAAGTTCCACACGGCACCCCCTCCCATATATGTCTGTCTGTCTGTCTGTCTGTCTTTTATCTAGATCTGTATCTAACACACACACACACACACACACACACACACACACACACACACACACACACAGAATCTCATACTCACATACATTCTTCCTGGCACGGTCATTAGTGGGAGCTTCCTCCCTGTTTGCAGAATTACAGCAGGGCTGTGCAGAGGCTTGTTATGGCAACTGAGTCCTCTGCCCTTCCCCCGGAAGTAACTCATTCATGGCATCTTTTACATCTCATCCCAGAGTAAGATCTGAACCCAGATTCAAATCATGGGAGGCCATCCATGTTGTGCCCCTGCCCCAGACCCTTTCTCCCTGGCCCATGGCCTCCAAGGCTAACAAGATGGGCTTCTTGGACAAGGGTATTAGATGCAGATGATTCTGAATAGGTCGCCTGGAGCTAAGGGCTTCAGATCCGGTCTGAGTCCCCAGGTCAGAGCCACAGCGGCTGGGCCTTGTTTTTCTGTCCCTTAGTCTAATGACTGTCTGGTTCATTGTGATTCTAGGAGGGTGACCTCAGCAGTGTCAACATGTCCAGGCCCAGCAGCAGAGCCATCTACTGTAAGCTTCCTGCTTCCCCTACCCTGCTTAGCCCCCCTCTGGGCCAAGCTCCCTGAACCCCATCTTCTCCATTGCCCCCTGCAGTTGTCCGAGCCTCACCTCACTTCTGCTGCCCCTGCCCTTGACTTTGTTCCCACAGTGCACCGGAAGGAATATTCCCAGAGCATGGCCTCAGAACCTACCCTCCTGCAGCACAGGGTGGAGGTGAGTACCCCTGGGGTCCTGGGGCCCAGGCAGTTTCTGAGTAAAGCTCCGAGTTCCCGTGTGTCCACTGCCTTACGAAAACAGACACACCTGACCCTGACACAACAGTTCAACCTGACCGAACTCCTGGGAGTCAGATTCAGCAAGCCTGAGGCCTGAACATCTGCCAGGGTCAGGGGAGTGGAGAGTAGTCCCAGGGTGGGCAGAGCAGGCCCAGCTGGAGGTCGTGGGGGTGGCTACTGGGTCCCTAGACAGGAGTGACAGAGTAAATAGTCAAGACCCACAGAAAGCCATCCTACCAACCTCTGTTGTCCAACCCACCTCCTGTACATTGTTCAGGATTGCATGTGGCTGCGAGCGAGGAAGAAGGTATGAAGGTTGCGGCTATAAGGGACAGTGTCACAGAGGGGAGTCATCCTGCACTCCCAGGCCAGGCTGAGCCACTGGCCCCACCCAAGTGCATAGCTGGCACTTCGAGATCTGGTCATTTGAATTGGCTTTTAAAATGCAAGGATGTGGTCAGAGAGCTTGCTTAACCAGGGACACGAAGGTGGCCATAGTGCATGGCAGGGGGGCACAGAACCCACCCCGACCCTGGCAGCCTCGGGTGCTAAGAGAACCCACAGTACCATGGAGAAAGGGCTTCCCAGCCACTGTCCAGTTTCTCTGTAGAGCGGTGCTGGGAACTGGCTTCACTGAGGCCCCTCAGGCAAGAGCATGGGGAGGTGCATTCAAGATAACAGGCCTGTGGGTTCTGCTGGGGTGCTGGAAGTGTGGACACAGTGAGAGGACCTGCACCTGGGCAGGAGTGAGCCTTGAGGTCCAGGGGCAGGAAGTAGACTGCTCCTCTCCAACAGAACCCTAGAGCAAATGGAGGACGCCTCAGGGAGGCAACATTTTCTGTGGGGAGGCGGGAATCTCTAGAGGAAGGTGGCCAAGGGAAAAGGTGCCACACCATGGGGCCAGCAGAAGGCAAGGACCTGGGAGTCAGAGGTGGCCAGAGCTCTGTCTGTGCAAGACTCAGAAGGAGGACACTCGATCTTCCTGAGAGCCCCGTGGCACTGGGTTGGCACAGTTGGAAAGACATCTGGGTATGAGCAAGAGTATGGAAAGAGGCAGGGGTCAGGCATGTGAGGTCAGTGAGGGGGAGAACAACCCTAAGACAATAGTTCCTAAATGCAGCAAAGGGACCAGAAAGGTCCCATAGCCCACACAGAGGAACACGGATGATTCTGCTGGATGATTGGAACCCGCACCCCTGATCACCTAGTCACCTTATGTGATGGCTCCTTTGGAGTCCCAGAACCCCTTAGCCCTAGCCCTGGAAGCCTCTTCAAGAACCAAACTTCTATAGGCTCTTGCTTTTTTGAAAAGCTTGACCTCCCCACAGGGGGAGCCAAGGACACACCTTCTTCCTCGGCTGCCTTTCCCCTGCCTGCTGCCATCTGGGACCCTCTCTCCAAACCTTCTCCCACACCAGTCTCTCCCTGTCCCCTTAGCATCTGATGACATGTAAGCTGGGGACACAGAGAGTCCGGGAACCGAAGGATGCCCTACAGAAGCTTCAGGAGATGGATGCACAGGGTCGAGTGTGGAGCCAAGACCTGATCCTGCAGGTCAGGGATGGCTGGCTCCAGCTGCTGGACATTGAGACTAAGGTCAGCCTTCTCAGCAAACCCCGCTGCGGGCCCTGGCTAACCCAGCGTGCTAAAAAGCAAGCACTAGGCTCTCCACCTGCCTCTCAGTGCCTGTCCACATCCAGTACGCATCTCAAACCAGGGAGAGGCAGGATGGGGACTAGGGACAGAGGCGTAAGAATCAGGGTGGAGACTCTACCCAGCCCACCAGAGAGCAGGGGGGACCTTTTCAGGGTCTCAGTGGCTCTCAGTGATCTCCTCACATTTGGCCTTTCCACTTGCCTTAGGAGGACCTGGATTCTTACCGCCTGGACAACATCAAGGCCATGGATGTAGCACTCAACACCTGCTCCTACAACTCCATCTTATCCATCACTGTGCAGGAGTCTGGCTTTCCGGGCACCAGCACTTTACTCTTCCAATGCCAGGAAGTAGGGGTGAGCGACTGGGTATTGTGATCAGGGGTGGAGTGTGGCGACCATCACGCGCACACACTCACACACATAATGATTGCTGCTTCCTCCAGGCAGAGCAGCTGAGGACAAGCCTGCAGAAGGCCCTGGAGGAAGAACTAGAAGAAAGGTAGGCTGTTTCTACCCAGCAGCATCCAGGGCCTCCTAGCTCAGGCCTGAGGGCCATATCCTGGCTACACGTTTGGAGAATTCATGATCCTGGGACCTAACAAACACATGCCAAGAACTATCAAAGGCTTAGACCAGCGAAGGGTGTTGGGAATGTATTGAGTGCATTGTATACTGTCTCCAGAAGCCGTTGTAGAACCCAGGAAGGCCCAGAAACCAGGCATGGTGGAGTCAGGGAAGGCTCAAGTAGGGACTAAGGGGCAGGAGTGGGGTTCCTGGAGACAGATGGTGATGCCCTGGGGGCTTAGGTATCTGTCTCAAGAACTTTATCAAAGCTCTATCTTCCATCATGCCCCCAGCAGACCTCGATTTGGAGTCCTTCATCCAGGCCAGGACAGGCGGAAGGGGTATCCTCTGGAAAGGCCACTCCCTATACATCAGGCACCCCCTCTGGAGCAGAGGTCCCTTCCAGAGCAGAGGTTTCCTCTAGAGCAGCCACACCACATGACCCCAGAACGCAGTAAGTTTGTGTCTGAAGGGCAAGTGGAGGAGGATCCAGTCAAAGGAGTCCTAGGCTCATGGTCCCTCCACATCCGTCACAGGCATCCCACCATCCCCAAGGTCCCTGACACACTACCCAAGTGCCCGAGAACCAAGTGTCTTCACTCTGCCTCCTCCTCCAAGGCGTGCTCCATCTCCTGAGGACCCAGAGAGGGATGAGGTAAACCGAAGGTGGTTGGAGGCTTGCTGAGGCTTCCTGGGCTTGAGAAAAGGGAGAACCTACTCTCAGGACCCCAGATTCCTAGGGTAGACAGGGCAGGGCTGGGACTGAGGCTGGGGCTTATGGTGGGATGATAGCAGGGACAGGGTGGGGAGTTTCAGGGTTTTCATGACTGTCCACTCAAGGCCGTGGGTTGTTGGGCATCCAGGAGGTACTGAACCATGTCCTGAAAGACATTGAGCTGTTCGCTGGAAAGCTGAAGGAGGCCAAGGCGAAGGACAGTCATAAGAAGAGAAAACTTGGGAGAAAAAAGACCAAGGCTCAAAACAGTAAGTAGTCCATGCCAGAGGAGAGGAGCCGGGGTGTCTTGGGGGGACCTGGAAGCCCCACCTTTATTCCTTCTTCCACAGAGATAACAGAAGCACAGTACATTGATTGCTTCCAGAAGATCAAGCTGAGCTTCAACCTCCTGGTCAGTGGCTCTGGCCAGTTCTGGGCCCTTCCTCCCTAGTTCCCCTTCTCTCTGATGTCAACCACCCAAGCCTTTCCCTTCCCCAGCTCCTCCTTCTCTTGGGATTTTGGAAGGATACCAGGTTCTGAGCCAAGGCACGACACATTTATGGGGTGCTAGGGTTCTGGTGAAGGTAAATGTTGGATGGGAACCAACCCTGTTCCGTGTCTTCAGGGGAAGCTGGCCTTACGGCTGCAGGAAACAAGCGCCCCCGAGTTCGTGGACCTCATCTTCCAAACCCTGAAACTGGTGAGTGGAGGGCAGACGTGGTGGCAAAGGGGACAAGCTGAAGCCAAGGAGGAGCAGAGGAAGGAACAAGAGGCAGGGGGAGTACCAGGGTAAAGGGAGCTGTGGGACCTGCCCTTTATTCAACATGCATCTTCCTGCCAGGATACCACTTGAGACAAAACCCCCAGCAGACCGGATGGGCCGGCAACAGAGTCATGGACACCAAGTCTTTGGGGGGGACAGACAGGAAGCTAGGAGACAGAGCTGAGGGGCTCTTGGACAATTCCCACTCCCTTCTGACTTGGATGTACTGATACCTTCTCTACCTCTCCTCCAGATCCTGCCCCAGTGCCCCGAGGATGGCCTTGCAGCCAAAGTGATTTCCCCCCTCCTCACCCCCAAAGCCATAGACCTGCTGCAGTCCTGTCTAAGGCCACCTGAGAATGCTCTCTGGAAGTCACTAGGCACAGCCTGGACCACCAGCTGGTAAGTAAAGACAAGGGGCATGGAGGACCCAACGCAGGACATGATGTGTAGCCTGGTGGTACACGATCACAAACCAGAGACATACCCAGAGAATATGGGGACTCTACATGGAGTTCCCAACTTTTCACTAAACACTGCCTTTACCCAGCAAAGAAACATTACTTTAAAGAAAAAAAAAAGAGCAATGACACCTTCTACTAAAATGTGTGCTCGTTTTCACCAGGGACAAAGTGAAAACTTGGTCTCAGTCCAGCTCAGAATTAAAGCATGCAGACGTAAGAGATGCCAGATTTAACATCTGAAAGTTAACAGCAAGCTCCAGGACAGGAGTTAGAGATGCCAAGCTGCTGTGGGTGGAGAGGTGGGCATGGGACCAGTTAGAGTTCCCTGGGAACTGGGAAGGAAACTCACTTGGACACCTGGGCTAACATGTCACGGGAACAGTCTACAGAGGCCACACATCTGGGTCCCCAGCTGAGAGGTCCTGACTATGTGATAGAACAGTATCATAGTGTCAGGCAGGCCACAATGAGAGGCCTGGGAGTTCCATCGGGAGCCCCTGACCTAGCTTCCTCAAGCATGATTTGTAGCAGAGGGTAGGGTCTGAGAAATGGTTACAGGAAGAAGGCAGAAAGAAAAGTAGGAAGAAGACAAAAAGAAATCACAGAAATGCTGGGCATGGTGGCGCATGCCTTTAAGCCCAGGAGGCAGAGGCAGGCAGATTTCTGTGAGTTCAAGGCCAGCCTGATCTACAAAGCGAGTTCCAGAACAGATAGGGCTACACAGAGAAACCTTGTCTGAGAGAGAGAGAGGGAGGGAGGGAGGGAGGGAGAGAGAGAGATCTAAAAAGAGAACCTAAAGAGCAGAGGGATGCAAACTGAAAGAGAGAGAGAGAGAGAGAGAGAGAGAGAGAGAGAGAGAGAGAGAGAGAGAGAGAAACATGTCAAGAGCCCAGAGCCATCAGCAAGGAGACAAGTAGAGCCTGGGGCTTGGGAGGAAACTCCCATGTGTCTGCCTAAAGAGCAATTCTTTTTAACTCAGGCCCATGTGAAGTTCTGTCCAGTTTGCTTAAAGACATGAATAGTTTCAGTGCAACCTACTTATTTTGATGGTAGAATATACGTAACACGATAATGTACAGATTTCAGTGTATAATTCAGTAGCGCTAAGTATCTATCGATACTGTGTACCAACACCACTCTAGCTCCAGAAGTTTCTCACCCCAAACAGAAAGGCTATACCTGCTAAAGAATAATTCCCCATTTCCCCTGTGGTCACCTCCTGGCTACCTTTGCTCTATGTCCGTATCAGTTTGCCTAGTCCACATCCTTCATATAAGTGAAATAAGACACGGTTCATCCTTTCGTGACCAGCTGATTTTATCAATATGTCCTCAAAATCCATCCATGTTATAGCATGTGTCAGAATTGTAATTAATTAATATTCCATTGTATGGACAAGCCACATTTTGTCTAGTCTTTATTCATCAGTGGGCATTTGGGTTGCTCATACTCAGATGATCTATTTTATGTGCTTTATTTATCTAGTCACTAAGATGAAGGAATTTATAAATTCTGGACCTCTTATAACAGTCTTAGACCCTGGATCCTGGAGCTGCACTGGGCTTACATCACCCATAGGGACAGCTCTGACATGCAGTCCTAGCAAGAGAGGAGAGCAGGGCCTGCGGTGGCCCGAGACAAGGCCTCGAGTGCTTTCATTCAGGCCCTTTAACAATGAGTATCCATGTTAGGTTGTAGAGTACTTCTTCATCAAGACCACCAGCCTGCAAATAATGACACAGAGACTTATTATTAATTATGAAAGCTCAGCCTTAACTTAGGATTGTCCTCAACTAGCTCTTATAACTTAAATTAACCCATTTATATTAATCTATATTCTGCCACGTGGCGTTACCTCATCTCCATACTGCCCATCCTGCTTCCTCTGTGTCTGTCTGGCAACTCTGTGCATCTAGATTCCTCCTCCTCTTCCTCTCTCTCCACGGAAATCCTGCCTATCCTCTCCTGCCTAGCTATCGGCCATTCATCTTTTCACTACGCCAATCATAGCGACACATCTTCACACAGTCTACAAATACTCTACAACATTAGGTATGTCATTTTAGATTTCAAAACCCAGTATTATTTAAATTTTCTTGAGAAATAGTCTATAACATGCCTGCTGCACAAAGCATAAGGATCTGAGTTTGAATCCCCAGCAGCCACATAAAAGTCAAGCTTGGCATCAGTCTGTAACCCCAGTGTGGGAGTCAGGGTAGAGGAAGGAGGGTCCCTGGAGTGGAAGAGCCAGCCTAGCTGAAGAGAAGCACAGCAGGTTAAATGGGAAACTGTGTCTCAAAAAGGTAGGTGGAGATGGCATCAACCTCTGGCCTCCATATGCAGAAGCACACACATTCACATGTGCACACCCCACACCAAGATTCGAATAACACACACACACACACACACACACACGCACGCACGCACGCACGCACGCACGCACGCGCGCACATGCATACATTTGCAACATTGGAAAACTTGGTCGGCAGATACAATTCTAACAATATCCATGAAGAAGCAAAACAATCCCAGTGTTAATAAAATGACACAAATTTGATAAATAATCCATCAGGTCAGATATGCCCTTAGAGGATTCCTAATTTCTTAAAATAGCTAGAAGTGGATAGATTAATGTGAAAGAAATACAGAAAATAAAAGACATGTAAGAGTCCTTAGAAGAGCCGAATTTCGGTCAAATTACATTTTGGGTGCTTTGATTTTAGATAGAATGACCCAAAGCTATAAGTTACACTAAAAGTTGTGGTAATCCAGAAAGATAGGGAACACGCTGGCAACTGGACTTGGTGACCAGGAGATTATCAGGATCGCCCCATCCCCTGGTTCTGGAGACCAAACACAGGGCTTTGAGCATGTTAGGCAAGCACTCCGCCAGTCAGCTGGAAAGCATCTCCAGCCTGATTCTCAGGGTTTTCAACGGCCCGGTTTCGGTACAGCAGCGGTAGAGGTTGCAATCATGTAGCAAAGTGTAGGCACGACATAAAAGCACATTCCCAGGAGGCTTGGTAAAGAGACAGTCACGACCATCGCTTAAAGGAAGTTGTCACCTGGTCAACAGAAGACCTGAGCGTGTTTCTAGGACACAGAGAAAACACCAATGAAGAAGAATTTACCCCTACTGAATAAGCATATATTAGCTACTGCCTATGCCTCAGCCATAGTGACAGAAAGAACCGCCCCCACCCCCAGCCAGGAAGTACAACACAGTAAGAAACAGACACGTATGAATCGTGTACCGTCAAGTGAGAGGCTATACTAACTTTAGAGGGAATTTTTGCAGCTGCCCCAGTGAGGCAAGGAGAGGAACTTTCAGAGGTGAGTGAGCATTCTCAGGCAGATAAGCCTGGACGAACAGCAGGTTCCTGGGCTATGGGCAAGGGGAGGTCCCGGCATCAGGCAGAGCGGTTGCACTACGATGTATCTTCTACAATGAAGTTCTTTGTGCTGTTTAGTGAGCAGGAAAGTGAGGGGCTGTGGGGACACTGCAAACAGGTTAGAAAAACACTGAATGGACCAGGCATGGTGGTACAGACCTGTGATCTCAGCTACCCTGGAGGCTGGGGCAGGAGGATTGCAAGTTCAAGGCCAGCTTGGACTACTCAGTGAACCCTGTCTCAAAAATGTTTTAAAAGGGGTGGGGCACAGGGACAGGGGCAGCATCACAAGGCCTGCACAGGTCTGTGGCAGATGGGGTCCCAGTGCTGAGAGGGGAAGTGGACATGAGCCTCCATCCATAACCTAGAAGCTGTCTCTGGTTGATAACTGCTCACAGAGGAAGCATTAGTTTTCTCTAATGGAGTCTCACGGGGTATACAAACTACTCTGAAGGCCAAGCCCCATGCCCAGCAGTAGTTGGCTAACACAAAATGAAATCAATGGCATTTTTGAAGGTTCTTTGTCACATGATGCTTGATAAGGGCTCTCTTCTTATTATTCTTATTCTTCATTTACTCTAGAGGTATTACGTCCAGTTTTGTGTTTTTGTGGGATGTCTGTATGTGTCACTACATCTATATGTGTTTCCTGAGCCTTTTCTTTGGCTCTTTTTCTTCTATTTGTTTGTTTATCTCCTATTCTGGTTTATTTGTTTTTGTTTTATCTAATTTTATTTCATTTTTTTAGATGCCTGTTTGTATTCTAGTGAGAAAGAAAAAGAAAGGGTGTGGATTTGGGTGCTTGGGGAGTAGGGAAGGATCTAGGAGGAGTTGAGGGAGAAGAAACCATAATCAGAATGTATTTTATGGAAAAAAATCTATGTTCAAAATAAATAATAAACAAAGGGGGTGGGGTTGCTCTTTGAAAGTCCCCACAAGGGCTCTTTCAGCCCCAATACTCCAGATTACACTGCTTTAATTCTAAACTCTAATGAGGGTGACCAAGTGTCCACTGTGCCCCTAGGGAGGTAACACAGCTGTACCTTGGGGACCAAGTAAGGCTGCCCACAGATATTTGCACTGTTAGGCTTGTTTCTGCTTAACCATTTGCTTCTTTGTGGGTTTTCTGTAGCTTTTCATTTATATACATGTGCCATATCCCCATTAGCCACAGATCCCTGAGGCTAGGCCTTCTCATCTACTCCCTCTCCACATCCCACAGCCTGGTACACAGTGGCTCTAAACCCAACTTTGTTTTCTCCTCAGGGTTGACTGGACAGGCGATGAACCACCACCCTACCGACCCACATTCTCGGATGGCTGGCAGATTCCGGAGCCCTACTCCATGGTAAGAGTTGCTTAGCACTGAGACCTACACAAAGCTCTTCCAGTCCAGATCAAAACCACATGACAATTAAGGGGTGGGTCATGTGGGTACCTTTTGGGGAGGTAGACAATGGACAAGAGGCAGCTGTCGCAGGCCTGTTAGGGTCTGGTACCCCTTCTACTCTAACCCACTCTGGTTTTGTTTCTGACAGGAACCCCTAAGAACCCAGGATTCTATTTCCCTCGGGTATGTCAAATGCTTAGTTGATGCTCACAGTCACAGGAAGGGAGATAGAGGGCAGAGCCTTTACACCTGTGGATCCCAGAGATCATCTGTACTTTCTCTTAGTCAGATACAGACATGTGTCAAGATGTCTCTCCTCTACCTTGAATGAAAATGCAGTTTCTTACCTCCTAGCCTCTGAAATCCTTCTTCATGTAGCCTCTAGCCCTCACAGTTCAGGTATAAAGTGCTCAGAGCAGAATCAAGATCCAGGAAATCCCACTACTGGAAACGTTCCGAGAGATAAACGGCATTTCAGAGCCCCTCCTGTATGCAAAACCTCATACCCCAATCCCTGCCTAACGCTATTGCCATAAAACCCTATGGAAACCCAAAAAGTCACCAACAGATCGTACCTAGGGGCTCTAGGGCTCTTGTGGCCGGGCACAGTTCCCTTTTGCCAGCCACCCTGACTCTGTCTCTCACCTCAACTCAGAGCTTCTAGGAGGAGCAGCCTGCATTTCCCTCAGGATGAGCCATATAACCACAGCTCCGAACACGAGGACTCACACCTCCCCCCCTCCAGCCCCAGACCTGCCAAACCAACCCTGAAAATGCAAGTCCTGTATGAGTTTGAAGCAAGGAATGCACAGGAGCTGACTGTGGCCCAGGGAGAGATTCTGGAGGTGAGGCCTATGCTTGAAGCCAGAAAAAGAGGTGGTTGGTGGGAGATCCAGTGGCCTGGAGTGGGTGGCTTACAGAGAGAACAGGAAAGTGTGAAGACCAGAGAAGGACAAAGCCTTGGGGACAGAGGGGATGGGAGGATAGGGACTCTGGGGCTGATGACGGGTGACTCTTGTCAGGTTCTGGACCAGAGCAAGCGTTGGTGGCTGGTGAAGAATGAGGCAGGACAGACTGGTTATATTCCCAGCAACATCCTGGAGCCCCTGCCGGCGGGAGCCCCTGGAAGCCACAGACCATCATCCTTTAGGGTACTACCCAGCCTAGAACACCCAGAAGCCCTGAGTCCTGAATCAGAGGGGGTAGCAGGGAGGATTGGGTGACCAACGAAGACGATCATAGTTCAATTGAATCAGTATCACTGCATGCTTCCTGGGTGCCACGTTCATTGTAGGGTCTGGGCAAACACTAAGTCAGGGTCCCTGAAAACCAGAAATACAGAAGGTAAGTGGCTTGATGGAGCTCAGTAGACGGGACCCAATATGGGAGGGTGTGCATGGCTGTCAGAGGGGATGACCTCTGATTTCAAGTTTCCCTTGAGTCTAGGCTCCAATGCTTCGTCTTAGCTCCAAGCCTGAGGAAGTCACAGCCTGGCTACAAGCAGAGAACTTCTCTACTATGTGAGTGCCCAGGCCCGTGGGGGAGGAGGGGAGAGCCTCGTGAAGGGCTCAGGTGAGAACTGTAGACCCCTTCCCCCTCAGAGACCAAAACGTAGAACCTAGCTTCCACTGTACGTGATGACTCCATCTTAGGCTTTCTTTGCTAAACGAAGGACAGGAGAAGGTTGCTTGGCTGAGCCCAGGGTAAGGCACCAAGTAGGAGACCATATGTGGTGAAAGAGTCAAGGGTAGTGAATTCTGGAAGAACCTGGGCTGTCACCTTCACCACCCCTCCCTTCCAGAACATGCTCTTTCAAAGAGCTTGTGCCCTCAAGCCTAGGAGTTCTGTAACTGACTTATTCCTGCACCGGCAGATACCTAATTCCTGGAACCCCAACTTTCCTGCTCTACACAAATACTAACCCTGAGCATCCCCCCACCCCACCTCTGATGGATTCCACCATTGTTATTTACAGCACTGTAAGGACCCTTGGGTCCCTGATGGGGAATCAGCTACTTCACATGAGACCTGGGGAGCTGCAGATGCTGTGTCCACAGGAGGCCCCAAGGATCCAGACCCGGCTGGATGCTGTCAGAAGGATGCTGGGGGTGAGGTCCTGACTCCTGCCCAGAGGTTTTAAATCTTCTTGGGTTAAGAAAGGGAAAGCTGGGAACACTAGATGTGGGATATTCCTCTGGGGACTCAGCTTCTCCACTCAGGTGTATCTGGAAGCACTAATCATATTGGTGGCATGATCCCTCACTTGGAACCAGCTCCAATTGAATTATTTTCTTCCTTTAGATGACTCATTAGATACCAGCTCAAACACCTCCAAGACCAAGCACCTCTCATATCCAAGATGGAATATTTGGTACCCAGTTAGAGCCCTCCAGAAGTCCTCTTTCAGTTTGTGGCAAACCACAGATGGCACAGCAAAGAGGAACAGATCCAGACTTTGAGGCAAATACTACCCTTGTTGGGCTGGAACTCCTCTCCAGTTACTATTTATTTTACCCCTGTCATAAGCTTGGCGTGCTTATTCCTAATCCCTTCAGTCCCACTCCTTTCCAATAAAATGCAACTTTAAGACTGTTATATGCCCCTCTCCTTGCCATTTATTCTGGGCCTGATGGGAACCAAAGGGAGGGAGCCAGGAGCCGGGATACTGGGTATGAAACAGCATCAACCCTACAACCATTACTGGTCAGACTGACTGAGCTAAAGAGAGAACTCACTGCAACCTGGAGCTGCGATCAGCCTTTGGGGACTGTGGTCCATTCTCTCTTTCTCCTCTCTAAATAAACTCCAAAATGAGGCCATGCTCACCACTGCTGTCCTTCTATGAACGTGACTCCCAGTCTACTCCAAGGCTCCTAGTCCAGCTGAAGGCATGGCATGTCAACAGCAGCAGAGAACCCTCTGCTGACAACGGTGGGCTTTGTTCACACTGGCTGGTGATCCAGAGGAGTGTGAACAAGGAAGTGGGGTGCTACCTGCTCTCCTTGAGAACTTACACTTCAGCCAGCCAGCGTCTGTTAGGTGAGTCAGTCTTGAGCGTCTTCCCGCCTGCCTCGTTAGTGGCAGAACACAGGAGCACTGACTGCACTGGGAGGTGAAGGTCGTCAGGTCCACTGTGTGAACTCAGGCCAGTCAGTCCACTCCCTGTCCCTCTGGCCTGGTCAAATGAAGCATTTGGGTTGTATGTGGTGTCCTGCTGTCTTTCAGTCTCAAAAGCCATGAAATGATCTCATCTCCACAGAAGAGGAGCTATGCCTCCATCGATATGCTCCATGGAGAAGGTTTGGTGTTCTCATGGATTCAAGAGCCCCTTGTAGGTTATTGAGATGGTGTGGTTGCTATCTTGTGTCCCCCAATGTATTGTGCACCCCAGTAAACTTAATAAACTTATCTGGGGTCAGAGAACAGAACAGCCACTAGATAGACATAGAAGCTAGGCATGGCGGCACACACCTTTAATCACAGGACTTGAGACCTCATGTCTTGCTTGGAAAAGACACACGCCTTTAATCCCAGGAAGTGATGGCAGGAAGCAGAAAGGTATATAAGGCATGAGGACTAGGAACTAGAGCCTTTTTAAGCTTTTAGGTTTTTAGCAGTAGTTGAGCTGAGATCCCTTCGGATGAGGACTCAGAGGCTTTCAGTTTGAGGAAACCAGATCAGCTGAGGAGTTGTCAAGGTGATGTTGGCTGTGGCTTGTTCTGTCTCACTGATCTTTCAGCGTTCACCTCAATACCTGGCTCCGGGTTTGTTTTTATTAATAAGACCTTTTAAGATTCGTGTTACAAGACGGTCCAGGAAATCTCTTTTGGCTGAATTTATCAAGACCTCAACATCATCCAGAGCTGAGTACCTTATTTCCAGACGTCCTCTATCATTCACTCAACTTCCTGGCCTCATGAAATTATCTCTTATAGCTGGGAACACAAACTACAAAACCAAAACCTTTTCCTCAAAAAAAAAGCGGGGGGGGGGCGGGGGGGCGGGGGCGGGGAACCTTCAGAGAAAAGTTAAGATCTTAGAATGGAAGAAGACACTAACCCATCGGCCTTGGCTCATTTCAGAGCTGAAAACTAGAGAAAACCTACAGGATTAGAAGACACCCCCGCCCCCCCCCTTTTTTTTTTACTAGAGTAAAACATTTAAAAATCGCATTGTGTCATGTGTTATACTTCTAGTGGACATCACGACCTAGATTTTATACACTCCCCACAGAGCCGAGAAAAAACTCAAATTTTCTTTGCAACCTTTGCAACCCGCTGCCAGACACTAAACATTCGATGTCTCCTTCTACCACAACCTCACAAACCAGCGGAACTCAGCAGCACCTGCCGTGTGTCTTGCACATCTATTTCCCACCTTTCAGCGTTTGTTCTGCCTTTCTCCTGCCTGAACTGTCCTTTGAGGAATTCCCGATGTGCATAACCTATCCTTTTTTGCAGTGGCTCTCCTGTTCAGTGTTCACGGCCTCCCTCAAAGTCTTTTCAGAGCCACTTAGTATCTTGGGTGGAGGATATTTCTACCCCCAAAGTACTTTAGGTATTGCCTTATGCCTGAATCACTTCCTACTTCACTGTTTTATGTGTCTAAGCGATTTATTGGTTCTTGTTATCTTACGTTCCTTCACAGCCCTTCACTTGTCCCTCCAAGGAAGCCAAAGACAGTTGTTCGCTTGTGGTCAGAATTCCGACTCAGGCTGACCAACGCCAGCTCATTATGCGGCATGACCCTCACGCTCCCCAGGTAACTAAGGTCCAGGTCTCCACTGCCGCCTGGGTGTGGATGGATGCATTAGCAGCAGCAGAAGTGCGCACCAAGCATTCAGGAGCCGCAGCCACGCGCATGCGTGCATACGCGTGCCCAGTGACCACGCGGAGAGCGGGTGGAGCACCGAGCGAGGAAGGAGGAGCCAGTCCGATCGCATTGGCCCCGCCCATAGCGTCCAGTATAAAGGGGCGCCCACAATCCTTCGCATATCCCAGCAGGGGCTCAGACCTCCAACATGTCGTCTAAGTCGTCTATGGTTCTGGGTTACTGGGATATCCGCGGGGTGAGTGGCCCCTCGCCAGCCCAGCCGCTGGAACAGAGAGATGCAGGCAGCTGAGCGAGGGACCGGAGAGGCTGTGTCCGGTGCAGAGGTGGCCTCCCCGCTGTGACCGGCATCAGCTAAGGCCTACCTCCGACCAGCCTATGGGGTCCCCAGGCCCGTGGGGAGAGGAGGGGACGGGAGGTTTCCGGATCAGAGCGAAGGGGCTGCTTAACGACCATTTCAACCCTCCGCCTCCCGACAGGATGCAGGGGCTTGGCAGCGTTGGGCTGGGGACGTTGACGGGCGGGAGTTGGAAGCGATTGGGAACTGCGCAGGCGTGCTGACCGGGGTCCTTCTCCATCCCCTACCTTTAGCTGGCTCATGCCATCCGCATGCTCTTGGAGTATACTGATACCAGCTATGAGGAGAAACGGTACACATGTGGGGAAGGTAACGTCTGTGGGTGTCGGTGGCCCTCTGCACTGGGCCAAGGTGGCCCAGTCTTTCACCCAGGGAGGAACACTACACCGAGGTCGTATGGGTCTCCTGCTCCAGTCAGCTGGGAACTGTGCCAAGAGAAGCTCATCCATGGGGTTCCCTCTTGCTGTCCAAGCTCATCTTAATACGTAGACTGCAGAAGCCCAAGGGTTGGGTTTTGGGGATTGGGAACTTGAGGTATCAGGACTAAGTCATTTCTCGACCAGATTGGTAAGGAGGTTGTGTCCCCCTTTTCTCTTACAGCTCCTGATTATGATAAAAGCCAATGGCTGGATGTGAAATTCAAGCTAGATCTGGATTTTCCTAATGTAGGTAGCTTTGGAGGAGTGGGCAGAAGGGAAGGCCTTCTAGTTATCCATCTTTTACTTCATCTCTGGTTTGGGAGAATCTAGAATAGAGAGGCTCTTCACGTGGAGAGAATGGATAGAATTCAAGGGCCATTGAACAGGAGTGAGTAACAACGTAATTCCCACTAACGACTACCAGACATTTTCCTCTCAAAGACAGGCTATAAGAGACATTAGTTACTAGCCAGGTCTGTGACTTTGTCACTGACAGAAATCAGGTATTATCATATTCTTCTGAATGTGTTCCAGTATCTTAAGTGTCATGGTTATTAAATGCTCTTTAACGCATCCATAAACACACTACTCTTACAGTTTTACTTTAAAATATAAAATATTTACAGTTTGTTTTTTGAAAGTATTCTGAGAAAGTCAACATGCCACACATGTACATTCACACTGAGAATCAGGTGGGGACCGAGTGCTAATTTCTATTTGTTTTGTTCTTCCTCCTAGCTTCTATTATCTCATCTTTACGGCCTTGCAAGTCTCTTTTCCAGAAGAGTAGAGGAGGCAAGACCAAGCTAGGTTCACTATTTCACTTTTTCCCTTTTTCCTTCTAGCTGCCCTACCTTATGGATGGGAAGAATAAGATCACCCAGAGTAATGCCATCTTGCGATACATCGCACGCAAGCACAACATGTGTGAGTGGTTAACGCTGGTGTGAGAGACGGGCAGTTTGCTCCTCTGGAGGTGGGTAATCCCGAGGTTGAGCTGTTGCCCTCTGACCTACAGGTGGCGACACTGAAGAAGAAAAGATACGAGTGGACATCATGGAGAACCAGATAATGGACTTCCGCATGCAGCTGGTTCGACTCTGCTACAATTCCGAGCACGTAAGTGTCCTTATCTGGACTCAGCTGTGTTGGATTAAGAATTGTTCTGCCCCCTTCCATGGTTGCCATCTTTCCATCAACTCGATCCGTAAGGATTGGAAACAGATTGTATGGTTTGTTTTTGTCATGTCAATCTGGTGTTAGCTTCTCCTCCTTTCCAAAGCCCAGCTCGCCATCCTGCCTCCTCCAAGAGAAGGCAGTAAGAAGCTGGCTAGAGAAGGGTCTGCTGTGTCCATCACTCGTCCAGGCCCTGACTACAGCTGTCAGCTATTCTGTGTGTGAGAAAGAGAAAGAGAGGACAATGTGTGCAGAGATCCAAAGACAGCATTAATGTGGGACCTGGGAATCAAACTCTGGTCACCTCTGTTGAACCATCTTGTGGATCCCACAACAGCTATTGCTCTTTTCCCCTCCAAGGAAAGCCTGAAGCCTCAGTACTTGGAACAGCTACCTTCACAGCTGAGACAGTTCTCATTGTTCCTGGGGAAATTCTCATGGTTTGCAGGAGAAAAGGTAAGAAGGCACAGGGAGAGGAGCCTGTCTGTCCCTGCAGGTCCTTACTGCTGAACGCCTCGGGCCTGACATTTCACTGTCCTTATTCTAGCTTACCTTTGTGGACTTCCTCACCTATGATGTCTTAGACCAGAATCGTATGTTTGAGCCCAAGTGCCTGGATGAGTTCCCAAATCTGAAGGCTTTCATGTGCCGTTTTGAGGTGATGTTCCATCCATATCCCCTTCTCATAGAAATAAGCACAGACTCCCTATACCCTGCGGGCCCCATTGTACGTGCCCAACACCAACTTCTGCCTAAAAGGATCAATGGTTAGACACCTCCAGTCTTCTGAGTCTTGGGAAGAGCCTGGCTTGTACACCCTGAAAGCAACAACTGAAGAAATGGGTGAAGGAGGGGACAAGTGAATGACTCTGTTTGTTGTGGGTCTGCTGGGCGGGGCTAGAGTCCTAATAAGGCCTGGTGTGCTTTTCCTTCAGGCTTTGGAGAAAATTGCTGCATTCCTGCAGTGTGACCGATTCTTCAAGATTCCAATCAATAACAAGATGGCCAAGTGGGGCAATAAGTGCATATGCTGAGCGAGAAACCTGGCACTGCCCACTTTGTCCCGTCCTGTCCCAAGGGGCCTGCATTCGGTCTTTTCTGCTCTTTCTAATAAACAGCAGTTACGTTAACTGGTGTCTAGATGGATTTCTTATTAGGGGTAAAGACCAAAGGAGGAGAGTGAGGAGATGTTGAGGATGAAGGAGATATGAATCCATGCATAACTGTTGACATTCCCTTCTCAGCTGAGTTCAAGGGCCAGAAGTTAACCCAAGCCTGAGTGGGTATTGGAAGTAGAGGCATTGCCCAGTGTCAGGTGGCAGCTACTTTAAATAGACATGGAGTGCAGTGGTCCAGCTGCAGCCTAGGTTCAGGTCCTGAGACAGGGAAGGGGCTTCAGCACGAAAAAATTAATAATCCGATCACGAGATGAGTTTCACACAGTGGCTGACCCTGAATAGTTCCAGCTGTCTTTATTTATACATCGAAAACAAGCATGTTTTTCCATACTAATAAACAAGTTTTTCCCATCATTAACCTCCGGCAAAAACAAGTATGTCAAATATGTTTTCTCCCAACTTTCACATCAAGACATCTTTAAACCAAAAACAGCACTTATCATTTTGCTAGCTTGGCCAAATATCAAGCCAGCCACATCCTGTCTTTACAAAACTAAAAGGTGATAAACATAGGCACACATTTTCAAGAACAACAATCTTATTCAAAGCATCTTTACAGAAATAGGGGTGATCTGCCTCTGGTCCTGTCAGCACTGAATCAGAACAGGGTCTGGAGTGACAGCTAGCATCCCCAGACAAGAAACCCGAGAAGCATCAGCTCCCAAAGAGTTTTAGGGGAAAATTATTTGAGACAAAATGGGGTTTCCAGGAATCACATCTGTCCCATATATGATTGACACAATGACATTAAAAACCACCAAGAGAATCATCAACATTACCAGAGAGAAGAGAGTGTGCAGGCTGTGTGGTCCCAGCAGTATTCTGCACTGTCCCAAACTGGTCCTTGAGGAGTGAGACTGTCCCCATGGGCTTTTGCCTCATCTGGAGATCCGTTAGACGAGCACTCATATACTGGTCCAAAACTGGGCTGCATGGCTCCCAACAGTGGAGCTCTTAAGAAGCTGCGAAGATAACCAAGTAAACTGTGTGGTGCTGATAGACTCAACAGAACTGGACCTTAGAAACGACCCAGGTTGGGCAGGGGAGAGAGTTTAATGTGATAAAGGTGGCATTTCAAACTGTGGGCCTGTCAATAGAATTGGAACAGTTGGTTACTAACTAAAAATGAGAGAGCCCCAGACTTCATGCTAGGCGACGGACACTGCTGGTGAACCTGAAGATGGATACATGTACCTGAGGAAATAATCAGTCTTAAAAGTCAAATCCTATCTGGTGGCCCAATCGTTCTTCCTATCTGAGCTCACTAAAAATGTGTATATTGTATCATATAGGAACAAGTAGATGCCATATAAATGCCCAGCAGTGCTAGGGAGTATGCCATGGCATGCAGGAATGAGGGTGAAAGGTGGGTATGGTGGCACACACTGGCAATGCCGGTGTTAGGGGGGCTACCCAAAGTCTAGCCAAATAATGAGTTCCTGGCCAGAAAGAAACTCTATCCAAAGGAAGAAAAAAAAAAAAAAAGGTGGATGGCATCCTGAGGTTGCTCAGCTTCCACATGTCTGTGAACACACATGCACATGTGGACACACATGCATGTGCAGCTTGAGTGCACACACAATAAACTGTAGGAACCAACATGGAAGGATCTCCAAGATACTTGTTGAGTTCCAAAATTAGTTTACAAATAAGGAAGCACAGGACGTCATCTTTTATGGTTTAAAGGCATGCCTTTTCCTACAGACACATTTATGTAAGTGAACACCTAAGCACAGAGGGACATGACCAAGCTGACTAGGAGGCTTACTTCAGGCAAAGCTAAAAATGACCCAGTTTCCAGAGTAGGACTTAAAGGAGATTTCAGAGATAAGCTAAGATTTCCCTTTTTAACTATGAGAATGTGTTCATGCATAACTAGTTTTAAGAAAAGAAAGCCAACTTAAAATTGACTCCTACAGAGAGAGAATTGGCATTATTTTCCATTCCAGAACACAATTTTTATGAAGCCTTCATCCCCAGAGTAGTGACCTGGAGACCAGGCACCAAAGATCTCACCAGTAAGGGACATGGCCTAAATGACCTGAAATCCAGTGCTATTTGGAGGGCTTCCTCAGGAGGGACAGTGTAGATGCAAGATCTTAGGTTCATGGCTCCACTACCACCTTTCAGAATTCCTGCCAGCAGCAGTTAGGTGTTGAGGCTAATGTCTTGGGGACATGAACTTCTGGAGTGTGAGGGTGTGGTATGCCCTGATAAGACCTTAGGAATTTGACAAGGACGGAGACGTGGAGGGCACTGCTGTGACTAGCTGGACAAGACAACTAGAAACCAAATGGAAATGTGCTATCACTGCTGTGTATCACTGTTACAAGTGTATCAGCCTAATACAGCACATGCCTCCTGTATCATGGTTTCTAATGGGCCAGGGGTCTGGGCTCAGCCTCCCTGAGACTCAGATCAGTTCCCATCTGAAAGCTGTACTCAATGTGCAGTGAGGGTCGTGATCCCATCTCAAGGCCCGAATGAATGAGGATCCAAGCTTGTGATGTTGATAGAATTCAGTTTCTGCTACCTTGCTAGACAGAGACCTCAGTTTCTTGATGGGTGACAGCTAGAGGCCACCTTCTCTTCCTTATCAGAGAAGAAAAAAAGAACATAAATTATGAGGCGTTTACCCAACCACCCCCACAGTTCCCCAGAGTTTTCTTGAGTGTAAGCAGCAGGAAATATTAGATAGAAGGATTTATTGCGGAGAATCTTGCGGAGATAAACAGATAGAAAATAAAGGATAGCCTCGAGAAGGCCTGGAACCTTTTCCAACAGGTCCCGACTGTCTCTGCCCCAGGGTTTTTATAGAGACGCCAAGGGGTGGAGCAAAAGACCTCCCCCCCCCTCCCCCGCACAGCCAAGTGCAGACCCTCTCAGACACCTGCACTCAGGCCCGTGGCCCTAATCATCCTCTATTCGGACCTGCTGGGTAAAGCCACGAGGAACCCGAGAACGGGCTCCCACAATGAAACATGGAAAATAAACACTTTCAATAATATCGCCAGAGGCAGAGCATTAGCATCTTGAATGGTTTCAATAATAAAAACAATTTTCAAAGAAATGTAGACAACACTGACCCGGGGAGCATTTGCCACAGAAGCATTCATTCGTCCTGTAAACAAGGCCTTACCAAAATATGGCCACTGAAGTCAGTACAAGAGTCTCCTAGGAAGAGAGATGTAATTGTATGTAACACAACCACCACACTTACATCCTGTGTCTCTGTCCTTTCTGTTATGGTTTGGACACTGAATGCCGTCCAAAGGCCAACTTTAAAGGCTTGTCTTTCAGCTGATGGTGCTTCTGGGGGGTGGTAGACCATTTTAAGATAAAGGGCTCTTGGGGGAAAGTGGGACTCTGGCTTCTTTCTGTGTCTCTCCCAACCTGTCTCTCTCCTTCTCTCCATCCCCTCTCCCTCCCTTCTTCCTCCCTGCCCCTTGTCTCTTGTTTCCTGGCTGCCACAAGTTAAGAGGCAGCCACATGCTCTTATCATGAGGTACTGTGCCACTACAGCTCCAAAACAGCAGGGCCAGGTGACCAGGGATTGCAGTTTCTGAAATTTTGAGTCAGAATAAATCCTCCCCCTTCAAAGCCGTTTTATCCCGGGTATTTGTCACAGTGGCCGAAAGCTGACAGACCACTGGAAGGAAATCAGCCACTCAAGGGGAGGGGAGTACCAAGGAACATAAACTGGGGGTGTAGAAGCCGGCTGAGTCTGCTCGCCACAGGGCAGAAGGCAAGGAAAGCAAAAATGAACCTTGCAGCTTCTGAGGATAAATTCTAAGAAAGGTGACATAAGAAAACACACAGCCCATGCAACAACTGTAAGGGAAAAGTTTTCAGGGCACAAGTCTACAGATGAATATGAATTCCAGATATTCAGATTATAGATAAATTGCATCTTCTATTTTTTTCCCTAGGGATTATGTTGATGGTCCAAAAAGCAGTGAGCGCCTCCGAAGGAAGAGAGGTGATTCTCCAGTCCCCCGTCAGTTTTGAACTCTTAATTCTAACACGGTCCAAGAAAACAATGCGGTGGCACCGGCCGTCTTTTGGTTGGTTCTGGTGAAGAACAGACTATTATCTCATAACGACAGAGGGGTGCCAATACCGATAAATTAGCGATGAGTTTATACGAGCCGCCGCAATAGGTAAAAAGGCCTGATTATCAAAGCCTTCAATTTGGTGGAGCAGTTCCCCGAAAGTGTTAGGGAAGCTGGTTGGTTTTGTGGTTGAAGCTTTAGCACCCAGCTTAAAGCATTTCCCAATCAAATGGAAAATTGCTTACAGGATTAAAAGACAATTCATGATGGAGTTGTTTCCTGATGCAGTGGGCGGAGCCGAGACACTGACACCCTAGGTTTGGATCTGTCTGGAAAGCCAGCTTGAGAGGGCTTATGAGAGCACCTGGCTTCTGTATAGAAATTACACATTCCTGTTTCCTCCGCTGCAGGGCAGATCTCTTCAAGGACCATGCTGAGAAAGAATGACTGAGCTGGACGGAGAAGGGGCGGAGGAAGGAATAGGAATGTAGTCAGTGCTCCTTCTAATGTGCCAATCAGCTCACATCTCTGCTGCTGAACTATCTAGAAGTTTCTGAGGTCTCAGGAAAACGACTGTTGCTCCAGCTTACCTTCCTAATGACCTCTGCTCCTTTTCCAGTATATCTTTTCATCCACCGTCCCCGGGTGTGCCCTGGAGTACTGGGTTCAACCTCACCAAATTCCCTGTGGAACAAGCGCAGCCTGGGTTACCCACCCTGACTCTTCCAGTCCCCCACCAATGGTAGCCTCCTGTGTACAGGTCTTCCTTAATAAGTGAACTGTTCCCTAAATTGTTCTGACCATTAAGTCAGTATTTCTAGAACACTAGGAGATCAATATTATAAATAGTATACAGACTTATAAATCTAAATTCCATGAAACACGTTTTCTTTTGTTTTTCATGCTTCTGACCTTTGTCCTTTGCTTTCTCTGCAGCCCCTTTGTCCTGCCCAATGCTATTCACCTTCTCCTCCAAGCCTAGAACTGACATCTGCTGAAGCCTATGGAAGCCACTGCTTCCCTGTGAGAAAGCTCCGTGAGCCTCTCAATCCTAAATGTAGACTCGTCACCCACTTTGGCCTATTAAACACAATAGACATTCTACACACTTCCCAAGGAGTAACTTGAAGAGCCAGTGCCTAAGTCCCCAAATCAGTCTCCTACCCATGTGCTGTGACGCTCTCTCTGTTCTGCTTGGAGGCAGAACACAGAGGAGCAGGACTCCTTGTTCCTGAAATAAATGGAGGTGATTCAGACAGAAATGTTTAGAGTTGGGACAGAAGTTCAGCTTCAGGGAGGTCCCTGAGGACAGAAGTCTGGGGCCTGAGAACAGGTTATTTGATATCATAGCTTGGCTCAGTCCACGCTTAGGCAAAATGGAATGCAATACTTTTGAAAACAGACAGGGATGGGCTTGTAATGTGCTTATGAGATTTTCAATGGAAATAATTATAGGTGACTTATTATGTGGGACTTAAATCCGGAAGAAAAGATTAAGTAGATGTGTATGTGTGTATTTGACTCTTAATTAAGTAAATGCTGCTGTGTTATTAGAAGGAAGTGTCTTCAATCAAACAGTAGAACAAACAGGGTAATGTTATATATTGTTACAAGTTTGAAGCAAATCAGAATTATTAGATGTATGTATAGTTTATTAAGGTGTAATGTTTCCAATTGTAGCAACATTATTTTTGGTTGTTGTTTCAGATTAGGTCTCATATACAGCCAAGGTAACCTCAAATTCATAGCGATCCTCGCCCTCCTCAGATTATAGGTGTGTGCCGCCACACACCTGCTACCAGGTACTCTTTTTAAAATGAGATTAAAATCCTCTCTGCTTCCTTCCTAAATCATGTTTCACATGAGAGAACTATGGGGGTACAGGTAATGTAATGGACCCTAAGGCCTCTCGGGTGGATCATGCTTTTGGGGAGACTGTCGGACTACCTCACGATGTGACTTGGTTGAGAAAATCCTGTTCTGTTTTGAAGTGTAATATAGGAATCTGTGACTCAGTTGGTAAAGTATTTGCATGCAAGTATGAGGACCTGGGTTCAAATCCCCAGCATCCATGTAAAAGTGTCTCCCAGCAGGGCACTGTGGAGCACAGAGACAAGTGGGTCCCTAGAGCTTGCTGGCCATCCAGTCTAGACAGTTAGCACGTTTCAGGTTCAGAGAGACCTCCTCTCTCAAAAAATAAGGTAGAGAGCAATAGGGTGTCAGGCACCTATCCCCCACAAGACTCCAAGGTGGCTTTTCAACTCTCAAGCCAGATTCTGTCTAGCTCCTCCGCCACAAAGAAAGTAGCCAGGAGTTGTTGACAGTCACACCAGGTCAGCTGGTGGATATAAAAGACTGTTCTAGAAAGCTAATAAGAGTCTCAGGTTTTTCAGAGCATGGTGGGTTCTGAGTTTTCCAATTATGCAGATCATTTAGGAAAGAAGCAGAGAGGATTTAAAAGAGTACCTGGTAGTGGGTGTGGTGGCACACACCTGTAATCTAAGGAGGGTGTAGATCGCTATGAATTTGAGGTTACCTTGGCTGTATATGAGACCTAATCTGAAAAGGTAACATAAACCATGAAAGAAGGAAAAAGGGAACCTTTGGGTCTTGAGCCCAGCAGGGGTGCCTCTTCCCGAGGGAAAGTCCTCCAGAAGCTCCCATAGCCAGAGCCATTCCGTATGTGTGAGGGGGATAGAAGAGATTACCTCCCCACTAGGAGTGACTATTTCCTCCTCCCTGGGCAAAGCTGGCTACTAGAGCAGTTGGTGAAGAGAGCAGAGGGAGCACATGGCAGGGGAAATAAGAGGTGAAAATGGGCTTCTTTGACCTTAAAATTAAAGCACTTAGCTTCTCCCCCTTCAGTATGGCATTGGCTGTTGGTCTATTACATAAGTCCCTTATTATGTTGAAGTGCATTTTTTCTATGCCTAATTTGTTGAGCGTTTTCAATCCCAAAGGGATGTTGGATTTTTTTAATGCTTTTTCTACATCTATTGAAATGATCAAATGTGTTCTAGGCTATATATTCACTTATATTCATTGACCCACGGTTGCATCCCTCAGATAGATCCCACTTCCTCTAGGAGGATAATCTTCTTAGTATGCTGTTGGATTCAGCTTGTATTTTGCTGCACCTTTCTCCAATGATGCATGGTTCATGACTTTCCCAACGCTCCCCGGCATTTGTATGTCTTTTTAAAGAGAAACAGCTGTTCCAGTCTTGTCCACTTTTGAATGGTGATGTTTGCTCTTCATGGGGTTGTGACCATCCGTGTTTGTAAAGAAAGTTCTGCTGGGCTCGGCTCTAACCATTCATTATGCATGGCCTATGGCTGCTTTACAGGAACGAGGCAGAGACGGAGCGTGTGAAGGACACGGGATTGCTCGTCCACCCACAATATTAGCCTGTTGTGGGAAGTGTTGTAAGTCTGCTGTAAATCTACGTGTACTGCAGTCTGGGTTAACGATGTATTCTTTCTACTTAACTTTTCCTGTACTCTCACTCCTAACTTCCATTGCTTTCTTTCCATTTTAGTTTAGTTTAGTTTTTGAAGCTCTGGGATTGAATCTACCGTGTGCATCCTAGGTAAACATTCTACTACTGCCTTATACCCTAGTCCTGTTTCCTTTTTTAAATTTCATTTATCTGTAAAGTTTAATGAACCTTTAGCCTAATTTTTATTTTATGAGATTCACAAATTTTGAGCATCTCTGGGCTTTCATATTACTAATTATTTTTTATCTTATTATTTTTTTATTGATCCCAAGAGAACAAATCACTCCATGCAGCCCAAGCTGGTTTAGAATTCACTATGTAGACAAAGCTGGCCTTAAACTCACATAGATTTCCCTGCCTCTGCCTTGTGAGTGTGAGGATTAAAGGTCCACCACACCTGGACAGTTCCCCATTTAATGACTCATTTATTTCACAATGACCCTCACAAGTTGCCTGTGGTCCTTAGTTTCCTAAGGGCAGCAAGTAACTTCTGGCAGTTGGAACAATGCCCAGCAGGGACCTCCTCCAGATCTACTCCCTAGTACAGGCAGTGCTCATCAAGGTCAGAATCCATGGTCTAGCCGCTGTCACAGGAACCTGTTCAGCAGATGCTTCTCCAGTGAGTCCAGCTCCTTTGTGGACAAGCTGATACAAAATACCCACGGCACAGCTGATCACATACGGCTGCACTGGGGCCAGCAAACTAGGCCTGCCCCATCTCAGACCATGCTCTTCCAAGGGCGGCCGGGGAGCCTCTTAAACCCTTGCGTGGGAGAGACTCTGGTTCAGACTAATGCCTGAATGTGGAAACCCTTCTGCATCTCATTCTGTACCTCCTCAGGCTAAGAGAATACTTCCCAGAGTGCCAAATGCCGCTGGCTGTATAGTTCAGCACAAGCATTGCTGAGCACGGTGCTTTACAGTTTCCGAAATGCAAGAGCAATGACGCCGGGCCAGGCTCTCTCACACATATCAGAGATGAAAAGTCCAACAGGACCTGCATCTCCCCATTGATCATCTTAGGATGGAGTTCAGTAAGACACCCCAGACACAAACTGCGAACGGTGGGGACTGTTTATGGGGAAGCATCCTGAGAATAGGAGGAGAGATGTCTGGTTTAGGAAAAGCTTCTGGGAGAAGGAAAGAAAAGGTGCTTAGCCTAATGGAGCCCCCTCCCATCAGCCCAGAACCTCTCTGCCCATTTCTGTGAGGGAGGCACTGTGACGACTGAATGAGTGAGGAACCCCAGCACAGAAGAAGAGAAGCACCCTTCTATAGGAACCCCAGGGTGAGCAACACAGAATTAATGACCAGAATATCAAGGACTTTCAACGATCTTATATTTTGTATGACCATCAAGATCACACACACACACACACACACCTGTCCCTTCTATGAACAACAGAACAATGACCACCCAAACAAGTCAACGCAGTCCTGAGAACCACAGGCAAGAAGACACAGAGCAAACATGGTTCAGACTTTACTGAGGACCAGCTAGTGCTGGACAGTCCCATATTGGGAGACTAGGGTCTACAAACTAGGGGACTGGTCTTTCGGGCAATGCTGGGCAGCCTCATACTGAGGGTGGGCACCTGGACATAGGCAGGACTGGTTTCTTTGGCAGTGCTGGGGAGCCACAGAGCCAAGTGCATCCCTTCATTACCCTCAGCAAAGCCGAGGGCTACTTGGATCCAGCACAAAGACAAGGAAGGAGAGGAAGGGACTCTGAAGGAATGGGGAGCCGGAGTTAACAAAAGCTTGGCTTGGGAGAGGCTGAGTGGGAAAAGGAGGTTGCTAAGGCCTTTCAGAGAAGGGAATGGATGAAGGGAAGGAATGGGAAGACTGACGCAGAGGTGCGGGGACCCAGATGTGCCCCAGGCCAGTGGTCAGCAAGCGTAGCCATAGATCGCCACCTGGCCCTGGTATTAAGGGGTCCTACTTGTTACCCCACAGGGCTGTCTTCAAATATATGGGGCCTGAGAGGAAGCGGCTGGACTTCATGTAGGCAGCGATCTTCTCCAGGGCCTGTGAGTGGGAAAGAGAGAGCAAAGCTCAGGCCTGTAGCTTCGCTGGCCTGACCAGCTCCACCCCATGAACTCCATGTAGGCCCAAGATCCAGAGCAGAACGGTCAATCTCAGCGCTGGAAAAGAATCTCTTCAAGTTCCTTTCCTTAGTGTCCTGCTTAAGAGGGACCTCAGATGGACAAGCAGCACTGTCCCGGGGGCTTGGTGTCCTCTAGACAGTACTTCATGGGTTTGGAAAAACTACTCAGTGACCCTGCAAAATCAGTCCTAACGGATCATTTATCCGGAGGGAACCTGAAGTCCAGGGAGGTTAAGCAGCGCCCTCCTATTCACCCAGCCCTGTCTCTGTCTGCACAGGCCTGGTCCCACCCCACCCCCCCACCCCCCACCCCCCCACCCCCCCCCACCCCCCCGGGAAGCTCCTGCCTGAACTTGAGCATGGAGGAAGGAGCTGGCAGGGGAAAGGAGTTCACAGAGCATGCCGGAGTAGCTTGAAAAAGAGCCCAGATCCCACCCCATGACTCAGCAAATGCTGGGTGGAAATATTTAAGACGGAGGGAGGCCTGCCAGGAAAGGCAGGGCGGGGTTCTGACCCATTCCCAGAGAAAAAAAGTCCAAATTTCTCCATCTGCTACCTAAATCCAATATTATTATAGATAGCCCAATCAAATGTATCTCTAGCTCTAATACAGGAACTGTGCCAAATTCAGTCACCCTGAGTGAATTTTATCAAGATTCAGTTCCCAGATAACCAACTGCTGAGGAATTCTAAAACCCAGGACCACCTGTTTGCAACAAGCCAGAGCACCAACCCTCAGGTGGCAGCCCTTAGCTCTCCCTTCCCCCTTCCCCACGGTGATGCCAGCTCTTACATAATCCCCAACTTGGACCAGAAGCAGAGCTAATGGGAACTAGCTGAGAAGGCACATCACTAGACAGGAAGTGAGGGATGAAAACAGATTCCAGGCCTGAAAGAGGGGGGGTGGGAGGGGAGAGACCAAACCAACACACACACACGCACGCACGCACGCACGCACGCACGCACTCATTAAGTTAATGCTTCCAACTGTCTAATAAAGTAGATTTGGGGGTTTCAAACACAGCGACCTGGATGTCATATGAGCAGCAATGAGGTGAGGCTGGGGCTTGGCCCTCTGGCCCCAGGTGATACCACGCTCACCTCACAGTCTAGTGCGCCCCACCTCACTGTGCGCTCTACTTAGTCCAGTATGAGGGTACAGGACACGTCCCCTGGGACCTGACAACGTGCCTCACATGAGAGAGGTCAGCAAATAGGTGTTAAAGTAAGTGTATGACCTTATCTCACAGATGGAAACTGGAGCATTAGAAGACAGAAGAGGGAGAGGGAGGAAAGAAAATCCCCTCTCCCCCAAAAGATAACCCTTCTACAAGGGCCCTCCCTGCTTGTCCACGAAATCCAAGCACCTTCCAGAGCCCTGAGCTCTCCATGTGTCCACAGTAGGGATGGGAGAAGCAAAGTGCTCTCTCTGCAGGTCAGCTATGAAGACTCTGCGTTCGTGGACTTCACATGAACCCTGCTGTCCCTTGCCTTCCTAATGCCGAAAGCCAGCTGTTTGCACACTTCCGTCACATTCTACTTCTCCAAAAGGTCCCAGACAGGAAACCCTGGCTGAGCGAAGGCCTGAAGCTTTCCTTTTCAGCACAAAACAGGAAGAGTCGTTCTAGAAGTCAGGGGCCCACACCGAACAGGCCTCCACGGGTGGGAGTTGAGACCCTGAGCAAGTGATTCACCCTCCAGTCTCGGTTTATCTTGGGGGTCTGATAATTCTATCTACCTCGTAGGAATCTTGTAGTGATAAATTTGATCCTCTAAATGTTAGATGCTGAGCACAGGTCCTCCCAGAAAGCCGGGGCTCAAGAAATGCTAATTATTTTTTTTAATTTAAAAGATTAGGAGATCATTCTGGAAAGGGGGAAGGGAAGGACAGCCAAGAGGAAGGAAGACCAGGGCATCACCTCAAAGCGGGCCAAGAAGTCCTTCAGGTTTGGGAAGGCATCCAGGCACTTGGGTTCAAACACTCGTTGCTGGTCAAGAATATCATAAGCGAGGAAATCCACATAGGTGATCTGCAGGAAGCAGGGTCAGTGGGATGGGATCAGATAGTCCTGGAAGAATAGCAGCTGCTCCTCCTCCTCCTCCTCACCAGTTACCCTCTTTACCTTGTCCCCTACGAACCATGGTCGCTTGCCCAGGAACTCAGAGTAGAGCTTCATCTTCTCAGGGAGACCCTCTAAGTACTCTGGCTTCCGCTTCTCCTGAGGTAGAGGGGACAGCAGTCACCACCCTGACACCGGCTCCCTGGCCAAGAGTCTGACTTCACAGGAACGCGGGGGAGAGTGTCCACCTTCTCAAGGCTGGGCCTGAGTCGGCTTCCTGATTTTAAATTAGTTCACCTAATTTAAAATAATTCTACTAATCAGACCCCCACAGGCACCAGGTCCCATTTGTTGGAGATGATGAGAAGTCAGACAGGAATACAACACTTTCATTGAACTCTACTTATTCCCCAAGTCAGATCCTGTGGGTTAGACTCAGAGGTGCCCGTGTACCTGACACACTCTGGACTCAGACAGCTGGAGCCATCAAAGAGGCAAAACACCAAACTAGCTCAGGGGAGAAGGCACTCCTAGTGGATGGCAGAATGGTGGATATTTGAGTACTTATTATGAAGTGAAGGAATGTTCGATGCTGAAAGGAAGGAGTGGCAGGAACAGCGTCCCTCTGGCCAACCCCCGAGCTGCCTATGGGGAAGCAGTCCTGATTCCTGTGGCTACTGAGGGCACAGTTCTGGAGGGACAGATAGCCGAGCTCTGAGAGATGTCTGAGGCCAGGGGGTATAACACGCCCCCATCACCACCACCACCTGCCACCCAGTTTCTTTGTTTTAACTCATGGTTTGAGTCTCCATATTCTAGGAGCAGACAGAGGACATGAATAGCTGGGACAGAGGGCTATGGAAATTAAAGGAGATGAAAAGGACTCTTAATACATTCTCTAATGTTTAAAAACTGTATTTCCAGCTTGTGGAATCCAAACTGCATCCTAGGAGCAGTAGAAACTGACTCAGTGGTTATTTGGCAAGATTATGGAGTCATGAAGGCCACTTCGTTGCTGGGATAAGTAAGGCCTTAGAGAGTCAATACTGCTAGAGTCAATATAGATGTGAACACAGGATTTAACTCCAAACCCTGTCTCCCCCATCCACTGGGGGACTCACAAACTCAGGGCTGTAGCAGACCATCACAAGCTGCATGCGGGTATCCATGGCCTGGTTCTCCAAAATGTCCATACGAACCCTCTCCTCTTCCGTCTCCCCACCTGCAGCACACACAGCATAGACTCACTCTCAGCATCCCACCCCAGCCAAGCCCAGGGGGATGGCCACCATGCCCCACCCTGCAGCCAGCCCCACTCACACAGGTTGTGCTTGCGGGCAAGGTAGCGCAGGATGGCGTTGCTCTGGGTGATCTTGTGTGACCCATCAATTAAGTAGGGCAGCTGGAAGGACAAGCAGGGATGGTCAGATGGGACATGGGGTCCCTGCATCCCTTCTCTGGTGAGGACAGACATGGGGCCTGGCACTCAGTGTGCCTGGCACGGGAAGCCCTCCATGAGCACAGTGAACACTGAATGGAAGAGCTGGGACAGATGACGTGAATAGCTGGGACACTGCCCATCACAGAAACACTGTGCAGCCACCAGGAATGGGAGCAGGTGAGCAGAAGCACTGATCCCAACCCCCTCGGCCAGACAAGGAGATGAGGTGAGGACACCATGCCTTCCCCAGCCCCACCCCCTTCCCTGCACCTACATTGGGAAAGTCCAGGCCCAGCTTGAATTTGTCACTCAGCCACTGGCTTCGGTCATAATCGGGAGCTGTAGACAAGACCATGTGAAAAGAGATCACCCTAGTTCCCAGTCAGGCAAGCCCCCATCCCCCACGCCCTCACACCCCACCCCCAGGCAGGGAATCTGCAACCTCTCACACTGAGTGTCATATTCCAAGGTTACCGGAGTGTTTGGGACTGTGGGCCCTGCATATCAAAGGTTTACAAAAGGTTTAAGCAAACACTAAATCACAAATAGAGGAAAAGTCACAACCCTGCATTGGAAGACCAAACTGTCTTCACAGGGCTTTCTTGAAGGTGTAGACTCTACTTCTTCTAGCTGGAAGAGGCCCACAGGTCTGGGCAACAAGGAGCCAGGCACAGGGAGTCATTACCGTCCCCCATGGTGTATCTCTTCTCCTCATAGCTTGAGTCTGTGTACTCCAGGAACAGACGGATGGCCTGACACAACTAAGAAACAAGGCTGATCAGAGAGGCATTGGGACCCCTGACTCTGACGTCTTCTCTGTATCTGAATCCCTACACTTGATCTAACAGTACACACACACACACACACACACACACACACGCGCGCGCACACACACACACACACACACACGCGCGCGCGCGCGCGCGCGCACACACGGGAGGGGGGAGGAGATTAGTATCAAACATCTAGAGCTCTGAGACAGGCTGAGGAATCCAGCAAGGCCTTACAAGGCGGCTCCATTTCCTAGACTGGCACGTCCCCGCCCCCCCCCGCCCCCCCCCCCGCCCCGTCCCCATCACACTCGGCTGTCAAACCCCTCTCTCACCCCACGGATATCCCAGTAACCCAGTGTCATGGGCATGGTGCTGGTGCTGTCTGGCCTCAGCGAAGCTAGGCAAACTGTGACTGTATCCTGGTGCACAGGAGAGAAGCAGCAGACCGGATAGTGAGTCCCGCCCTCCCGTCTTGGCTCCGCCCCTTCTTTCTCGGCCCCGCCCCGTTCCTGTTAGGCTAGGCTCCCTCGGAGTCCTTATCTCAGCTTCCAAGCCTAAACAAAGTGGAGTCAATTCTAAAGTAGCCCCAGGTCGTCAGGTTTGGATAGGACCCCTAAAACCTGATGAGTGACTCTGTAGGCCTTGTCCCTGCCTACGCCACGCCGCTGCTCCGTCTCCTCCTTCCCTCCCCATTCCCCAAGCTGTCAGTGTCCCTGGAGAGAGGCCAAATGTTGAAAATACAATGATCTCTCCTTTCCCCTGCTCTTATCACTCAGCCTCTTGCTAGTCCAAAACAAGACACCCTCCAAGGAATAGTTTAGTCCTATCGCTGGAACAGCAGGACCCTGGCCAATTTGAAAAACAAACTAAACAAGGAATGGTATTCGATCCTTTACAGGCACAATAAAATGGACCTACCCAAGGAAAAGGGCAGACAGAATATCAAGTGGTTTCGGTGTTTAGCATCTTGGCTGTGTTTGCAATTCTCGACACTGAGCACACTGCGAATCTGAGAGACTCCCGCAATCACAGGCGGCAGTAGGCTGCCATTGCTTCACCCTGACCACCAAAGTGGTCGACTGGAAACACAGAGCTCACAGCTGGAGTATGCTAGGGTGGGAGAGCATGTTCTCCAAGGGAACAGACACCTCTCCTGCTTCCAAGGGACAACAAGATGCTGTCCAGAAGGATCCTTGGAGAACTCTGCACAGGACACAGGGAACCCAAGGCCAGATCTTCAGCTGTCAGGGTCCCTGACCCATATGTGTCTGGTTATGAGAGCGAGGTTCAAGTAAGTAGCTTTTCAAGTCACCCTGTGATATGGATTTTGTGGTACAACCTCCAAAAGGACAAAGTCCTGTCAAGAACACTGTCGCACCTGCCATCCCATGTCCTTGAAGGCAAGATTGTTTCAAAATCAAGAGATGTGTGAGAAATTGAACTTTAGTTGACTTTGTCCTGATTAAGGAAAGGGCAAGACAAAATGAATAACGAAAAAAGATGATCCAGACCTGGCAAATCGAAGGGCAAAGCTGTTGCTCTGCAGAAAGTACATTTGGAGAGTTAACACCAGTTGGGACTCCAGGGTAGGGTATAAGCATTCCTGGGACAGGCAGAAGCTACCTCAGCACTAAGGGCAGAGAAACCACATACTCTGTGGGTCTTTGTGAAGCCCAGAGCTCAGAAACCATGTCATGAGGCTAGCAAGGTGCAGTGCTGTGGTGAATCGTCAGCTCAGTAAACTGCACCTGAGCTCTAGAAGGAGCCTAATGCCCCAAAGTAAATTCTCACATAGCTTTCCCCAGACCACAATCTACTACAAGGCGCAAGTCCATGTACACACGTGCATGCATGGGTCTCTGAATCATTGTTACCTATCCATATGCTAGATAGTTTTATATCAACTTGTCGAAAGCTAGAGTTGTCTGAAAAACACCTCCATAAGACTGGCCTATAGGCAAGACTTTGGGAATTATCTTGATTAATGTTTTATATGGGCGACCCATCCCACAGGGGTGAAAAGTGCAGCCTCTGGGCTGGTGGTCTTGTATGCCATAAGAAAGCAGATTGAGCAAGCCATGGAGAACAAGTTAGTAGGCAGCACCCCTTCATGACCTCTGCATCAGCTCCTGCCTCCAGGTTCCTGCCCTGACTGAATTCCTACCTTTATTTCACTCAGTGATGGACTGTGATGTAAAACTACAAGCTGAAATAAACCCTTTCTTCCTGGTTTTGCTTTTGGTCACGATGTTTTATCACAGCAGTAGAAACCCTGACTAAGACAGGGCATGTCATTGTCTTCATAATTATGAGCAGGGAGATATAAAATTCCTGGCTCTAATTGAGGAGATAATTTCTAAGAAAAACTCTAATGTGAATTAAAATAATAATCTTAAAAATATAAAGCAAGGGTCTGGAGAGGTGGCTCAGCAGGTAAGAGCACTGGCTGCTCTTCTGGAGGAGCCAGGTTCAATTCTAAACACCCACATGGCAGCTCACAACCGTCTGTAACTCCAGTTCCAGGGGATCTGCAACACCTTCTTCTGAACTCTACAAGCAAAACACCCATATACCTAAAATAAATGTAAAATATATTGAACAAATACTGGAACATTGCTGTTTATTCACCTGGTCCTTCCGTACTATGTTTTTAAAAAAGCAGTTGTTGACACCTTCCCACAGTCTGGGCCCCATACATAGAATGGCTCTTCTATAGACCGTCGTGATTCAGGAAATATGAGGCACACCAGAGAGGAAAGCGAAGCAACACAAGAGGAGGAGCCATGCTGGCCAAGGTCTCCTCTGGAAATTTCTTCACAGTCTCTGGAATATCATTCATCTAAACTTAGAAAACTCCAGGATACAAAACAACACTTTCTTAAATCTAAAAATAGGAAAATAAAATCTCATTCATAGGACACTGACAAACTGGAATTCAGTAAAAGAGATTTCCCACCTGCTTCAGATACTAAGAATAAGGCAAAACAAAGTTTTCCAGAGAGCAGAAATGCAATAAAACCTGAAATTATAGAAAACAAGAAACATTTCTAAAATGGGAAAGTTTTTTAAAAACACATTTATTATGTATTTTTATTTTAAGTGTATAAGCATTTTGCCTGCATGAATGTCTGTGTCCCACATGTGTGCAGCGCCCTCAGAGGCCAGCACAGGGTGTTGGATCCTCTGGAACTGAAGTTATAGATAGATGACTATAGGCTGCTATGTGGATGCTGAGAACTGAACCCAGATCTTCTAGAAGAGCAGCCAGTGCTCTATGAAGGGACTCTGGCCAGCTCAAACATGACAGACATGCTCTAGCAGGCCTTGCCCTTCTCTCCCGTCCCCTCTGCCTTGCTAAAAACCATTAGATGACCTTCGGAAAGCTAGCCACCAAGGTCTAGTCCTTTATTTGGTCATTTCCTTCTCCTGAAGCTGACTACCAAGGTCCATCAATCAAAGTATTGAAGTAATCAATATTACTTCAATTACAGCAATCAAAAAATCCCCTTTGGCTCACCTAATCAACGTGCCCAATTAAAATTAAATACCTCATTCTGACACAGGGTTTACCCTTTTACCTTTATAAACTGCCATTTTCCTATGGGCCACACCTGTCTCCTCCCTATCCAGAGGCAGTCCCTTGTCCCACTCTGGGACAAGTACCCCCGCCCCCTCTCCCTGTTCCCTTCCCATTCTCTCTCAACTCTGTCTCTTGTCTTTGTCTCTTATTCCCTGTTCTCTGTCCCTCTAGGGCAAATAAGTCACCTTTGTGCTGAGAACTTGGTCTTGGGTGTCCTGAGCTGACACTTTTCCTTCCATTCTTAAGGGCCGAGTCACCTCTTCAGCCACAAAACAGAAAAATTTACCAATATGTTTCTTAAAGGGATAGCTGGGTTTCTAAAAATATGGATTTCCAACAACCTAAACATACAACTTTAGAAAAGGTCATCTGGCCTATCCATGTCCATACTCAGCAAGCCGTGGAGATTCTTGAGATATCCTTCATGCACCAAGGCTTAAGGATAGCCAGAGACTCCTAACTGCAGCTAGCTAGGAGTCTAATTTGAATAAATACACTGTGAAGTAACTCGAATTACACCCCTTCTCTGTGTATCTCTTAATAACATAGAATTTAGCACTGTGGTCTAGAGGCCTGTTTGTCTCCCCATTCCTTCCCAGATTTATTCTTCACTGTCTAAAAGCACAAAACTATCAGGCCTTACTCATTTCTTTAGACTTCAGTCTCTTGTGAAGATTCCCATGTCCATGCAGATGAAACGAAATGCTTGTATTTTTCTCTTGTATTACTTGGGTTCCTAGATCCAACCAACAATCCCAGATGAGAATTGTCCTCTGATCTCTTGACACTCAATGTGTGGCTTGCCCTCACTGACTGGAGCAGGGCTCAGCCCATCCCTAACCCCCACAGGCTGGCTCCGCTGAGATCCTGGGCCTCAGACACAAGACTGACAAAGGATGAGGCTACTTCCAGGTCCTTCTGTACTGCCTCTCATAAGGCGTACAGCTACCATGAAAGACCAACCATAGTCAGCAAGTCTGCTGTTTATACTGGCCTACAGACTAGTAAATCTATGATTCCTGTTATAACAGCATTTGTTTAGACAAAAGCTTGCTGTGGATCCCTGAAACAAAACAAAGCAAAAAAAAAAAAAAATAGCAACAACATAAAACAAAAAGTTAAGGTTCCCCCTTGTGTTACATCCTAGGAGTTTGTTTTTATGAGCAAAGAGAGCACCCTCTCCAAATTCTGCTCTCTGAGTGCACAAGTGTTCACCCACATCTAGGCAACCAGCTAAGAATCTAGGAACTCAGTGTCCTGCCATGCCAAACTTGGGGAGTCTGTACAAAAGGAGTTTTCTCATCGCTGTTGCCTGGCCAGTGCTGGCAAACTGTGGCTGGAACCTGGTGTATTTTTGTAGGAGACTGGATGATATCATGCATACAGGCAAACACCATCTTCAATCTCCTGTGGCAACAAGTGTCTTTTACTGTTTGGGTCAGTCCCCAAGAGTGAATTGGGGTCCTAGCTGTGATACTCTGTATCTACTTGGGGGATAGCTCTGGCTTCCTAGTCAGTTTCTGCTGACACAGCCCTGTTTACAGCCTGCTTCTACTAGCTTTATCTTGGAGTCTGTTACACGTTGGCAGTTTTTCTTTGTATTTAATGATTGCTCCTGACTCACTACAGATGTTTCCAATGGAATGGAATTTTATCAGCAAAATATTGCACAGTATGATGCATAGGGCTGACTCTACTCTCCCCTGCCCTTCTCACTGAGAAGTGATGAGGCAGGGGTCTCTGGGTGCTTTCCTCAGACAAATCTTACCATGTTTGAAAAATGGATTTTAAAAACACATCTTGTAATGCCTTCTCAGTATCTCTGTCTCATAAAATCACATCATAAACTCCTTTCTCAATGAATTCCCTTAGGCTCAAGAGAAGAAAAAAAACTGCTTTAACTATTTTAAACTGTGTGGCTCTTAAATTTGTATCACGATCATCTCTTCTTCCATGGACACCTTTTGGATTCCTGCCGATCTTGCTGTTTTGACGCTCCTTCTCTGAGGGAGATACACAGTATATTGAGACTTTGTGTACAGAGGATCAGAACGAGGCCCCCAAAATATGACTGGGCAAAAAAGTGAGTAACAGCTCTTTTTTTTTTTAATGTTTGTTTTGTTTTGTTTGTTTGTTTTCAGACTGGATGTGAGATTTACTACTGAACATGATTTGGTAGGCACAGGAGAGCACTGTGGAAACCCTCAGGAGTTCAGAGCTCGCCCCTTGTCCAGGGGACCACTACTGGAGATATATTTGACCCCACGGTCATCAGAAATTAGCTGCTTCTCAGCAATCACGTCTTCAAATTCATCTGCATTAAACTTAGTGAAGCCTCGCTTCCTTGAGACGTGGATCTTCTGGCGGTCAGGGAACTTGACCTTGGCTCTATGCAGAGTCTCAGTCATATGTTCCTTATTCTGCAGCTTGGTGCGGGTGGACATGATGACCTGGCCAATGAGAGCCCTGGCCACTGTGCCCTGGGGATTCCCAAAGGCACCTCGAGTACCTGTCTGGAGCCTAGACTGGGGACTGAAATCAGAGACTTGAATAGCTGCCAGAAAGTTGTCTCCAAGGCCTCTTAGGGCAACCCACACAGGCAACAGGTTGAATGCACTACAGTGAGGCTGTTGTTCACAACCATTGCACACCAGGCCCCTCTGGGGAAAGGGACCTGGTCAGCTTAATTAACTGCAAGTGGGTAACAACGCTTGTGTGTGACGAGGAAATCATTTTGTCTTTCACCTTGTATTAGAAGTCATTGAAGTTTTGACAGAAAGCATTGTTTCCTCATTAGAGAGCTTGATTCTTTTGATTTTTAAAAATATTTTTTTCTTTAAAAAAAACACCATTTTCCCCTTTCAAGATTAAACCCAGGGCCTTGCACGTGCTAGGTAAGTGCTCTACCAGACAGAATTCCACTCCATCTCATTCTTATTTGTTTGGGTCTCACAGGTAAATAGTGGTTACAGTTTAAGCACACCTCTGGTTTAAAAATTTGCTTCATCAGCCGGGCGGTGGTGGCGGCGCACGTCTTTAATCCCAGCACTCGGGAGGCAGAGGCAGGCGGATCTTTGTGAGTTCAAGGCCAGCCTGGTCTACAGAGCAAGATCTAGGAAAGGCACAAAGCTACACAGAGAAACCCTGTCTCAGAAAAAAAAAAAAATTGCTTCATTTTCAGAACATGACAATAATGTTGCTTTATTTTTTTCCCTCTGGAGCTGAAGTGAACTATAGACTCAAGAGAGAAATCATTTAGGATATATCTCAATGATAGAGAACACACCTACATGGACGAATTCCTAGGTTCAGTCTCTAGCACACTGTCCCCAAAACCCACTTGTCAAGACATTTAAAAGACAAACCATTTGTGCATTTGTAGTAGTCAGTTTTCCCATACTTCAGCAAAACGCCTGAAGTAATCAGCTTAAAAAGATGAAAGGTGTATTTTTGGTTCAGTTTGGGATGTTTAGTCCGTGGCTCACAGTCCACCGCTTTGGGGCCTGCAGCAAGGCAATCCATCACAGTAGGAGCATGTGGCAGAGGAAGCTCCTTCACCTTAGGGATGAAGACAGAGAGAGAGAGAGAGAGAGAGAGAGAGAGAGAGAGAGAGAGAGAGAGAGAGACAGAGAGAGAGACAGAGAGAGAGACAGAGAGACAGAGACAGAGACAGAGACAGAGACCGAGCCCCACAATCCCTTTCAAGGCCATATTCCTGTTCCCCAAAACCTCCCACTATATTCTACCTCTCCACCAGTTCTCAGTCATGGCCAAGCTAAGGACCATGCCTTTAGAGCATGTTCCAGATCAAAACTATAGAACTACTCTAAGTTTAAACCAGAGAACTTTTTTGTCTTGCTTTATTGCCCAAGCTGGCCTTGAACTCACTATATTGTAGAGGATGACCTTGAATTCCAGGTTCTCCTGACTCCACTTCCTGAGTACTAGGACTGTGTGTCCAAGTACCTGTCCACACGTAACCATACCTGGCCAGAGAAACTTCACTCCCATTTGTTGTAATTTTAAAGCCTTGGTGCTCAGAAAGTCCTACAGGGAGGTGATAAACACTATGAGAGGTAGAATATAAGGGAGATTATTATTGCCTGGATATGAAATGTCCTTCCAAAAAGGTTGTGATGCTAATCGTGTCAGCTTGACACACTGGCAGTGGGAGAACCTCAACTGAAGCATCACCTCCATCAGATTGGGCTGTGGACATATTTGTGGGGCATTGTCTTGATTGTGGTTGAGGTAGAAGGGCCCAGCCCACTATGGGCAGTACTATCCCTAGAAAGGTTGGCCTGAGCAGTATAAGAAAGCTAGCTGAGGATATGAGGTCATCTGGCTGAGACATCTGTCACCCCATTGATCACCAGGGTTGATTTGGCTGATGTGGCTGGCTAGGTGGGTGTCCCCTTCCTTCCTCACTGTTCAATGTGTATCCCTCCTGGTCAATGGTATATGAGTAGCTGTGCTTCTCTGCCAGAACCTCTAAACAAGCTCTCAAGAAAGCTAGCTGAGCATGCCAGGTAGAGCAGCAAGCCAAGTAAGCATCCCTGCACTGTGGTTTCTGCTTCAAACTCCTGCCTTGACTTCCTGTCATGGCTTCCCTCAATGATGAACTATACCCTGTAAGCTCAAAGAAACCCTGTCTTCTCCAAGTTGGTGTTTATCACCATGACAACAACAGAAACCAAACTAGAATGGATATCATGTGTTAAAAGCTTGGTTGCCAGCTGATAGGGTCTTGGGAATTAATTAGATGAGGGCTTGACCTTATTAGTAATTTCTTGATAGATTCATAACATGATATCATTTTTGAGAGATGGGACCTAGTTAGAAAAAGGTCACTTAGGAGCATGGCCTGGAAAGATACTGGGCCCTTCCGGTCTCCTTCTCTAGTTCCTGGCCACATTAGGTATCTTTTCTCTGCCACATGCTCCCTGCCAGGCTGTTTTAGCCTTGCCTCAGGCACATAGCAATGGAGCCAGCTGATTACATATATTGCCATCTCTGAAACTCAGAGACAAGATAATCTCTTCTTCTTATTAACGCTCTGTCAGGTGCAAACCCAGGCAGCACAGATGTCCTTTAGGGGTTTGTCTTTGAAGAGGATCATCAGACTCTGGCTCCTTCCTCCTCCTCCTTTGCTTTCTGACCATGTGTTCTACCACATTCTCCTGCCCTCATGTGCTGCTCTGACGCAGGCCCAAAAAAATGGGGCCAATCAGTCACAGGCTGGCACCTCTCAGTCTGTGAGCCATAGAGGCCGCCATGAGCAAGGCAGCCATGCTGGGCTCTCTGGGAGAGATGAGACCTTGAGAGTTGACATCTGCTTTGCTGGGCTTCCATTTGGCCATTTAGCTAAAAATCCGTACCCTTGTTATCTTCCTAGTCCTCTCTTTTAGAGTAGGAATATTTACACTGTCCTTGTCCAAGCATGGAATCTTAGAAGTATGTAACTTTTAAAATGTGTGTATGTATTTATTTATCTATTTTTATAGAGCCTCCTGCCTAAAGGTTTCTTTGAGGTTTGAGGTTTTGCACTTGGTCTTGTAAGCCATTAGACTCTGGGAAGAGGTGAGATAGAATGTATGATTTGTATTGTAAGATAAACATAAATATTTGGAGGTCAGAGTCAAATGACTATAGTTTGGACATGGAATGTCCTCCGTAAGTCCATGTATTAAAGGCTTGTCCCAGAGTGGCATTATACATGGTAATAGAGCTTTGGAGAGATGGGGTGTTACGGGTGGCCCTTGGGACTTTGGACGCACACCATTAAAGGAGATGTGGAACCCTGCATTCTTCCTCTCTTGCTTCCTGACTGCAAATTGAGTGGTTTTCTCTGTCTTGCTGTGGTGTACTCCTCATGACTGCTCCAAAGACTGGAACCTCAATGACTATGTGCTAAAAATTTCTCTTTGTGAGTTAATTATCTCAGGTATTGCTTTATATAGCACAAAGTCAAACAACGTACTACCTTAGCTAAAAATCTATACCCTGCTGTAAAGGAACAGATTACCAACTACACAATTAGGTGGTCACACCCACCTCTTGAGATTCAGGTCCCATCACAGTTCTTGGGGAAATTAAAAATTGAGTGTTGTTCTTTTTCTTGGCTCACTCTAGGAGGTCAGCTGAGCCAAATGAAGCTGAATATCTCCTTCCAGACACTACCTATCAGAAATTTACTGAAGTGGCTCCTAACCACAAACTTTGTACTTTCTGTGAGATGTGCATGGTTACAGATATTGCTGCTGATGCTCTGGGTGAAGATGGAAGGGTTATGTGCTCTAATCAGTGCCCAGATCAGTAAACATGGTTTTCCCATGAAGCAAGGTGTCTTGGTCCACAACAGAGTGCTCCTGTTATTGACTGGGTGAGGGTCAATCTTTTTATTCCTATTTATTAACATTATTCTATTTATTAACAAATAAATGATCATTGTAATAGACCAGGGGAACTGGAGAAAGGAAGCACAAGTCTGTTCAGGATGCATTGTGGATGCCAAGCTGAGTGTTCTCAATGTGGTTATTGTTTTAAAGACACACGGATGCAGATACAGAGAGAGAGAGAGAGAGAGAGAGAGAGAGAGAGAGAGAGAGAGAGAGAGAGAGAGAGAAAGAGAGATCCCTGGACTTACAGATATGACTACTGTGCCTTGGCAGTTGGGGCCCAAAAGAGCTAGCAGAATCCAAAAACCTTTCAGTCTCACTAAAGAAGATGATGTCCACCAATAATGTTGCCAGAATTCCCTCAAACAAAGAAAGTAAGAAGGCCAGGACCAAATCACCCAAGATTCAACATCTTGTTACTCACATGTCCTGCAACACACATGCTGATGTATTGCTCTGAAGAACCCAGGCACTAAGAAAAACAAGGAGCCGGCTGAGGAATCTGCTAAACTTTTGGCCAAGAGAATAAAGGAAGCCAAATAAAAATAATTTTAAAAATGCCAGGAACACATTGCCAAGAGACGGGGGCTGTCCTTGGTGAGAGCTTCCGATTCTGAGTCTGAGTCCAGTCAAAACTAAATCTTTAAGAGTAACAAATAAATGACCAAACCTTGGGGTAGAGGGAAGCAAATGTCTTTGTCTTACAAATTGAACCACTACAAAGACAGAAATATACCTCTGAAAACCTACCCTATCTATCTCAGAATACTTTCAGATACTATTAAAATTTTTAAAGAAAGAAAGAAAGAAAGAAAGAAAGAAAGAAAGAAAGAAAGAAAAGAAAGAGAAAGAAAGAAAGAAAGAAAGAAAGAAAGAAAGAAAGAAAGAAAGAAAGAAAGAAGAGAAGTGAGATAGCTGAGTGGATAAAGGTATTTGCTACCAAGCTTGATGACCTGAGTTTGATTCCTGGTGAACCACACGGTGGAGGGAGAGCCCACCCCAGTGGGTTACCCTGATTCCACACACCCACTGTGCCACTGCCCCAAATAAATGCTTTAAAAATATTGAAACTGAGTCTGCTTTACCCTGCCCTTAAACTTTTATAAACGAGATCAAAGCTTAAACAGAAGGTCAGGGATGTGGTCATCCAAACAGTGCCTGTCAAGGTCTGTGCCCCTGCCTTTGACACGCTCTCTGGAATTCAGGCTCATCCTGCAAGGTGGTCTGACAAGTTATTGGGACTGTGTTATCAGAGCTGTGAGAAACCTCTCTTCGGGGAAGAGATTTCTTCCCACTGTCTGGTGCCAGGCTTCAGCCTTTTCCTTCTCCCCGCAGGAGATGCCTGGAGAAAACTCCAGTTTCCTGGAATCCATCATTTCAGTGGTCAGAAAGCCAGATTGGGGGACACAAGTGTCTCATTAGAATTTACTCCTTTCCTCCAGGCCAGTGACAACTTTGCCGTGTAGATGTGTAGATTCCCACAGGGAAAGGAGTTCTAAAGGTGGCATTGTTAGTCTGCTCTGTCCTTGTGTGACCAGTATACCAAGGAACAGCTGATTTCATATACGCACAGGAGGCAGGTTCTCATGTCGATAACACAAGTTTGCCCCAGTTCCCAGTATGCCTGACAGGGAGGCAGTGGCCCTCTAGATAATCCCTATCTGAATGTCCTTCCTGGTCTTGGCCCACTTTCTTTTTTTTCTTTTCTTTTCTTTTTTTTTTTTTTTTCAAGACAGGGCTTCTCTGTGTGGTTTTGGTGCCTATCCTGGATCTCACTCTGTAGACCAGGCTGGCCTCAAACTCACAGAGATCCACCTGGCTCTGCCTCCCGAGTGCTGGGATTAAAGGTATGCGCCACCACCGCTGGCCTTGGCCCACTGTCAACAGAGGCCATGGTGTTAAATGTCTTTCTTTCTTTACTCATTGGACATCATCAGCCAGGGACGTTTCTTTGTCTTGGATGAAGATTCCTCATGTGGCTGTGGTGGATTGTTGACTGCAGTAACTGCCTCTCATGCCTTTAGCCTGGGGCTTCTGTCATTGATTAATCCTGAAGTCAAGAACATTAAAATAGCCAGTGCCTCAGAGCTTTTGACCCAGTTCCAAATAAGAGGACCCAGGACAGAGGCATATTACACCTAGAGGAGACTGTAAACAGACTACAGAAGCATTGAAGGACTTTGTAGAGTGTAGTTGCCGTTAAATGCTAAAACCTGAGAGTTCTTAATTCATTCCTTCAGAAACTCTTAATTCATTCCTTCAGTCAACACATCACTGCCCAGTGCCTTGGAATTTTTTTTTTACAAAGTGTAGGAATTGTAACAGAAATTAATATTATATGAGGAAAGTTTGTTCCACCTGAGAAACTAGAGAGCATCAGAGAGTGGCAGGGGTCCCTATAACCTTGTCTCACGTTGCTGGTATTGGAGTGAAAATCTCAGCTGGGAGTCCAGCACAGGAATGCTCTGGGTGGTTGAGCTTGTTCTAAAGGTAACAATCTTAGCTAGCTCTTCTCCAGGCCAGGTGTACATGCAAAGTCCAGGAATGAGCCTTACCTGAGAATGCCTTGGAAGTATGATGTTTACAAACACAAAAACATACAATTTAGCTTTCAAGAAAAAAAAAATCCCATGAAAAGAAAAAAAAAATCAACAAGAAAAGACCCAGGTGGTGGTGGCAGTGCGCATCTTTAATTCCTGCACTTGGGAGGTAGAGGCAGGTGGAACATATGTGTGTTTGAGGCCAGCTTGATCTGTGGAGCAGTTCCCAGACAGCCAGGGCTACACAGAGAAACCTGTCTCAAAAAACAAGATATGGTATGATCTAGTAGCTTCAGTTCCTTATTCTTTATTATGAAGAGTGTGTACATTTCATTTTATCTTACAAAACAAACACATTTTTATCTGCCTGCTTACACATAACACATAATGTATTGTGTATGAAATAGACAATTTATAGAAATGTGTATCATCCATGTTCCTCTTCGTTAGAGTTTAGTTAAAGGCAGCGGTACTAACTGATAATAACCTCTTATCTTTGGGAAGATAAAATAGATTTTTCTCCTGGTAGAAAGCAAACGTTAAATATGTGATGGATTTAAACTCCGATATTGGTATCAAGATGATTAATGTCTGTTCACCTACATCAGTAAAATGAAATGCTGTGTGTGGTTTTTTGTTTCTGTTTGCTTGTTTGTTTTAATTATTAAGCAGAGTTTTTTTTAAATTAATTTTATAATTTAATTTAATTTTACATATCAGCCACGGATTCCCTTGTTCTCCCCCCTCCCGCCCCCCCCCCCCCGAGTTCTTGGTTTTTTTTTTAACTTACTTTAAAATTAAGTTATGGGAATTCCCCATTTCCACTAACTTTTTGTAATTAATATGGAGAGGACCCAGTCTATGATTCATGAATGGGTTAAAACCTGCAATTGAATTTTAACTACTTGAGAATTGCTGGCTGGCAGGTGGAGGACCAGACTGGACACGACCCAGGAGGAGGAGTTACCCACAGGGAGAACCTGGAAACTGTCCTGCCCCAGGGCATCAGGCTGTACATAAGGAGGAGAGATGGAGAGTTGGGCACCCAGAGAAGCAACCTAGTCCTCTAGGGTACAGGGTAGGGAAGGGGTGACTCTTTAGTCAGAAAACTGCCCCCTATGCAGTCTTCAGCAGCCTGTCCCAGGCCCCAGCAGCCCCCCGTGTCACTATGGAGATGGAGGAAGTCCCACCACCCTCAGTCTGCCACAGAAGGAAGCAAGACTGCCTGGGTTGTTAAATGCATCTGAATTGGTAGCCATGGCAGAGGAGTGAGTGACAGGGAGATGGCGTAAATCTCTGCTTACCCAAGACCAGAGAACCAGGAGCACAGAGTTCCCAGCGCCAGAGATGGATGTCCTCACCGAACAGAGCTACCAATTTCACACTTCCCCAGCTTCCATCAGGTCTAGGCCCTGATGGATGGAATGTCCACCTGCCTGATCGGTCAGGATATTTCTTCGCTACTCAGTCTACTCATTCATACTAATCCCTTCTGCAAACAGCCTCACAGACACAGCAGAAGAGTGTCTTCACAGCTGTGTGGGCATCCATTTGTCCAGTCAAACTAACACAAAAATTAAGCATCTTATTTTATGATAGAAACCCTGACCCTGAATATATCAATTCATAACACTGAGCTATAGGGGAAGAGTAGACCTTAACTGCCAGCAGCTCATCTTTTAACTGTTCGCCAGCAATTGGCTAAGCCCTGGGGAAATTTTGGATAAACACGAGTTTTACACAGGGAGATCTGTAGGCCTTGATTCATCAAGCGGAAACAGGTACACGCAGTAACAATTAGCCAAGAATGAAGGCAAAAAGCATCAAAGAGTCATTGTAAACTTCAAAGGTACTGAGAAGTGGAACAGCGGACTCCAGTGCTTCGGTGACACATGAAAGGGGCCACATGTCTTCCTGGTGACACTGTCAATGTGCTCATAGAACAGGCACATGATCTCTGCTAACACCACACAACTGGTCTTTCCGGGCGCCCCAGACTCTATCCTTTGGGGATCATCGAAAACCCAGGAACCAAAGAAAAGGGAGACAATACATTTAACGGCAACTGTACTGGTGTAACGAAAGCTAAAAGGTTAGAGGTGCCCTGTAGCATGAGAAGGATTAGGAAAATTGGGCTTTATCTACAGGTATGATTACTAGATAGCAGCTAAGTCTCATGAATGTACAGGTAAGCGAAATGCTGATATATCCCCCTTTTAAAAATAGACACTGCCGGGAGCTAGAGAATGGCTTACTGGGTAAAGTGCTTGGCATGCAAGCGTGAGGACCTGAGTTCAGATCCCTCATATCCACTTTAATAAGGTAGACTCGGGCTGGGCACCTGTAGTCCAGGCCTGGGAGACAGAGACAAAAGGATCCTAGAAGTTCACTCACTAACCGTTCTAGCCAACTAGAGGTTCAGATTCAGTCAACGACCTGTCCTAAAACTTAAGGTAGAGAGCAATAGAGAAAGGCACCCATTGTTGACCTCTGGTCTCCACATGTTCACACACAGACACTTGCAACTAATACACACATGCATGCACACACACACACACACACACACACACACACACACTATACATATATATCACACAGAGAAGGGGGGAGGGGAGAGGGAGACAAACAGAGAGAGACAGAGAAAGAGAGAACAGATTACGGTCTTTCTTTTCCTTTCTTTTCTTTCTTGGGCAGGCAAGGGGGTCCCAGCCAGGGCTCTGTGGGTGCTAGGCAAATACTCTCTACCAATGAGCCACACAGCCAGCCCCAAAATGTTTTAAATAGAAGATTAAAGCCAGGATGAGCAGAACCTGTAGGGAACAGAGGAAGCCCTAAGTGAGCGAGGTCCTGAGTGAACGTTATTTTGATTTTTTGTTTTGTTTTGTTTTGTTGGTTTTGTTTGTTTGTTTGTTTGTTTTTGTTTTTGTTTTGTTTTTCGAGACAGGGTTTCTCTGTATAGTTTTGCTCCTTTCCTGGAACTTGCCTTGTAGACCAGACTGGCCTCAAATTCACAGAGATCTGCCTGCCTCTGCCTCCCAAGTGCTGGGATTAAAGACGTGCACCACCACTGCCCAGCGAACATTATTTTGATACGGGCACAGCTACATTGAGAACTACAAGACCTTAGACCCATGAGACTATTGGCAGAACCATTATGGCTCAGATTCAAGAGGAACATCAAAGCTTTTCTTGGGGTCAAAGTCTTTATGAACAATTGATCAGCGTGTGCAAAGACTAGCAACTGTAGCTTCCTCCTCCGGGATGTTCACAGCCTAAGACTGTCTGATTACAGTGACCTCCAATCTAGATTAGCTCACCCCACCCCTGCGCTCTACCTAAAAAACAAGCTGAGGATCCAGGTTGTAGAGGTGGCAGAACCCTACCGGATCCCAGCTTCCCTGTATGTGTGTCTGTCCTTTCTCCATTCCCTCGCTGCCCCAGTCAAGGTTCTGGGACTCAAGCCACACTGATCCTGGTAAGAACATACGTGCACACGATTAAAGTAGGCATTATTAAAAATCAAGAGAATCTGAAGTGATGTGGTTAAATAGACATTCGTCAAGTCTCTACTATGATCTGGGCATTTTCTAGGCCCTGAACACTAGAATACTAATGAACAAGAAGAAACCAAAATACATGCAATTTTGCCATTATCATCCATGGGCACACAATAAATGTGAATAGTAAGTTATGCAATATGCAGACTTTCCCCCAATGTGTAACTCACATGCAATAAATGTACAGCTCTTCAGTGTATACCTATATGAATTTGCTCTCTGCATTCTTCATGTAATTGCCATCCAGATCTAGGTAATGAATGTTTCTAGCACTCCACAAGTTCCTGTCAATAAACAACCCTGCCAAAATCAACATGCGTTTGACCCAATCACACTTCCCATCTAAATGGAATGATAAAGGATGTACTTTCTATGTGTGTGAATCAACATTATGTCATTATCAACATCGGTCAACATTATGTCACCGAGATCCATCCATGCTGTGGTGTAGAGCATTGCCCCGTTTGTCTTATGATATACTATTTCATTACATGATAATGGCTTTATATTAGTAAACTACACTTGACTTATTAATTTCCTGATGATGAAATTGAAAACTAAGCTGCTTCCCACATCCTTGCATAAGTCTTTCACAGCTTTTGGAAGACAACAGCATAGGGAGACAGTCCTGGGTGAAAGGTCTACTTGCTCAACACCAGTTGACATTGTCAATGTTCCAAAGTGGTTATACTCCCAGCAATACACAAGTTCCATTACTTCATAAATTACCAGCTGTTGCCAGCCTGTTGGATCTTGGCCATTCTAGTGGGTCTACACTAGGATATTACAGTGTTTACCATGACTGGTGTTTGTTGTGACTTTACGGACTAGTAGGCTACTTGGATATTCACTTTTAGGAAATGCTTGTTCAAGCCTTGATCTGTTTCACAAGTTATCTTTCTGGATATATTGTTTCTGGATAAGAAATCTTTGTGGAGTAGCCGTATTCTCCCAACCAAGCCTGGCCCGAATGCCTACCTGTAAAGCAGCTCATTCTGGTACCATGGATGGGAATCACTGAGATCCTGAATGAATCTCCCGGGGGCTCACTCTTTGGTGTGGTTTGAAATCGCTTTGGGAGTTACGTGACGCAAACGAAGAACTGGTGAGGGAAGAATCTGAGTCGACCAACTCCTATGCTAACAGTGTGTAGAAAAGAACGTGAAGAGTCACATGGCCCCATGAAGTGTGGCTTTTGACTTAGAGACCTCAGAAGGACCAAGGAGATGGCCTTCAGTGTTGAAGAGCATCTGAAGAGGTTCTGATTCCATTAGAATCAGGCTTCTTGTTGGTTATTTGTTGTTGTGACAAAGTACCAAACATGACCTAGGGGGAGAACGATTTATTCTGGTTCATGGTTCAGGAGATACAGTTCAAAGTGGCAGGGAAGGCGAGCAGCAGGCCTGAGTCACAGGTGTAGTGACACATGCTTCTGTCACAGCGCAACTTGCTCGTGTCTCGTTCAGCGGGACACAGAGAGCAAGCAGAAGAGGACTTAGCCACAAAGGTCAAAGGCTATGCTCCTAGCAACCTACTCTCTCCAGATAGACCCCCCACCTGCCAGAGAACCCACAATTGCCCAAAGTGGCCATCAGTGGGGAACCAAGTATCCACAGACATGAGCCTGTGAGGGGCACTGCAGTGCAGAAGGGTACCTTGGAGCCTGTAGGGGCACTGCAGTATAAAAGGGTACCTTGGAGCCTGTGAGGGGCACTGCAGTATAAAAGGGTACCTTGGAGCCTGTGAGGGGCACTGCAGTGTAGAAGGGTACCTTGGAGCCTATAGGGGCACTGCAGTGCAGAAGGGTACCTTGGGGCCTGTGAGGGGCACTGCACTGCAGAAGGGTACCTTGGGGCCTGTGAGGGGCACTGCAGTGCAGAAGGGTACCTTGGGGCCTGTGAGGGGCACTGCAGTGCAGAAGGGTACCTTGGGGCCTGTGAGGGGCACTGCAGTGCAGAAGGGTACCTTGGGGCCTGTGAGGGGCACTGCAGTGCAGAAGGGTACCTTGGGGCCTGTGAGGGGCACTGCAGTGCAGAAGGGTACCTTGGGGCCTGTGAGGGGCACTGCAGTGCAGAAGAGTACCTGGATCATGGAAAGGAGTTGCTGGGGCTTTAAAGCACCTATGTTGGGCAGGCACTGAATGAGCAAAAAAGAGAGCTGGTTAGGACTTGGGGTCTGGACGGGATGGAAGAGAAGGGAGAAGGAAACGGTGGCTCTGGGGCTACAGAGGTCCTGGCTGCTCCCCAGGGCTCCCTGCAAACCAAGGACATCTGGCATCTTAATCCTAAATCCCACCCTGCCAAGGCCCTACTTGTTGCCCCAGATGGCTATCTTTAAGAACACGGGTCTTGGGAGGAAGCGACTGCTCTTCATGTAGTCTGAGATCTTCTTCAGGCCCTGTGAGTGAGAAGGAGCAAGAGCTCAGGTCAGTGGCTCCTGGGATAGCAGCCCCACGCCAGGAGCAGCTTTCCCCGTAGGCGCTAGTATTAGAGTTCCGTATAGGGAACTAACTCTTCAGTTTCCTGTAAAGACTCTGTGCAACGACAGGGTTTGGACCCATATAGATTATGCTCATGCTCAGAAAACCCACTTGATCCTTTAAGATCAGTCTCACTGTGTCTACATATCAGCAAAAGCTGAGTTCCAGAGGGGTGAGGTGGCTTCCTCCTGCTCACACAGCTAGTCCATGGGACAGGGCCTGAGTCAGCTGCCTCTAGGGCTCCCATTCTGTGCCCTCTCTGCCCAGTCCAGTCCCCTCCTGTCCTCCTGCAGGAGACCCTGTCACCCCCAGTCTTCACACACACGCTCCTTCTTCACAGGGAACATCCTCCTGGCTGGTTTACACAGAAACTGCCTGTAACAGGACGAGGAGGTCCAGAACAGGCCAGTGCAGCAGAACAGAGAGCCCAGCCAGTGACCTCCCTGGCAACCCCTGCATGAAATGCACAAGGGAGGAGAGGCAGCTTGGAGTGCTGAGGAGCTCTGACCCATCTCACTGTGCCCCAAGCTGCCTCATATCCAGCCCCTCTACAGAGGACCGTGCAAAGAGACGCTGGGTGTGTTTTGTTCCATCCTGCCAGGAGAGCCTGCTCGGATACTTCCTACAGTGTTCAGAGACCTAGAGCTGACTGTTACCAAGGAGGCAGGTGGAGCAGGCCGTGGGCTGCAGCCCTCAGCTCTTTTATCCTTCCCTACCATGAGCACACTGTTCTGATACACTTCAAGGCCGCTGTGGGGGACCAGAGCCAGAGCTGGTGAGAACTAGCTGAGATGTATCGCTTGACATAAGGAACAGATTCCAGACTACAAACCTGCTGTTCCGCTGCCTGCAGTAGTCAAGTCTCTAAAAGAACAGATTCTGTGGGTGCTGAGAAGACTCTGGGGGACCCATGACTGACTGCGCAGTGGGGGCCAAGCTTCCATCCCAGCACCCAGTTCGTACCATGTCTGTTATGTCCATAGCTCTCTGCTACTCAGTCTCTGAACGGAATTCTTTCCATGTCTCATTGGGTCTGACACTGAGCCTCATATAGAGGAGGCCAGTGAATAGGAATGGAAATAAGTAGATGAATACAAAATGGCTTCATGGAGACACAGGGAAGAAGAGAGGGAAGGAAAGCCCCACACCATGCAACACTTCAGAAGAAAACCCTGAAAAGGGCCCACATACACTCTCAAATCCAGCACCAAAAAACAGCCCTGGGGTTTGGCATGGACTCAGATGGGGTGAAGCATTCTGAGGATCAGGTGTAAGTATTGTCTACACAGGCTATTTCACACAAATCCTACCATGCCTCCCTCTCTGAATGCATGTGGCTTACACACTCCTGCCACGTTCTTCCTTCTCCACAGCAGCATCCTGGGCTAAGAAGCTCAGAGAACACAAGGGCCCAAGGCTCTTCCTTTTGACACAAAATAGGAACACAGCTACTGCCTGCTGACCTCTGAGGCCAGACACAAAAGGGAGTCGGGTGCAACCTCTGCTAGTGAGGGACTTACCCTCTATAGTCTGTTTCCATATCTATCCAACAGGACTCACAATTCAATCTGATCATAATGATCAATTTCACCCGGTAGATAAAAGATGCTAAGCACAGGTCCTGCCAGAAAGCAAGCACTCAATAAATGCTACTGTTTTTGCTGGTGGTTTTTGTTTTTTTGTTTGTTTGTTTTTTGTTTGTTTGGTTTGGTTTAGTTTGGCTTTTCGAGACAGGGTTTCTCTGTATAGTTTTGATGCCTGTCCTGGATCTCACTCTGTAGACCAGGCTGGCCTCGAACTCACAGAGATCTACCTGGCTCTGCCTCCTGAGAACTGGGATTAAAGGCATGTGCCACTGCCACCCAGCTGCTGTTTTCAATATAGTTCCAGGACTCAGGACCTATCAGGGAAAGGAAGGACATCGAAGAAGAAAGAAGATTAGGAGCATCACCTCAAAGCGAAATATGAAGTCCTTCAGGTTTGGGAATGCTTCCAAACACTTGGGTTCGAATACTTGGTTCCTCTCAAGAACATCATAAGCAATGAAATCCACAAAGGTGATCTGCAGGAAGCCGACAGTGAGTGCGCTGGAATCTGGTAACCTGGGAAGAACGGCAACTCCTTCTCCCTACCCCCTCTCTTTACCTTGTCCCCTGCAAACCATGGCCGCTTGCCCAGGAACTCAGAGTAAAGCCTCATCATTTCTGGGAGTTGCTCCAGGTACCCTGGCTTCAGCTTTTCCTACAACAGAAAACACTGTGACCACCCTCAGTCACAAGACTGTGGGCACAGCCTGGGCCCATAGGGTTGTGAAGGCCTCATCTGGGCAGAGGTGCAACCACCTTCCCGAGGCTGGGCCTGGGTCAATTCAGGCTTTCATTTATTATGTCACCACTGATTAGATCCTACAGGCACCAGATCTGGTGTCAGAGGTGCTGAGAAGGCACACAGGTGCACACTGTCCCTGCGACTCACCACCGATGCTCAGAACCACTCTTGTGGGTCACACTCAGGACTGTGTGGGCAGGCTGGGGACTCAGATGTTAGGCAGAGAGCAACTAAAGCGTTCTGGAAAAGAAGTCGCATGTTCTCCATAGTAAAGTGACAGGAGAAGGGCGGGACTTGAGTGCAGTTTCAAAAAAGGCGAAGTGAATTTGAGAGGGTGAAAGGAAACAAGGGAGGTTTGGTGGGCTGTGAATTGCCTACTGGGAACATCTGCCTGTCCCCATGGGCATCCTGGACCTGGCTCTGGGAATCTGCTTGGGAACAGTCCCCAGGTGCTGACGCTCTTCTGTGTCCGGGTTGCACCACTTTTTCTGCTTGTTTGAGTGTGTACAAAGCAGTGATGATTTAAGCCAAGTAGAAGACATAACCCAGGGCAGGAATGGGTGGAGAGGGCTGAGGGATTCTAAACACAGTCTTTACTACCCAGGTACTCATGCTCACTGTGGAGGTTTGCTCTGTTTGCTAGAGGCAGTGAGGTGGAGTGGGAGTTTCATTTGACAAGACTCTGAGATTTGAGGATTACTCTGTGAGCAGGCGCGCGCACGCGCGCGCTCGCGCGTGCACACACACACACACACACACACACACACACACGGAGGGGTTGGTTTTGTTTTGGTATTTTTGATTTTGAGACATCTTGCTGTGTAACCAAGAAGGCCTTAAACAGTCCCGTCTCATCCCCCAGGCTGTACCATGTGACTCCACTGCAGTCCAGAACACCATTTATAGGTGAGCAGCACTAAGAAGTTTAGATGTTAAACACACAGAGCAGATGAGAAGGCAAGAGTACAAAGTTCTGTCCCCCCACCTCACCCAGCCCAAAGTAGGACTCACAAAGTCAGGGTTATAGCAAAGCCTGGCTAGCACCATGCGGTTGTCCATAAGTTGATTCTCCAAAATATCTACACGAATTCTCTCCTCTTCTGTCTCCCCACCTGCAGCACACACAGCACACAGGCTCACTCTCAGCATCCCACCAGACAAAGCCCAGGAGGGTGATCACCATCCCCCACTCTGCAGCCGGCCCCACTCACACAGGTTGTGCTTGCGGGCAAGATAGCGCAGGATGGCGTTGCTCTGGGTGATCATGTGTGATCCATCAATTAAATATGGCAGCTGGATAGACAAGCAAGGATGGTCAGATGGGATATGAAGTCCCTGCCTCCCTCCCTTGGGTGAGGACAGAAACGGGGCCTGGTACTCAATGTGCCTCACATGGAAAACTTTCCATGAACACAATGCACACTGAGTGAAAGAGCTGGGATACAGCCCATCCCAGAAAGATGATGTGGGCAGGGGTGGGCAGATGAGAGCAGATCTGTGCAAAATAAGGACACCATCACCTTCTCCAAACCTCCCCTTCCCAGCACCTACATTGGGGAAGTCCAGGCCCAGCTTGAATTTCTCGTTCAGCCACTGGCTTTGGTCATAGTCAGGAGCTGTGGTGGACAAGATAATATGAAATCAAAGGACCCATGTGTTCAATCCCCTTTCCCAAGACCCTCCCAAGGAGTCAGAGACAAGGCTCTCTGAGGCGGTAGACCTGCAAGCTGACTCCCGCAGTCTCACACTGCAAGGATGAAGATGTTTGTAAGGGCTGTAGGCTCCTTCATCATCACTAAAGCTTACAAAAGATTTAGCCAAGTGCTAAGGAAATGGAGCCCAGTTATATATACAGAGGACCCACTAATCTTTCCTCGGCATCTTCCATTGGTAGAGCCAACCACACAATTAAGGGTTCTGGAAGGGACATAGTCTAGATCCAACAAGAAGAGGACGAGCTGAGCAACAAGGGGCCTAGTCGTGGGCTGCTGGGCACCAATGGGCAGGAGTTGGGCAGGAATCTGGCTAGGAAGGTGCAGTCACCGTCGCCCATGGTGTATCTCTTCTCCTCATAGCTTGAGTCTGTGTACTCCAGGAGCATGCGGATGGCATGGGCCAGCTGTGAGAAACCATCAGAGAGGGTGAGATTCTTTACTCCCTCCAGATGAGTCCCCACCTCCCTGTCCTAATTTTGCCATCTCCATGCATGGACACACACGCACATGCGCGCGCGCACACACACACACACACACACACCTGCAAAAGCATGCCTCCACAGATTGTCTTCTGGCAGACAATCCTCCTCAGCAAACCCATCTACTGTGTGCGTCCTTACCCCCCTCCAAGTCCTACTCTGCATTCGGACCCCTCACTCACCCCGCGGATGTCCCAGTAACCCAGGGTCATGGGCATGGTGCTGTGGTCTGAAAGAATAGGCTCAGTGTCAGATTAGCCTCGACTTTCTGAGAGTGGCCAGGGAGCAGGACTTGGCTTTGTCAGGTCTTCAGACCGCCCTTCCCCACCCCTAGTTTCGACCAATACCGGAGTCCAGGGGGAGGGCCGGGCCAACCTCCCAGGGACGGCTGAGAGCCAATGCAGCCTGAGATCAGATACTGAGCAGTGGCTGGCTGGACGCCTAAAGCAAAAAGCAGGACTGGACTTGCCTGCTCCTGGTTAGTGGCTCCACGCTCTTTTTGTCGTGGGGCTACCTAGAGATGACAATTCAGAAGGCCTTGAACCCTCACAAATGTGTCCAGAGGGCAAAGTTATCTCTTGTATTGTGAATACATGAAAAATGAAGAACTGGAAAACATGATAACGTAAATATATTCATGCATGCAAGATAAGTCTTTCTAATGGAACTTACACAACTAGGTGTGTGCATGTTTGTGTCCTGGATCATGTGGTAAATGTATCTATTTTTCCCGATTTTTTATTTTGAGAAAATTCATAACAGAAAAAGTACACGTATCTCCTATGCACCCTAGCTGCTCCCTTGTTCAGGTCCCTCCCCCAACCTCGGTCCTTCCTAGCCCAAGAATCTCATTTTCTTTCTCTCCAACATCATCCTGGGGGTGAGTAAGACACTGAGGAGCTGTGATTTATAATCACTTCTGTTGTGCCGACTCCCAGCCAGGCCGTTCATGTGGACCTGTAATTTATGACAATTGACGGAACACATTTATCTTTACAACACTTGAAAACCTTGCCCCAAATTCCTGAGAAACAACTGTTCTTTGTCTTTTTTTTTTTTTTTTTTTTTTTGATGGTTTCAGAGTCTGGGCTTTGAACTCTGGGTAACCCAGGCTGGCCATGAATTAGCCTCAGTTCTCCTGCCTCAGCTCCCAAGTGCCGAGATTAAGGGTATGCAGCACTATGCCTGTCTCTCTTAGAATGTACCATCAACTCTCCAGCCACAGGACATGCCCTTCGTGTTCTAGAGACCCTGCGGAGGCCGCCTGCTCTGGGGGTACCCTTCTTAGTCCTCTAGAATTCCTGTGAACCAGGCACTATCCGGGTCACCAGGCAGTCCTGAGAGGCAATGGTGAGCTGGTAGACCTGACAGCCAAAACAAGTGTGACTCCAGCTTTATGGGGACCACGCAGGGCCCTGCAGGGACCTCATTGGGGAACACGGCAGATAATGGGGGTAGGTCCACCAGGCCCCTCAACACAGCACAGCCACTGCTGGACAGGACAGTCACAGGCCAGCCCCAGGGACAGTCACTTCAGGAGGCCACTCTGTCGAAGGAAAAAAAGGAGCTGCGGCTTTACAAGGCAAGAATGGGACAGGGATCAGGGGACAAGAAAGGGGCAGGTGAGACCTTGGGGTCAGTTAGAGAAAGGAAAGAAAGGAAGAGAAGGTGGAGCCAGGGCGGCAGGGGAGTGGCTGCTACCGAGGACCTCCAGCATCACAAGGGAAATGAGCTTCTCACCCCCACCTCGTGTCCTGTTGAGGACCATATTTAGTGGCCATCTTTGTGAGCACAGGTCTGGGAGAAGCAACTGGTCTTCCGTGCAGGCAGCGATCTGCTCCAGGCTCTGTGGGTGAGGAGACAGCAGGAGCAGAAGGCTGTGTCCCCAAGGGGCCTCATAGCTCCACTCTAGGAACAGCCATTCCCTGTGGACTCTAATGCAGGCTCTCTGGAAAGCAAATTCTTCAATTTCCTGTAAAGAAAGGGAGACTGTGGAGGATGTGGTGGGATTATACCCTAGAGATTAAAAAAACTCACTTAATAATCCTGCAGGATCTATCCCACCATGACTAGCTATCAGCAAAAGCTGGGGTCCAGAGGGGTGAAGTGGCTTCCTCCTGCTCACACAGCTAGTCCATGGGACAGGACCTGAGTCGGCTGCCTCTAGGGCTCCCATTCTGTGCCCTCTCTGCCCAGTCCAGTCCCCTCCTGTCCTCCTGCAGGAGACCCTGTCACCCCCAGTCTTCACACACACGCTCCTTCTTCACGGGGAACATCCTCCTGGCTGGTTTACATAGAAACTACCTGTAACAGGATGAGGAGATCCAGAACAGGCCAGTGCAGCAGAACAGAGAGCCCAGCCCCCAGCCAGTGACCTCCCTGGCAAACCCTGCATGAAATGCACAAGGGGGAGGGGCAGCTTGGAGTGCTGAGGAGCTCTAATCACTCCTGAAAGCAGCGGTCCAACCTGTTCTACGTGCAACCTCAAGCCCATCTCACTGTGCCCCAAGCTGCCTCATATCCAGCCCCGCTACAGAGGACCGTGCAAAGAGACGCTGGGTGTGTTTTGTTCCATCCTGCCAGGAGAGCCTGCTCGGATACTTCCTACAGTGTTCAGAGACCTAGAGCTGACTGTTACCAAGGAGGTAGGTGGAGCAGGCCGTGGGCTGCAGCCCTCAGCTCTCCAGTCCATCCTTCCCACAGCCAATATTTGCACAATCACCAGGGTATTCCTGTATCAGAACCCAAACCAATGAGAATCTGAGCAAGGAGAACATTTGATGGTGAGAAGACTCCAGACCACAAACCTGTCGTGCTGACGATGTCTCCAGTACCCAAATCTCTGTACATATCAAGCAGACTCTGGAGGACCCATGATTGGCTGTGACGTGAAGGCTACTGTGACTCCCAGTAGCCAAGTGATGCCATGATTTGTCTGCCTCTTGCTCTCGGCCATACTTAGTCGCTGGATGGAGGCTCATCTTTGCATGGCTCACTGGGCTTCATACAAAGATCACCAAGTATCAATAAGAATAGGTACATATGGCCGGGCAGTGGTGGCACACGCCTTTAATCCCAGCACTCGGGAGGCAGAGCCAGGCGGATCTCTGTGAGTTCGAGGCCAGCCTGGGCTACCAAGTGAGTTCCAGGAAAGGTGCAAAGCTACACAGAGAAACCCTGTCTCAAAAAAACAAAAAAACAAAAAAACAAAAAAACAAAAAAACAAAAAAAGAATAGGTACATAACCCTATCTCTCAGATATAAAACAAGACACCCAGAGAAGGAAGGAAGACAGGCTGGAGAGTAAAGGAAACTGGGCTCCTACATGTCTACTCAATGCTAGCACCAACTATATCCCTTGGGTCTGAGTGCTTCTCAGTTGGGAATCAGTAAGGTATTCTGTAGAGGGAGTATAAATACGAGCTGTCTTGTGGACCTGTGCCTAGCTTGTCCCCCACAATCTGCAGCCAGCCCCATGCACACATGCTGAGCTTGGTACAATGTAGCAGAAGATGGCGCCATTTTAGCTGATCCTGTGACTGGCCATAGCAAACGGTGCCTCTACCATGGGATGTGTCTGGCCTCTGCCTCATCTGCATAGGGGGAAATTCCTGCCTTGGTTTGGACTTGTTTTCTCTTTTTCCCATACTTGAGATATAATAACTTCATCTAAGGACAGAAGTGTCAGACAGAGCGCACAGGCAGGGAGCTTGTCTCTCGCTCCCCCGAGGGCCCTTCCAGATAGCATAGCCCTGAACAGAGAAGGACTAAGTGACCACTGTCTTATCACAAAATAACTAGGCCCTTTGTTCTTCCAGAAGCCCTTATCCAGAGATGTCCTTGGGACTTTTCAACAAGAAATACAAAAACACGCAATCTCTCTTAGTTTAGTTAGGTGGTATCAGCTGACCTTGAACCCAAGTAACACCACTCTCCCATCCCAGTTGTCCTCATCTTCAAAGAACAAGCCCAGAACTCCATACTTCAACCCCACCAAGCTGTGCTTCCTTCCTTGGGGTGTTGATAAGGTCTAGCCTGAGGGCAATTTGACTCAACACTTGTCTCTTAAACCCCTTTCTCTTCTCAAACCCCAAAACTCAACAAAGAGGAAGCGCCCTAAGGAATGGAGGGACCAGAGATAAAAGGAGACTGAGACCCAAAAAGACTCCATGGAGCAGAACTGCCCAGTCCCAGAGACTCTCCGAATAAGAGAAGATGAACTGGGAACAGGTCCTTGCAGATGTAGTCTCCAGCTCCTTACATCACACTCTGACTCTCATCTACCCAGAAATGAAACCAGTCCTGCCATATGTTCTGACAGTCATAATATTCTGCCTAAGCATACGGGGCAACACACACATATATACACACATGTATAACATATATGTATATGTGTGTATACTCATGAACTTCAAGTTACTTTGAGTATGTATTCAGAAAAGGAAGTAGTATGTCATAGAGTACTTTTTTTTTTAGGAACTAATTACTAACAGTCTAATTTCCACAGTAGCTGTAGCATTTTATATTCCTAGGGACAAAGCAAAAGCCTTCCAATCACTCCACATAATCACCAAGTCTACCATCTTGACCGTGGCTCATTCGATGTGTGGGAGGCATATCTTCAATGTAGTTTCATTTTATGTTTCTCCAGTGATTAGCAATTTTGAGCAACTTTCATGTGCTTATTGGCAATTGTACATCTCCTCTAGAAAAATGTCTATTCAAATCTTGTACCCAGGTTTGAGGTATTTGGTCTTTGTTGCAGTAACTTGCACGTACAGGTATATTCAATAGAACACAGCCAGATCGATTCGTTATGTGGTTTGACATCCAGCAGAGGTATTAAAAACGAACCAGGGAAGGATGAGGAGATGTCTCAGTCTACAAAGTACCTGTATGTCATGCAAGTACAAGGGCATGACTTCAGTCCTTTGCACAGGTCAAGCCAAGTGCTGCTGTGATGAACTTATAATCCTCATGCTGGAGAGATGGAGACTCTCTGGACTTACTCTGTAGACAGCTTACCCAAACCAGTGAGTGCCAGGTTCCGTGAGAGATCATGTCCCAACAGGTAAGGAAGAGAGGGAGCATGAGGGAGATACCTGATATCAACCTCTGACCTCCACATACAGGTGCTCGTGCGCGCGCGCGCGCGCGCACGCGCGCACACACACACACACACACACACACACACACACACACACACACACGGCCAGGAACTATTGACCATCATGGAAAGTATTCTCTAACTTCTGTCTTCCTAACTTTTATATACTTCCATTAACTTATCTTTTTTCTGATGTTGTTGTATCTGTGTTTAAGTTAGTGTTTAATAAAGGCTGGCTTCTTAAAGGTTTTTGATGTTACCAGATTAATCAATACTTCTCTTCAATGAATAAAGGAAATAATCTCTTACCTTACAAGCTTTACCTTTTAATTAATCACTTATTTTACAGTGACCTCACATTCTGCCTGTGAGTGCTCATTTCTTAACTGCTGTAGTAGCAGCAGCTGGAACTTGGCATAAGGACAATGCCCTGCAGGGCTGCCTCCAACCTGTTCCTAGTTACAGGTAGGTCAAAGGAAGTGCTTGACAAAGACCAGAATCCAGGAACTGGCTACCACTGAGGATCCTGCTCATTGGGTGCTTCTTCCGTGAGTCCAGCTCCTTTGTGGGCGACCCGACAGCACCTCTGGTCACACACTGCTGCTCTAGGGCCTAGGAAAGTAGACCCACCCACCTCAGCTGCTCAAGGCCAATTGCAGTCCCTTAAGGGCTTAGGTGTGAGAGGGCCTCTGGGTCAGACTACAACACCTCCGCATGGAAAAATCTTCTGTACCTCATTCTATGCCTTCTCAGGTTATTTCTCATGGTTATTTCTAGAGCTCTTCCTCCAGACACTGGTACAAGAATCTCTGAAAGCAAATCTTCACAATTTCCTGAACTTCAACAATGTGCCAGACACTGTCCGACATATCAACAGGGCCAGGCTCCTCCCTCAATGAGCTGATGATTGAATTTGTTCAAGATCCCACAACACAATCACCAACAGTAGGGGCTATTTATAGCAAAACATCTTGGAGAGAGAGATGACTTCCAGGTGAGGCCAGACATTGAACCTGGAGCTTGCTCACCCTCTGCCCATCAACCCACCCGGCACCTCACTGATGCAAGACTCACGGGTGCACATGGCCAATGAAGGTACTGCATATTGCAGGATGATGAATGAGGGACCCCTATAAGAATCCCAGGTGTGTGGTGGTATTGTGTTCCCCAAAATATTGTGTACCCTAATAAACTTATCTGGGGTCAGAGAACAGAAAAGCCACTAGATACTTAGGATAGGCAGTGGTAGCACACGCCTTTAATCCTAGCATTCCAGAGGCAGAAATCCATCTGTTCAAGGATACAGCCAAGCATGGTGACTCACGCCTTTAATCCCAGAAAGTGAGCCTTTAATCCCAGGGAGTGATGGCAAATAGCAGAAAGGTATATAAGGCGTGAGGACCAGAAACTAGAAGTATTTGGCTGGTTAAGCATTTGGCTGGTTAAGCATTCAGGCTTTTGAGCAGCACAGTTCAGCTGAGAGCCATTGGGATATGAGGACACAGAGGCTTCCAGTCTGAGGAAACAAGAACAGCTGAGAAGTTGGCCAGGTGAGGTTAGCTGTGGCTTGTTCTGTCTCTCTGATCTTCCAGGGTTCACCCCAATACTTGGCTCTGGGTTTGTTTTATTAATAATAAAAGACTCTTTAAGATTCCTGCTACACAGGTGAACATCTCTCTCTTTTTAAAAAGATTTATTTATGTATGTATGTGTGTCTGCTTGCCTAAGTTCATGTGAACCAAGTGTATGCAAGGCAGGTAGCAGACAGCATCAGATTCCCTGGAGCTAGGGTTACAGGTCATTGTGAGCCACTGTGTGGGTGGTGGGAACCCAATCTAGGTCCTATGCAAGAACAGGAAGCACTCTTAACAGATTAGCCTTATTTCCCACCCCTGTGCATGATCTTACATCCTGCCTGACTGAGAGCCCACCATCCGCCATGTTCTCATCACCTAACTGTCCTTATGAATAACAGAACAAAGACTGCACATCAATGCAGTCACTCCTGTGAATTCTAGGAAATAAGACAGGACACAAAGCAAGTATGCCTCATACTTTACTAGAGATCAGACAAGGTTGGGCCATTCCAGTCTGGAGACCGAACCTGCATACCAGGTAGTATGGATCTTTGGGCAACCGTGGGGAGTAAAGCCATCATCGGAACTGCTCAGAGTACAGTGAAGGTCGTCTGATAAGAAACATGACAGTAAGATGTTTGCCAAGGATGGGGGTTTGAAATTTAGAGGCTTGAGTGAGAAGAGGCTGTGTGAAACGGGAGACAAGCATTCTTGTAGAGGGGAAGGTAATGAAAACACAGAGAAAGAAACGGAAGGACTGATGCAGAGAAGTTACTGGAGCTAGCTGCAGCCCAGTCAGTGTCCAGGGCGCCGGGTGCATGACAGGTCTCCCTAACAGTACCAGCAGTGCGGGCTCCTACTTGTTACCCCATGTGGCCAGTTTTAAGTACAGAGGCTTTGGGAGGAAGCGGCTGCTCTTCATATAGGCAGAGATCTTCTTCAGGCCCTGTAGCAGGAAGGAGAAAGAAGGACATCAGGTGGGCAAACTCACTCTAGGAACATCCAAGAGACTTTAAAAGCCAGATCTAGAAAATCCACCCAACCACCATTCAGCAGGGATGCTGAGGTACCCAGAGGTTAAGAAACTTTCTCATTCTCCCATGGCTAAAAGACTCAGCCCAGCTGTGGCTGCCACTCTGCTCTCTGTGCACTTCCCTCCTACCTCCCATAGGGGGCACTGTCACTCCTGGCTGCTCTATGATGAAAAGAAGCAAGGAGCCAGAAAACCAACAGGGCTGAGAACTTGCATGTGGCTCAGAAGGGAGCCCAGGTCCTGCCCAGTGATTCAGCAAACCCTGAGTGTGAATGGAGAGGGCGAGGGGGATGCAGAGCAGGGAGAGGCCAGCTCCAGTGTGATCCCTGAGCACTCTCCCTGAGCCCCAACCAACCTCATCTCTAGCTCTGAGGCAGTGGAGTGTGTTCCAGGACACCTCAGCAAAAGTGCACAGATCATTTCTAAAGACCAACAGAGAGCCAGAGCTACCCCAACAAGCCACACCCATCTGTGCTCAGAACAAGGGTTTCTGCACCCCACAAACACCCCATTCCTCAGCCAGGCCACCTCTTGCACACTCCCAAGGCCACTCCATGTGGCCCAGAACCAGAGCTGGTGAGAACTAACTGAAAAAATAAATGCATCCCTTCATGGAGAGTGGAGGAGAAGGAAAAACGCTCCCAGGCTGAGATCTGTTGCTGTACTAACGGCTCCAATACACAAATCTGAAAAAAGTAGGTCTTGTTCGTGTCCAACCAGAGAGTTCAGCATGGCTATGAGCAACTGTAAGATGAGGGCCACCACTAATACCACATGCATCTCTGCCCTGCCTACTGCTTCCAGCTGCACTCAGCCCCAGGATGAAGGGACATTATCGCGTGTCCTGCTGGGCCTGACCCTGTGCCACACACAGGGGAAAATTCCAAAGAATCTGAATAAAAACAAAAGTATGATCTCATCTCATAGAGGAACATGAGATATGAAAGAAGAGAGGAGGCAAGAGCACACCCATTGGGCTGGAGAGATGGCTCAGGGGTTAAGAGCACTGGCTGGTCTTCCAGAGGACACGAGTTCAATTCCTAGCCAACTACATGGTGGCTCTCAACCATCTGTAATGAGATCTGGTTCCCTCTTCTGGCCTGAAGGCATACATGCAGGGAGAGTACTGTGTGCATAATAAATGAATCTTAAAAAAAAGAAAAAAAATAAAGCACACCCACACACCAGCCAACAGAACTCAAGATAAAATCTTCCATGGAAACAGCCAGGATCACAATGCTTCCCTAGTCAAGTCAGGAACATGAACTGACTACATCATTCTGCAGATCAGGCAGGACCATTGAGGATGTCTTGGTGCTGCACATCAGTCGGCCTTGGTCTCAGCCTAATGGCTGCAGGAACAAACACATTCTTCACATGTTCTGCATACCACAGGTCCTGGGCAGGAAACCCAGGATGTACAAAGGCCTGACTTTCCTTTTTACACAAATCAGAGACAGACACTGAATGCTGCCTTTAGAAGCCAAAGGCAGTCAGGAGCCCAGAACAGTCTCTGCTGGCACTAGGACCTTGAGCAAGCAGCTTGCCCTCCACAGTCTCAGATTCCTTATCAGTCCAGTGGGACATCTAATTCTATCCAGGTGGCCAGCTGTTGCAATGATAAATGGACTCCACAGATCTAAGCGGCTGATCACAGGTCCTGGCAGAAAGCCAGTGCTCAATAGATCCTTGTTATTCTTCTTTTAACCCTCAGAATAGGGAAGCATCCTGGAAAGGGGGCAGGGAAGGACAGCCAAAAGGAAGGAGGACCAGGGTATCACCTCAAAGCGGGCCAAGAAGTCCTTCAGGTTTGGGAAGGCATCCAGGCACTTGGGCTCAAATAAACAGTGCTGGTCAAGGACATCATAGACAAGGAAGTCCACATAGGTGATCTGCAGGAAGCAGGGTCAGTGAGATGGGATCTGGTAATCTGGGAAGAATGCCAACTCCCCCTCCTCACCAGTTACCCTCTTTACCTTGTCCCCTGCAAACCATGGCTGCTTCCCCAGGAACTCAGAGTAGAGCTTCAGGTGATCTGGGAGGCCCTTCAGGAACTCTGGCTTCTGTTTCTCCTGAGGTAGAAAACAGCTGTCACAACCTTCATACAGTCCCCAAGGGAGAAAGTATGGCCTCTCGGGGCTGGGCAAAGGAGTAGGCACTTTCCTAATCCTGGACCTATACCATTTAATGCCTCACTGTTTTAATGGTTAGATTCCTATCTGCTAGCAGGCTTCATCTCTCAGGGGTGATTGGAAGTTATAAGGGAATGCCACACTGTCCCATCTGTTCTGACTAACATCTAATCTAGGACTTCCTGGGTAGCTGGTAGCTTCTTGACCCAGAGGTCCAGTAGAAGCAGAAAAGCAACGTATTTAACAATTTCAAGAGAAGAGGAGAGTTCTAAGAGATGGTACAAGGACAAATACTCAAACAGTGTCTGAGTAGGGCGAATACAGTTGAACAGTGTTGGATGTTGAAAGGACAGTGGTCCTCCAGCTGATCGTAAGCTGCCTTTTAGCAAGAGGCCCTGCTTTTTGCTGCTACTGAGGACTCAGCTCTGGGAAAACTGTTGGGTACATTTCTGAACACCCATGACTTCTTTCCATCTGGGTTTCATCTGTGATCTCCAGGAGTGGTAGTTGGTGTGTGAACTAGACAAGGTGGTACATGGCAGTGGTCAAGGCCAAAGTCGAAGAGAACCGAACATACGAATTTACTATATAGGAAATGAATTGTCAACCATTGGTGTCACAACACCTCAAAGCTTCTTGGAACTGATACATGGTGTTTATTGACAAAATGAGGCTGGGTTGGGAGCTCAACCTGTTGGTAGGATAGGAAAGCTTGGCAGTTCAGAATGGGTGGGTCCAAACTCCAAAGAGGACAAGTGTGGGTATGAACACAAGCCCTTAACTCCTGCAAACCCAGTCTATGCCATGCAGTGGGGGACTCACAAAGTCAGGACTGTAGCAGAGCATGCCCATCTGGATGCGGCTGTCCATGGCCTGGTTCTCCAAAATGTCCATACGAACCCTCTCCTCTTCCGTCTCCCCACCTGCAGCACACACAGCATAGACTCACTCTCAGCATCCCACCCCAGCCAAGCCCAGGGGGATGGCCACCATGCCCCTCCCTGCAGCCGGCCCCACTCACACAGGTTGTGCTTGCGGGCAAGGTAGCGCAGGATGGCGTTGCTCTGGGTGATCTTGTGTGACCCATCAATTAAGTAGGGCAGCTGGAAGGACAAGCAGGGATGGTCAGATGGGACATGGGGTCCCTGCATCCCTTCTCTGGTGAGGACAGACATGGGGCCTGGCACTCAGTGTGCCTGGCACGGGAAGCCCTCCATGAGCACAGTGAACACTGAATGGAAGAGCTGGGACAGATGACGTGAATAGCTGAGACACAGCCCATCACAGAAACACTGTGCAGCCACCAGGAATGGGAGCAGGTGAGCAGAAGCACTGATCCCAACCCCCTCGGCCAGACAAGGAGATGAGGCGAGGACACCATGCCTTCCCCACCCCCACCCCCTTCCCTGCACCTACATTGGGAAAGTCCAGGCCCAGCTTGAATTTGTCACTCAGCCACTGGCTTCGGTCATAATCGGGAGCTGTAGACAAGACAATGTGAAAATAGATCACCTGAGTCTAAGCCTCCTTCCCCAGAATCCTCCCAAAGAGTCGAGGGCAGGACTGACTCCTTGTGCAGGGAATATGCAGTTTGACCCGGTAAATCTTTCACCCCAAAGCTGAGTATTTGAATAGTGCCTTAGTGGCTGTGGGCCTTGCATGACTAAGGATTACAAGAGCGCTAGGCCAGGACTGGGAGAACCTCCCCCAGTTACAGGAAAAGGGCCAGCATACCACCAGCAAGATTCTGTACTGAAAAACAAAGCTGCACCCGCAGGAGGTTTCCGGAAGGGGTAAGCTCTGGGTTCATCTGGAGGAGAGCCACGGAGCTGACAAACAGGGAACCAGGCAGAAGCTACTGGGCACCGATGGGCAGAGTTGGGGAAGAGAGTCTGACCAGAAGAATGTCATTACCATCCCCCATGGAGTATCTCTTCTCTTGGTAGTCTGTCTCTGTGTATTCCAGGAGCAGGCGGATGGCGTGACCCAGCTGTGAGAGATGGCCGGTAACAAGTCACGGCTAGTGAGATCCTAAATTGACCTCACCTCCTCTAGGAAAGCCTCCCCACCTTTTACTAAAAAGAGAGGTGGAGGAGAGGGAGGGAGGCAAGGAGAGAGGAGGGCCTGGGCAGGGTGGTTCTGACAAAGACAGGTAAAGAGGGGCTCAAGAAAAAGCTGATGGGAATCTTCCTTTGTGTTCTGACCCTGGGCTCTTCCCACCTAGCGGCCCAGCCTTTCACTTACTCCACGGATATCCCAGTAACCCAGAGTCACGGGCATGATTTCTATTCCAGCCGTGGACACCGCGCAGTCAGGCCACGGTCAGAAAAGACTCCACTTTCTGATAGCAGCGCACAGTGCGAAGAATCAAAAAGCAGTTCCAGAGCGGCTCTGCCCCGCCCCTGCAGGAGCCAACCACGGAGCCTTAAAGCCCAAGCCACCGTGACTGAGGGGAGTAAAAGCCAATCCAAACCCGGGGGGGGGGGGCTAATATCCGGAGGCGGGGCTGAGTTTTCAAATACCAAAGGCAGGCCTGCTCCCATCTGCCACCTGCTGGATCCTCAGGAAGTTGGCGGTATCCGTGGAGACAGTCCCGTTCTGCCCCTCTCCTTTTCTAGGGTTTTCACACCTAGACTGTGGGAATCTGTCATTCAGGGAGGCTCAGATCTCAACGTATGCATAAAAAGGCATTCTCTCAACCTGAGAGTCTATTCTTGTACCCGTCACTGGAAGAAAGGACTCTGCCAACCTAACAAACTGCAGGCTTTATTGTGTGCACAACCTGCAGGTACAGGAGCCGGGAAATGGAAACTGGCCAGGAAAGGGTCAAACAGAAGAGCGAACAGTCTCTGTGTCTCTTCGGGGGATTTGAAGGCTGCCTTCCTATTGCTGTGACAGACACCATGACCAAGGCAATTGTTGTGGTTTGAAAGAAATTGGCCCCCAGAAGGAGTGACACTATTAGGAGGTGTGGCCTTCTTAGAGGATGTGTGTCGCTGTGGGGGCAGGCTTTGAGGTCTCTTTTCTCAAACTTCACTCAGTCGACTTCCTGTTGCCTCCGAGTCAAGTCAAGATGTAAGGCCTGTCAGCCAGCATCACGTCTGCCTGCACACCATCATGCTCCCTGCCATGATGATCATGGACTGAACCTCTGAAGTTGTAAGCAAATCGTCCCCACAACTAAATGTTTCCTTTATAAGAGTTGCTGTGGGCATGGTGTCTGTTCACAGCAATGAAAACCCCAACGAAGACAGCAACTTACAGAAGAGACATTTAATGAGGGCTTACAGTTTGAGGGAGAGTCCATGATCATCATGGTGAGGAGCCTGGCAGAGATAACCAGACAGGCAGGCACAGTGCCGGAGCAGTAGCTGAGAGCTTACATCTGATTCACAAGCAGGAGGCAGAAAGAGAGAGAGAGAACTAACTAGGAAGGGAATGAACTTTTGAAATCTCAAAGCAGACCCCCAGTGACACACCTCCTCCAGCAAGGCCACACCTCCTAATCCTTCCCAAACAGTTTCACTAAGTGGGGACCCGGCACTCAAACGTATGAGCCTATAGGGGACATTCTCATTCAGATCACCACCAGGACCCAGCCCTTTGGCCATCAAGCTAGTAATTAATAAATTAATGAGTACTTTGGCCATATTTGTGAGCTAGATCCAAGAATCAGATACAGAGGGCTTGTGAAATTGAAAGGTTCCCACCACCATGGACAGAATCCTGAACTCAACAGCACAGTGGCCAGGAGGGACCAGATACCTCTCCTGATCCTAAGGGACAACAGGATTCTGTCCAGAGAGGACCTTGAAGGACTCTGCAGAGGACCCAAGCACCTAAGAGTCAAACTCTCAGCTGTCCAGCTCATTGGTTTCAGCCCTGGCCCAGGCTCCTGAATCATGTGTGTTTGGGTACAAGAGGGTGGCACAAATGTCTTTCTAGTCATTGTGGCACGTGTGGTTAAACTCAAAGACAAAATCCTACCAATTCACCTGAGAACCAAGGCTCCCTTTTTCAGGTTCTTAGCATCAGTGATAAACAAACGAATTTTAAAAACAGATTCCAGGTAGCAGGAGGGATGGCTCACTTGATAAGTATTTTCCAGGCCAACTTTAGGATCTCAGTGCTAACCCACATGGGAAAGTTTTCATGGTGGCAGGCACTTAGAAAACCCAGTGCTGGGGAGGTGGAGACACAGGCTGAAGCAGGATTCCAGCTGCCAGTCCAGCTGGTTCAGCAGACTCCAGGATCTGTGAGAGAGCAGTCTCAAAAACTACACGCAAAGGGACACCAGAGGTCAACCTTTAACCTCCACATACACATGTTCACATGTGTATACAAGGAGCACATGTATACAACTCGGGGCCCAGGGTCGGTCATGAAGTCAAAACTTAGCTCAGTGGGGAGGCAGAGGAACGAGTAAATACTTGGCCATTTCCATGAAGTTGGGGAGTACCCGAGGCTGAGAGGGAGGAGAGAGAGAGGCAGAGGTCCTTCGGCTGCCCATGGGCTGGCTATTAGAAAACTCAGTGATGGATCTGAACAGGCAACAGGTGAGCATGGGTAAAGTCAAGGGTTCCATGTCCGGCCTCCATCCTGAACCACTTTTCCTCAATGATTGAGCCTGTTAATTCCAGGGGTACAGAGATTATCTGAGCCAACTGGAACAAAGCTGTGGCACAGGCCATAGGCAGAAGTAGAGAGTTCTAGACACAGGCTCTACTCTCTGGGAGTTGAAGGTCCACTCTGGGGAGAATCCACTCTGTTCTGACATTGATAATAATAGAGTTCGTTCAATGCAGTAGGGTGTTATGAGCGATACTGGGGGCAGCATGTGGAATGAACTGGATTGTAAGTAGTTTCAACAAGTTCGGAGGAGACACAGGGTCTGTGTGATGATCAAAACCCTTCCTGGCCCTGTCTAGCAGGGGGCATGAAACGACGTGGAAAGCCTGGGCTATCTTAAAAATGTCCACAAGTAGCCCACACAATGACTGACGCTCAGTATTTCCCCTCTGGTAAATTCAAGAGATGGCCTCTGACCCTCTCCCCCCACACCCGCAACTTGCAGTTCGCTCCTCTCACACAGGCTGACATCATTCTAGGGTGATTCTGTGCCTGATTATGGCACGCTACACCTCACCAATGAGATGTGATTGGTCTTGACTGCTGCCCCTCTGTCCCATGTCCATGTTGGGAACTTCTCCCGTGGCCTGTTGTCAATCTCTCTCTCCCCACAATTGAGAGAGCATGTAGGCAGGGAGTTAGTCTTCCCGTCCCTGGTAAAGAGCCCCTCCAGATAGCAGAGCCCTGCATGGGGGACTGCAGGCAAGACAGGACCACTGTCCTGTCATGTACTAACTAGGCCCTTGGTTCTTCGAGAAGCACTTGTTCAGAAATGTCCTTGGGACTTTCAAGCACTTGTTTATGCCAGAAATAAAGAAAACATCCCGTATCTTAGTCTAGTTAGGTGTTATCAGCGGACCTTGGACCCAGTGCCCTGAGATACAGCCCTTCCTCCTTCCTCCCCTCACCAGGGATCTATAGGACCAGGCTCTGCTCTCCCTACTAGCGGGGCCTGGAACTTCCCTCTTGAGACCCTTACTGTGTTGTGCTGCCTGCCTGGCGGCGGTTAACAGTGTCAGCTACTGTCAGCTCGACTTGGTGCCCTCTTCTCCTCTTGAACCTGAAAACCTCACAGGGAGAAAGTACCCTAAAGAAGGAGGCTGAGACCCTGAAAGAGTCCACGGAGTGGAGATGTCCCATCTCCTGGACTCTCCCCAGGAGATGAACTGCTTTCTAGACTGCTACCTCTTTGAGCTGGCTCCTAGTCCACTGACACCATGGAAACGGGGAAAACCAGGCAAAGAAGTCTAACAAACAGTGACGGCAGACTGACCCGGCCAACTCCCGTGCAGTTGGTTTTTCTTTTCTCCTTTGTTTTTTGAAGAACGCCTGCCCCCTCCCCCATTCTAGAGAGCAAGAGGCCCACCGAATGGACGGAGGCGCCCTGGAGTCTAGCCACAGCAAATCGTGTTTAGTTGCCTACGTCTGCAGCACTCGTCCTGTGCTCCTTCCAGCTGAGACCCTCCAGTGGGTATTTTTATCCCTTCTAACTGTGAACACAATGTGCAGAGACCTTGTCATTTACAGTGGACTTCTTTATTGTATACTTAGGATAGGAGAATGAATTTACTCTCGACTCTTTCTTTAATTACCACACTTAAAATTTGGCTTGCTAGCAGCTCGCCTTTTTAATGGGAACATCTGAATTTGGGGGTGGGGACAGTGTGACCACTTATTCTTTGTTTGCTTTCCCATGCATTTGTCATATTTACTGTGGTAATACTGAGAGCCCTTGGTAGCAAAAGACCATGGGAGTATACAGCAGGTGACAACTAGAGTTCAGAAGGTCAACCCATCAGAACTAAGGGTTCTGTTCAGTTATGGAATTCCTGCCTTTTGAATGAACTGGCTGTCTCATGTTGTAAACCTCTTGTGCAATAACGGCTATGATTCTCCCCATTTACCCTGAATCTCCATGTCATGTGCACATATAATCTCATGATTGCATATCAACCTTATGGGCACAACTTCTCCTATACATTTGGGGTAATGGGATAACTGTCCCCAGCTGTGTTTATTCATTTACATATATCTGGCCAGGGCCATTCCCCGACAAAAGTATTTTAGTTAAGATATCTTTTTATCCTAGGACAAATGCAGATAGAAAAACATTAGCTCATCTCACCCACAGATAGAGAAAATAACCATTAGCAATTAAATCCTCAACTCCTTACCCTCACTCCGGGTTATTTACATAAGATTCTAATTTAAGAGATTTACTGCTCACATTCCTGAAATGGTGTTTTAGTCATTTGCTAGTTACCGAGTTAAGGCAGTTATTTCCCACTGACCTAAGGAGATTTCTGACAAGGCCAGGTGTGAGACAGGTGCCAAGCTTCTTGTGCAAATTAAGTTTTAATCTTCCTTAGCAATTACTCTTAGCGAAAGTGCTTTTACTAACCAAATGCTACATGCTAAGAACTAGGTTGCCTAGCAACCGAGCATAAGTCGTCCCCCCCCCCCCCAAAGCGGCTGCAACTGGGATGAGCAGGAAAAAAAAAAAAAAAAAAAAAAAAACAGTTAAAGGCTGTTTTGCTTTTCTAGTGACTTATTGACGTTTATAGACCTCTAACATTCTACCTAGCCACTTCTAGATTATACTTTGAGCACATAAATTCCCTAACTGATCTCAGCTTTTAGTTGACCCTACCAGAGAACTCCCTTTAGTCATTCCCCACCAAAGAGTTGCTGTTGGGTATATACACTGGTTCCCTCAGAGCAGAAGGAGAATTGATTGAGAAGAACAAGATGAGGCCAGAGAAGGAAAGAACTAGGTAGAATGATGAGAGAACAGCAGAAGGGACTGAGTGTAGGAGGGACTGAGAGGAGCTAAGTATGAGAACAGAAAAAGAAACTATGCAGATAGAATGGATTTAGAAGAATAAAGTGAATGGACTGAAGAACTCAGTGTGCTTAGATTCATTGGCTATCCCTCAGACTAGAATCCACAGCTGGTTGTTAGGTTCTTCCACGGACCCCGGGAGCAAACAACAAAGGCTGGACCTTATATTGTTTGGGGTATAGTAAGTTCTATAAAATCACATTCCTACTGTGTCAGCTCAGTATTGTCATGGGCATTGTGCTGGCAGCTGCCACCACCCCTCATCTCTGTGGCCCTTTTCCTTCTGTAAAGTTGGAGATGCTGTCAGCTCCCTTTCCCTGCAGCCTGCAGAAGCCACCATCTCTGTGACTATTGGGCCTTCATCGTGTTGTAGTATGGTGATATTTTATTTGTACTGAAATGTGATTTTAATTGTATGTTAATAAAGTTGCCCGGGGGTCAGAGCTATTAGAGCCATAGCAAAAGCTGGGCGTTGGTGGTGCACGCCTTTAATCCCAGCACTTGGTAGGCAGAGCTAGATCTCTGTGTGTTCAAGGATACAGCCAACAGACAGTGACGAGGCAGTCATGTGGTTGGTTTTACAACCAATGAGAAGGCAGAACAGAAAGTCTATATAAAGACAAACAGACAGGAAGTAGGTCTCTTTCGGAGAGGTCTCTTGGCTGAAGAGGCTAGCTGCAGGGTAAGGCTCTTAGCTCTGATCTCTTGGCTTTCTTCTTTGCAATGGTTCTGTGTTTCTTATTTAATAAGACGGTTGGTTACATCTACATTGTAGCTCAAATACTGACTGTACCCACAGGGTCATATTCTGGACACTTGAGTGCGGCACTGTCATGTGAGGTGGTGGATTTAGAACGAGACAGAGCTGCAAGAGGAGATGCCTGGGAACGGGTCCTTGCAGAGGACAGTCTTCCTGTCGCACTCTGCCTCTTATCCACCAAGAAGTGAAAACCAGCCTCTACCGTATGTTCTGGCCACCATGATAGTCTGCCTGAGCACGTACAGCCAAGGGACTGTGGGTCAAACTTTCTGAAATATTAACCTAAATAAATCTTTTTGCCCTTCAGTAGTGTCCTGCCCAGTATTTTGTCAGAATGATAGGGAAAGTAGCTAATATAATCAGAATTGTAAAATGTTCACAGTGGTGTTTTGGTTTTGTTTTGTTTTGTTTTGTTTTACCAGTTCTAACAGCTCGAGTTTCATCTAAGCTTTATCATGTGTCAAAATAGCCCTCCTCTAAAACACTGAGAAGTATTCCTCTGTGTTCCTATACTGCATTTTCTTTTTACATTCATTTGTAAATAGGTTCATGGGTTGCTTTCATATTTTATTCATCAGAATAATGCTTCTTTGAACATGGACATACAAATACATATTTGAACTGGCCATGGTGGCACATATCTGTAATCCTAAGGACTCAGGAAGCTTTTAGGCAAGAAGATTACAAGTCTTGGCCAGTCTAGGCTCCATAAATAATTCTAGGCCAGTTTGAGAGCTAAATAGAGAAATTTTGTCTAAAAAAGCCAAAATAGTTATATAAATCCACTATATATGGCACATATATACTATATATTATATGCATATGTATTATATATGAACCTTGAATTATTTTGAGTATATACCTAGAAAAGGAATTGGTTCATCATAAGTAATTCTATCACTTCTTTATGAGGCACAACCTAATTTCCACAGTGCTGTAGCAGTTTACAACCCAGAGCGAAAACGTTCCAGTTACTCCACACAATCACTGTCTGCAGCTTACTGACAGTGACTAATCAGATGTGTGTCAGGCAGATGTTGAATGCCGTTGTGCCCTACATTTCTCTAATGATAACTGATTCTTGAACAACTTTTCGTGTGCTTACAGATGCTTGCATATCTTTCCAAGAAAAAGAAAAGTCCATGGAGGTCCTTTGCCCGAGTTGATTGTTTGGTGTTCTCTGTGTTACAGCCACTGTGTGTGAAATACATCCAATGGGACATGGCCAGAACCATTCACTGTAAGTCGTCTGTGACTTCTACAGAATGACATGCAGCAGAGGAATCAGAAAAGCCCAGGAGGGGCTGGAGGGATAGCTCAGTCTGTAAAGTACTTGCACACTGTGCATGCTCGACCAGCTGAGTCCGACTCCTGGCACCTATGTAAAAGCCAGGCTAGGAAGTGTGAGCCTGGCTATTTCAGTGCAGGGAGAGGGAAGCAAGAAGAATCCTGGGACTTTCTAGCTAGGAGATTCAGTCAAATCAGTGAGCTTCAGGACCAGTATGAGACAAAGTCTGAAAAAAAAGAAGTAAGGTAGAGGATGGTTGAAGAAGACATCTGACATTATCAACCTCTGATTTCCATATGAACCCCCCCACATGCACATGCACCACACACACACACACACACACACACACACACCCTTTTAATCTCATTTATTATTTGTGTCTACCTACTTAACTTTGATCATATCCCCTTTAACTTCCCTTTTTCCTGTTAGTTCATCTGTGTTTGAGTTAATGTTTTTTTTGTTTGTTTGTTGTCAGGGACAAGGACAGAATCTCTAATTAGTGGAAAAATACAGACCCCCGATAAGACAGGGAACTAGATCATCTTACAGTCAGGTTGCCTAGCAACAGGACATTGAGTAGAGCCCTTGACCTTTTCACCCTGTAAACATCCTTCACAAGCATCCTGTTAGCTTGCCCCACCCTGTGCAGATAACAGCTTCTTGCTCCCCCCACCCTGCAGGAACTATATAATCCCTCCTGGAGAAAAATAAAGTTTCACCTTGATCAGAATCTTGTCTTGGTGTATTTCCTTTGTGTCTCCTGTCCCTATCATTCCGTCCTTAGGGTGGTCGAGAACCCGTTGAAGCCCTGCTGGCTGGGGCAGTTTGCTTTTAAATTTTATTGACTCTGTGGATTTTACATCATGCTTTCCAATCCCACTTATCTCCCTATCTCCTGGAATCTGCCCTCTGCCCTTGCACCCTCTCTCCCAAATCAAAAACAAATTTAAAAGAAAATCCAAAACCAAACAAAGAAACAAAAAAAAAAAAAGAAGAAGACTCTTGTGGAAGCTGCAGTGTGGCCCTCTGAGACACACAGTTTACCCTTTAGTCAATGTTTAATAAGGGCTGGCTTAAAGGATTTTGATCTTACCAGATTAATCAATAAATAAAGGAAATAATCTCTTCTCTTATCTCACAAGCTTTTAATTAATCACTTATTTCACAGTGACCTCACATCCTGCCTGTGAGTACTTATTTCTTAACTGCTGTAGTAGCAGCAGCTGGAACTTGGCACAAGGACAATGCCCCGCAGGGCTGTCCTCCAACCTGTTCCTAGTTACAGGTAGGTCGAAGGAAGTGCTTGGCAAAGGCCAGAATCCATGATCTGGCCCTCATCAAAGGATGCTTTTAGCATCTAACAATGCCTGGATCCTTCAAAGGAGCCTATGATTGACTTAGGCGAAAACACCCACAACCCCAGTCACAAGCAGTGGGAATATTTATGGGGAGACATCTTGAGAAGAAGAAGAATTCAGAAAACTGAATGTTCAGTTCAAGAAAGACTTCTAGGTGAGAACAGATGTTGAGTCTAGAGCCTGCTCACCTCTTCCCATTAGGCTAGCATTGCTTCGAAGCCCGACACACAGGATACACAGCCAATGGAGATACTCTATACTGCAGGATGAACGAGGACCTGGCACAAAAGGAGCACCATCCTGAATCCCAGGGTCAGAATTTTCAGAGGACATCAAGGACCGTATTTGATTGGGAGCTCCGATCACAGTCTCATTACTCACCTCTTCCCATGAACAAAAGAGCAAATGACACTCAACTGAGTCCATGCGGTCTGTAGAGCCACAGGCTATAAGACAAGACACAGAGTAAGTGGAGTCCAGACAAGGCTGATCTCAGGCAACCGCAACCATGGGGAGCATGACGTCAATTAAGCTTCTCAAAGCAAAGCCTGGGACTGTCTGGTTGGAAACTGGAGAAACAAGGAAGAGAAGGAAAGAACCAACAAAGTGATGAGCTGAACGTTTACAGTGGGGGGACATAGTGACCCTGGTGGAGGATAAGGAAATGGAATAGGCGGAAAGGAAGGGAAGACTGAAGCAGAGTAGACAGCAGGAGCCAAGGACGGTTCAAAGTCCAGAGCGCCGGGTGCATGACAGGTCTCCCTAACAGTACCAGCAGTGCGGGCTCCTACTTGTTACCCCATGTAGCCAGTTTTAAGTACACAGGCCTTGGGAGGAAGTGGCTTCTCTTCATATAGGCAGAGTTCTTCTTCAGGCCCTGTAGCAGGAAGGAGAAAGAAGGACGTCAGGTGGGCAAACTCACTCTAGGAACATCCAAGAGACTTTAAAAGACAGATCTAGAAAATCCACCCAACCACCCTGCAAAACCAGTCCCACCACCACCATTCAGCAGGGATGCTGAGGTACCCAGAGGTTAAGAAACTTCCTCACTCTCCCATGGCTAAGAGGCTCAGCCCAGCTGTGGCTGCCACTCTGCTCTCTGTGCACTTCCCTCCTGCCTCCCATAGGGGGCACTGTCACTCCTGGCTGCTCTATGATGAAAAGAAGCAAGGAGCCAGAAAACCAACAGGGCTGAGAACTTGCATGGGGCTCAGAAGGGAGCCCAGGTCCTGCCCAGTGATTCAGCAAACCCTGAGTGTGAATGGAGAGGGTGAGGGGGATGCAGAGCAGGGAGAGGCCAGCTCCAGTGTGATCCCTGAGCACTCTCCCTGAGCCCCAACCAACCTCATCTCTAGCTCTGAGGCAATGGAGTGTGTTCCAGGACACCTCAGCAAAAGTGCACAGATCATTTCTAAAGACCAACAGAGAGCCAGAGCTACCCCAACAAGCCACACCCATCTGTGCTCAGAACAAGGGCTTCTGCACACCACAAACACCCCATCCCTCAGCCAGGCCACCTCTTGCACACTCCCAAGGCCATGCCATGTGGCCCAGAACCAGAGCTGGTGAGAACTAACTGAAAAAATAAATGCATCCCTTCATGGAGAGTGGAGGAGAAGGAAAAACACTTCCAGGCTGAGATCTGTTGCTGTACTAACGGCTCCAATACACAAATCTGAAAAAAGTAGGTCTTGTTCGTGTCCAACCAGAGAGTTCAGCCTGGCTATGAGTAACTGTGAGATGAGGGCCACCACTAATACCACATGCATCTCTGCCCTGCCTACTGCTTCCAGCTGAACTCAGCCCCAGGATGGAGGGACATTATTGCGTGTCCTGCTGGGCCTGACCCTGTGCCACACACAGGGGAAAATTCCAAAGAATCTGAATAAAAATAAAAGTATGATCTCATCTCATAGAGGAACATGAGATATGAAAGAAGAGAGGAGACAAGAGCACACCCACCAACAGAACTCAAGATAAAATCTTCCATGGGAACAGCCAGGATCACAATGCTTCCCTAGTCAGGAACATGAACTGACAACATCATTCTGCAGATCAGGCAGGACCATTGAGGATGTCTTGGTGCTGCACATCAGTCGGCCTTGGTCTCAGCCTAATGGCTGCAGGAACAAACACATTCTTCACATGTTCTGCATACCACAGGTCCTGGGCAGGAAACCCAGGATGTACAAAGGCCTGACTTTCCTTTTTACACAAATCAGAGACAGACACTGAATGCTGCCTTTAGAAGCCAAAGGCAGTCAGGAGCCCAGAACAGTCTCTGCTGGCACTAGGACCTTGAGCAAGCAGCTTGCCCTCCACAGTCTCAGATTCCTTATCAGTCCAGTGGGACATCTAATTCTATCCAGGTGGCCAGCTGTTGCAATGATAAATGGACTCCACAGATCTAAGCGGCTGATCACAGGTCCTGGCAGAAAGCCAGTGCTCAATAGATCCTTGTTATTCTTCTTTTAACCCTCAGAATAGGGAAGCATCCTGGAAAGGGGGCAGGGAAGGACAGCCAAGAGGAAGGAGGACCAGGGCATCACCTCAAAACGGGCCAAGAAGTCCTTCAGGTTTGGGAAGGCATCCAGGCACTTGGGCTGAAATACACGGTGCTGGTCAAGGACATCATAGACAAGGAAATCCACATAGGTGATCTGCAGGAAGCAGGGTCAGTGAGATGGGATCTGGTAATCTGGGAAGAATGCCAACTCCCCCTCCTCACCAGTTACCCTCTTTACCTTGTCCCCTGTAAACCATGGCTGCTTCCCCAGGAACTCAGAGTAGAGCTTCAGGTGATCTGGGAGGCCCTCTAAGTACTCTGGCTTCCGTTTCTCCTGAGGTAGAAAACAGTTGTCACAACCCTTAGACACCAGTGCTCTGGAGAAAGGCTGCCCTCATAGGGCTGTGCAGAAGAGCAGCCTCTTTCTAATCCTGGGCCTGTGCTGGTGTGCAGGCTTCTCTGTAATGCACCACAGTCTTGGTAATCAGACTCCTACTTGGTAGCAGAGTTCACTTGGAGCTTAAGATGGAAATGCCACACTAATGCCTAAGTTAGATGGGAATGCCACACTGTCTCTGAATCTGTCACCACTGGCATCCAAACCAGGCATGGTATATTACACCCAGGACTTTAGGGTAACTGACAGGTTCTGCACCTAGAAGTAGAGTGGAACCAGAGAAGCACAGTAGTTAACAGTCTGAAGAGACCAAATTATTTCCAAGGGATGACACAAGAACAGAGTCAATATTTGAGCAGCGTGAGCAAAGCTGAGCCATGTTTGATGCTGAAAGGGACAAAGGTCTTCAGGCTGACCATGGGCTGCCTGTTAGGGAGAGAGGCCCTGAGTATTGCTTCTACAGGCAACTCAGCTCTGGAAAAACTGTTGGGTAGATTTCTGAATGTATCAGACATTTTCTTCTGGTTTGAATCTGTTCACTCAAGGAGCAGGCAGATGATGTGTGACCAGCTAGGCAAGATGAACAGTGGTCAAGTTCAAAGTTGAAGAGAATTCTGAATACAAGAATATATAGTAACTAAATACCCAACCATGGCTGTCACAGTAATATTAAATATTTCTAGGCATTGATACACAGTGTTTATTAATAAGATTGGAGGGTTAAGGAGGTGAGTGTGTTGGCTGAATAGGAAACCCTGGAGAATCGTAATGGGCGGGTTCAAATACCAAATAGAACAAGTATGGATATGAACACAAGCCTTTAACTTCTCCTTCAAACCCCTGTCTGCCCCAGTAAGGACTCACAAAGTCAGGGCTATAGCATACCACACTCATCTGCATTCAGGTGTCCATAACCTGGTTCTCCAAAATGTCCACACAAACCCTCTCATTTTGTCTCCCAATCTGAGGTACACACAGCACAGGTTCACTCTCAGCATCCCACCCAAGAGGATGGCTTCTGTCCCCCACCTTCAGCCAGCCTCACATAGGTTGTGCTTGTGGCCAAGGTAGAGCCAGATGGTATTGCTCTGGGTGATCTTGTGTGATCCATCAATTAAGTAGGGCAGCTGGAAAGACAAGCAGGGACAGTTCGATAGGATATGAGGTCCCAACATTCTTCCCTGGGTAAAGACAGACACAGGGCCTGGCACTCAGTGTGCCTGCCATTAGAAGCCCTCTATGAACACGCTGCCCACTGAATGGAAGAGGTGGGACACAGCCCATCACAGAAACACTGTGAAGCCACCAGGAATGGGAGCAGGAGAGTTGAAGCTCTGATCCCAAACCCCCTCATGCAGGCAAGGAGATGAGGTGAGGACACCATGCCTTCCCCAAACCTCCCCTTCCCGCACCTATATTGGGAAAGTCTAGGCCCAGCCTGAATTTCTCACTCAGCCACTGGCTTCAGTCATTAGGAGCTGTAGTGGACAAAATAATGTGAAAATATCTCTCCCTATACATTCTTCCCTTTCCCTGAGATCCTCCAAAAATGCCAAGGGAAGCCACCCTTGTTAGAATTCTGCCCTCACTCCAGCTACACGGCCGCACACATGCAGTTCAGGAGTTAAGCAACGGGTCTTGCATCTTGCATCTTATGTCATCAATGTGCACTGGCGACTACGTGTGTGAGGCGTGGACACACAGTCAGTGCATGCATGGTGTAACTCCATAAGAAGCCCGCCTGAGCATGTTCACCAGGAACCCTTAAAAAGCCAGAGGCAGGCACCACCCTCTCTCTGTTCTGTTCTGTCTCCCCCAGGCCTGGTTCTTCTCCTCCCATCCCTCTCCCTCCTAATAAAGCTCTCTGCTACTAGGCAGTCGTGGCTGTGCCTCGTGATCTTTTCGCACGGTAACCAGCGCCGTTTATTATTTATTTCATGCCTGAGGTAGGGAATCTGTAAACTGACCCATTCATTCTCATATGCCAAGGTTGCATAAGTGAATATTCCTTCAAAGCCTGTAGGTCCCACATGACTAAGCTTTACAAAAGGTATGGGCAAGCACTAGGCAAACCCCACACAATTACAGGTTGAGAGGGAGGGAGCGCTCCACTCCCAGGGTTATGTATTGAAAAAGGAAGCTGCACCCGCAGGAGGTTTCTGTAAGGGGTAAGCTCTGGGTTCATCTGGAGGAGAGCCACAGAGCTGAGAAACAGGGAACCAGGCAGAAGCTACTGGGCATCGATGGACACAGTTGGGGAAGAGTCTGACCAGAAGAATGTCATTACCATCCCCCATGGAGTATCTCTTCTCTTGGTAGTCTGTCTCTGTGTATTCCAGGAGCAGGCGAATGGCGTGACCCAGCTGTGAGAGATGGCCGGTAACAAGTCACGGCTAGTGAGATCCTAAATTGACCTCACCTCCTCTAGGAAAGCCTCCATCTCTAATCCTAACGATAGAACAGGGCCAAGTATAGGACTCCTGACAGGAAACAGGAAGGAGACTCTAGAAAGCGCTGAAGAGTTTCTTCCTCCTGGAACCAGGCCCTAATACTTCACTGGGTCCCAACCCAGGGCCCTTCCCACTTAGCAGCCTAACCTTTTAACTCACCCCACGGACATTCCAGTAGCCCAGAGTCACGGGCGTGTTTTCTGTTCTAGCCTTGGAGACTGAGCAGACAGGATGGATGGATGGACTTCACTTTCAGATACCAGTACACAGGGGGCAGTGTCTGCTTGCATGAGGTTCCTGAGTCCTCCTTCCCCACTCCCAGATGGCCCAAACTCAAGGCCTGAAGCCCAACTCAGCACGACTGTAGTGAAATTCGGTCCAAACTCTGCAATCTCCAGGGGCAGGTCTGAGCATTCAGATACCAAAGGCAGTGACTGGCAGGCCTGCTGTGGTGGCTCCCTGCCCACAGCCCCTCCCCCTGCTGGGTCCTCAGGAAGTTGGCAGTGCCCTGGAGACTGGCCAGATAGGCAGAGAACAAGGCGGCTCTCCCTCCTTTCACTGAAGGGCTCAATTTTCACACCTAGACTGTGGGAATCTGTCATCTCAGGAGGCTTACCCCTCAATATAAGGACCAGAAAGTCATGCCCCAACTTGAGAGTTTAATCCAGCGTGTATCACTATTTCCAAGACTCCTCTAGCCTGAAACTATCAAAACCTCATTGTCCCACAGCCTAGAGTTACAGGAACAAGAAGTGACATGGGAACGACCCCAGGACCGTGACAAACAGCACAGCTAAGAGTCTCTGTGTTTCCTTTAGGGGATTTGGTTGGAGATGAAGGCCTTTGATCATCAAGCTAATGAGCATATAATTGAATCAGTACATTGGCCATAACTGTGATTTCAGTCCAAGAACCAGACACAGAGGGCATGGGGACTCGGGGCTTCCCACCACCACTGACAGCAGACTGTTGGCAGAACCTCACACTCACCAACACGGTGGGAGGGAACACAGAGCTCACAGCTGGAGTTTGCCGGGGTGGTTGAGCATGCGCTCCAAGGACCCAGACACCTCTCCTGCTTCCAAGGGGTTACAGAATCCTGATCAGAGGAGAGCCTGCAGTATCTGCACAGGATCTAGGGAGGTCAAAGCCAGACTCTCAGCTGTCCAGCTCTCCCCAGCATCAGCTCAGGCTCCTGATTCATGTGTGTTTGGGTATGAGAGGGTGGTTCAAATGCCCTTCAAGTCATTGTGGGACCTGAGACTTGAGGTTAAAACTCAAATACAGCCTACCAATGTTACTTGAGAGCCAAAGTTCCCTTGTTCAGGTTTTTAGTGTTTGTCTTAGTGATTGTTCTATTGCTGTGCAGAGACACTGTGACCATTGGTCACTCTTATAAAAGAAATTTATAATTTAATCGGGGCTTGCTCACAGTCTCAGAGGTTTAGTCTATTATCCTCGTAGGAGAGACCATGGTGGCGTGCAGCAGACATGGTAGCTAAGAGTTCTACATCTGGATCCAAAGGCAGCGAGAAGAGAGAGCCACTGGGCCTGGCTTGGAACCTTGAAACCTCAAAGCACACCCCAGTGAGAGACACACTCCCTCCAACGAAGTCTCACCTAACCTGACAAGGCCACACCTCCTAATCCTTTCAAACAGTGCCACTTCCTGGTGACCAACCATTCAAATCTATGTGCCTATGGGGGCCATTTTTATTCAGACTGCCACAGTATCACTGATGAATGGGTTTAAAAACAAACTCAGGAGAATGGAGAAATGGCTCTGTTGGTAGAGACTTGCCAGGTGTTTTAGTCAGGGTTCCTGTTGCTGTGATTAAACACAACGACCAAAAGCAACTCGAGGAAGAGAGGTTTACTTCAGTTCTCAGGTCTCACTCCATCACTGAGGGAAGTCAGGTCAGGAACTGCAAGCAGGAACTAGAGCAGAGGCCATACACGCATAGAAAAAAAGTACTTACTGGCCTGCTTGCTATGGCTTTTTCAGTCTGCTTTCTTACATCACTCAAGACCATGATGCTCAGGGGTAGGTGGCATCTCCCACTGCCTACACCCCACACCTCACACTCCCACACCCCCCTCATCTTCCACACCCCTGTCCTGTGAGCTGAGTGCTCCCACATCAATCATGAACTACACTACAGACTTGTCTACAGGCAATCTGATATAGGTATTTTCTCAATTGAGGTTCCTTTTTCCAAATAACTCCAGCTTGTGTCAAGTTGATGAAAAACTAGCCAGCATGTAAATCAATACGGTGGCTCTTCAGAAAATTGGGAATCTATCTACCTCAAGATCCAGCTATACCACTCTTGGGCATATACTTTAAGGATGCTCCATCCTACCACAAGGACACTTGCTCAACTGTGTTCATAGTAGTTTTATTCATAATAGCCAGAACCTGGAAACAACCTAGATGCCCCTCAACCAAAGAAAAATGGATAAATAAGATGTGGTACACTTACACAATGGAGTACTACTCAGCTGTTAAAGAATGACATCATGAAATTTGCAGGCAAATGGATGGAACTAGAAAAAAAAAAACATCCTGAGTGAGGTAGCCCAGACCCAGAAAGACAAACATGATCAATACCTAGCCCAATCGTGATCAAAGAAGCTTCCACCAGCAGCTATTGGGCACAGATTTAGAGAACCACAGTCAAACATTAGGTGGAGAGAGAGCCCAAATTGGAAAACTCCATTCTTTCCCTCCCCTTGGAGCTCAGGGAACCCCTGGAAGAGGGGAAGGCAGAAATACAAGAACCACAGGGGTCAAGGACACCAGGAGGACATGGCCCACAGACTTCACCTAAGCAGTGCTCAGAGGGACTCCCAGAGACTGAAGTGGCAGTCATGAGCCTTCATGGATCTGAGCTGGGTCCCCTGCATATACGTTATGCTTGTTAGCTTGGTGTTTCTGTGGGAGTGTTAACAGTGAGGGCAGGGTGTCTCTGACTCTCTCGTCTGCTCATGGGACCCTTTTCCTCCTGCTGGGTTGCCTGATCCAGCCTTGATATGAGGGTTTGTGCCTGGTCTAATTGTATCTTGCTATGCTGCATTCAGTGGATATTCCTGGGAGGCCTGCTCTTTTCTGAAGGAAAACAGAGGAAGAGTGGATCTGGGGGAGAGGGGAAGGAAGGGGGGGACCCAATTTTCTTTAATGGGATGGCTGCTAGGAGTTTGACCATGCTCCAGGGAGTAAATGGGCAACACAAACTGCACTTGGTGGAAGTTTGGGTTTGTTGTTGTTATTGCTGTTTGGGTTTTTTGGGGGGTGTGGGGTACAAGGGAAGATGGACCTAGAAGGAATGAGAAGAGAGCATGAACAGGGTGCATTGTATGAAATTCCAAAATAATTAATAAAAAATATTATGTTTATGGGGGGAACTAGCCAGAATATCAAACATGGGTTCTATTCCCTAGACCCCACATTAAAAAAAACGAGACATGGTGAGGTGCACCTGTAATCCTAATGCTAGGGAAATGGAGACAGGAAGTTCCCAGAGACTTCCTGGATGGCCAGTCTAGCTGAATTGGTGAGCTACAAATTCAGTGAGAAACCTTGTCTTAAAATTAAAGTGGAGAGTAATTGAGGAAGATACCAGATATCAACCCCTGATTTCTACACATATGTTGAACACATGTGCACACACACACACACACACACACACACATACACACATGCACACAAGACTCAGTGAGGGAATAATTGTGTAATTCTATAATCACAGTTCTTCGGAGGTAAAAGCAAGAGGATCAGGAGTTCAGTTGCCATAGCAATTTGAGGCCAGCCTGAATTGCATGTCTGAAAAATAAAATAAATAAATGAAAATGGACTTGGAGGGAAACTCACGGACCATCTCATTAAGAATAAGAGAGGAAAGTAGCAGGTCAGGAAAGCAGTAAATATCAGTAGCTGCCAGGAGGGAAGAATGGAAAATGGGGAGTGAGTGGCACTCTTTGGGTTAGTGTCCAAGGAAGCAGGTAGGCACAGCAATGGAGGTTTGGAAGAAGCCGTATGAGATGAGGGAGGCCTTCAAAGAATGAGAGTCAGGGGAAACATGCTGTGATTTGGCTGCTATCTGAAGAACAAATAGGAAGGGGAGAAAGGAAGAGCCATCCCTTTTGAGTTAGAATTCAGTAGAGCAGCAGGCTTAGCACATCATCTGTGAGCAACTGCATCAAGGACAGGGCTTTAGGGTCTGTAAGTATGTTATCTCATTCATGGAGTAATTATTCCTCCCATCTCTTGACATGTCTTCGGGTATATCAGGTTTCTTGAGGATGTGGTCTCCCAGCCAGATCATTGACAAGTCTAGCTGGGTAACTCTTAAGGGAGGAGACAATAATATGTATTTGGAATCTTATGTTTTGAACAGTTTAGAATGCCATGTCTGTACCCAGGGCCAGAGGTAGAACTCAGATTCTACAACTGACCAGGAAGAAGTACCTTCCCTTAATGGGACTAAACAAAGCCCTGATACCTTCCTCTTCCACCTCCTCATTTGGTATTTGAATCTTAAGGAGGAGCAATCTTGATGTTACCCTTTATACAGATAACAGAAAGGCAGAGAGCTGATTATGACAATTCAGTTTGTCTTCAAATGGCTTCAAAGTCTGCTAATGTCAGTCTAGCTGCCTAACACCAAAGAGCACTGTCCTTTGTGCCAGTGCTCTGAGTTGGGGGCAAAGAGCTGTCTTTGAAGGTTCAAAACCAAGTGGCAGGTAACGTGGCCTGTGGTTGACTTTGCCATGTCTAAAGGAACTCGGCAGACATAAAAGATAGTGAATAAACATCTTTTGTACCTACTGCTGCAATTAGAGGGTTAATACCTAAAGCTGTTTGCATCTCTGTGTACTTCCTCTTCTGCCTTTTCTTGTTTATAGAGAATGCTCAGCGCTCAAGAGCATTGATGCATCGGCAGGCCCTCAGGGACTATAACGCTTTCTCTTACTTTCAGAATCTGTGAGACCATTTGGGGAAAAGATGTAAAAATCCAAGTGATGAGACATATTCCCAAGACTTGCAAGAGAAACGAAGCTTGAAAATATGGCTATATATGTACAGACAATCTTAATTTACTACACTGTGCCACATACATAGTTTGGATTAAATTCTTGTTATAAAATAGAGAGAGACATGAAAAGGATATAAATATGAAAATAGATATATTTTTGGTAAGAGGGTAAACTTTTTTTAAAACCTGTAATAAGGGTGGATTTTATACAATAAAACAAGATTTTTTTTTTTTTTTTGTTTTTCGAGACAGGGTTTCTCTGTGTAGCTTTGCGCCTTTCCTGGGACTCACTTGGTAGCCCAGGCTGGCCTCGAACTCACAGAGATCCGCCTGGCTCTGCCTCCCAAGTGCTGGGATTAAAGGCGTGCGCCACCACCGCCCGGCAAAACAAGATTTTTTGTCCTAAAAATGAAAGATAAAAGTTGAAGACAATTTTTTAAACTTTAAGTCAGGTTGTAGATAGCATGGATAAGTTATACAGGTCTGTGGATAATACGTGTCTGATGACTAAAGGTTATTAACTACTAAGGTCAAAGTCCAATAACTAATACCAAAATTATCTTTAAGTCAACAGAGTTCTCCTAGGATATTGGTCTCTTGCTCTACTAAACATTGTTTCATTAATATAACCAGGGAAAATGAGTCTTAACAAAATCAAGATTTATTTAAAACTGTTCAGTGTTTTTTCTGAACCTGATCAAAATGTCAATGAAAATTAAAATTACAAGATTGGCAATGCTGTCCTCCTGGGTGTTCACCAAAAAATTGGGAGTTCTATACCAGTAAAAGTAAGGGGGTTCATAAGGACTGCCAATATTTTGGCCCTTGCCCTCCAAGGCCAGCCAGGACCCATGAGACAGGATCAATAGAATGTGTAGGGCACATTATGGGGTTAAGGAGAAACCTGGAGCCAGGAAACTCCCAGGAATCTACAAGGATGACCCCAGCTAAGACTCCTAGCAATAGTGGAGAGGGTCCCTGAACTGGCCTTCTTCTGTAATCAGATTGGTGACTACCCAAATTGCCAACAGAGAGCCTTCATCTAGTAACAGATGTAAGCAGATGCAGAGATCCACACACAAACACTGGGTCAAGCTCCAGGAGTCTTGGTGAAGAGAGAGAGGAAGGATTGTATGAGCCAGGGTCGTCAAGATCATGACAGGGAAACCCACAGAGACAGCTGACCTGAATTCATGGAAGCTCACTGACTCTGGATCGACAGCTAGGGAGCCTGCATAAGACCAACCTAGGCCCTCTGAATGTGGGTGATAGTTGTGTAGCTTGGTCTGTTTGTAGGGCTCCTAGCAATGGGATCAGGACCTGTCCCTGGCACTTGAGCTAGCTTGTGAGAACCCAATCCTCATGCTGGGTTGCCTCACCCAACCTTGATGCACGGGGAGGAGCTGGGTCCTGCCTCAACTTGATGTACCATGCTTTGTTGACTCCCATGGGAGGCCTGCCCTTTTCTGAATGGAGACTGAGGAGGAGTGAATTGGGGGAGGGGGAGTGGAAGGGATGGGGGAGAGGGAAGAGGAGGGGGGAGAGGAAACTATGGTCAGTATATAAAATAAATGAAAAAAAGAATGTGTAGGCATGTTATTATGGGTTCTGTGGATGTACATATGTTATTTCTAATGGAAAAGGTCTCCTGTGGTGTGTATCCCCTCTTCTGCTGACTTCAGGAGACACCCCCACCCCCAAAGCCCATGTGGAATCAGTCCTGACTGGATAGGAAGTGCTGGGAAAGCCCCAGTTAAAGCCTGAGAAAAGAATGCACATGACTAGCCCAGGGGTGCCCGGGCATGACAGAATGATCTCACACATCATCTAGCTGTGATTCCACCTAAGCCCTGTGCCCATGAGTGGTGCCTGACCCTCGTGGTGAGAGCAATCCTCTTTACTCAGTCTACAGAGTCAACAGTGCATCACTTCTAGAAACATCACCATAGCCCCACCAGCATACAACATTTCACAAGCTTCCTGGGGAGCTCTCAGCACACTCCATTTGACACATAAAATATCACCGTTGGGGAGCAGATGAAGTCTGAGTGAACGTGTATTGTTGATATGAACATGTCTATGGCAAGAACCACAATGCCTCACTCAGACCCATGAGAAGGACAAGGCCTTCCCCAGGTCAGGCTCAGAAGAAAGACAAGGCCTTCTTGTGGTCCAAGGACAGGCGTTGACAGTATGTGCAGAAAGTACCAACCACAGTTTCTTCCTCCAGGATGACTGTCAAGGACTGCTCCCCTACAGACCCTTACAGAGATGAGCTGGCAGACCTCCTTGTTCACACGTGAATAATAAACCCGCCTTCTTGTTCAGCTGTACACACTAAATTTCTGGGTGGCTACTGCATCTCCATCATAGCACATGGCCTGCCGATCCCAGTGTTTTCTGGACTTGTTTCAGTCTTTCTTCTTTTCCAGGTGCCCCAGTCAGGTCCACCCCAGAGCCATGCAGGTCTTGGCAATCAACCATTCTATTGTATTCAAACCTGAACGCAATCACAGCTAATCCCATCATGCCTGTACAAAACTGGGTTTGATCGTCACAAACGCATCTTTGAAGTTCTCCAAGAACTGTCTGGCTAACACAGTGTTGAAGGAGACACAGGGAGCCTCGCTGACCAGGAGATTTACTGACAGTGATTCCTTGGGTGCAGGAAGGACAGGTCATAAAAATTAGCAGAGAGTAGGGTAAATTCAATTCCCTTTCCCCAAACAGAAAGGATTGACCAAGAATGAAGGTCCCCATGCCAGGGGAGCTTCAAGCCAGAAGAAGATATCAGAGACCCAGTAAAGACAATACCCTAGAAATCTAATATTGACACAGCCACAGATGTGAAGGAAGAGAGGCCATCCAAAGCCACATCATCACTCATTGAGACCCAGACCCACAGGCTTTTTCACAGTTCAGAGTCCCAGTACATATTGCAGTGAATGAGAGTCCAGACAAGCACACTTTATCCTCTAGAGAGCTTTGTCACTGCTGTGAGGGTCTCAGGTTAGAATCAAGATATTTCAAACTCCTTCTGTTCCATTAGACTCCTCAGAGCCAGCACGACAGGCTCGGAGCTCAGACTTCTGGAAGCAGCTGTGACACTCGGAGAGTCCAAAAAGCAAAAGGACTGAGACACAACACAGAGCTAGTGTTTCAGGCTTTATTGGCGATGAGAAGGCCTGGGGCAGCCCCCCACTGGGGGACTTGAGATAGTATTGACCTTTAGGGTAGTTCTAGGGAGCAGAGTTCAGGGCAGACATCAGGTCATAGAAGAGGACTGTGTGGTTGGCTTGGGGCACAAATGAGGAAGGGGTCTTGATGAAAGGAAGTGGGGAGATGGAGATTGCATGGGCTTGACTAGGGTCGAGCTGAGGAGACTGAAAAGCTGGAGAAGGCAGTGGGAAGGAGAAGGAAGTGCTGCAGGGCAGAAGGCCAGGTGTCCCCAGGGCCTGGAGGATCCCCAGTGTGGACTGGCACTCCCTGTGAGTGCCAGCATGGCAGGGGCCTAATCAGTGCCCCACTGGGCTATCTTAGTAAATACAGGTCTTGGCAGGAAGCGGTTACTCTTCATGTAGGCGGAGATCTTCTTCAGGCCCTGTAAATTGGAAGGACACAGCCAGAGCTCAGGTCTGCAGCCCCCCTATGCTGAGCAGTCCCACCAGGAATAGCCTTTCTCAAAAGCTCAAGCCCTGGAACATGGCACAGCTAGCTTAGCTCCCAGCCCTGGCAAGAGAACTCTTCAATTCCTATAAGGCAAGAGAGACTAGACCCTATGAAGGTGCTTTATTCCCACTAAAGGTTACAATACATGCTCAGGAAACACCATGACCAGCTATCAGAAAGCAACCTGAGGTCCAGAAAGGTTAATCAACTTCCCCTGCTCACATGGTAATGATCAAGACAGGGCTGGAATCAGCCTGGCTCTGGGGCTGCCCTTCTCTCTCTCTGTCTCTCTCTCTCTCTCTCTCCCTTTACCCCCCTCCCTCAGACATGCAGCTGGAAAGTACTTTCTAGCTTGTATTTACACACACAGGAGGGATGTAACAGGAAAAAAGAACCAGAAAGACAAGTGGAACCAGTGACTCAGCAAATCCTGAATGAAAGGGACATCACATTCTAAACAATTTCCTGAGAGCAGAGCTGAGGATTGTTCAACTGGTTCCTGAGTATAATCTCACTGCACCCTGGCTGTCCTCATCTGCACCCACAATACAGGAACCACTCCATACGACTGTACGTTGTGCTACAAGCCATACACCAAACTGGAGAACACACAGACAATTCCAGAGGGCACAAAGAGATCCACAGCTGTCTATACACAAGCTGAGCTAAGGTGCCACTCTGTTTCTCCACACACCCACCCTAGAGCCATGCCAGCTATTGGACATTCCCCTAGGACATCCAGCCTGGGCCAGAACAAAGCTGATGGAAATTAGTTGGGAAAGTACATCCTTGATGGGGAATGAACAAGGCCAACAGATTGCTGTGTAATAATCCCTTTGTACACTGTGGGAGATTTGTCACTGTGATTGGTTTAATAAAGAAGCTTGACTGGCCACTATCTAAATAGGATAAGGTTATGCTGGAGAGCCAAACTGAGAATGCTGGGAGGAAGAAGGGTAGAGTCAGGAGTCACTAGCAGACTCAGAGAGAAGCAAGATGGGCATGCCAAACTGAGAAAAGGTACCAAGTCATGTGGCAAAGCATAGATAAGAAATACAGGTTAATTTAAATGTAAGAGTTAGCTAGTAACAAGCCTGAGCTATTGGCCGAGCATTTATAATTAATATTGAGTCTCTTTGTTGATTATTTGGGAACTGGTAGACAGGAAAGAAAAGTCTGCCTACAACAGATAGCAGGTAGAAAAACCCTTGGATCAAGGTCTCAGATTCCCTATTGTAGATGACTCAAGACTAAAATCAGGTGAGGTCCAGGCTGGGCTCAGCAGCCATGGGGAGTAGCACATGCATCTCACAGTCTGGGTTTCTACAGCTCTCTGCTGATTCAGTCCCAAGCTTGTGGCATTTGTATGTCCCCCCCACCTTTGGGGATTTTGAAGTGGTAATTTTGCCCCATATGGGTCTTGACAGAAAGCTCAAAAAGCCCTGCTTGTTTTCCTCTAGTCTCAGATTAGAAAAGCATTGTGAAAGGGAGTGTTAGCTTCTGCTGCAGCAGCAGCAGCCCTGTCTCTGCCTCCAAAGCAGTTACGTCATCACCTGTTGTCAGGTACCTTCCCAACATCAGCTAGGCAACATGTGCAACATGTGCATCCCTTAAAAGTGCCCGCCAGGCACAGCTCGCTCTCTGGCCTCTCCTCTTCCTCTTGTTTCTTCCCTGTCTGTCTCTCTCACTCTTTCACTCTCCCCTTCCCACCTCCCCAATAAACTTCTTGCACTAACTCTGTCACAAGTGGCGTGTTTGCTTAGTGGTATACCTTGGCAGGGCCCGCCAAAAGGTACCCACTTCACCTTTCTTTTTTATCCTTACAGGAAGAGAAGAAGAAGGCCACCCAAGAAGAAGGAGGGTCAGGGCATCACCTCAAAGCGGGCCAAGAAGTCCTTCAGGTTTGGGAAGGCATCCAGGCACTTGGGCTCAAACATACGGTACTGGTCGAGAATATCGTAAGCGAGGAAATCCACATAGGTGATCTGCAGGAAGCCGACAGTGAGCGTGCTGGAACCTGACAACCTGGGGAGAATGGTAACTCCTCTCTCCACCTCCCTCCCTTTACCTTGTCCCCTGCGAACCATGGCCGCTTGCCCAGGAACTCAGAATAGATTTTCATCTTATCAGGGATGGCCTTCAAGAACTCTGGCTTCTGCTTCTCCTGAGGCAGAAAACAGGTGTCACCAACCTTAGTCACAGTCTCCCTATCATAGAGGCTGCTGGCCTTGAAGAGCTAAGTTCATGAATATCACCACCATTTTATTAGTAGCAAACATCATCTGTTAGAGATGACGGGAAGTCAGACAGGAACGCTATACTGTTCCTAAATCTGTCACCACTGATACCCAGGTGCTATGAGTCACATCCAGGACATCCTAAATATCATGGATGTTATGGTGCCAGAGATCCAGTGGAGCCACAGAAGCAAAGGATGTATAGATCCCAGGAGAAGACAAGGTTATACTGCAGTTTCTGGGGTTGCATAAGAATAGATCAGATATGTGAAGAGCCTGCATCAGATTTGAGCAATCACTAATATTGAAAAGAAGAACAGCCAAAGGTACTCTGACTGACCCTGAGCTCTCTCCTAGGAAGATGTCCTGACCCTACCTGATGCCAAAGACAGAACTCTTGGAAAGCACTAGGTGTATGTGTAGACCATTTTGCATGCCACTCCCAAGTCTGTGCATCCTATCTTTATAATGTGTTTGTAGGAGGGAGGTGTGTGTGTGTGTGTGTGTGTGTGTGTGTGTGTGTGTGTGTGTTTACCTATGTGTGCATCTGTGGAAGCTGAAGGTTGCTATCCAGTGTCTTTCTCAATTTCTCTCCACATTATGGTTTTGTGACAGTGTCATTCACTCAACCTGGAGCTCACAGACTGGCTGGGCTCATTGACCAGCAAGGCCAGAAATCCTCCTGTTTCCTTTCCTGAGGTGCTATGATTATAAGATCATGCTGTCACGCTCAGGTTTACTTGTCTTTAATGTGGGTACCAGGGACCTATAACTAAGTCCTCATGCTTACACATCAAAGACTTTGATCCCCTGAGCAATCTCTCCAGCCTCTATTTCCATCCTTTAAGTTTGTGTTTTAAGAGGAATTGTTAGTGTGAACACTGGGTTAAATGACACATGGAAGTGGTCAAAGGACAGATCCAGCCGAGATTTACAACTATACTAAAGGACTTAGATCAACTGTCCACCAGCAGAACATCAGCCGTCTCTTGCATGGTTACTCTAGTAAGGATAGTTTCACAGTGTTCATGTGCTGTCTCACTGGGGTTATGAGGAGCCTCCTGCATTAAGAAAGGAGAGCTTGGAGTACCAGCAACACAGTTCATTCACTGAGGGAGGATGCTGCAGATCTGAATGCATGACTTTAAGTCCTGCTGCAAACCCTGTCTGCTCCACCCCTGGCAACTCACAAAGTCAGGGCTGCAGCAGACTATCATGAGTTGTATGCGAGTGTCCATAACCTGGTTCTCCAAAGTGTCCACACGAATCCTCTCCTCCTCTGTCTCTCCACCTGCAGCACACACAGAACACTCAACCTGAGCATCCCACCCCAGCCAAGACAAGGGGGTTGTCCACCATGCCCCACCCTGTAGCCAGCCCACTCACAGAGGTTATATTTGCGGCCAAGGTATCGCAGGATGGCGTTGCTCTGGGTGATCTTATGTGACCCATCAATTAAGTAGGGCAGCTGGAAGGACAAGCAAGGACAATCAGATGGGATATGGGGTCCCTGAATCCCCTCCCTGGGTGAGGACCAACATGGGGCCTGGCACTCAGTGTGCCTGGCAAGGTGTGCCCTCCACGAGCACACTGCCCACTGAATAGAAGATGGGACCCAGCCCATTACAGAAATGCTGTGCCAGCCTGGCATGGGAGCAGGTGAGCAGAAGCTCTGATCCCAAACCCCTCAGCCCAGCAGGGAGATGAGGCGAGGACACCGTGCCTTCCCCAAACAGCCCTTTCCCGGCACCTACGTTGGGAATGTCCAGGCCCAGGTTGAATTTCTCACTCAGCCATTGGCTTCTGTCAAAGTTGGGGGCTGTAGACAAGATGAAATGAAAAGAAATCAGTCCTCAGGGACCCACCCAAGGAGTCAGGAGCAAGATACCCTGAGGTATCTGCAACCTCTACACTAAGTCATTTTCCAAGATGGAGGAGAGGGTATAAATAACCGGTAATAAGGGGAGCCTGGACCCATTCGGACCCCAGTAGTGAACCCAGGACAATTATGAATACAGGTGGACCAGGAACTCCATTCCCAATGTTGAGACAAGGTTTATCAACTATGTAATTCTGGCTGTCCTGGAACTAGATATATAGACCTGGCCAACCTCGAACACACAGAGATCCACCTGCTTCTGCCTCCCTAGTGCTGAAATCAAATGTGAGCTCCATCACACCAGGCCATTCCCAGTGTTTAAAAAACCAAACTGCCCCCTCAAGAGGTTCCAGGCTCTAACTCCAACTGTAGCAGGACTGCAGGCCTGAGGTATAAGAGGCTAGGCACAGGGTGATGGACATCACTGGGCAAGAGGGAAGCAGGTGACTGACAGGGAAGGTGCCATTACCATCCCCCATGGTGTATCTCTTCTCCTCATAGCTTGAGTCTGTGTACTCCAGGAGCAGGCGGATGGGGTGAGTCAGCTGGCAGAGAAGAGCAGAGACATTAGAGAAGGTTGGACCCTCACTGTATGATTTCGTCTTTTCAACTGAGTCCTCCCGCGCTATGCAAACACAGCTACCCCGCGGTGCATCACACCTGCAGAGCCTCATCTGCGCAGCCTCTCAAGTGTGTGAGCGCCAGAGAGCTAAGAGGAGTATCCCTCTGCTACAGCCCTGGCGGCTCGGAGCTCCCCGCCCAAGTCCTAGTCCTACCCTTCAGGCAGATCCCTCTTACACCGCGGACATTCCAGTAACCCAGTGTCATAGGCATGGTGCTGGTGCTGTGGTCTTCTGGCCTGGCTTCAGAAGGGTTGAGCCGGGGACTTTAAGGAAGCACGAAGAGAAAGGTGGGAGGGGCCTGGTAAACGGTCCCGCCCTCAATGCCCTAACCCCACTCAGGCGCTGCCTTTCCCTCCAAGCGTCCTCAGAGACTTTGAACCCTAAACCAAAGGGCCACCCACACCCTCATCCTGGGAGAGGCAGGAGAAAGATCCCTTGCAGCCTCAGGCCCTGGATTCTGATTGGGGTCCCGCAGGCGCGGCAGAGTCTTCCAATCTCCTTTAGCGCCTTCCCGCCCTCGCCCCCTGCTGGGTGCCCCAAAAGCTCACGGTGCAGCTTTCCTTTCCTTGAAGAACTTACTTGGCTTTGACCCCTAGACTGTGGAAATCCGGCATTGAGGGAGGCCCAACCCTCAGCGAAAGATAAAGCGGGAGCCCCTAACTTGAAAGTTTAATCCAGAACCTATCGCGGCGTCCAGAGCAGCCAGTTTGTCAGCTGCCAGGCTTTCTAGTCCACCACAGCTTTATTAGCCACCTAAAGTCATGGGACAATCCATGACATTGGAAGGACTCCAGGACAGGGACAATCAGAAAACAGGTAGTCTCGGTATTTTCCTTTAGGAAATGTGGGGGCTTGGTCATATGTTCAGCAAGTTAGTGACCATATAAATTAGTACTTTTGACCTGTTTGTGAGCTAAATCCAAGAACCAGACACCCAGGGAACAAGAAATCTGAGATAACCCATTCACACTGCAGGATGGCTGGCTGGCAGGATTCCCCAGGGATTATCACAGTGCAAGGGAGCAAAGAGCTCACAGATGGGGTGTGCAATAGAGTGGGAGAGCATGTGTTCCAAGAGGCTTGCTTTCAAGGGACAGCAGGATGCTGTCCACACAGGAGCCTGGAACACTCTGCACAGGACACAAAGGAGCCCAAAGCTAGACCCTCAGCTGTCCAGATGCCTGGATTCTGGTCCTGGCCCAGGTTCCTGACACACATGTGTCTAGATGTGAAAGGGTGGGTCAAATGGCCTTTCAAGTTACCCTGGGGTATGTATGGGTCCTGGGAGAACCTTCATAAGGACAATGTCCTACCAACAACAGGGTCCCACATGTCTACTTTCTTCCTTGAAGGCAAGACACTCTTCCAAAATCAAGAGGCTCCTGCCTAATTGACCAGAGGATGACATCACCTTGTTTACAGAAACTTATCAGAAATCATGAAAACAAATGACGGAAGTGGAGACTAAAATGGGTTTGGAAGCCAAAGGGCAAGGTTGCTGCTCTGCAGAAGTACGTTTTGGGATTAAGTCATCCTTTCCTAGGTCTACAGGATATGAAGGCAGCATGTCACTTAGGGTTTGCCCTCAGGAGGGTGAGGTGTGCAGAGAGGGTGCAGGGGACAGGCAGAGGCTGTCTTCATTCTATGAAATTAGAGAAGCCACACGCTTTGCAGGTCTCTGTGAGGACGCAAGCTCAGAGACCATGTCATCGGAGCTGACAGTGTCTGTGACAAATGCTGCTTTAACATTTGGACATGTCCACTGCCCACTTGAGGATCCTGGAATGTCCCAGCTCAGAAAATAACCTGAGGCCTTAAGGACGATGGTTAGTGTTAAAATTGCCCAGAGAGGATGTGAGGTTCGAGCTGGAACAGGGACAGAGTAGGAGAGCAAGGAAAGAGATACCATGATAAATGAAGACATCATGGGAATAGGGAGAAACAGGGTGCTAGGGAAGTTCCCAGGAATCCACAAGGATGGCCCCACCTTAGACTACTGGCAATAGTCAAGAGGGTGCCTGAGCTGACCTACTCATGGGAGACCTTGCCTTGGAGGAGGTGAAAATGGGGGGTGGATTGGGGGGAAGGCTGGGGGTGGGAGGAGGGAGGACAGGGGAATCTGTGGTTGGTATATAAAATGAATAGAAAATCTCTTAATAATAATAATAGGAGAAAAAAAAGATTGCCCAAAGAAAGACAATACTATTCACACATGCACATAACTGCCTGGTTCCATGAGCTCCTATGTTTTAGATTTTTAATCATTTGCTATTCTAAGGGTTATTATACACATTGAGCTTAGAAAATTAAACTTTCTGGGTTTATCTGAAAAAAAAAATGAGTGTTAAGTGCTAAGATTGACCAGAATAATAACTTTAAAAGACATTAAAAGAACATTAAAACAACTTTACATGGAACAGAAATGGTACAACTGTGCTCATCCAGTCCGTTTTCTTCTTTACTAAACATTATTTCTCCATTATTAAAATTGAGTCTCTAGCATAGAGACCCCACAGATAAGAAGGCCCTTCATGTGAGCTGTAAATTGACTACTAAAGACCACAAGTCCGCTTGGAATTGCAGGGGGAGGTATTTAGCAAGTACAAGGCACATCAGCATATTTCCACACACTATGATGTCTGGAGAAGGGGAGTGGATGATAGAGAAGGAATCCTTGCTGACCAGAACAAGAACTCAGGGGACCTGGGAAGGAGTCAGAGCCCTGCAGCCCCTCAGAGGAGAGAACAGCTCTGCAGAAGAGGGTAAGGGCTGGGACAGCAAGCCCTCAGTGCAGGGTCCCAGAGTCTAAGAGCATCATCCTTTGAAGGAGAGAGGTCTCTAAAGGCAACAGGGAGCAGTGGGGACCAGGGACATGGGAAGATGTCTGAAGCCAGTACTGTGCTGGAGAACTGAACCCCAGAGTTGATCACTGATCTCTGGCTGTCACTGTGCTCAGTCACAAGTTCACAGCCCAGCCAGTCCAGGTGGCTTAAAAGGACACTGTGCATGGAAAATCTAAATATATTGGAGAGAATTTGTCCTATAACCTGTAGAGTGACATCTGAAATGGAATCCATAATTCCTTCCAACCTAATGGGTGACATTCTAACGTTGTCAATGCAAATACACAGAATTCTAAATATAATGGCTTCATATTTTTGAAAGACCACAGGAGAAATGAGCACCAATAGATAACTAAGTGTTCTCTGCCTCGTGGAAACTTTCAGAAAATCTCTGACATGCTGACTGTCCAGAACACTCAGGAAACAGAGAAGACACATAGTATTTTCTCATTCTGTAGGAAATGATGAAGTGAATGTCACTATGTCCCAGACATGTCACCCTCATCGCTGTGACAGTAAGAACAGATAAAGGGCTGGGACGGAAAAGCAGAACAAGGAGCCCGTGTGGCCATCACCATGGAGCAGAGACAGGAAGTGAATCTTCAGGTTGTGCTTTCATCAGAGAACAGGCGATCTGAGTGGATGGTGGTTGATACCCTAGGAAAACAAACCATCTTCACCTTGTGTCCCCACCCAGTGGGTGTTTACAGAGTTAGAGGAGCTTCAGGGAAGCCACTGTGTGGCCTGCCGGAGGCCCTGGTACAAGTTTCATGCCTTGTATTTGTCCTTATTCTCTGGATGTTGGACTCCAGACTCCATTTTAAACGGTGCATCTAGTTAGTATCTGCCTGGATCAGCTGTGTATCCTCTAAACATCACCTGCACAGAGAGAGTCAGGAACCGAGAAAGGAAAGAAGGATAAAAGGAGGAAAGGAAGGGAAAAAGAGAAGGAGGAAGGGAGAGGAGGGAGGGGGAGAGGAAGAGAATAGGAAGAAGGGAGAAAGAGAAGGGGGAAGAAAAGAAAAAAGAAAGTGAAAAAGCATTTATTTAAACACATTAACATTTCTAAATGGCTGGAAAGCAGCCAGGTTCAATGTGAAAAGTTTTGTAGAAAACATACTAAGAAGAAAAATACTCAGACTTTCACCAAGACTCATGGGAACCCAATACCCCTATCACAAAGCATCAGCAAAATTAATAGAATATTACTCCAAGAGAAAAGGACAAGGAAATTCCAAAGGCCCTAGCCACGTGGCTCAGTTGGGAGAGTGTGGCCTAGCATGCACAGAACCCTGGGATTCATCCCCAGCACCCTATAAACCAAGCATATGGGCCTTCACCTAATCTCAGCTCTCAGAAGGGAGAGGCTGGAAGATCAATAGTCCAAGGACATCCTTAGCCATACAATGAGTTTAAGACTAGCTACCTAAGACATGAGGCTTTGCTTCAAATGGGAGGAAATGGAAATTATAAGTTATAAGTGTTATGCCCAGATCATGGGGACCCCGAAAAGACCACCAGGAAGACTGAATTCTGTAGGTAAAAGCAGAGAGCCTTTAATTTCAAACTCAAGCTTGGTCCCTCTGTCTGTCCGACACAGCAGTGAGAGCAGAAAGCCCAGAGCCCAGGCAGGGTGGGGTTTTTATCATAGCAGAGGTTGGGGTCAGGGGATTTCAGGGTTTAGGACCCTGAGTGGCTGACATTTGTCTGGAGGTATATGGAATGTTTAGAATGTTAGTTATTTCCTCTTAGATGCAGGCCCCACTAGGTGGGGTCAGCTTATGGCTTTTCCTGGGTCCAAAAGTGTTGCCTGCCAGAAGCTGTGTCTGGGCCTCTACGCCTGTCATGGCAGCTGTGTGGTCAAGCTGTTTTTGGCCTCCCCCACCCCACAATAGAATTAAGAGAAAGAATTAAGAGACTTGTAAATCTGTGTAAATGATTTCAAAACCAGGGATCCATTTGTTCCATATACACACATTAATGCTACAATGAACTGGGTCTTGTGAAAATACAACAAAATGTGGATTGAAATATTAAGACCCTTGCCGGGCGGTGGTGACGCACACCTTTAATCCCAGCACTCGGGAGGCAGAGCCATGTGGATCTCTCTGAGTTCGAGGCCAGCCTGGTCTCCAAAGCGAGTTCCAGGAAAGGCGCAAAAGCTACACAGAGAAACCCTGTCTCGGAAAAAAAAAAAAAAAAAAGAAATATTAAGACCCAAATGAATTAATAATGCACACTAATAGTGGAACAGAGGATTTTTGTTTTTTCAGGAACTAGCTGGATGGAATTTCAAAACCCCCCAAACCTAGGAAGCTGCACCAGTAATCATGAACTACTCTCTCAGGTCTGGTATAAATGTCCACCTGGAAGGCAGCACGGGGAGGCTGGCTGCGAATCGCTGCTCCTTTGGAGTCTGAACGCCCACCTAGGCATCCCAGAGGAAGGATGTGGGCTTGGATTGCATTGTTTTGCATTGCTTCTGTGCTCAGACACGGTACTATAGACACAGACAGAGATGGAGTGTGAGGGAGGAGAAGAGCAAGTGGACAACACAGCTGAGGTGCAAAGAGGAGATTGGGCCCCCTGCAAGGGGGCTTTGTTACACTCCAGGTGTCACAATACAGACCTGGACACTCACTCCACAGTCCTGCACAATTTGTCCAACCGTGACACTTGTCCAGAGGGAGCCTGAGGTTGAGAATGCTTAAACAACTTCCTCTTCACACACCTGGTCACTAGGGCAGACCCTGAGTCACACTGGCTCTGTGGTTGGCTTCTGTGCGGTTCCTGAACCCACACCTCCTGCCCTCCTGCAGGGGACCCCAGATATGCACAGACATATCCCCAGTTCGGAGCTGAGCGCCTAACCTAGGTTTTCACACAAACTGAACTTCCTGTAGGACAAAGGAGTCCGACAGCTCAGTGCAGCATGGAAGAGATCTTACTCAAAGACCCACAAAAATCAGGACGAAATAGGACACTGGGAAGGGTCCAGAAAGAAAGCCTCATCAGGGTTGTAATCAAGCCCCTGAGAACAAAGTCCAAGTTCCTCCATTTGGTGCCTTATGTCACTCTCACTGAGCCAAAACTGACCTCATCTCTAGGCCTGATAAGGGACCGGTGCATGCCATTGACCTTCTAAGAGGACAGAAAGTGTCACAGTGTTTCAAGAGTTCAAACATATCCATGACTTCATGCCCTCAAAAGTCTAGGGGCAGCCAGCCTCGGATGCAGCCCTCAACTGCCCCCTCCTGCCTCCGTCCTCTCTCTCTCTCTCACCACGGCCAGGCCAGCTCATGCACGATCCCCAACGCCGTTAGCCTGGAGCAGAAACAGCGCTAATGAGAACTAGCTGAGAAAGTGTGTAACGATGTGTGTAAGGCAGCAAAACAGATTCCAGGCCGAAATACTTGTTTCCCTAACACCTCCCAAATCTCTACTGAAGTAGATTGTGTGGGTGTCAGAAGGTAGATTCTTAGTGACCCTTGGGTGTCTGTGAGTGAGAGGCAGACCAGGCTCCCAGCACCTAGTAGGTATCAGATGCACATCAGAGTCTGAGATCTCTGTCTGTCTCTGTCTCTCTCTCTGTCTGTCTCTGTCTCTCTCTCTCTGCAACCCTCAGTCCCAGGATAAGGACATCTTCCCCTGTCCCCTTGTGCCTGACACCATGCCTCACAGAGGACGATGCGTGAGAATATGTCCCATTTCCCAGAGAATCACTGTTGCAAGGGAATGTCCATGTTAGGCAAGTGTCTGTTACTTAGACAAAGTAGCAGAGAAAACCAGCCTAAATGAGGAGATATTTATTCTGCCTCACGGTCTCAGAGGTTTCAGTCCGTGATCTCTTGTCTTCATGATGGGGAAGAATATTATGGCAACGAGTGGGTCCTGGAGAAAAGCTGCTTACCAGATGGTGAACAAAATGAGCATTTGGGGAGATTCTAGAAAATTGAGGAGTAACTGAGACTTAAAAGATGGAAGGAGAGGAACAGTGGTCCTCTCCACCCTGAGACAGGCATTGCATATCGGGATACTAGACTGCAAGGCAAATAATGTTTCAGGACTGCCTCTCAGGATAATTTGCTGGTTCAGTTGAACCAGGAAACACTCACACAGGGTTCAGAAACACTTACATAGTGTTCATAATCCAGGGTTCCGTGACAGTTCGTCCTGGAATTCTTGTTTGCATTGATTGAGCCTGTCAAATGCAGAAATGCAGATAGTGTGAACTCACTTGACCAGAGCCCTTGGCACAAGCCAAGGCCAGAGGTAGAGAGAACTCAGGGCACACGTTAGTCTCTGGGAACTGAAGGTCCACTCTGAAAGAACAGATGCTATCTTGAGGTTGGTGGGCCCTGATAATAGTGTTCACTTGACGCAGTTGGGGTTTGGAAATACAGTGGCACCAGCATGGGGAATGACCTGGATTGTAGGTACCTATATGAGTTTAAAAGGGAAACAGGTGTGGGTTCATAGGAACCCAAGAGTCCTGGCCCAGATCCAACCTGGTTCACTCCAGTTCAAGGCACTGGATGATTCAGAAAGTCTGGGTAGTAGATTCTGGCCACCTGAGTCTGAGTGGTTATATTTGGCTTCCCAGAGTCCAAATGAATCTTCTTTTTTGCCCATGTCCAAGCTACACAGTGACATACACTCAGTACTTCACCCCAGTCAAGTTCATGAGGGTGGCCACTGTCCTCAACTTAGACCTAGGCTAGTTTCACACAGAGACGTGATGTCTGTGGGGGGTGTAACAAAAACGGCACTAATCTAGGTGATCTTGTACCTAACTCTAACCCATACTCAGTTTGGGCAGTGGTAAGTGTCTGCAAATGACGGGTGCCCTCCTGCTTCAATTCCATAATGGGAACTTGGTGGCTGGGCTTGGGGCTCCTCTGTCTCTTTCTTCCTTTTCCATTCTTGATACTCATGACACAACATCCTGTGAAGTAGCAGGGCCACAGTCAGAAAGAGCTTAACAACTGAATGATGCCGTGGAGCTGGACCACTCAGCCTCCTGGATGTTTCCCAAGGAACTTACATAGGGAAAATGAGCTGTTTCACAGACTGGCATCTGTTTCAGCTGATTCCTTCTCCACTAACACACAGGGGTGAGAAGCCTTTGCATGGCCGTATAAGAACAGGGGCCTCCAAGGAGTGTCAGTCTTTCCTGGATGAGCCACAGACACTGAACAGATACAGTGCCCGCTTGTGATGCTCCAAACTTTCCAAAGCACAGGACTTCTGTTGGATTCTGGCCAGGTCAAGTTATCGGCTTTTTTGTTTGTTTGTTTGTTTGTTTGTTTATTTTGTTTTTTTTCAAGGCAGGGTTTCTCTGTGTAACAGCTCTGACTGTCCTGGAACTTGCTTTGTAGACCAGGCTGGCCTCAAACTCACAGAGATCCACCTGCCTCTGCTTCTCAAGTACTAAGATTAAAGGCCTATGCCACGACTGCCCAGCAAGTCATCGCCTTGTATTGGTGAGTTTCAAGGCCATACCTTACAGCACTTTTACCTGGGCTTTAATTTCCTAATTTTGATATTAATATTCAGAAAATTGTTGTCATTTACAATTCTTTTCATCTGCCGTGTCTTCCTCTTTACAAAAAGAGTGATTTGGACTTCTTTTGGTGTGCATAGACTCCATAACCCAGAGTTCTATGTGTTACCTGGAGAGAATATGGCCTGCAAAGTCTAAGTACCGGCCCCACATGGGGAACGTTTGCCAACCTCTGTTCTAGGTGCTGGTCCACATTTTATTCTCCCTACTCAACATTATCAGGGCCACTCCTGACCTTATTACATCCTTTCCAGTTTATCTTCTTTGTCTTTTAGTTAAAATTTAACAAATGTTGACTGAAGTAACGTGAGCTTACCAGTCTCACGAACAGGCTGTGGGTATGAAGGCAACCCCCATCAGGGCTCTCATCCAGAGGTGCTACCTGGTACAGGGAGGTCACGGGCACTGCCTGACAAAGGCCAGAGTCTATGATCCAGCCGCTGGCATTGGATCCTGCTCAGCAGGTGCTTCTGCAATGTGCCTAAGTCCTTTATGGGTGACTTGATGCAAAATGCCCACAGCTTTTGACCATACGCCTATGCCGCGTCAGTGGGGCCCAGCACACTAGGCCAGCTCATGCCCAGCCTTGTTCTTTCACAGGCAGCTGCAGCCTCTTGATGAGCCTGCTCAGCTGAGAGGGCCTCTGGTTCAGACTCCAGCATCATCACAGGGACATGTTGCTGTAATGACTCTGGATAAGATGTTTCGTTCCAGAGCTCTAAGCCCTGCCACTGCTTGTATAGACTGGCCAAACATCTCTGGAGATACCTGATTCAAATTCCAAACTTTCCATTCATCAACCATGTGCCAAACCTGGCCATGCATATCAAAGATGAACAATCCAAAGATGGCATTGCGGTGCACACCTATAATCCCAGTATTCAGGAGGCAGAAAAGGAGAATTATGACATCAAGAGATATCTCAGGTATATAGTGAGTGAGGACCCAGCCAGAGTGGGTGACATGAGATCCTGGATCAAAACCATCAACCAGAGGCTGGAGACATGGGTCACAGGTTAAGAGCACACTGCTCTTAGAGCGGTTCTGTTCCCAGCACCCACATGCCATCTGTAATTCCAGCTCCAGGGGTCTGATGCCCTCTTCCGGCATCTGCAGGCACCGGGTACCCATGTGGTGCTCATACACACATGCTGGCAAAACACGCATGCACATGCAATAAAAATAGATACATCTTAAAGAAACAGTCAAAGAAGGATGAGGGAGAAAGGAGCCATCCTCCAACTCACTTTGGCTCGAGTTGAGGGAAAGACTCCTACATCAACTGCGGACAGTGGGGAATGCTGCTGGAGAGAAATGTTGAGAACGCAAACGGGGTTGTGTGTTCAGCTTCGGAAAGCTGAGGAGGACGGCAGAAGACGGCCATCTAGGGCCTGCCTGCTCAGCCTTCCCTTCAGCACAGCATCTCTCTAAGCATGACACGAGCTTCCCATGGACAGCTGAGGCACTGCACTCTGAAGAGTAACTGAGAGATGAAGGAATGGGAATACCAGCTTGAGGAACACAGGGACATGGACAGGGACATCAAGGACTTTAAATAACCCAGAGTCCCTACATTTCCTTCTCCAGCCCCTCCTGCAGGAAACAAAACAGAGACACCTCCCCCCAAAAACCAACACAGTTGGTCCTGAGATTCACAGCCAACAAAACAAGACACAGGACAAATGTCGTTCAGACTTTACTGGGGATCAGACAAGGCTGCTCACTCTGAGGACCAGGGCGAGCATAGAGGCAGATCTGATCGCTCAGAGCTTACTGGGGATTCTGGGGTCTGGTCCATTCCTCCAAGCAGCAATGAGGGATGGCTGGATGCAGGGCAAGAAAAAGGTATAGGAGCAGGAGACTGAGGAAGAAATGCGGAGCCCAAGGATTCAGAGGCTTGACTGAAGGAAGGGCTTGTAAGAAGAAATGGAGGAATAGGGGATAGAAAGGAGAGGAAAAGAACATTCAGTGGGGACACAGAGCCGTGCCCAAGGGCCTGGGCCAGCAGGGTGGTCATGAATATTCCCCCAGGGCTGGGCTTTGTAGTCCTATTTTGGGTTCCAAAAGGCCATCTTTGCAAAGATTGGTTTGGGGAGGAAGCGGCTGCTTTTCATGTAGTCAGATATCTTCTTCAGGCCCTGCAGGGGGAGGAAAAGGCAGGAATTCAGGATCTGCGGCACCACTGGGTATACAGGTTTTACTCTAAGAACCCCAACACAGCATGAGCTGCTCAGGTGCCCAACACTGGTAAGGGAAGGCTTTGATTCCCAGTAAAGAAGGAGAAACTGAACACTGCTCTCAGCTGTGTGTCCCAGTACCTCAGCAAATCCTGACTTCCTGAGAATGGGGATCAGTGAACCAGCAAGGAGACAATGGAGTGGCCTTTGCCATTCTCTTGAAGCAGAAAAACCTAAAGGTTAAACCTGGTGGCTGAACGCACACTCAGTGAGCCCATCCTGTTTTTCCCAGCCCTACTAGTGAAGACCCTACAGAAAGGCTGTGCTGTGTACCGTCTTTCCAGTAGAATGCCTAGATAAGCTGGGAAGAATTCAGAGTTCCAGGGCTGCCTGGACCCAAGTGGGCAGGCTTAGCTGGCCTTGATCTGCAGCCTCCCACACTCCCACTGTGCTGTACAGCCAGTTCTTACACAATCTCCAGAGCTGAGCAGCCTGAACCAGAATCCAAGCTGATGGAAACTAACAAAACACATCACTCATTGGACAGTTTTGAGGACGGAAAAGAAGATTCTGTGCTAAGAATCCCATTGGACTACAGCCTCGACCCCCAAATCTCTAGCGAAGTAGGTTCTGTGGCTGTCACATGTGCCTCATAGTCAGGCATGCCTGCCACGCTGCATCCCTGCATGGAGATGCACCTTTCCAAGTCCTACTGAGCTGAAACTGTGCCACACACATACAGAGACACCAGAGAAGGTGAATGAAAATGAACAAAAAAATCCCATTTCAAGATTTCACAGTCAAACACCAAGCTGCTGCTGAGAAGGAAGAAGAAAGGGAGGAAACAGGATACAGTGGTGATATGTTGTTTTTGCTCTAACAAATAAAGCTTGCTTGGAGATCAGCGTTCGGAGCTAGCCACTAAAGGCCAGGCAGTGGTGGCACATACCTTTAATGCCCATACTTGGGATTTCATGCCTTTGATCCCAGTACCTGGGAGTCACTCGCCTTTAATCCCAGCACTTGGGAGGGGGAAACAGGAAGTGATAAGGCTGGGCAGAGGGATGAAGTGATAAGGTGGGTGGAGACAGGAGTTTGGCCTCTTTCAGTCTGAAGATTCCATAGAGGTAAGAAGTCTCTGCTTCTCTGATCTTTCAGCTTTCACCCTGATATCTGACTGAAGGTTTTTATTATTAAGACCAATTAGAATTTGTGCTACAGGATACCTAAACACTGAACACCTCAGGAGAACATCCTCCAACAGCAGCGACCTGTCCACTCAGCCTGGCACCAGCTGTAGCCCTGGGTCCCAGTGCTTCCCCAGTCAGGAATCTGACTGAGCAGAGAATTGGACAGGCCGGATATGCATACTGCACCTTGGCACTGTACATCAGTCCTGCCATATTTCCCCCTCTCAACAGCACTTGCTATACACTCTGACATGTCCTGAATTTCCATAGGCCTCAGGGCTGGAAAATCCAGGCTCCCTGGCAACTTACGGCTTTTTTCCTTTGGGATCAGGGAGCTCTACTGTCCTCTCTTCTTGAAGCTACAAGCACACAGGGAAACAAATACAACCTCCTCCAACGGTACTGGATCCCTGAGAAACTGACAATCTCTATAGTCAACCTCCTTAGCAGTCCAATGGAACAGATACTGCTACAGAACACGTAGGCTGTGATGAGAAATTTTATGCAGTAGATCTAAGAACTGAATATAGGTCAGTCAGTGCTCAACAAATGTTAATTGTTCTTCATTTTCATTCCAAGGAGTAGAAAGTTATGGTGGTTTGAAAGAAAGTGTCCCCCAAAGGGAGTGAGTGGCGCTATTAGGAGGTGTGGCCTTGTTGGAGATCTGCAGAGTGTCTTGACATCAGACATGGAGATGCAAAGTTTGGATTTGCCCAACTGGTTTTTAGTCTTGCTTTGGTCCAGCATTTTCCCACTGTGCTCCCTTCACTGTGTTTTGGAATGGTAATGTATATCCTGTGCCATTATACACTGGAAGTATTTGATTGGCTTTCTGATTTTGACTTCCTAGGGGATTACAGTTAGGAGAATATATAAATATCAGAAGAGACTTTGAACTGTAGACTTTTAAATAAGTTTGAGCCTGTGATAGACTATAGAGACTTTTGAAGTTTGACCGAATGCATTTTTTGCACTATGATATAGTGACTAGCCTTTGGAGCCAGGGAGCAGAATGTGGTGGTTTAAGAGAAAATGGTCCCCAACGGGAGTGGCGCTATTAGGAGGTGTTGCCTTGTTGGAGCCGGTGTGCTGTTGTTGTGTGTAACTGTGGGTCAGTGGGTCAGGCTATGAGGTCTCCTTTGCTCAAGACACTGCCCAGTGTGTCAGACCACTTCCTGTTGCCTTCAGATCAACATGTAGAATTCTCGACTACCTCTCCAGTACTATGTCAGCCTGAATGCACCCATACTTACAGCTGCATGGTCCCTACCATGATGATACCGGACTAAACCTCTAAAACTATAAGCCACCACCTCGGCTAAATGTTTTCCTTATAAGACTTGCCATGGCCATGGTGTCTCTTCACAGCAATAGAAATGCTAAGACAAAAGTCATCCTGGAAAGGGAGAAGGGAAAAAGAACACCGAATGAGAAGGAGGTTCAGGGCATCACCTCAAAGCGAGCCATAAAGTCCTTCAGGTTTGGGAAGGCATCCAGGCACTTGGGCTGAAATACACGGTGCTGGTCAAGGATGTCATAAACGAGGAAATCCACATAGGTGATCTGCAGGAAGCCAAGGGTCAGTGTGCTGCAATTTGAGGCCTGGGAAGAATGGCAACTCCTCCTCCCCACCTCCTCTCTTTACCTTGTCCCCTGCAAACCAAGGTCGTTTGCCCAGGAACTCAGAGTAGAGCTTCATCTTCTCCGGGATACCCTCTAAGTACTCTGGCTTCCGCTTTTCCTGAAGCAAAAAACAACTGTCACCACCCTCAGACACAGGATCCCTGGCAGAGGCTGGCTCCGCAGGGCTGTGCAGTCCCCAGCAGGCAGAGGAGAGTGAGCTTCATGAGATTTAGTCTGGGTTGGTGTCCAGGCCTTTACTTACAGCATCCTCATGATTAGATTGCTGTTATGTAGCAGCCCAACAGGATACAACTGTACAACTCTGTCCCCCCAGCCCCCATATTCCCACCCCCACCCCTACCCTCAGCATCTACCACCATTTCCTGAGCCACTGTGCATCAGACCCAAAGACCCAAGACAGCTGTGGCCACCTGGCTCTGAACTCTGAACTCATGTGAGGCAGTAGACATGCAAACAACTGGCACTTCGGTACCGTTTCCAAAGAGATGAGATGGATTTGAGGGGACAGAAGGAACAGGAGGAGGACCAAAGACCTTTGGCTGACCGAATTGCTTATTGGGAACATCCGCTTATCTCTGTGGGTGTCAAGGACACAGCTCCGGGAAGCCATTTGGGAAGAGAGTGTCCCTCCCAGCTCCTTTCTTCTTCTCCTAGTATGAGGGTGTGTGTTGCAGAAGTAGCAGCGCTTTAAGCCAAGTGCAGGACAAGGATCACGACAGAACCAGCAGTAGGAACTGGAGCATTCTGAACTCTGTCTGTACTATCAGGGGCTGGAGTTCCACTGTGGAGAGCCTGGACTGGATCTTAAGACTTAGGAGTGATGACGGGGAATTTTCACTGGGCACACTGAGTACTAGCGTTACTCTGTCAGAAGTTTCAAATACTGTACAGTGAGTAGCACTGAGAGGCTCTGGTGGCAAACTGGACCAGAATAGATTCTAGGGCAGAGTACAGGGCGAGTTCCAACTCAGTGGTGGTGGGACTCACAAATTCAGGGCTGTAGCAGACCATGGCCAACTGCATGCGGGTGTCCATAGCCTGGTTCTCCAAAATGTCCACCCAAATCTTCTCCTCTTCTGTCTCCCCACCTGCAGCACACACAGCATAGAGTCACGCTCAGCATCCCACCCCAGCCAAGCCAAGAGGATGGCTTCTGTCCTCCTCCCTGCAGCCGGCCCCACTCACACAGGTTGTGCTTGCGGGCAAGGTAGCGCAGGATGGCGTTGCTCTGGGTGATCTTCTGTGATCCATCAATTAAGTAGGGCAGCTGGAAAGACAAGCAGGGATGGTCAGATGGGACATGGGGTCCCTGCATCCCTTCTCTGGTGAGGACAGACATGGGGCCTGGCACTCTCGGTGACTGGCATGGGAAACCACCAATGAACACGCTGTACATAGAATGAAAAAATGAGACATAGCCCGTCACAGAAACCTGTGCAAACATCAGGAATGGCAAGAAGAGAGCCTAAGCTCTGATCCCAAACCCCCTCAGCCAGACAAGGAGATAAGATGAGGACACCATGCCTTCCCCAAACCTCCCCTTCCCTGCACCTACATTGGGAAAGTCCAGGCCCAGCTTGAACTTCTCATTCAGCCACTGGCTTCTGTCAAAGTCAGGAGCTGTAGACAAGATGAAGTGAAAAGTAAACAACCCAGTGTCCCAAGGAGTCAGGTATGAGAACCCCCTAAGAAGGAGATCTGCAACCTGACCCACTTTCACACTTCTCAGGGGTATAGAATGCTTGTAAGGACTGTGGATCCTACATCACTGAGATTTACAAAACATTTAAACAAGCCCCAGAGGAAAACATCCAACTACTGTAGAAGGCAACCCAGTCCTCCACTGGAAGACCAAATTCAAGGAAGTTGCTAGAAGGGACAGGTCCTAAATCCAACTGGAGAAGCCCTGTAGAGCTGAGCAACAGGGGGTCAGACAAGTGTCCCTGGGCACCAATGAACAGGGGGGGCCCAGGTCTGACCAACAGGGTGTAGTCACCCACCGTCCCCCAGGGTGTATCTCTTCTCCTCATAGCTTGTGTCTGTGTACTCCAGGAGCATGCGGATGGCATGGGCCAGCTGCAGAGATGACATAGGACAGGTCACAGATGGGGAAACTGACAGTCTTCCTTCGCCACCTCTTGGTGAGCTCCCATCTTACACCTGCAGTCTCCCCACAAGCTCACATGCTGGCCCGCAGAAGCCCAAGCTCTCTTGTGTTTGAACTTCCCCTCATAGGCAAAGCTTTCTAACAAGTTCTGAACTCCATCCCTCTCCTAGAAATCAGCCCTCGCTACTTGCCACCCCATGTCTCTCTCCCACCCAGCAGTAGCTCTTTCACTCACCCCACGGATGTCCCAGTAACCCAGTGTCATGGGCATGGTGCTGGTGAGGTGTCCAGAGCAGGCTAACCGGGACCTTGCTAGTTTGAGCTTTCTGATAATGTCCTAGGTTAAGCGGGAGGAGGCGGGACTTGTTTCTGCTTTCCTATTGGGCTATTGGCCTACAGAGTCTCAAATTTCAGACATTCCAGTGCAGGGAGTGCTAGAGGAAGGAGCCAGGGAGCCAGGAGCAGGGAAAAAAAAAAAAAAAAAAAAAAAAAAAAATCTAGCCTCATGTCATACTGACTCAGCAAACATGAAGCAAAAGGCAAGCCCAGGCTAGTATCTGCGTCAGCATCTCCCTGCTCTCACCCTCCTGTGCTGTGTCCATGAAGACACAGATGTGCAGGGGGAGACACTCCAACAGCAACACTCCTTTCTCTTCCGGACACTGCTCACACTTCACCATCAGCCCCTCCTGCTTTGGCTCTGAGTGGATCCTGGTGGCAGAGTCAGAACAAAACAGGATGCCTCAAGCCTGAGACACTAGTGTGCTGCCTGTGCTCCCGGATGGCATGCAGGACTCTGCTAAGCTGGGCAACTCCGAGCCACATACACATACGACCTCTAGATGCCTGAAAAATATTCAGGATCACTGAGCACTGGGAAGATGTAAATCAAAACCACCATGAGACACACCTTTCCCAGTAAGAACGGCTGTAATCAAACAGAACAAAGGTATCGGGGCAGGTGAGAACTCGGACAGAAGAGAACCCTTGGATACTGCTGATAAGAGCGTAAATGATCACAACCATTATGGAAAACAATCTGGTGTTCTGACAATAAACCAAAAAGAGAACCACCATGTGATCCGGCAATGCCAATACTGGGTATTTATCCACAGGAAATTATATTGGTATGCTAAAAAGTATGCACTTTACAATAGTCAAGAAATGGATGTGGGACTTCATAAATCTAGAAGGCTTCTATACATCAAGGGAAACATTCAATGGAGTGAAGAGAAAGCCTACAAAGTGGGAGAGAATCCTTGTAACCTAAACATCTGATAGAGGATTAATACTCAGAATATACAAAGAACTCAAAATTCAAAGAAATGAGAAGTGGGAAAAATGGAGGGCTCTTCCTTAGGAAGGTGGAGGGAGATAAATACAGAAGAAGGAGAATAAAATAAGAGTAAAGATGTCTGGAAAAGTCATACTATTAACTATTTACCTAAAAATACCGACAATACACATAAATTAGTGTATAAGCATGAATATATAGTTTGAATGAAAAATTCCAAGAGTCAGAGACATCTAACAAAAACTCTAACACCAATCATGAGCAACCCTCCTTTGAGTTGTTGGTCAGGGTTCTCCAAAGGTCTCTCAAAATGTTAAAGGTGCCGGGCTGTGGTGGCACATGCCTTTAATCCCAGCACTCGGGAGGCAGAGGCAGGCGGATCTCTGTGAGTTCGAGGCTAGCCTGGTCTACAGAGCGAGATCCAGGACAGGCACCAAAACTACACTGAGAAACCCTGTCTTGGGGGAAAAAAAAATAGCTCTTGGTTGCCCCCTGGAGGTGGAAGGTTAGGCCCTATTGCTGAAGACAACCATGCACTTCAGAGACAGTGCCCAGAGGCATCTAAGCAGGAACGGACCCAAAAGCCTCCTCCCTGAGGACTGGATTTCATGGTACCAGAAGTTACCAAGAAAGCTTCCAAAGGAGGGAGGCAACCAGCAGTCTTAAACTGCTATGACACCTACGAACCACAACAAGGACCAGCATGGCACGGTGTACTTTTGATTGTGCTTTTTCTTGTATACAGAGAATGTTGGGTGGTAGCAATCATTGATATCTCTGTAGACGATTGATGGAATGTTAAACTTTCTCCAGTTCAGACCACGGGGGGCGGGGGATGGGAAACCCCAAGGGGTAAGGAAGTTTGCCCAAACTCCAGGGGAACAGAGCTCTAGTGTTTAACAATGTGTGTGCCAATAAGCATTGGCTGCATTGTGTCATATGTCATCTTGTTTCAACCCTTGTTGGGGGAGGGGTTGGGGAAGATATAAGCATGAGGTTATATTTTGGTAGGATGAGTAAGAAAAGAGAGTATCTAAAATTAGGATGGATTCTTTATTTAAAAAAATAAGATTTTGTTCTAAAAAAGAAAAGATGTAGACCAATTCTTTTTCTAAAACTTAAAGCCAGGTTGTAGAAAGCCTGAGTAATTTGTAAAGGTTTGTGGATGATGAGACTTAAGGATAATGTGTGTTTAATAGTTAAGGGTTACTAAAATTTCTAAGGTCAGGACTGGAGAGATGGCTCAGCAGTTACGAGCACTTCCTGTTCTTCAGTGAACTTGAGTTTGGTGCCCAGCAGTCCTCAACTGTGAGTAACTCCAGGTCCATAGCATCCAGTACCTCTGTCCTCTGAGGGAAACGGTGCTCACATACAGATATACACACCTACACATCATTAAAATCTTTAAAATTGTCCCTAAGGTCCGAGTTCAATACAGTGATTATAAAAATTCTTTTAAATCAAGAGAATTCTCCTAGGTTACAGATCTGCATATAGTAACATGTACAAGAACTGGCTTAAACATTATTTCACCAAAATCACTACTCAGGAAACTGGGTATTAACAAAATCAAGACTTATTTAAAACCAGAGTTTTGTCTGAGCCTGATCAAAATGTTACAGGAAAGGTAAAATTACAAGACTGATAACACTGTCCCTCTGGCTGTTCAACACAAATGCTGGGAAGCACCCCAGAGAGGTCAGCCAGGACCCAGGCCATGACCAGACCCTTCTGATAAGTCACTGGTCCTGTATCAGAGAGGCCATGGAGTCTCTGGAGACAGGATTTGCACTAGTGTACATCCTGCAGGAAGGAGATTCAGTGGAGTGGACATGTTTCCTTTGCTTTTAGAGGAAGCCACATGGTCAACAGACCCTGACCAATCCTTGCTGATAGCATGGTGGTAAAAGAAAAACTGAAGGGACCAGGGGCTCCTCTTAAGACCCTAGCAGTAACCCCTGAAACAATCTCAGCTAACCTAAAAAATAATTTTAAGGTTAGTCTGTGAACCCCAGCTTGGCCTTAAACACACAGAAAGAAACTATAACCAAAGCAATGGACTTTCAGATAACTGGATTAGCTCATTTTAAAGGGGCAATCTGTTAATTCCTTAAAATTGCTGACTGGGGAGGTAGGCTGCCTGCAGATGGTCTCTTTTCCTTTGGTTCCCCCAGATCCAATCCTGTTAGCAGAGGTGGAGTTTTCTGTCCCATCCGCCCGGTCCCAAATAGCATACAAAAGCTTTTATTAATTACGAAATGCTTGGCTGACAACTCAGGCTTATTACTAACTAACTCTTACATTTAAATTAACCCATTTCTATTAATCTACGTATTGCCATGTGGCCGTGGTTTTACCAGTCCTCTAGCATCTTGTTTCTTGGGCAGCTCGCTCATGTCGCTCATGACTCCACCCCTCCTCATTCGAGTCCTCAGTTTGATTGCTCTGCCTAACCTTATCCTGCCTTGCCACAGGCCAAACAGCTTTATTGAGAATAATACATATTCACAGTGTACAGAAGGATCAGCCCACAGCATCTCCCCCTTTTTGTCTAATCAAATGGAAGGTTTTAACTTTAACATAGTAAAATTACATACAACAAAAAAGTTACCAAGTAAGAATTACAGTTACAATTATCCAGTCTATTTGTATTTGACAATATCAGAGAAAACAATTATTCATTCTACCTTGGTGAGTCCAAAGTTTTATATCTAATTTACCCTTTGATCATAACTAAGAAAAACTATTACTATGACTATATAGTCTTCAACTCCATCAAAGACTTCAGAAGGAAATAATATTACCTGAGTAACCAAGACATGCGTCAAGCAACTTCCAAAAAAAAAATGTGAAAAATGACAGAAACAACTGGCTGCCTGGACAGTCACCCAAGGTTCCTCTATAATGTTGGGGCATCCATTTCTGGTTTACAGGCCTAGCATATCTGACATACTTTCCTGTGAAGCAGGGAATTTTGAAAGACTGTCCTTCCTTGTCTTGATAAAGTTTAGCAGTTGTCTTTCTTGTGTCCTGCTTGTCCACTTTGGACAGTAACTGTCAGCAATTGAGGCAAGGGCAGTTTCTCTGCCCACATGGCTGGCTTTTACTATAAAGAAAACAAAAATTCTATACAGAGTTTCTTCAGTGCCCATCATCTTTTTTGGAGTATATTGTTGCTGCCTGAAGCAGACATGTCTCACTGTCATAAAAAGTCTAAGTTATTAAAACATTTTAAATGCCATATTCTGTAGGTCTTTGAAATGTTTGAAGATTACCTATCTATCTGAAATATATCTTTATATACCTAGAAAACATAACTAACATGACTATAAGTTTGACTATTATAGATGCCTATGAATCTGTATTTCTTAATTATACATTATATTTTTAGTTGAGCTGTATAAACATAATACCTTAAACAAGAATAGAAATATACATACAGTATAACAAAATTAACTTTAAATTTGTATCAATAAACTAAAATCCATACCAATGTAAAATATTTTGAGATTAACAGTTGTTTTTTGGATTAAAGTAGATTCAATAATCTACCCTTTCTCCCATCATTTCTATATCATATCCCCCTTTCTACTTTTAGAAAGAGATTGACTATGACTAATAACAATTTGTAACCAACCCCCCTTAAATGAAAACAAACATTTATAACCAATATTTTGGGAATGTGAGCATAGTTTTCTAGACTGCTTTCTATTGATTGACGGGTGCTGGTCATCTTTGAGGGACCCTGAGAAAATCAGGATAATTGGTAATCTTTGGAGTATTTTGTGAGCCTAGATTATCTCAACCAATATTCTTCCCATATTCCTTGAAGCTGTTCTGGATACAGAACTCAGAGGAAACTATAACAGAGGCATTTTGAAATGCTAGATCATCTGGGCCACCCATTTTAATTAATCTATTTCTATTAATCTATGTAATGCCATGTGGTAGTGGCTTTTTTGGCCCTCTAGCATCTTGCTTCTTGGGCAGCTCGCTCACATCTCTCATGACTCTGCCCCTCCTCATCTGAGTCTTCAGTTTGATTATTCTGCCTAACCTTATTCTGCCTTGCCATAAACCAAACAGATTTATTATTAACCAATGAGAGTAATACATATGCACAGTGTACAGAAGGATCAGTCCACACCACAATCCCCCAGTCTCATCCTCTGCTCTGCAATAGCCTATAGAATGGGAAAAGATTTTTACCAGCTCCACATCTGACAGGGAGCTAATATCCAAAATATATAAAGAACTCAAGGAACTAGACATAAAAAAAAAAAAATCCGGAGGCTGGAGAGGTGGCTCAGAGGTTAAGAACACTGCTTGTTCTTCCAAAGGTCCTGAGTTCAATTCCCAGCAACCACATGGTGGCTCACAACCACCTGTAATGAGATCTGGTGCCCTCTTCTGGCTTGCAGGGATATGTGCAGACAGAACACTGTATACATAATAAACAAACAAATCTTAAAAAAAAAAAAAAAAATCCAACTAAAAACTGGGGCATAGATCTAAACAGAGAATTCTCAATAGAGGAAACCCAAATGACTGAGAAACACTTAAAGAACTGTTGAACATCCTTAACCATCAGGGAAATGCAAACCAAAAACTACTTTGAGATTCTATCATACACCTGTCAGAATGCCAAAATCAGTAACACAAATAACAGCTCATGCTGGCAAGGATGTGGAGTAAGGGGAACACTCCTCTACTGCTGGTGGGAGTACAAACTTGTACAATCACTATGGAAATCAATATGGTGCTTCCTCAGAAAGTTAGTAATCGATTTACCTCAAGATCTAGCTATACCACTCTTGGCATCCTACCACAAAGACAGTTACTCAGCTATGTTCACTGTGGCCTTATTCATAATATCCAAAAACTAGAAGCAACCTAGATATCCCTCAACCAAAGAATGGATAAAGAAAATATGGTAAGTTTACACAATGGAGTATTACTCAGCAGCTTTAAAAAAGTGACGTCATAAAATTTGGAGGCAAATGGATGGAACTAGAAAAAAAATCACACAAATGAGGTAACCCAGACCCAGAAAGATAAATATGATATGTATGCACTTATGTGTGGATATTAGCCATTAAGTAAATGATAACCAACCTACAATCCATAGACCCAGAGAGATTAGATATAGGGGAAGGGACTGAGAGTGGGGAGCATATATCCCCTCTTGGAGGGGAATAGAATAGATTTTTATAGGTGGAGTGGAGGCAAGTGGGAACAGGAACAGGAAGATCAGGTGGGGAGGAGGAGGGAAGACAGGGTTGAGGGAGGGAATATGGGAAGAGATGGTTGGAATTGGGGGACAGTTGAAGGATGATATGGAAACCTAGTGCAATGGAAACTTACTAAAACATATGAAAGCAATCCTAATGAGGTCTCCTAAAAATGGAGGATACCGAGTTCCAACTGGTCATCTCTTGTCACCAAACAAGGCTTCCAGTACCAGGACTGGGTTGCATTCAATTGAGTTGTTGGCCAAGGGAGTCCCATGGGAATCTCCAAATAACCCAGGCTTTTGCTAAGACAATGGGTTGCTCTCTGCAAACCAACAACAGGGCTCCATTGCCAAGGACAATACCCACACAACTCGTTGAATGTAAAGAAGTCAAGCTGGGTGCCTACATGGAGCCTTCACCCCTACGTTCTAATGTCTTTGGTGTGGGAAGATACTCTGCAGGCTACCAAAGGAGAAACATAAACAGGAACCCAATCACAAAACCTTTGTTCTCCTGTGGAAATGTGTGGTGGTATTGTGTTCCCCAAAATATTGTGCACCCTAATAAACATATCTGGGGTCAGAGGACAGAACAGCCACTAGATAGACATAGAGGCCAGAAAATGGTAGCACACACGTCTTTAACCCTATCACTTGGGAGGCAGAGATCCATCTGGATCTCTGTGAGTTTAAGGCCACACTGGAAACAGCCAGGCATGGTGACTCACGCCTTTAATCCCAGGAAGTGAGCCTTTAATCCCAGGAAGTGATGTCAGAAAGCAGAAAGGTATATAAGGTGTGAAAACCGGGAACTAGAAGCTTTTGGCCTGGTTAAGCTTTTAGGCTTTGAGCAGCGCAGTTCAGCTGAGACCCATTCTGGATGAGGACTGAGAGGCTTCCAGTCTGAGGAAACAGGATCAGCTGAGGAACTGGCAAGGTGAGATGGCTATGGCTTGCTCTGCTTCTCTGATCTTCCAGCATTCACCCCAATAACTGGCTTCAGGTTTGATTTTATTAATAAGACCTTTTAAGATTCCTGCTACAGAAATGCTGGAGCAGCTGTGGCACAGAACCTGTGGGAGTAGCCAACCAATGTCTGATTTGACCTAAGGCCCGCTCCATAAGACAGAAGCTCTTCCTGGCACTGCTAGGGTGACCAAGAACCAGAGACTAGATAACCCAGAGACCTAGTGTAAAAGCAAACATTTTCGGTCTAAAAAGGAAAGTATCGATAAAATGACTCCTAATGACATTCTGCTATACCAATAAATCGGTGCCTTATTTAGTTATCATCAGAGAGGCTTCCTCCTGCAGCAGACAGGAACAGATGCAGAGACCCACAGCCAGACATTACACAGAGAGAGAATCCTTCAAACACACAGCTCTATATAGGATGTCTCCATCAAATCCCTCCCCTCAGAGCTCAGGGAACCACATAGAAGAGGAGACAGAAAGAATGTAAAAGCCAGAAAGGATGGAGGACACCAAGAGAACAAGGCCCTCTGAATCAACTAGGTGAGGCTCATGTGAACTCACAGGGACTGAGGCAGCAAGTTCAGAGTCTCCACAGGGCTTCACTGGGTCCTCTGCGTACATAGTATAGCTTTTTAGGTTAGTATTTTTTATGGGACTCCTGAGTATGGGAACAAGTGGGGCTCTGATTCTTGTGCCTGCTTTGGGGGCTCTTCCTCCTATTGGGCTGCTGTGTCCAACTTCAGTGTGATGGGTTTTGCTTCATCTTGTTACATTTTATTTTGTCATGTTTGGCTGTTATGTCTCAGAAGCCCGTTCTTTCCTAATGAGTGACAGAAAAGAAGTAGATCCAGAGGACAGGGGAGATGGGGAGGAACTAGGGGAGTAGAAGGAGAAGAAACTGTAATCAGGATATACTGTATGAGAAAAGTATCTGTTTTCAATAAAAGGGGAAAAGTGACACACACATTAAGAAAAGATTACTAACTGGGTTCACTTGTCCAAGGTTAAACCCTGTATCCAAAAAGCACCCAAAGGAAAAGCAGGAGATCCTTCTTGAAACAGTAAACCAATTGAGGATTTACCCTTGCTCTTCAAAAGGGACCCCAAAGGTCAACTACAGTTAAGTAAATCCATGGACCATGATCTGCAGCTCCTACTATTATCAACAGCTTCTCCAAAACTTCAAATAATACTTTGTAAAGGTCCAAGAAAGTGCTGAAGAAAGACCCCAGACTCAAATAGTATACAAGAATAAAGAGCATTTATTACCAGCGTGCAGGGTCGAACACCTGTACAAAATGGCGATGGCCCAGAGAGGAGCGTGCGGGCTGCTTTTAAGCACAGCTAGGGGAATTTCAGGGACAGTGAGGTCATCTCATCAACAAGCAGCAGTTACATTAGTACATTTTTGATTGGCTGAGGTTTTAGTTTTTCCATCTTTGGGCATCCTGGGGCAAATCCCGGCCTGTTTTAGGGGGTTACAGGAACTGTCCTTTCTGTTCACTGTCTTGTGATACTGTGGGGGCTGGCTCAGGCCTCATCCGGGCTTCCCTCCTCATCTCTGCTCTCAGGGGTGGTATAACCTAATGCCCTTTTGTTGGAAAAACAAAACAAAACAGAATTTGTTTGTTCTTAAAAAACTGAAACCTAGATCTGGTTGTAAAATGAGAAAAATTTAGACCTCTCAACTTAACTACCATAACCACATCCTTTCACCGAGGGCCACTGGATCACCTGAAGTAAGGCCAAGCAGCATCTTTCCTTAGTAAGAAACCCAAAAGGATCAATCCAAACCCTTTTCCGATGTCCATATTTGGATCCAAAGCAGCCAAGAACAGCCCTCACCCTATACCCCCCAAAATGAGTCCCAAAATCCTAATGAGAAAAATGCTATGATAAAAACAAATGTGTAAATTAAATACATTGAAATGTTAAAGGGAAATAAATCATCTTAAGCGGAGTCTAAGATAGCCAGATTAACTTGATTTTAGAAAATAAATTCTTAAAAAAAAAAACACACAACAAAATCTTTACAGTTAACCTTTTGGTTTTGGCCCAAACTGTAGTAATTTAATACATAAAAATGTCCTATAACAGTATATGAACACTTTTACAAGCTGAAGTTAATAAGTACATTATGTTGATAAAGTGTCACATGTTGTTTGAGCTACTGAGCAGCTGGATCTAGATGAGGGCTGGATACTGCCCCCACACCCATATCAAACCCAAGCATGTTTGTCTCAGAGTCCTCCAAGGCCCTTCGTCTGGGGATGGGATGACACCCCCCTCCACTCTGTGGAAGGAGAGAGAACAAGAAAACTTCCTGAGAGTAAAAGTCAACAGCCCTGAGAACAATTGAAAAGTGAACTGTTCCCAATGGATGTTAGTGTTGTCAAATCCACGTTACAAACGTGCCCACAGTGACGAGAGAAACCGGAAGTTCATTGGTGGGAAGCTAAGCCGTGGAGTGAGAACTCGGTCCAACCCTACCTCCACTTCCCAGTTTCTCCAGGATGTACTGAGCACCTAATCTAATGACGCTGTGCTGTCTGTTTGTTGTGCTCTCTCTGTCTCTGTCTCTGTCTCTGTCTCTCTCTGTTAATTCTTTTACTTTGCCTTGCTATATACTTAAGAAAACTCAATCACTCAAAACCTAACATATGGCTTCATATATCATTCTCTGGGTGATACAGCACTCAGGACTAAGCAGCTAGACCCACCGACACACACACACACACACACACACACACACACACACACACACACACTAATTCCTCCAGAGATGCAGGGTAGGGCCATGAAGGATCCACTGAGCTTTCTGAACAAGTGCAGCCTCTTCCTACAAGTCACTGTCCATGGATTCAGTAGAACCCTGCCTGGGGAAGGCCAAAGGGGACTGCATAGGTGCCTGGTGATCTTCATGGGGCCAAGACAGCAGTGATAGAGACAGCCACAGCAGCTGTTCCTTACAAATGCTCATACACCCTTTCAAACCTCCCAAGCTCCTCCTGACCATCAGCTGGATAAAATGCACAAGCAGACAGGTCGTTTTCTCATTTGAGCCCCATAACACACTGAGAGATCCATAAGGACAAAGCAAGATAGCTTACTTTCTTTCCTGCACACCTCCTAAACTTACTCATTGCTGGACATGATCTGTTTCTGCTATATGTAGTGTTCTCAAGAGACAGAATCAATATACTATAGAGAGACAAATTATTTGGGGGTTATGTGGGTATGCATGTGCTATTTGTCATGGGAAGAGGTTCCTGTGATTTGTCACCCCATGACATGCCCATTGTAAAGGAAAAAGCCACACAGCCCATAATGTATCCAGTCAGACCTGACTGGACAGGAGGCATGGGGGAAGTCCCAGGTCATGACAGAGCAAAAGGAAATCAGACAACCAGGCCAGGAGATGATGGGCATCTGGACGTGACAGAAAGAGTTCGCTCATCATCTGACTTATTTATTAATTTATTTTTTGTCTATCGATGAGTTTTTAAATTTTTTAATTTATTTTATGTGTACAGACATTTTGCCTGCATGTATCTATGCACCACATACATGCAATACACACAGAGGACAGAGGAGGGCGGCAGATCCCCAAACTTGAGACACAGACCATGGTTAGCTAGCACGTGGTTACTGGGAACCAAACCTGGATCCTCTGAAAGAGCAAAGGGAGCTCTGAACCTCTGAGCCAGCTCTGCACCCCCAAAACCAGAGTTTGATTAAAGCAGATCAATCTACAATCAGTTCTCCATGAACTGAGTGAATTATACAACATTAAACATCTTCACTGACAGGGAGATTCATTGACGTTAGAGGAGGTATAAATAACAATTAACTGACGTTACGTATATTCAATTCAGTTTCCTTAGACAGAAAAGGATTAACAAAGAACGGACGTCTGTAGAAAGGTGCGTGGAGCTGCACCCTTAAGATGGCGCTGGCTTCCACCTCCCCGCCCTCCCGATGGCGAGCGCTCTCTGTGTTAAACAACACCTTATTTGGCTTGGCTTTAGATTTTGGCTTGCTAAGGCATACGTGTACCAATCCGGGAATCCCATGTGGCGCATGGTGGCTGGTGGACTGAGACCTATATAAGGCTGGGACGGGCTCTCCCTAGGGGTAGAAGAACAAAAGAAACAGATTGAAAAAGGCCTGAATAAACAGCTTGAAGAAGAGCTCGGTGTTGTGTCTTCCTTGCTGGTCGAGGTAGTCGCAACAGACGTCCCCATGCCAGGAGAGCTTCAAGCGCCAAGAGGCCATCAGAAACCCAGTAAAGACAACATAATAGGCACCTAATATTGGCACAGCCTGTGGGAGGTAGAGGGAACATCCTGGGTCCCTGCTGGGCACCTCCAACAGCCCCATCATCACTCACTGAGACCCATACCTGTGTTCACAGTTCAAAGTCCCCGTATGCTACAGTGAAGGAGATTCTAGGCAAACATACTTTACCCCCTTGAGCAGTATTTCTCAACCTTCCTAACACCAAAACCTTTTAAGACAGTTCTTCATGTTGTGGTGACCCCAACCATAAAATTATTCCATTGCTACTTCATAACTGTAATGTTGCTACTATTATGAGTTATAATGTAAATATCTGACATACAGGATATCTGATATACGACCCCTATGGAAGGGTTATTTGACCCCCTAAAGGGTCACGACCCACAGATTGAGAACAGTTTCTCTAGAGAGCTTTGTCACTGCTGTGAGGGTCTCAGGCTAGAATCAAGATATTTCAAACTCCTTCTGTTCCATTAGACTCCTCAGAGCCAGCACGACAGGCTCGGAGCTCAGACTTCTGGAAGCAGCTGTGACACTCGGAGAGTCCAAAAAGCAAAAGGAATGAGACACAACACAGAGCTAGTGTGTTTCAGGCTTTATTGGCGATGAGAAGGTCTGGGGCAACCCCCCACTGGGGGACTTGAGACAGTATTGACCTTTAGGGTAATTCTAGGGAGCAGAGTTCAGGGCAGACATCAGGTCATAGAAGAGGACTGTGTGGTTGGCTTGGGGCACAAATGAGGAAGGGGTCTTGATGAAAGGAAGTGGGGAGACTGAGATTGCATGGGCTTGACCAGGGTCTGAGCTGAGGAGACTGAAAAGCTGGAGAAGGCGGTGGGAAGGAGAAGGAAGTGAGATCAGGGAGGCTGCAGGGCAGAAGGCCAGGTGTCCCCAGGGCCTGGAGGATCCCCAGTGTGGACTGGTCCTCCTTATGAAAGCCAGTGTAGCAGGGGCCTACTTGTTACTCCAGTGGGCCATCTTTGAAAATATAGGTGTTGAGATGAAGCGGCTGGTCTTCATGTAGGCGGAGATCTTCTTCAGGCCCTGCAAAATGGGAAGGACAGAGCAGGAGCTCAGGTCTGCAGCCCACTGAGAGGAGCAGCCCCATGCCAGGAACAGCCTTTGTCCTGGGCTCAGGCTGGAGCACAGGGCAGCCTGCTTAGCTCCCAGCCCAGGCAAAAGAACTCTTTCATTTCCCCCTACTAAAGAGAAGACTGGGTCCTGTGTGAGTTGTTTTATACCCGCTAAAAATTACAATATAGGCTCAGAAAACCTATATCATTGATTCTGCAAGATCAGGGAAGAATCTGCGATCTCAATGTCCTCTGGCTAACACAGCTCTTGAAACAGTTGCTTCGGAGCAGACATCTATGTGTGCATTCTCTCTCTCTCTCTCTCTCTCTCTCTCTTTCTCTCTCTCTCCTCGCTCCCTCTTCCCTCTCTACTCCTCTCCTGGCCTCCCAAGGAGGCCCTGTTCCAATCTCTCTGCATAGAAACGATCCTATTCGTGCGGAGGCTCTTTCTAGCCTATATTTACACACAGAAGAGATCTAACAGGGCAAAGGACCAGAAAAACTGGACTGTGTGTGTTTAAGAAGAGAGCCAACACCCAGTGACTCAGCAAATCATGCAAGAAGGGGAACATCAAGATGACAGCCCATGAAGAAAAGCCAAACAGAATTCTAATCAGTTTCCTGAAAGCAGAGTTAACTGTTCTCTACCTGGTGCTCAGTACAATCTCACTGCACGCTGGCATCTCCCCTACGAATACAGGGACCACCCCATGTGACTGTATGTTGTGCTATGAGCCATACACCAAGCTGGAGAATACACAGATAATTCCGGAGGGCGCAAAGAGATCCACGACCAACTAACTATACACGAGCTGGGCTAAGTGGCCCAGTGTTTCTCCACACACCTGCCCTAGAGCCATGCCAGCTATTACACAGTTCCGAGGGTACCCAGCCTGGGCCAGAACCAGAGCTGATGAGAACTAGCTGAGAAAGGTTGGACATTTACTTAGGTGGCTGAGTGCTTGCCTAAAGGCCCTGGGTTCAGTCCTCAGCTCTGGGGAAAGAGACAGAGAATTAGCTGAGGAAGTACATCCCTTGACAGAGAATGGGCTAGGTCAACAGATTGAAGGTTGAAAAATCCTTGGAGCAGTGTCTCCAATTCCCAGATGTCTGAATGACCCAAGGATGGTGTAGGTGCAGTCAAGGCTGGGCTCAGCAGCCCTGTGCATCTCACAGTCTGGCTCTCTAAAGCTCTCTGCCTACTCAGTCCCAAGATGGAGGCATTTTGCATGCCCCCTGGGACTCAACATGAACCTCCTAGAGAAGAGACTGCCAGAGAATCATAGTGAAGACCGCATTTCACAGACAGGACCTGTGGGGTGAAAGAGGAGAATGACAGGGTGGAAACAAGAACTCACCAGCACACACTCACAATAGATGTCCCCAGCAGGCTGGGCACTCACATGTCTACTCGGGGAGGCCCCAGCTACAGCCCTGAGCTCTCAATGCTCTGCAGATCAGGTCTGGATTTTCTCACATCTGGGTATGTCACATCAGTCCTGCCTGTCTCGCTCTCCTAATGCCAAGACCCATATACTATCGGTATGCTCTGCCTTGCCAAGGATCCCAAAAAGGAAAATGAGGCTGGGGGTGGGGAAGGGGGACTGAAGCTTTTTCTTTTGACACCAAGCAGGGACAGTCACTGAATGCTGACCCAGAGACAGAAATGGAGCCCAGTGCAGCTGCTACTGGTGCTGAGACCATGAACAAGTAAGGACCCTTCACAGAGTCAGATTCCTTATCTGTCCAAAGGGACTCAGAATCGCATCAACCTTTGGGGATTTTGATGTGATAAATGTTGCCCCATACAGTTCTTTACAGAAACCTCAAACAATTCTAGTTATTTTCCTTTACTCTAAGGACTAGAAAAGCATTGTGGAAGAGAAGAAGAAGGTCACCCAAAGGAAGCAGGACCAGGGCATCACCTCAAAGCGGGCCAAGAAGTCCTTCAGGTTTGGGAAGGCATCCAGGCACTTGGGCTCAAATATACGGTGCTGGTCAAGGATATCGTAAGCGAGGAAATCCACATAGGTGATCTGCAGGAAGCCAAGGGTCAGTGTGCTGCACTTTGAGGCCTGGGAAGAATGGCAACTCCTCCTCCCCACCCCCTCTCTTTACCTTGTCCCCTGCAAACCATGGCCGCTTGCCCAGGAACTCAGAGTAGAGCTTCATCTTCTCAGGGATGGTCTTCAAGAACTCTGGTTTTTGCTTCTCCTGAGGCAGAAAACAGCTGTCACCACCCTAAGACTCAGGCTCCCCAGCAGACAGGTTGACCTCCCAGAGCTGTGCAAGGGAACAGCCACCTTCCCAACATTGGGCCAGGTCTGTGTCTAGGCCTCCATTTAACACATCACTATTTATTGGTGGCAGAATTAATGTGTGAGGTGATGAAGACTCAGATTGTAATTTCACACTGTCCCTGGAATCTGACACCCCTGAAATCCAAAAGTTACCCTCAGGATCTCCTGAGCATTTTGCATGTTCTGGCTGCAGAGAACCAGTGGAAGAGAAGACAGTTACACTGGGTTGGGGAGGCAATAAAAACAGATCACATACGTGAAGGGCCTGCATCAATTTAGAGCAGTGACTAATATTCAAAGTTAGAAGGTTGAAAGGTCAACTGCCTACCCTGAGCAGTCTATCAGGAAGACATCCTGATTTCTGTTGATACATAAGACAGAACTATGGGGAATGCACTGGATAGATGTGTGAGACTAGTGTGTGATATGACCTATGTTCATCATTTGGAGAGTATACTGCTGCCTGTTGGTAGAAGGGAGTCCAATGTTGATGTCAAGTGTCTTTCTCAATCACTGTTCACCTTAATTTTTGGACACAGGGTCTCTCATTGAATCTAGAGCTCACAGACTGGCTGGACTCATTGGCCAGCCAGCCCCCAGAAATCCTCCCGTTTCTCCCCCGGAGCACTATGATTATAAGAGCATGCTGCCACACTCGGGTTTTTACGTGGTGCTAAGGATCCATTCTAAAGCCCTCGTGCCACACAGCAAACGCTTTTAACCACCAGACCATTCCCACACCCTCTAATTTCACCCTGGAGGCTTTTGGTATGACCACTGGGAAAGACGACACATGGAAGAGGTCAAAGGACAGATGTGGCCGAGATTTACAACTATGCTGAAGAACTTAGATCAACTGTCCACCAGATAATCTCAACCGTCTCTTCCATGGTTACATTAGTAATGGTAGTTTCACAGTATTGATGTGCTGTCTCACTGGGGTTATGAGGGTCCTTCAGTGTAGAGAGGGAGAACTCAGAGTATCAGTAACACCGTTAATTCACTGAAGGAGGATGCTGCAGATCTGAACACACGACTTTAAGTCCTGCTGCAAACCCTGTCTTCTCCATCCCTGGCAACTCACAAAGTCAGGGTTGTAACAGAGCATGATGAGCTGCATGCGGTTGTCCATAACCTGGTTCTCCACAATGTCGGCACGAATCCTCTCCTCCTCTGTCTCTCCACCTGCAGCACACACAGCACACTCACCCTCAGCATCCTAGTCAAGACAAGGAGATTGTCCCCCATGCCCCACCCCGCTGCCAGCCCACTCACACAGGTTGTTCTTGCGGGCAAGGTAGCGCAGGATGGCGTTGCTCTGGGTGATCTTGTGCGATCCATCAATTAAGTAGGGCAGCTGGAAAGACAAGCAAGGATGGTCAGATGAGATATGAGGTCTCTGCATCTCTTTTCTGGGTGAGAACAGACAGGTGGTTTGGCACTCCGTGTGCCTAGCAAGGTGAGCCCTCCATGAACACACTTCACACTGAATGGAAAAGCTGGGTCCCAGCTCAAAACAGAAACACTGTGCAGATAGCAGGAATGAGCGTGGGAGAGCTGAACCTCTGATCTCAAACTGTCTCAGCCAGGAAAGGAGATAAGATGAGAACACCATGCCTTCCCCATACCTCCCCTTCCCTGCACCTACATTGGGAAAGTCCAGGCCCAACTTGAACTTCTCATTCAGCCACTGGCTTCTGTCAAAGTCAGGAGCTGTAGACAAGATGTGAAGAGAAATCAGGCCAGTGTCCCACCCCACTCCTGGTATTCGACCAGAAGCAAGAATCCCTGAGGTGAGGAGGTGGCAGGTGAAGGAGTGGAGGCGGTAAGGGATGGGGGGAGGGGAGTGCAACCCCTCACAGAGTCACTTTCCAAGATGGAGGAGAGGGATCTAAACAACTACTGGTAATAAGAGGAGCCTGGAGCCATGGGCCCCCAACAGTGCACCCAGTCTAGTTATAAATACAGATGGACCAGGAACTCCATTCTCGGTGTTCTACAATGAAAAACCAAACTGCACCCTCAAACAGGTTTCTGGAACTAAAGCAGGCTCTAACTCCAACTGTAGCAGGCATGAGGTATAAGAGGCTAGGCATGGTTGATGGGCATCACTGGGCAAGAGGGAAGCAGGTGATTGACAGGGAAGGTGCCCTTACCGTCCCCCATGGTGTATCTCTTCTCCTCATAGCTTGAGTCTGTGTACTCCAGGAGCATGCGGATGGGGTGGATCAGCTGGGAGAGAAGATCAGAGACAGAGCTGAGAAACTGTGGTGACCGTCTTGTATGACTTCATCTTCTCCATTTGAGACCCCCACACCGCACAAATACAGCCACCATGCAGTGTGCATATCCAGGCGCGAGTTCGCACCTCCCTCTCCCCTACCCCCTACCTCCCACCCCCCACCCAGCGTCCTGAGTGTGTGAGCTCCTGAGCGCTGAGAGCTACAGGCAGAAGTTTCTAGGCAGGCCTGAGGAGTATCCCTCTGCTAGAAAGGGCCTTGCTGTTAAGAACTTTCTGTTTCACATCCCGGTTCCCTCTCTTACACCGCGGACATTCCAGTATCCCAGTATCATAGGCATAGTGCTGGTGCTGTGGCTGGTGCTGGTCTTCTCAGACTGGCTTCAGCAGGGTTGAGCTGGGTCTCTGGACAAGCTGCGACTTTATGCAGACTCCCAGAAAGGCCTAGGAGGGACCAAGCGGCCCGTCCCAACCCACTCTGCACCAATCCCAGTCAGGCACGCCCCTTCCTCCCTTGTGTAACCAGAGCTACAGATCCTGACCCAGAAGGCACAGGGCCACACCCTCTCCGAGAGAGGAGGGATTAGATCCTTGGCCGTCTCTGCCCCAAGATTCTGTTCTGTGCACCCTGAAGGCAAAATCTTTTCTCCTGCTCCAAACCCTCTTAGCAACTGCCGCCATCGCCACCTGCTGGATGCTCCGGAAACTGACCCTGGAAACTGGAGACTGGCCAGAGAGCTAAAGAACCAAGACATTCTCCCTTCTTCCTTTTCTTGGCAGAGCTCGGTTTTCAAACTCAGACTGTGGGAATCTGTCATTCGGGGAGGCTCAGCTCTCAGCTTAAGGACAAAAAGACGCGCCCCCAACCTGAAGCCTTAATCTAGCACCTATCCTTGAAGAAAGGACTCTACTGATCGGACAGCTACCAGACTAATGTGCGCCCAGACTCCAGTTACAGGAACAGTCGGTGACATGGAAACAACCCAGGGCAGGGACAAACAGAAGAGCAAATGGTCTCTGTATTTCACTTTAGATTTGAGAACCCAGTCCTTCAGGTTATCAATCATAAAAAAAACCAATCAGTGTTTTGGCCGTGTTTATGAATCTAAATTCAAGACAGACCCAAACACAGAGAGGCATGAATCTGAGGGAAGCCACAGGCATGGACAGCAGTCAGCTGACAGAACCAGCAAGGGAGCAAAGAGCTCACAGATGGGGTGTGCAATAGAGTGGGAGAGCATGTGTTCCAAGAGGCTTGCTTTCAAGGGACAGCAGGATGCTGTCCACACAGGAGCCTGGAACACTCTGCACAGGACATAAGGAGCCCAAAGCTAGACCCTCAGCTGTCCAGATGCCTGGATTCTGGTCCTGGCCCAGGTTCCTGACACACATGTGTCTAGATGTGAAAGGGTGGGTCAAATGGCCTTTCAAGTTACCCTGGGGTATGTATGGGTCCTGGGGTAACCTTCATAAGGACAACATCCTACCAACAACAGGGTCCCACATGTCTACTTTCTTCCTTGAAGGCAAGACACTCTTCCAAAATCAAGAGGCTCCTGCCTAATTGACCAGAGGATGGCATCACCTTGTTTACAGAAACATCAGAAATCATGAAAACAAATGACAGAAGTGGAGACTAAAATGGGTTTGCAAGTCAAAGGGCAAGGCTGCTGCTCTGCAGAAAGTACAGTTTGGGATTAAGTCATCCTTTCCTAGGTCTACAGGATATGAAGGCAGCATGTCACTTAGAGTTTGCCCTCAGGAGGGTGAGGTGTGCAGAGAGGGTGCAGGGGACAGGCAGAGGCTGTCTTCATTCTGTGAAATTAGAGAAGCCACACGCTTTGCAGGTCTCCATGAGGATGCAAGCTCAGAGACCATGTCACCGGAGCTGACAGTGTCTGTGACAAATACTGCCTGAATCCCCACCTAGGCATCACACAGAAAGTGTACTGTATTGTGGTAAAAACTGTCCAGACAGAGCATGGTAGAGTCAGCAGTGAGAAGGGTGGAGTCGGAGGAGGGGAAGGCTTGTAGACAGACAGAACTGCTGGGGCCCGACGGGGGAGCTAGACCATCTGCAAGGCCCTTTGTACACACTAGATATCAAAATACAGAATTGGGCACCCACTCAGGAATCCTGAAAAATCTGTCTGACTATGTCTACTTGTCAGGAGGGAACCTGAGGTGCGGGAATGCTTAATCAACTTTCTTCTTTTCACACAACTAGTCAGTGGGACAGGGCCCAGGTCAGAGGGGCTCTGTGGGTGCCACTCTGTGAGGTCCCTGGGCTCATGCCTCCTGACCTCCTGCAGGGGACCCCATCCATCTCTCTCCATGTGCATAGACCTGTTCCTGGTTCACAGCTAAGATCCTTCTAGCCCACAACCCGAACTCCTAACAGGACAAAGGAATCCAACAGATCAGGGCGGCATAGATGAGATCTTACCTATGACTAAGCAAAAACTGGATGAAAGGCATTGCCAGCAGACCCAGAAAGAAAGCCTCATCAGCAATCAAAGCCCTGAGAACAGAAAGTTTCTCCAGATTGGTGCCTGAGGTCAATCTCACTGTGCCAAAACTAACCTCATCCCCAGCAGACCCGTCAGAACAACAGTTAGGTATGTTCTATATTCCAGGCCTTCTCTCCAGACAGTGAGTGGCAAATAGTTTCTAAAGGGCTCAGAGACAACCAGGGCTTCCTGTACCACCAAGCCAGCTGCAGCCAGCCTCAAGCACAGACCTCAGCTCTCCCTCCCCTCTGCCCTCACGATTATGACAGAAGGATCTGACACAGACAGCACATGAGAGGGCAGGGTTTTCTTTGCTGTGTCTCAGGTCTTTATTAACTAATTTGTTTATTTATGCTTGTTTATTGGGAGGAGGACACACAAGAACCATGAAAACAACTTACTGGAATCAGTTCTCTTTCCCCTGTCTGAGTCCTGGAATCAAACTTGGGGTGTCAGCTTTGGCAGCAAGCGCCTTAATCCACTGAGCCATCACGTTGATCCTAAGAGATTTGTTTGGCTCACGGATTCCGAGAGATTTTTGGGCCATCATGGCAGCAAGTACAGCTCTCTTCCTTTTACCTTGTGCCTGGAAAACAGTGGCCACTCCCCAGGAACTGTAACATCTTCATTTGCTCAGGGAGGGCCTCCAGGTACTCTGGCTTCTGTTTCTCCTGATACCAAAGACAGCTGTCATCATTCTCGTGCACAGGCTTGCTGGCGGAGAGGATGGCCTGGCAAGGCTGTGCAGGCCCCCGTGGGGCAAGAGGAGCAGCCATTTTCCTGAGCCTGAGCGTAGGTTAAGGTCAAGTTAATATACAGCAGTGATTGGACTTCATGAAGCTGATGTCTATAAAGGCGATGTGAAGTCAGATTAGAACACGGTATTGTCAGCCTGCCATCCTGTGCACACCTGTAATGCCAGCACTCAGGTGGGTGAGCTAGCAACATTGCAGTGAGTTTGAAGTCAGCCTGGGTTACATAGTGGTCTCCAGACCAGCTTCGGATATAGTATGTTTCTACAACAATATGACCAAAGAGACGGCTCAGCCATTAAGACACTTGATGCTCTTGAAGATGACCAGAGTTTGGTTCCCAGCACCCACCTGGCATGGCTCGCAACCGCCTGTAACACCAGCTCCAGAGGATCTGACCACCTCTTCTTGCCTCTTAGGTTGCCCATAAGCACGTGTACACATGTGCACACACACAAACACACACACACACACACACACACACACACACACACACACGAACAAATACAAATAAAATAAACCTTTAGAAACACCATTTTAATCTGAATAATGAAAACAGCATAACAAAATTAAAAAGAAGACCAAAACTGTCCCTGAATCTGTTGCCACTGATGTAAACTCTCTTCTGTGGGTTTGGCACAGCCATGTCTGAATGGAATGGCAGAAGTCATAAAGCCAAAAAGGCTGCTTGACAAAGATCCAGCAAAGCTGAGCCTCGTGATGGCTGCCATGCCACTTTTGGTTTACATCTCCACCTGTTGCGTGCTTGGGACACTTTTAATATTTGTACAATTTGAGGATATTGCATTGATGGAAAATTCCTTATCAATCATTTATGCCTTTTCCCAGGAATGCTGCTTCTAAGCTTTCCCAGGACAGTCCTGAACATACTATTCCCCCAGCTTTTAGGGAGATATTCTTGAAGGTCTTCCTTACGCCTTGGAGGTTGTGACACATAAAGAAACCAGAGGTGTCTTCATGAGGCTATGAGACATTCTTGAAACATCTGTCCCTGCACTTACACAGGAATAAGATATTCAAAACACAGTAAACGGGGCTGGAGAGATGGCTCAGTGGTTAAGAGCACTGACTGTTCTTCCAGAGGTCCTGAGTTCAACTCCCAGCAGCAACCACATGGTGGCTCTCAACCATCTGTAATAAGATATGGCGCTTACAATAAATAGCTAAATCTAAAAAAAAAAAAAAAAAAACACAGTAAACTTTAAAGGGTCAACAAGAAATATCTATCCCATGTCTGATTCCTCCCTCACCACCCTTGCATCCATCCATCTTCAGACCCTGCCTCCATCCAGAGCTGGACTCTGGAATGGGTTGAACTCAGGAGTCTGTGGACCTCTGACGCCATCCAGCCACGGACAGACTGAAAAAGCAAGGAACTGAATTGTTCCTCAAAGGTCAAGAGCTTTACCCAGTGAGATTTCAGAAGAACAAAGTAAGCATTTGGGAAGATTTCCATAAAGTAGAGGAATAACTGAGGCTATAAGGAGGGAAGGAGAGGAACGTGGGATATTTGGCCCTGAGAACAGCATTACATACATGCAGCAAACCGAAAGGCAAGCTGTGGTTTTCTGAGTTACCCGTTAGGAAAATCTGCTGATTCATGTGGATGTAAGAGGGACTGCACTGGGAGAGGAATGCACAGAGTTCATAAGCCAGGGTTCCATGACAGTCCATCCTGGAATTCTCGTTTTCATTGACTGAGCCAGAAATGCACAGATAGCATGAATCAGCTGGACCAGAACCCTTGGCGCAGGCCAAGGCCAGAGGTAGAGAGAGTACAGAGCAGACGCTACTCTCTGGGAACTCAAGGTCCACTCTGGAAGAACAGACACTGCCTTGAGGTTGGTGGGTCCTGATAAGAACATTTAATGCAATTTTCCCAAGGCCAGCCCTGTGAAAGTTCCTCCCAGAGTCCTAGGAAAGACACTACATCCAGCGTGGGGTTATGTGAGGGAAAGGAATCTACATACACCATGCCTTTTTTTGTCTGTTTACTTTATTCCTCTATGACGAAATTCTGTCTATTCAGCTTCATCTTCATCCTCACATTCACCTCTTCTCTGTGCACACTTTTCCTGTCCTCATACTTTTAGTAAGCTCCTGTGCTTTTGACCTCATCTTCATCCTCTGTCCCTGCATCCTCCATCTCACCTTCCTGTCTTACCCCTGGCTCTCAGAAACTCTACCAGAGATCTGCCTTACCCTCTACAGAATCTCTGTCTTCCTCTCTCTTCTCTGGCCATGTGGTTCTGTGTCTGCCATCATAATTCTGCCTGGTTCTCTCTGGACCAGTCTATATCTTTCCCAAGACAGCAACACCTTCATGTTTATAATACAACATAAGAATTGCAAGGTCCCCACCAGAAGTTTCCTGGTAACTTCATTTGTAACCCAAAAAGGGGGAGAGAATAAGGGTGGAGCTAGATAGGAACTGGAATAAATCAGAGAGGGAATTTATGTGCTAGAAATATATCCTTAGTGTGGTGAGCTGAAAACATTACGAGTCTATCATCAATGTGCTCAGACTACAGACTTAGGGGTGACAGGGTAAAGAAATCTATAAGTCACTAAAAACAAAACTGCCACTGTTTGTCTCTGCTGCCAGTTTCCTGACAGGGCGGGAGAGGAGTCCTGATAGCTAGTCACTGTGCATCACAGCTTAAAGGACCTGGTGAGAGGAAACCCCTTTGATCTAAGAAGTTGCACTGGGGCAGTGGGAAAAGGGGGAAGATCTAAACTTGATTTGCAAAAGAAGCAAAGCTATGCACCTAGAGGGCCAGGCACTTGGCCTGGGAGCCAGGTAGTCTGCAAAAAGACATTTTACCTAGTTCAGGAGCTTCAGGCACCTAGCAGGTGGTCTGATATCTGTTGTGTTCCTGCTTGTCTTTCAATGCTTTGTTTTGGAGCTGGCCCTATCTTTGGATGTAGCTAAAAGGGGGTATTTGCAAAGGGCAGATGCCTAACACATACTCATTCTATGGGAATTATGAGCACAAGAAATTCATAGCAAGGTGCAGCTGAATATTAAAGCTGTATAACACCAAATATTCCATGATAAATGGCTTCCCATTTGAAAGACCCTTGATCAGTCGAAGTATAACTTATTATATACAGCTGGACTCCTATATCATTTCTGTGTGGCTAGCCACAAGCATTCACTTGATACAGTTGGGGTTTGGAAGGACAGTGGCACCAACATGGGGAATGACCTGGATTGTAGGTACCTATATGAGTTCAAAAAAGAAAGAGGTCTGGCCGGGCGGTGGTGGCGCACGCCTTTAATCCCAGCACTCGGGAGGCAGAGCCAGGAGGATCTATGTGAGTTCGAGGCCAGCCTGGGCTACCAAGTGAGTTCCAGGTAAGGCGCAAAGCTACACAGAGAAACCCTGTCTCGAAAAACCAAAAAAAAAAAAAAGAAAAAGAAAAAAAAGAAACAGGTCTGGGTTTGTAAGAACCCAAGAAGAGTCCTGGCCCTGATCCAACCTTGTTGACCCCAGTTCAAGGCACTGGATGACTCAGAAATGTCTCAAAGAAAGATGATGGACAGGCACTGAGGAAGACCCCAACATTGACCACCACAGCCCTTACACACACACACACACACACACACACACACACACACACACACACACACAGAGTGAAGTGAGTGTTTTGCCTAGTATTTTCTCAATTTGATACAAGCTAGAGTCATTTGAGAAAGGGACTCTGAATTCAGAAAATGCTTTCATAAGATTTGCTTTATTATTTCTGTTGTTGTTGGGTTTTTTGTTTGTTTGTTTTTATTTTTGTTTTTGTTGGATAGTTTTGTTTCAGACAGGGTCTCTCTACATAGCAATGGCTGCCCTGGGACTCACTAAGTGACCAGGCTGGCCTCAAACTCACAGAGGCCCTCCTGTCTCTGCTTCTGGAGCACCACAATTAAAGACTTGCACCAGCACGGCCAGTGCTTTTCTGTTGCTTCTCCGTTCTAAGAGCTATACTGGGGAGAATATGGCCTGCAAGGTCTAAGTATCGGCCCCACATGGGGAACGTTTGCCAACCTCTGTTCTAGGTGCTGGTCCACATTTTATTCTCCCTACTCAACATTATCAGGGCCACTCCTGACCTTATTACATCCTTTCCAGTTTATCTTCTTTGTCTTCTAGTTAAAATTTAACAAATGTTGACTGAAATAACGTGAGCTTACCAGTCTCACGAACAGGCTGTGGGTATGAAGGCAACCCCCATCGGGGCTCTCATCCAGAGGTGCTACCTGGTACAGGGAGGTCACGGGCACTGCCTGACAAAGGACAGAGTCTATGATCCAGCTGCTGGCATTGGACCCTGCTCAGCAGGTGCTTCTGCAATGTGCCCAAGTCCTTTAGGGGTGACTTGATGCAAAATGCCCACAGCTTTTGACCATACGCCTATGCCGCGTCAGTGGGGCCCAGCACACTAGGCCAGCTCACGCCCAGCCTTGTTCTTTCCCAGGCAGCTGCGGCCTCTTGATGAGCCTGCTCAGCTGAGAGGGCCTCTGGTTCAGACTCCATCATCATCGCAGGGACATGTTGCTGTAATGACTCTGGATAACATGTTTCTTTCCAGAGCTCTAAGCCCTGCCACTGCTTGTATGGACTGGCCAAACATCTCTGGAGATACCTGATTCCGATTCCAAATTTTCCGTTCATCAACCATGTGCCAAGCCTGGCCATGCATATCAAAGATGAACAATCCAAAGTTGGCATTGCGGTGCACACCCATAATTCCCCTATTCAAGAGGTAGAAAAAGGAGAATTATGAGATCAAGAGACACTTCAGCCACATAGTGAGTGAGGACCCAGCCAGAGTGGGTGACATGAGATCCTGGATCAAAACCACCAACAACCAGAGGCTGGAGACATGGGTCACAGGTTAAGAGCACACTGCTCTTAGAGCGGTTCTGTTCCCAGCACCCACATGCCATCTGTAATTCCAGCTCCAGGGGTCTGATGCCCTCTTCCGGCATCTGCAGGCACCGGGTACCCATGTGGTGCTCATACACACATGCTGGCAAAACACGCATGCGCATGAAATAAAAATAGATACATCGTGAAGAAACAGTCAAAGAAGGATGAGGGAGAAAGGAGCCATCCTCCAACTCGCTTTGGCTCGAGTTGAGGGAAAGACTCCTACATCAACTGCGGACAGTGGGGAATGCTGCTGGAGAGAAATGTTGAGAACGCAAACGGGGTTGTGTGTTCAGCTTCGGAAAGCTGAGGAGGACGGCAGAAGACGGCCATCTAGGGCCTGCCTGCTCAGCTTCCCTTCAGCACAGCATCGCTCTAAGCACGACACGAGCTTCCCATGGACAGCTGAGGCACTGCACTCTGAAGAGTAACTGAGAGATGAAGGAGAGCTCTCCCACGGGAATACCAGCTTGAGGAACACGGGGACATGGACAGGGGGAAAGGATAAACAGTGTTGGTTGGTGCTGGTTGGTCGGTGGAAGAGTCACGAGCCATGGCTACCAGAGTTAGAATGGGCTTTATTAGAAAGAAGAGGGGATAGGACGGAGGAGCCAGGCCTGGCAGAGAGGAAACAGAAAGGGAGGCTCAGAGAGAGAGTGTGGGGGTCCACGTCTGACTTTTTAAGGCAGAGACACAGTCGCCCGCTGATGACGTAAAGTGACAGACAAGACCCTGAGCTGCGCATGTACAGAATCCTAACACAGGGACATCAAGGACTTTAAATAACCCAGAGTCCCTACATTTCCTTCTCCAGCCCCTCCTGCAGGAAACAAAACAGAGACCCCCCCCCCCCAAAGCCAACGCAGTTGGTCCCAAGATTCACAACCAACAAAACAAGACACAGGACAAATGTCATTCAGACTTTACTGGGGATCAGACAAGGCTGTTCACTCTGAGGACCAGGGCAAGCATAGAGGCAGATCTGATCTCTCAGAGCTTACTGAGGATTCTGGGGTCTGGTACATAGTGTGGTCTTTAGAGATCCAGCGCCAAGACTTCACCCAGGGTATGCAAAAAAAAAAAAAAAAAAAAAAAAAAAAAAAAAAATCCAGGATGTCAGTGAGAACTAAACTTTTCTATCTGAGGTGTATTAGGAAAGAAACACATACATTCTGATGGTAACTTTCTCTTTTACTTCATCTTGAAAAAATATTTTTCTTCTGACAATCTCTTTGTCTCTACATAGCTACATCTCTCTCCAACAAAAAACTCTAGACAAAATATGAGTTGCATTTTGAGAGTCACAACGCATTTCTTGAGTAAACAATAAGAAGCAAAGCCATTCTGATAACACATGAGAAATCACACAGTTTCTCTCAGACTTGGGATGTCACACTGACCAGCTGGAAGTGAGTTACCATGACAATGCTGAACTGTCAGCCAGCTCCTTGGTGACCAGGTGGGAGCCACCTAACACTGAATGCTTCAGCACATCCTGGAGAGACAGTAACCTTAAAAGCATCCCAGGATCTAAACATAAACAGTTGGCTGAACCTTGAGTCTTGTATCATAAAACTCAGATTTAGGAGTTTGTGCAAAAAAATCAAAGGCTAAAGAGAATTTATGCAGAGTGTTACATCTACTAAAGTCGCTTTGTGCCTGACCTTGGTTCAACAAACAGACACTTGGAAATTTGTCCTTGTGCATTCATTTCCAGGGGCAACTCATTTACTTTGAATTTGCTCTGAGGTCTTAAATCAGCTAATTGTGTAAAAAGGTGTCTTTGTACCCGAGAATACTGTTACTTTCCTATGTCAGCCTAAGATATGAAAAGTATCCTAGCATTATTTCTATTCACCAAAATTATACGGCTTAAGAAGAAATCATCTTCTTGACCATCCACAGATATATATGTGCCCAGTAGATGGAATATATTCACGAGATAAAAACACAGGCAGTGGGTAAATACTAATAGCTGTTTTCAGGGGAGAAATGTAGTGGCACATGAGAAAGAGTACAGACAGAAGCAAAAGAGTCATTCATAGGCAGTGGCCCTGGAAGCCTTGATTGAAGAGTTTCCTCCATCAGAGAGTTATTCATCTCGTGGGTTGACCTTATGAATATCAGTCATCATCTGCTGTCATATGCCATGGACCGTGGCAGGTCCATTCCTCCAAGCAACAGTGAGGGATGGCTGGATGCAGGGCAGGAAAAAGGAATAGGAGCAAGAGACTGAGGAAGAAATGGGGAGTCCAAGGATCCAGAGGCTTGACTGAAGGAAGGGCTTGTGCAAAGAAATGGAGGAATAGGGGATAGAAAGAAGAAGAAAACACATTTGGTGGAGACACAGAGCCATGCCCAAGGGCCTGGGCCAGCAGGGTGAATGAATATTCCCCCAGGGCTGGGCTTTGTAGTCCTATTTTGGGTTCCAAAAGGCCAGCTTTACATAAAATGGTTTGTATATAAAGCGGCTGCTTTTCATGTAGTCAGATATCTTCTTCAGGCCCTGCAGGGGAAGGAGAAATCAGAAATTCAGGATCTGCGGCACCACTGGATATACACATTTCACTCTAAGAACCCCAACACAGCATAAGCTGCTCAGGTGCCCAACACTGGTAAGGGAAGGCTTTGATTTCCAGTAAAGAAGGAGAAACTGAACACTGCTCTCAGCTGTGTGTCCATCTGCAGTTGCTGTACAGGTACAGAGGGAGCATTCCACAAGATCCTGCAGAACAGTGACCTGCTCTGCATTCAACAGGAGGGAGTCCACACAGAGGCAAGGTGCTTCCCTCCTGCTCACGTGGCTAGAAAGACAACAGTCTATCCCCCTGTCTACAAGGAGGATCTCAGTATCTTCCACTCTGGCTCTCTTGCCTCACTCCCCAAACAAGAAACCCCTTGTCACTCTCTGTTTACACAAACACTCTTGCTTTTTCACTTGCAGGCTCCTGCTTGCCTGTTATTCCACACTGAGGAGGGACCAAGAAGGACAAAGGCCCCAGCACCATGCCAGCGTACTTTGGAAGAGAGCAAAGACCTCACCCAGTACCTCAGCAAATCCTGACGTCATGAGGATGGGGATCAGTGAACCAGCAAGGAGACAATGGAGTGGCCTTTGCCATTCTCTTGAAGCAGAAAAACCTAAACTTTGAAACCTGGTAGATGAAAGCACACTCAGTGCGCCCATTCTGTTTTTCCCAGCCCTACTGGTGAAGACCCTACAGAAAGACTCTGTGCTGTGTGCCGTCTTTCCAGTAGAATGCCTAGATAAGCTGGGAAGAATTCAGAGTTCCAGGGCTGCCTGGACCCAAGTGGGCAGGCTTAGCTGGCCTTGATCTGCAGCCTCCCACACTCCCACTGTGCTGCACAGCCAGTTCTTACACAATCTCCAGAGCTGAGCAGCCTGGACCAGAATCCAAGCTGATGGAAACTAACAAAACACATCGCTTGTTGGGCAGTTTTGAGGACAGAAAAGAAGATTCTGTGCTAAGAATCTCACTGGACTACAGCCTTGACCCCCAAGTCTCTAGTGAAGTAGGTTCTGTGGCTGTCACATGTGCCTCATAGTCAGGCATGCCTGCCACACTGCATCCCTGCATGGAGATGCACCTTTCCAAGTCCTACTGAGCTGAAACTGTGCCACACACATACAGAGACACCAGAGAAGGTGAATGAAAACGAACAAAAAAATCCCATTTCAATGATTTCACAGTCAAACACCAAGCTGCTGCTGAGAAGGAAGAAGAAAGGGAAGAAACAGGATACCTAAACACTGAACACCTCAGGAGAACATCCTCCAACAGCAGGGACCATCCACTCAGCCTGGCACCAGCTGTAGCCCTGGGTCCCAGTGCTTCCCCAGTCAGGAATCTGACTGAGCAGAGAATTGGACAGGCCGGATATGCATACTGCACCTTGGCACTGCACATCAGTCCTGCCATATTTCCCCCTCTCAACAGCACTTGCTATACACTCTGACATGTCCTGAATTTCCATAGGCCTCAGGGCTGGAAAATCCAGGTTCCATGGCAACCTACGGTTTTTTTTCCTTTGGCATCAGGGAGCTCTACTGTCCTCTCTTCTTGAAGCTACAAGCACACAGGGAAACAAACACAACCTTCTCCAATGGTACTGGGTCCCTGAGAAACTGACAATCTCTATAGTCAGCCTCCTTAGCAGTCCAATGGAACAGATACTGCTACAGAACAAGTAGGTTGTAATGAGAAATTTCATGCAGAAGATCTAAGAACTGAACACAGGTCATTGCCCAACAAATGTTAATTGTTCTTCATTTCCATTCCAAGGAGTAGAAAGTTATGGTGGTTTGAAAGAAAGTGTCCCCCAAAGGGAGTGAGTGGCGCTATTAGAAGGTGTGGCTTTGTTGGAGATCTGAAGAGTGCTTTGACATCAGACATGGAGATGCAGAGTTTGGATTTGCCCAGCTGGTTTTTAGTCTTGCTTTGGTCCAGTATTTCCCCACTGTGTTTTGGAATGATAATGTATATCCTGTGCCATTATACTTTGGAAGTATATGATTTGCTTTCTGATTTTGATTTTATAGTAGATTTAGGGATTATATGAATCTCAGAAGAGACTTTGAACTTCAGACTTTTAAATAAGTTTGAGATTGTGATAGACTATGGAGACTTTTGAAGTTGGACTGAATGCATTTTTTGCATTATAATATAGTGACTAGTCTTTGTAGCCAGGGAGTAGAATGTGGTGGTTTAAGAGAAAATGGCCCAAAAGGGAGTGTGTTGTGGGATGTTTTGTATGCTGTGAATATGTGTTGCTCTGACTGGTTGATAAATAAAACATTGATTGGCCAATAGCCAGGCAGGAAGTATAGGCAGAACAAGCAGACAAAGAGAATTCTGGGAAGAGGAAGGCTGAGTCAGGAGATGCCAGCCTACTGTCCAGGGAGCAGCATGTAATGGCACACATGTAAAGCCATGGAAATTGTAGTGACATATAGATTAACAGAAATGGAATGAGTTTAAGTGTAAGAGCTAGTCAGTGGTAGGCCTGAGCTAATGGCCGAGCAGTTTAATGAATATAAGTCTCTATGTGTTTACTTGGGTCTGAGTGGCTGCTGACAGGGTGGGACACCAGGAAAATTCAACTACAAATGGCGTCCATGTGTGGGGCAAGAGCTTCCACCTAAAACCCAAGAAAGCTTAAAAAAAATTTAAAAAAAAGATTCTAAAATGGAACTAAAACCAGCTTCCTAGTTGTCTCTCAGGCCAGCCACAGCACAGCCTATAGGCCTAGAGTCTCTCAGAGGTGGCCAGAGCCAGCAGCCAAAGCTGCCATTTCAGTCCTAACCACTCTGCAGTTTAAAGCAATAGATTCACAATGAGTCAGATTCAGGTTAAGTAAACCTCTAAATGGTTTACAGTATGTATAAAAATGTATGTAGACTTGAAAGAAAGAGAAAAAAGAACATAGTTATATAAAGAAATAGAAAGTTTTAAAAAATAAAGTCTTTAAAGAGACAGTAAAAGTAATTAAAAAATAAGCCATGAGGGGTTGGGGATTTAGCTCAGTGGTAGAGTGCTTGCCTAGCAAGCACAAGGCCCTGGGTTCGGTCCTCAGCTCAAATAAATAAATAAATAAATAAATAAATAAATAAATAAATATGAAAATCACACAGAGAGTCTGGATTATATTGTCTTTGGGATTTTTTTTACTGCAGAAAGACATTTGATTATAAAAGCTGCTGAGTTAAATCAATATGTATATTTTAAAGGTATCTTGATTTAAAAATTTATGTCTAAGGATACATTGCTTTGGAAAAGAGGTTCTGCTTTTGTTTTCACAGAAGATGAGAACCTGTGGATTGCTTTCAGGCAAATATGATTTGACCAGCCAAGACACCTTGAAAGGTCTCCAATGACACCATGGCCCAGATCATCCAACATCCAAAATCAACTTCAAGGCAACTGACTCAGAGAATACAGCCTCATAGACTACTCCAGTAAGGACTTGACCATAATCCTAAAATTTTCTTTATGTCCCCATAAGAATTCAGCACCCTCTATCAGCAGGAAGTAGACCAGAAAACTACATCCACATTCCCCAAAAAATGGATTATGGATGTTTGTCTTTGTTTAGATTGTTAGTTGCAAATTGTTATTGGTCATAGTCAATCTCTTTCTATACCAAGAAAGGAAGATATGGTATAGAAATGTAGGATACAGATATGATAGGATGAAAAGGTAGATTAATGAACCTAGTTTTAAGAGCAATAACTTGTTTAAAAATGTTTTACAATGCTATGGGTTTTAGTTTATTAAGACAAATTTAAAGTTAATTTTGTTATACTGTATATTTCTACTCTTGTTTATTTTGTTCATGCAACTCATTTGAAATTGTAGTGTATAGTTGAGAAATACAGATTAATAATTAGTCATCTATGATAATCAAACTTATAGTCATGTTAGTTAAGTTTTCTAGGTATACATATATATATTTCAAATAGGTAGGTAATCTTCAAACACTTCAAAGACCTACAGAATATGGCATTTAAAATGTTTTTAAAATGTAGACTTTCTGGACAGTGAGACACATCTTCTCCTAGCAGCACCAATTTAGTTCAAAAAGAAAGCATTAAAGACACTCCATATGGGGTTTATCTTCTTCTTGGCAAAAATAGTCATTTGGGTAAGAAACTGTTCTTGCCTGACTGCTTGACAAAATGTTGTATTGACTAGACATGCAAGACCCATAGGAAGGTGACCACTGAACTTTGCAAGGCAGGATGGTCCTTCAGGTTCCTGCTCCTCAGAGGAGACTGCCAGATATTCTACAGGACCCAGAGAAAAGTGACTGAGAGACTAGGCCTATAGGCTGAAGATGGATGCCCCAACGTTGCAGAGGAACTTTGGATGACTGTCCAGGCAGGCAGCTGTCTCTGTCATTTGCAGAGTTTTGGAAGTTGCTTACAATGCTCTTCCTGTTTTTCTTAGGTAATATTGTATCCTTCTGAGATCTTTGATGTAGTTGAAGACTAGATAGGTATAATTATAATTTTCCTTGGTTATGATAAGAGATAAATTAGATATGAAAGTTTAGACTCACAAATATAGGCTACATAGAATATTTTCTCTGATTTTGCCAAATACAAATAGACTAGATATTATAACTGTAATTCTTGCTTGATACCTGTTCTATTATATGTAATTTTACTATGTTAAAGTTAAAACTTTCCTATTTGATTAGACAGAAAAGGGGAGGTGCTGTGGGATGTTTTGTATGCTGTGAATATGTGTTGCTCTGATTGGTTGATAAATAAAACATTGATTGGCCAGTAGCCAGGCAGGAAGTATAGGCAGAACAAGCAGACAAAGAGAATTCTGGGAAGAGGAAGGCTGAGTTAGGGGACGCCAGCCCACTGTCCAGGGAGCAGCATGTAATGGCACACAGGTAAAGCCACAGAAAATGTGGCAACATATACATTAACAGAAATGGGCTGAGTTTAAGTGTAAGAGCTAGTCAGTGGTAGGCCTGAGCTAATGGCTGAGTAGTTTTAATGAATATAAGCCTCTGTGTGTTTACTTGGGTCTGAGTGGCTGCTGACAGGGCAGGACACCAGGAAAACTTTAGCTACAGGAGTGGCACTATTAAGAGGTGTGGCCTTGTTGGAGTAGGTGTGTTGTTGTTGTATGTAACTATGGGGGTAGGCTTTGAGGTATCCTTTCCTCAAGTTACTACCCACTGTTTCATACCACTTCCTATTGCCTTCAGATCAAGATGTAGAATTCTCAACTACTTCTCCAGTACTATGTCAGCCTGAATGCACCCATAATTACAGCTGCCATGGTCCCTACCATGATGATACTGGACTAAACCTCTAAAACTATAAACTGCCACCTCAGTTAAATGTTTTCCTTATAAGACTTGCCATGGTCATGGTGTCTCTTCTCAGCAATAGAAATGCTAAGACAAAAGTCATCCTGGAAAGGGAGAAGGGAAAAAGAACACCGAATGAGAAGGAGGATCAGGGCATCACCTCAAAGCGGGCCATAAAGTCGTTCAGGTTTGGGAAGGCATCCAGGCAGTGGGGCTGAAATATACGGTGCTGGTCAAGGATGTCATAAACGAGGAAATCCACATAGGTGATCTGCAGGAAGCCAAAGGTCAGTGTGCTGGAATTTGAGGCCTGGGAAGAATGGCAACTTTTCCTCCCCACCCCCTCTCTTTACCTTGTTCCCTGCACACCAGGACCGCTTGCCCAGGAACTCAGAGTAGAGCTTCATCTTCTCCGGGATGGTCTTCAAGAACTCTGGCTTTAGCTTCTCCTGAGGCAGAAGACAGCTGTCACCACCCTAAGACTCAGGCTCCCCAGCAGAGAGGTTGACCTCCCAGAGCTGTGCAAGGGAACAGCCACCTTCCCAACAAAGGGCCAGGTCTGTGTTTAGGTTTCCATTTAACACATCACTATTTATTGGTGGCAGAATTAATGTGCAAGGTGATGGAGACTCAGATTGGAATTTGACACTGTCCCTGGAATCTGCCATGACTGAAGTCCAAACCAGTACTGGGAGTTACCCCCAAGGAACTCCTGAGTATCTTGAACGTTCTAGCCTCAAAGACCCAGTGGAACCACAGATACAAAGGACATAAAGACCCCAGAAGAAGACAGTTATACTGGGTTGGGAAGAGCACAAGAACATATGTGAAGAGCATGCCTATAAAAAAGATGTCCTGATTTCTGTTGATACCTAAGACAGAATTGTGGGGAATGCATTGGATAGATGTGTGAGACCAGTGTGTGATATGACGTATGTTCATCATTTGGGGAGTACACTGTTGCCTGTTGGTAGAAGGGAGTCCAATGTTGATAGCAAGTGTCTTTCTCAATCACTGTTCACCTTAATTTTTAGAGACAGGGTCTCCCATTGAATCTACAGCTCACAGACTGGCTGGCCAATGAGTCCTCCTGTTTTTCCCCAGAAATCCTCCCATTTCTCCCCCGGAGCACTATGATTATAAGAGCATGCTGCCACACTCGGGTTTTTACGTGGTGCTAAGGATCCATTCTAAAGCCCTCGTGCCACACAGCAAACGCTTTTAACCACCAGGCCATTCCCACACCCTCTAATTTCATCCTGGAGGCTTTTGGTATGACCACTGGGAAAGACGACACATGGAAGAGGTCAAAAGACAGATGTGGCCAAGATTTACAACTATGCTGAAGGACTTAGATCAACTGTCCACCAGATAATCTCAACCGTCTCTTCCATGGTTACATTAGTAATGGTAGCTTCATAGTGTTCATGTGCTGTCTCACTGGGGTTATGAGGGTCCTTCAGTGTAGAGAAGGAGAACTCAGAGTATCAGTAACACCATTAATTCACTGAAGGAGGATGCTGCAGATCTGAACACACGACTTTAAGTCCTGCTGCAAACCCTGTCTACTCCACCACTGGCAACTCACAAAGTCAGGGTTGTAACAGAGCCTGATGAGCTGCATGCGGTTGTCCATAACCTGGTTCTCCACAATGTCGGCACGAATCCTCTCCTCCTCTGTCTCTCCACCTGCAGCACACACAGCACACTCACCCTCAGCATCCTAGTCAAGACAAGGAGATTGTCCCCCATGCCCCACCCCGCTGCCAGCCCACTCACACAGGTTGTGCTTGCGGGCAATATAGCGCAGGATGGCGTTGCTCTGGGTGATCTTGTGTGATCCATCAATTAAGTAGGGCAGCTGGAAAGACAAGCAAGGATGGTCAGATGAGATATGGGGTCCCTGCATCTCTTTTCTGGGTGAGGACAGACAGGTGGTTTGGCACTCCATGGCCCTGGCATGGTGAACCCTCTGTGGAGCTCACACTTCACACTGAAAGGAGAAACCGGGACACAGCCCATGACAGAAACACTGTGCAGCCACCAGGAGTGGGAGCAGGTGAGCAGAAGCACTGATCCCAACCCCCTCAGCCAGACAAGAAGATGAGGTGAGGACATCATGCCTTCCCCACCCCCACCCCCTTCCCTGCACCTACATTGGGAAAGTCCAGGCCCAGCTTGAATTTGTCACTCAGCCACTGGCTTTGTTCATAATCGGGGGCTGTAGACAAGACAATGTGAAAAGAGATCAGTCCAGTGTCCTACCCTACTCCTGGTATTAGACCAGGAGCAAGAAAGAACCCCTGAGGTGGTGTGTGTGTGTGTGTGTGTGTGTGTGTGTGTGTGTGTGTGTGTGTAACTCAAGTCACTTTCCAAGATGGAGGAGAGGGATATAAGCAACTACTGGTAATAAGAGGAGCTTGGACCCCAATAGTGCACCCAGCCTAGTTAGTTACTAATAACACATAGACCAGGAACTCCATTCTCGGTGTTTTACAATGAAAAACCAAACTGCACCCTCAAAGAGGTTTCTGGACCTAAAGCAGGCTCTAACTCCAACTGTAGGCTGACTGCAGGCCTGAGGAATAAGGGGCTAAGCATGGGTTGATGGGCATCACTGGGCAAATGGGAAGCAGGTGACTGACCGGGAAGGTGCCATTACCGTCCCCCATGGTGTATTTCTTCTCCTCATAGCTTGAGTCTGTGTACTCCAGGAGCATGCGGATGGATTGTGTCAGCTGAGGAAGAAGATCAGAGACAGAGCTGAGAAACTGTGGTGACCGTCTTGTATGACTTCATCTTCTCCATTTGAGACCCCCACACCGCACAAATACAGCCACCATGCAGCGTGCATATCCAGGCGCGAGTTCGCACCTCCCTCTCCCCTACCCCCCCCCCCCCCCCCCCCCGCAGCGTCCTGAGTGTGTGAGCTCCTGAGCGCTGAGAGCTACAGGCAGAAGTTTCTAGGCAGGCCTGAGGAGTATCCCTCTGCTAGAAAGGGCCTTGCTGTTATGAACTTTCTGTTTCACATCCCGGTCCCCTCTCTTACACCGCGGACATTCCAGTATCCCAGTATCATAGGCATAGTGCTGGTGCTGTGGCTGGTGCTGGTCTTCTCAGACTGGCTTTAGCAGGGTTGAGCTGGGTCTCTGGACAAGCTGCGACTTTATGCAGACTCCCAGAAAGGCCTAGGAGGGACCAAGCGGCCCGTCCCTCCCCACTCTGCACCAATCCCAGTCAGGCACGCCCCTTCCTCCCTTGTGTAACCAGAGCTACAGATCCTGACCCCGAAGGCACAGGGCCACACCCTCTCCGAGAGAGGAGGGATTAGATCCTTGGCCGTCTCTGCCCCAAGATTCTGTTCTGTGCACCCTGAAGGCAAAATCTTTTCTCCTGCTCCAAACCCTCTTAGCAACTGCCGCCATCGCCACCTGCTGGATGCTCTGGAAACTGACCCTGGAAACTGGAGACTGGCCAGAGAGCAAAGGAACCAAGACATTCTCCCTTCTTCCTTTTCTTGGCAGAGCTCGGTTTTCAAACTCAGACTGTGGGAATCTGTCATTCGGGGAGGCTCAGCTCCCAGCTTAAGGACAAAAAGACGCGCCCCCAACCTGAAGCCTTAATCTAGCACCTATCCTTGAAGAAAGGACTCTACTGATCGGACAGCTACCAGACTAATGTGCGCTCAGACTCCAGTTACAGGAACAGTTGGTGACATGGAAACAACCCAGGGCAGGACAAACAGAAGAGCAAATGGTCTCTGTATTTCACTTTAGATTTGAGAACCCAGTCCTTCAGGTTATCAGTCATAAAAAAAATCAATCAGTGTTTTGGCCGTGTTTATGAATCTAAATTCAAGACAGACCCAAACACGGAGAGGCATGAATCTGAGGGAAGCCACAGGCATGGACAGCAGTCAGCTGACAGAACCAGCAAGGGAGCAAAGAGCTCACAGATGGGGTGTGCAATAGAGTGGGAGGCATGTGTTCCAAGAGGCTTGCTTTCAAGGGACAGCAGGATGTTGTCCACACAGGAGCCTGGAACACTCTGCACAGGACACAAGGAGCCCAAAGCTAGACCCTCAGCTGTCCAGATGCCTGGATTCTGGTCCTGGCCCAGGTTCCTGACACAAGTGTGTCTAGATGTGACAGGGTGGGGCAAATGGCCTTTCAAGTTACCCTGGGGTATGTATGGGTCCTGGGGTAACATTCATAAGGACAACATCCTACCAACAACAGGGTCCCACATGTCTACTTTCTTCCTTGAAGGCAAGACACTCTTCCAAAATCAAGAGGCTCATGCCTAATTGACCAGAGGATGGCATCACCTTGTTTACAGAAACTTATCAGAAATCATGAAAACAAATGACAGAAGTGGAGACTAAAATGGGTTTGCAAGTCAAAGGGCAAGGCTGCTGCTCTGCAGAAAGTACAGTTTGGGATTAAGTCATCCTTTCCTAGGTCTACAGGATATGAAGGCAGCATATCACTTAGGGTTTGCCCTCAGGAGGGTGAGGTGTGCAGAGAGGGTGCAGGGGACAGGCAGAGGCTGTCTTCATTCTGTGAAATTAGAGAAGCCACACGCTTTGCAGGTCTCTGTGAGGACGCAAGCTCAGAGACCGTGTCACCGGAGCTGACAGTGTCTGTGGCAAATGCTGCTTTAACATTTGGACATGTCCACTGCCCACTTGAGGATCCTGGAATGTCCCAGCTCAGAAAATAACCTGAGGCCTTAAGGACGATGGCCAGTGTTAAGATTGCCCAGAGAAAGACAATACTATTCGTATACACACGTAACTACCTGTTTCCATGAGCTCCTGGGTGTTAGATCTTTAATCATTTGCTATTCTAAGAGTTATTACACACATTGAGCTTAGAAAATTTAACTTTCTGGGCTTATTTGAAAAAAAAATGAGTGTTAAGTGCTACGATTGACTAGAATAATAACTTTAAAAGACATTAAAAGAACACTAAAACAATTTTACATGGAACAGAAATGGTACCATTGTGCTCATCCAGTCTGTTTCCTCCTTTCTTAAACATTATTTCTCCATTATTAAAATTGAGTCTCTAGCGTAGAGGCCCCACAGATAAGAAGGCCCTTCATGTGAGCTGTAAATTGACTACTAAAGACCACAAGTACAATGGAAATTGCAGGGAGGTATTTAGCAAGTACGAGGCACATCAGCATATTTCCACACACTATGGTGGCTGGAGAAGGGGAGTGGATGATAGAGAAGGAATCCTTGCTGACCAGAACAAGAACTCAGGGAAACTGGGAAGGAGCCAGAGCCCTGAAGCCCTTCAGAGGAGAGAACATCTCTGTAGAAGAGGGTAAGGGCTGGGACAGCAAGCCCTCAGTGCAGGGTCCCGGAGTCTAAGAGCATCATCCTTTGAAGGAGAGAGGTCTCTAAAGGCAACAGGGAGCAGTGGGGACCAGGGACATTGGAAGATGTCTGAAGCCAGTACTGTGCTGGAGAACTGTATCCCAGAGTTGATCACTGATCTTGGCTGTCACTGTGCTCAGTCACAAGTTCACAGCCCAGCCAGTCCAGGTGGCTTAAAAGGACACTGTGCATGGGAATCTAAATATATTGGAGGAAATTTGTCCTATAACCTGTAGAATGACATCTGAAATGGAATCCGTAATTCCTTCCAGCCTAATGGGTGACATTGTTAATGCAAATTCACAGAATTCTAAATATAATGGCTTCAGAATTTTTATTTTGTTTTATTTTTTTTGTTTTTGTTTTTGTTTTCTGAGACAAGGTTTCTTTATATAACAGTCCTAGCTGTCCTTGAATTCTCTCTGTAGACCAGGCTGGCCTCGAATTCATAGAGATCTGTCTGCCTCTGCCTCTCAGCACTGGAATTAAAGGTGTGCATCACCACTGACTGGTGGCTTCATATTTTTAAAGACTACAGGAGAAATGAGCACCAACAAATAACTAAGTGTTCTCTGCCTCGTGGACACTTTCTGAAAGTCTCTGACATGCTGACTGTCCAGAACACTCAGGAAACAGAGAAGACACATAGTATTTTCTCATTCTGTAGGAAATGATGAAGTGAACAAAGAATACCCTCATCACTGTGACAGTAAGAACGAGTAAAGGGCTGGCGCGGAAAAGCAGAACAAGGAGACCGTGCCGCCGTGACCACGGAGCAGAGACAGGAAGTGAATCTTCAGGTTGTGCTTTCATCAGAGAACAGGTAATCTTAGTCGATGGTGGTTGATACCCTAGGAAAACAAATCATCTCCACATTGTGTCCCCACCCAGTGGGTGTTTACAGAGTTAGAGGAGCTTCAGGGAAGCCACTGTGTGGCCTGCAGGAGGCCCTGTGTATAAACCCAGATCCATCAAAAAGATAGGAAGGAAGGAGGGAAGAGGGGAGGGAGAGAGGGCGGGAGGGAAGGGAAGCAGCTGCTCCTTCTGTGTGTGAACATCACACAGAGCCCAAGTGCTCCCCTCCTACCCCATGACTAGAAAGACAACAGTCTATACCCGTCTACCCAGGCAGCGGCTCTGCCTCTTCCATTCTGGCTCTCTTAGCTCACTCTTCGAGCAAGAAATTTCTTGTCACTCTTGCTTTTTCCCCAGCAGGTCCCTGCCAGCAAAGTTTGGAAGAGAGCAAAGACCTCACCTAGTACCTTAGTAAAAACTAAATGAGAATAAGGATAGATGAACCAGCAAGGAGATAATGAAGTAGCTTTGGTCTCCTGAAACAGAAAATCTGAACTCTGAAGCCTGGTAGACGAATGCATACTCAGTGTGTCCATCTTACTTTTCCCAGCCCTACTAGTAAAGACCCTACAGAAAGACACTGTGCTGTGTGCCGTCTTTCCAGCTGAGTGCCCAGATAAGCTGTGAAGAAGTCATAGTTCCTGGGCTGCCTGGACCCAAGAGTGTAGGCCTGGCTGGCCTTGAACTGCAGCCTCCCACACTCTCCCACTGCACTGAACAGCCAGCTTGTACAGTATGGTACAGTATGCTCACATCATCTCCAGGGTTTGCAGCCCAGATCAGTGCGATGAGAACTAGCTGAGAAAGCACCTCACTCTCCGGATGCCTGCTACTTACAAACTCCTGACCCATGGCTTTCCCTTCAGCAGAAGTCAGGGACAAGGAAGAAAGAGAATGTAGTGATGTCATTTCCTGCAGGAACCAGCACCCTCCTTATCTGTCCACCTTATCTGGTGATTCTATCCCCTATATAGGTTACTGTAATGACAAACTTCATTCAGTAGATGTAAGACTTGAACTGAAAGGACCAAGCGGACGCCATAACAGGCTGCTCAGTCTTCTCTCAGAGATCAGGCCTCAATTTCAGGTTCCTGAGACTTGAGCAAGTAGTTTCTGGGAGGGCCATGAACAAAAGACATAGTCCTTGCAGTAGCTCCCTTTCTGCACGTACTCTGACTGCTCAAGGTTCAGCCAGTTGTTTACTGTCTGGGACCCCTCACTAACTTAGAGCTACGTGCATGGGTCAATGTGAAAGCCTGGGCCACAGAGCCAGCCCCCACAGTCAGTACGTGCTAGGCCAGCCAGCCTCCATGGCATCTCAAGGACAGAGCCTTGTACTTGTCCAGGCCTGCCCAGCAATGGATAACTGTAACCCCCAACTAACCCTAGCCAATTAGAAGTTACTAACATAGCCGGGCGGTGGTGTTGCACGCCTTTCATCCCAGCACTCAGGAGGCAGAGGCAGACGGATCTCTGTGAATTCGAGGCCAGCCTGGTCTACAGAGCGAGATCCAGGACAGGCACCAAAGCTACACAGAGAAACCCTGTCTTGGAAGGAAAACAAAAAACAAAACAAAACAAAAAAACACTGCCACATTGCTACTCAGGATCTCTCCTGCTCTGTTGCTGCATCAGACTGACAGAGAGTCCTGAGTTAACTTGAAACAATACAAAGACTCTTTGCTTTTGTACCGGATTTGGTTTCTTGGTGGTCTTTGGGGGACGCTGGGTACAACAGAACATAGGCCTGGCCTTCAATAAATGCCAATTATTCTCCATTTCCATTCCAAGGAAGGCATCGTGGAAAGCAGGGAAGGGGAAGACCATCCAAAAGGAAGCAGGATCAGGGAGAGATCGTTTCAAAATGGGAGTGAAGTCCTTCAGGTTTGGGGATGCATCCAGGCACTCAGATACACAGTGCTGGCCAAAGACATTACAAAGGAAATCCACATAGGTCCGCTGCAAGAAGCTGAGAGTGCAGCCACTCAAAACTGGTAGACCTGGAAACGGCTACCCCTCGGCCTCACCTCCCTCGCCTTTACCTCATCCCCTGAAAACCGTGGGTGAACCCAAAGAACTCACAGAACCAGCAGTAGGAACTGGAGCATTCAGAACTCTGTCTCTACTATCGGGGGCTAGAGTTCCACTGTGGAGAGTCTGGACTGGATCTTAAGACTTAGAAGTGATGACTGGGAGTTTCCATTTGGCACACTGAGTGTTGCGGTTACTCTGTCGGCTCTTTTAATCACTGTTTGTACAGTGAGTAGCACTGAGAGGCTCTGGTAGCAAATGGGACCACAGCAAATGGGAAGGCAAGAGGACACCACCCTTTCCCTAACCACCCCCTCCTTCCCTGTACCTGTGTGAGGAAAATCCAAGCAAGCTGAGCTTGAATTTTCAACCCAGCAACTGGCTTTGCTCATAGTCAGGAGCTGTGGTAGACAAAAAGTTGAGAAAAAAGATCAAAGATTCCCTGGGTCCACTCTCTCTTTTCCAGGACCTTCCCAAGAAATCAAGGACAAGAATCCCTGAGCAAAAGCCAGCAGCCTCACACTATTTCACATTCCAAGGCTGCAGGTATGAGGAGCTAGTCCTTACAAGGACTGTTGTAGTTGGAATTTTCTTTGGACTGCCAACCAGCTCCCAAAAATAAAGACCCGGAGACTTATTATTAATTATGAATGCTTGGCCTTAGCTTAGGCTTGTCCCACTAGCTCTTTTAATTTAACCAGTTTCTATTCATCTAAAGTTTGCCTCAGGCTTTTTGCCTTTCTTTTATTCTGTATGTCCTACTTTCCTGCTTCCTCTGTGTCTGGCTGGCTGGTCCCTGATGTCTCCCTGGCATGTCTTTTTCTTTCTTCTTTTCTCTTTCATGCCTAAATTCCTCCTCCTCCTTAACTCTCCCTGCCTGGAAGTCCCTTCTCTATTCCTCCCTCGCTATTGGCCATTCAGCTTTTTATTAGACTACTCAGGGGCCTTAGGCAGACAAGGCAAAACAGCAACACGTCTTTGCATAGTTAAACAAATATTCTGCAACAGACCGTGGCCCTACCTCACCAAGGCTTGTACAGGCTAACGCACCCTCTAATGTGGAATGCGGCCCAATTACAATACAAGGGAACCCAGCCCTTGATTTCCACTGCCCTGCACTGGAAGACCAACCTCAAGGAGGTTTTCTGGAAGAGCATCTTCTAGTTCCAGCTGGAGGAGGCCTGCACAGCCCAACAACAGGGGCCACGCATGGTTTGCCAGGCATTGATGAGAAGAAATTGGATAAAGTCTGACGAACAGGGTGCAATCGCCATTCCCCATGGTGTATCTCCTCTCCTCATAGCTTGTTGTCCGTCCATTCCAGAAACAGGAGGACGAAGTGAGCCAACTGTGAGAGCTGACCCAAGTCAAGTCAGAGATGGTGAAACCCTGGCAGGATGACTTCCTCCCTGCCTGATGAGTCTCCTCCACCTTCCTCCTAACAATTACCTCTCCACACACATCACATGTCACACCAGCACTAGCTCTTGTGTTTGAACTCCTGACAGGCAAAGCTTTCCAGCAACTTCTGAACTAAATCTATACTTCAGAATTTATTCCTAGGTATTCCCCACTCCCCTGTAGCCCCCTCACTCATCCCCTAAGTCCTAGTTGATGGGAATTCTAGCCACGCCCCCATGATGGCATAAGCTCTGGCATGACACTTAGTCATTTCTGCCTAGTCATTTCCGGGTCGTTCATCCTACATAATCCATGAACTGTGCGGTCATGTAATTTTCATGCAGTGTCATCATGTAATCTATGCACATGCGTGGAGTAGCCACGTGGGCCCATGTGCACATGCACAGAATAGTCCTTAAAAGGCAGGTCTCATGTACCCTCCCCCTCCTCAGCATGTGTCTTTTCGGCAGGCCTGACCGCACATTCTGTCCTGTCCCCTCCCTCCTCTTAAGAAAACTCTGACAGTGGGTTTTGTTGTGTCTCGTGACTTTCCCTCACAGGGTAAGAGCGCCGCATAAAACCAACACCAGTAACCCAGGGCCAGGGGCTTGATGTGAGTCTCCAGCAGGTGGATCCGGGCCTTTGCTTGTCCCAGGCCTCCGATTGAGCCCTGGGCAGACAGGATGCAGGACCTGGCTGCAGTCTCCAGTTGGGCCACTGCCCTACCCTTCCGCAACTGCAGACACTCCAGGAAGAGGAAATACAGGAGCAAGATCCAGGGACCCGCTAGCAGGGAGAAGTAAAATTCAATCCAGCCTCATTGTGGCTTGTCCCAGAACAAATGAAGGCACTCAAAAGGTAGGGCTGGACTGGCCAGCTGCCCACACTGCCCTCCCTAGTCAGCTGTGTCCACAGGGAGACGGCAGTACAGTTGCAGACACTCTTGATAGCCAAAGTACAACGCCGGTCATTATCTTCCCGGCATTGCTCATATTTCACCATTAACTCCCTGCCTTGGCTCTGGGTGGCTGCGGATGGCAGAGCCAGAATGAAACAGGTTGCCTCAAGCAGAGAGATTAGTGCTCCCTGTCATCTATAGCCTTTCATAGATTCCCAGATGGCATGCAGGACTCTGCTAAGCTGGGCAGCTCCGAGCCACATACACACACGACCAGTAGATGCCTGAAAAATATTCAGGATCACTGGGAAGATGTAAAACCACGAGACACACCTTCTCCAGTAAGAACGGCTGTAATCAAACAGAACAAAGGTATCCGGGGCAGGTGAGAACTCGGACAGAAGAGAACTCTTAAACACTAATGATAAGAGTGTACGTTATCACAATCTGGTGTTTCTCTAAAAATCAGAAATAGAGCTACTGTTACACTCAGTCCATTATGGGCCACAAAGGAAGGAGAGAGACAACACTTACGGGTTCCAACGACTTTAATAAGTCACCACATAAGCAGAGTCGCTGATCGATCAGGGATGAAGAACAGGACCAAGACTCGGGAGCCTTGCCTTTCCTGGAAGCCCCAAACGGGCAGAAGTGGGGTTTATAAACACAAAGCCGTAAACACACCTGTGCCAAGTTACAGTTACATTTTTCACCAGTCAGGATTCAGGGATTAGGGGCTTTCCCTGTGTGTCCCATCACTGTCACCTGACACGGAATGTTCAACTGTAGTCACACTTTCTTTCTACCGCCAGCCCCCAAATAACGGCACAGAGACTTCTTGTTAATTGTGAAAGCTCGGCCTTAGCTTAGGCTTGTCCCATTAGCTCTTAGGACTTAAAGTAACCCACTTATAATAATCTATGTTATGCCACATGGCGTTACCTCTCTTTCATCTTACACCTCCTGTTTCCTCTCCATGTAGCTGGCGACTCCATCTTTCTTTTCTCCAGAGTCTTCTCTGTCCCTGGAAGTCCCACCTAACCTCTTCCTGCCTAGATATTGGCCATTCAGCTCTTTATTAAACCAATCACAGTGACACATCTTCACACAACATTCAACCAATTAGATTCATTTGTCCTTTTTGTGGTTAGGTTTTGTTGTTAGGAACAAGCGTTATGTTTAGGGGACTGTTGCTTAGGGAGGAAGTTGGTTAGCTTCTGGACAGTCCCCATGGGACTTACATAGGAACCTGAACTTTGTTTCATCCTATGGGTAAAATGAAGTCTGAAGTCAAAATGGCTATATTGTCAACTTCCACCCCGCATGAGATAGCACATGATCTGGTAATGCCAATACTGGGTCTATATCCACAGGAAATAATATTGGTATGCTAAAGAGTATGCACTTTACAATAGCCAAGAGATGGATGTCATCTAAGTAGTCATCCACTAGCCCAGCAGTCAGTAGTGGCGCACGCCTTTAATACCAGCACTCAGGAGGCAGAAGCAGGTGGATCTTTGTCAGTGTGAGGCCAGCTGGTCTACAAAGTGAGTTCCAGGACAGCCAGGGCTGTTAAACAGAGAAATCTTATCTCGAAAAACTAAAAAACAAACAAACAAAATGGCTGTATTTAAGGTACTAAGATTAGATGCATTGAGATGCTTTTGCCCACTCCCTTCATTACCATGTGATCCAGCAATGCCAATACCGGGCATATAGCCACAGAAAATACAATTAGTATGATAGGAGTATGCACTTTACCATCGCCAAGAAATGGACGCCATCTAACAGCCATCAACTGATAAACAGACAAAGAAAATGTGGTACATGTGTACTATGGAATACTCTTTAGCCATAAGAAAGAGAAAAAAATCTCCAACCAAGAGTCCTAGGGAAACTGAATAGTCACATGCAAAAGATAGGAATGAGATTCCTGTCTTTCATCCCATACAAAAATAAATTCCAAATGAACCTGAAAGACCCTAGCCCTTCAGGCTTACACCCCCAAGCCTCAGGAAAAGAGAAACTTCAAGCACCAGGAAATGAGAAACTAAAAATCTAGTTCCAAGGGCCACCTGACTCAGCCACTACTCAATCACCCCTGTAACAATATAACAATATAAAAAGATTTCTGTTAAGAGATGTGCTCAACTGTGACTGGGAGAGTTGCAGGTGTTCCAGGAAGGACCACCGTGACCTGTGTGTAAGCTCCACTCCCGCCCTGATACCCCCCTTGAGGTTTCAGGAAGAATGTGCATGCGGACGTGACTGTACCCACTCTGTGATCACCCTGTGATCAGGCCATGAAATTGTATGGGAATTGTAATCTTGTGGGTTTTGTGGGTTTTTCCTTTAAAAGCCCTTATGGGGCTGCAGTAAGATTCGGCTCTTGCTCTTAGGAGCAGAGTTTGCCCTTCTGTACAGAAGCCAATAAATTCCTCATGCTGTTGCATCAACTGGACTGGAGTCTGGGTTCTTGGGGTGCCCACTTAAGACCCTAAACTTTGGGGTCCAACAAACCTAAGGCCTTAATGTAAGAGTTCAATAGCTCTGAAAATAAAAGCAAGAATTGGCAAGTCAGAGCACATCAAAAAGAAAGTTGCTCCACAGCTAAAAAAACTCTCTGTAGAGGGAGGAGAGACCTGCAGATGGGAAGAAATCTCTGCCAGCTATTCATCTGACCCAGGATGAACATCCAGAATATGAAAAGAATGTAAAACCCCAGCCAACCATGACGACACATGCCTGTAATCCCAATACCAGGAGACAAAGGCATGAGGATCCCAAGTTTGACCCCAGCTTGAGCTATATAGTGGAATCTTGTTAAAAGAAGAGAGAAAAAAAAAAAAAAGAAGAGAGAGAAAAAAAAGATAAAACCCATAGCAACAAAATAACTACATAATGAGCAAATGCTGTGAAAGAAATGCTGCAAATAAGCCATAAATGTGTTTTTCAGATGTTTGACATTTTCAATCCTCAAGAAAAAGCAAAGGAAAGCTACACTTGTTATGCCCAGATTGTGACCCCCAGAGAGACCACCAAAGATGAGCATGCCAGAATGCAAAAGCAAGGTTTAATTCTGGATATCCAAAAGCAATACAAGCCTAGGCAGAGACTTCGTCCAATACATCCAACGCAGTGGAGGCTGGAGGAAGTGCTCACCTATCTGCAAGATCAGCTTTTAAAGGGAAAAATCACAGGGTTACATCATTTAGGGGTGCTAGTACGGATACAATTCTGATTGGCTCGCTTCTAGGGACTTCTAGAAATTACTTCTAAGGGAGTGGTTGCCGCCACCATTTCTCATTGGCTGCCCTCAGGTGGGGGCATTTCTGTGGTCAGTTACCCTGGAAACCAGGGAGAGGACATTCCATAGTCCAGCAGGCATTACCTCGTGACTATCTTGTGACTCTGTACTTTTACACTTCCTGGTTTCTGGAATCTGAACTGACTGGTTTCAGTAACTAATGGCCTATTCCTAGAAGGAGAAATCTTAGGCCTTAGTTTTTGGGTGAAGGCATTTTGGTCTTATTTCTAAGATGGCTCATTTTGGTCTCACATTTCCCCCTTCTCATGTGCCTAATGGAACCCAACCATGGGTTTTGGGCAGTTAGCTCCTACGTATCTCTCTCTAATAATGGCCATGTATAGTTAGCCATCTTGTCTCTATGTCAGGGAGTTTCCTTTTGACCCAGCATTTCAGCCTTTTCTGAACAGGGAACATGATGGCTCATTTTGGTCTCACACACTGAGATTCCATTTCAACTCTGTCAGAATGCTGTTCTAAAGGGAAATCAATGTTGCCAGGGATGCAGAGGGAGCAGTGATTATGTGCTGTTAGTAAGTGTGCAGATTGGCACAGCGCTATGAAAGCTGTATGGAAGATCCCCAGAAAACCAAAAACCAGGACTGCCAAATGATCCTGCTCCATCATGGCACACCCATGTTTCCTGCAACTAGGTATAGTAGCCAAGTGATGGGCTCGGCATAGGTTCACTGCAACAGGTGAATGGCTAAATAAAACGCCGTGGAGTATTACCCATAAAGGATGAAACCGTCATTGCAGAAGAGTAAATGGAATTGGGGAGCATTGCGTTAAGTGAAAATAAGGCAGTTCAGATTGACAAATATTGCATGTTTTCTCTCATATAAGGAAACAACGACCCCCGTATTTGAAATCTGTTCTAAACATGAAAAGGCCCCCAAGAAATGGAAATGCTATGTTTTATTTATTTCTTTTTTTAAATTTTTTATTAAGAATTTTTTTTATTCATTTTACATACCAATCACAGATCTCCCTCTCTTCCCTCCTGTCACCTCAGCCTCCATCCCCCACACCTCCACCTCCATTCCCTCCTCCGAAAAAGTAAGGCCTCCCATGGGGAGTCAGCAGAGCCTGGTACATTCAGTTGAGGCAGTCCAAGCCTCTCCCTCTGCATCAAGGCTGTACAAGGTGTCCTACCATAGGTAATGGGCTCCAAAAAGCCAGCTCATGCACCAGGGATATATGGTGATATTTTATTTTTGCTGAAATGTGATTTTATTTATATGTTAATAAATAAAGTTGCCTGGGGGTCAGAGCTAATAGCAAGCCATTTTAGCAGATGTCTGGCAGTGGTAGCACACGCCCTTAATCCAATCACATGACAGGCAGAGTCTATATGTTCAAGGACACAGCCAGCATGGTGACACACACCTTTAATCCAAGTACCAACCATAGAGACCTGGAGGTCTGTATAGACAGGCAGTGAAGAAGTCATGTGGTTGGGTTTAGATCCAATGAGAAGGCAGAACAGAAAGGCAATAAAAATACAGACACACAGGAAGTAGGTCCCTTTTCAGGGGAAGGATGGCAGCAGCCGTGGGTGGTAAAAAGGTAGTCTTAGCTCTTGGCTACTGCTCTCTGACCTCTTGGGCTTTTAACTCTTTATTTGGCTCTGTTTCTTATTTAATAAGACTGTCTAGAATTACATCTACAGGGATGGATCCTGATCCTACTGTCAGGGGGCCCCTTTAGTAGACCAAGCTACACAACTGTACAATGGAAAAAAGAAAGCATCTTCAACAAATGGTGCCAGCATAACTGGATGTCAATGTGTAGAAGATTGCAAATAGATCCTTATCTGTCACCATGCACAAAACTTAAGTCCAAGTGGATCAAAGACCTCAACATAAATCCAGTTACACTGAACTGATAAAAGAGAAAGTAGGAAGTAGTCTTGAACACATTGGCACAGGAGATCACTTTCTAAATATAACACCAGTAGCACAGACACTGAGAGCAACAATTAATAAATGGGACCTCCTGAAACTGAGAAGCTTCTGTGAGGCAAAGGACACAGTAAACAAGACAAAACGACAGCCTACAGAATGGGAAGTGTTTGATTTCTTTATAGACTTATTCTGTCATTATTGTAATTAATTTTTGTGTTTGTTTGCTATATATAATCAAGGTTCTCCACAGAAATAGAACAAATAGATATCAATGCATTACATATGAGTAACTTATGATTGGAATTGGATGAAAAACATTATGGAGTGGGGATGTTTTATGTTCTTTGCCATTCAAAGAAGAACGGGAGTCAGTGGCATAGCTCAGTCAAGTTGAGGGACAGGATGGAGGGCAATGCTGTAAGTCTCCGTTTGGTTGGAACCTCCAGCTCGCCCCTGCATAATCCAGAAAACCCTATTCCTTCTCTCTCTCTCTCTCTCTCTCTCTCTCTCTCTCTCTCTCTCTCTCTCTCTCTCTTTCTCTCTCTCTCTCTCTCCAAAACCACCCACCCTCAAAAAGAATTTCCAAGAAAGAAAAGGAGCCAAAAAGCCCAGAATTCTTCACAGCCACGGCAGCTCTTCCTCTAAGTCCCCAGCAGTCCCCACCTAAAGTGGTCAGCTTTTGACCATACTTGGGCACAAACCCAGCACCCCTCACCTACAGGCTATATAAGCTCACTGTTCAGGCATCTGACTTCTCCTGCCTCGATCTCTGGAGCATTCATTGCTTTGCTCAAATAAACCTGTTCTTTTACTTTTTCAGTTGATCTGGCTTACTGTATCTTCAGAGAAACCTATTATTGGACTACAGAAAACCTATTAGTCTCTGCCAAGTTTTATGGTAGAGAACCTGTAGCCTAGATGTTGTAAGACGAGAGAAGATAAAATAACCTAGTCAAAATAAGGAAGGAAATTCACCCTTCTGTATTAGAACTGTCCCGGCCCTGAGTGATTAACAAGTGCCATCTCCCAGTGGTGAGCACTATCTTCTCTACTAAATCAAATGCTAAGCTTTTCTGGAAACACCATAGCAGACATAATGAGGAATGGTATCTTGAAATGTATGCGGCATCTACATAAAATTAACTATCACATTATATGGTGGGTAACCTAGAACAGAATCACAGTTACACAACCCTAAGGAACCAGAGCTGTGGACTGCCTCAGGTCCATCTTTCCACTTTCTCCAGGAAATGACTAAGCAATAAGTAGGAAATTAATAAACAGCTTTATTCAGGGAGATTCACAGACTTTGATTCCTCAGGTGGAAACACGTACGAACAATAATCTACAAAGAAGCCAGGCAAACACTCCAAAGCATGATGAAACAATGAAAATGAGCTAGGTGTGGTGGTGCACACCTTTGATCCCAGTATTTGGGAGGGAGAGGTGGGTGGATCTCTGAGTTCAAGGCCAGCATGGTCTACAGAGTGAGTTCCAGGACAGCCAGGACTACACAGAAAAACCAAAGTGGGGCGGGGGCGGGGGGGGGGGGGGATATGAAAGTAGATATGAAATTGCTATGCTGGCTACCAACTGCCTATGTAGTTGAAAAAGAGGTTGCCACCAAAAGTTATTCTATTGGAAGAGCAAAAGATAATATCTTATAAAGTATTAAACTAATTTTACCTTTACCTTTTGCCTTGTAGTATCTACTTAGTGATTTCTACTTAGTGATTTCTCCTATTAAAATGACTAAAGCCGCAGATGATCATGATGCTGGCTAGAAGGTTTTAAGTTATTGAAATCCACATTAAATTATTTCTTCTATGTTTTCAGACTATAATTAACATGAAGATGACTAGATAGAGTGTACTAAGATTATATTAATCTCAAAGAAGTCAGCATCTGTAAAAATCAAGTGAGAGTCGGGAGTGAGGAAAACACCTGCCTGCAAACTAAACTACTCACCTTGGTGCCATCAAGGGGACTCACCGAGCTGCTGGGGACCTTGGAGTCTCCTGAAGCTCATTTGAGGTGTGATTTTTAAATCACTTCAGGAGAACACGATGCAGAAGAAGGACTAGTGAGCAATGAATCTGGCACAAGTTCCAATTAGTGCAAAAATTCACCAACATTGGTCCCCCACTGGATGTGGGCCACTCTGCAGGGAATACGCTAGGATCTTGCAGGGTTTAGCCACTGTTCTGCTAAGTAATGGTATTTGTCATTTCATAGGCTAAGTGACTGGATGTCCACTTTGGGGAAATGCCTCTGTAAGGCTTAGTCCCATTTTTGGAGATGTATTTCTGATAGTTTTTGAACAAATCTTGGCTGATTAGCAATACTATCTTTTGGTGCTTTGCTGATGGGACAATCACTTTGGAATACTGCAATATCCACCAGAGCTGAACATGTACCTGCCTCTGACCCACTCTTGTTAGAAGTTCAGAATGCTTTTGTCTTCCAAGAGACAGGTAAGACTTAGGAAAAAAAATATTGAAGTGAGCTTTGTTTTAATTTTTAAATTATTTCTTCTATGTTTTCAGACTATAATTACATCATTTTCCCCTTCCCCTTCCTCCCTCCAGACCTTTCCATATCCCTCTCCTTGTTCTTTCAAATTCCATAGCCTCTTTTTCATTAATTGCTGCACATATATGTGTGTATGCATATATATATTCTAAATACATAAATACAACCTGCTCAGTTTATGTTTCTTGTATGCATGTTTTCAGGGCTGACCATTTGGTGTTGGATAACCAATCAGAGTGCTCTTCCCTGGGGAGGACTATTTCTCCTGTTCTCAGCGTTCCTTGGTTACCTGTAGTTCTTTATCTAGAGTTCAGGCTTCATGAGCTTCCCCACTGCCCACTTTTAGCATGCCTGTTGGTGTTGTCCTTGTTCGGCTTTTATCTAGGCAACCACGCTGGTGAGATGTCACAGGTGTAGCTTCTGACATTCCTAGGAGACACAGTCTCACAGCAAACTCCCTGTTCCTCTGGCTTTTAACCTTCCCGTCCACTCTTCTGCAGTGGTCCCTGAGCCTTCGGTGTTGGATTTGAACCGTAGATAGCATCAGTTGGACTGGGCTCCACAACTCTGCATTTTGATTGGTTATGGTTTTCTGTAATGCTCTCCACCTATCGCAAGGATAAGTTTCTTGATGAGGGGGGAGTGAAGAGTACCCTTCTCTATAGTTATAAGGACAAATATGTAGAGTGTAATTAGGGATTATGCTGGTTTAGTAAAGCAGCAGTGGTAGGTTCTCCTCCAATATCCACGACTTCACTAGCCCTGGGCACTAGACTAGATTTCCTATTCCAGGTATTTTTTTCCTCTTGTTGAACAGGCTGTTGGTTACCATCAAGGTACATATGGCATTACTTCACCCTAAGGGTTATCATAACATGCTGGTCATTGCTGTGGTTCATAGGCATCCTAGCTGAGGAGTACTGGTCGCCTCTCTCCTTGGAAGCTTGTATGGCTCCCTCTGGCATCACGAAAGTTAGTCCTCAGGGAGAAGGGTTTCTAGTCAGATCCAGCCTAGGGGCCTCTGGGCCCTGTCTGAAGTGCATGGTGTCTTCAGCCATAGGGGCTTACCTTCCACGTCTTGGAGGGGGGCAACCAATGCCTGTAATGTTCTGGGAGTCTCTTGGACAACCTGGACCAACAACTCAAAAAGAGGGTTGCTCATGACTGGCGTGGCTTTTGTTCAATGGCCTTTGGTTCTGGGAGGCAGTACTGTCAGCCCAGAACAACTTTATTTGAAATCTGCACGGGAGAAGCCTACGCTCAGGAAGCCGTGAAAGCGTGTGAAGAAGCACCCAGCCGGGTATGGATTCCTGCAAAGACTTTGACTCGGAGATCTCAAGACAAAGGTGGCCATCTAAAGTATCGAAGTAGAGCATGGACAGAAGAATCCTAGTCAGAGCGACTAGACTCTTCTTACCAGAAACACTCCATTTCTGGGGCAAGGTGGGGGGCGCGTGTGAAACCAAAAGTTCACGCTACAATTCTATGCCTATCCAAAGTTTTGCTGATATAAATGGTAGAAAAGACATCTGGAATTATGAAAGCATGAAGAAATTTATTTCACAGGGTCTCACAGAGAGAAGGGATTAGCTAAGTTGGTCCCCATCCCTGGTGACCAAGACAGGATACTCCAACGGCATCAGGAACCAAGAGGAGACAGGATCCTGGAGACACACAGATAAAACGCAGCCATACTACTGGGAGGCAGAGAGCATTCTGGCTTACTGCTGGGGACTCCCACCAGCCCTGGTCCTCAACCCCTGAGACCTGTATGATAAGCCTCAGTAATGCTAGAGTACAGGAGATCCCAAGCCCCAAAAGGTCCCTCTAAGTTACACAGAGCCTCCTGCAGCTACCTGCTGTGATGCTATCAGATGGGGTCAGGAAGTCCCCAACCCCTGCTTATCCAACCAGAATCCCTGTGAACTTGGCCTCTGCCAGGTCTTGAGGCAGTCTTTGGGGGCAGCAGTGAAAGCTGGCAGTGTAGCAGCCAGGGCTAGTGTAGATCAAGCCCAACAGTAGGTACCTGACATGGCCGGGCAGCACCCTCATACATCCGGCATCTCCAGCCTCCTGACAGGCATGGGGAGCCCAAGCTGAGCTCTGAGGGCGAGTCCCAACTCTTCACATCACAGCAAATGACAGGCAAGACCGTCAAGTGGGTGCAAGACAGTCACGCTAGAAGGGCACTTGCTGAAGTCTAGGCTTTAAAGGGCTTGAGAGGGCAGGGACTGGGTGAAAGAGAAGAGGACCCAGGGCATCTGGGATCAGGAAGGGGACAGGAAGAAGAAGGAAGTGCCAGGGCTACAGGAAATTCAACTTTTCCCAGAGCCCCGGGTTTCCATCTCTGGCCCCGTCAAGGCCCTACTTATTGCCCCACGTGGCCACCTTTGTATACAGAGGCGTTCAGAGGAAGCGGCCACTCTTCATGTAGGCAGAGATTTTCTTCAGTCCCTGAGAGTTAGAAAAGAAAAAGAAAACCAATGTGGGCTTGCTCTTGGCCAGAGAGGGTAATCATCTTCCTCTTCCTCACGCTGCTCTTAAGAGGCACACATCTGGGACGTGCCTGGGCCTTGTCTCTCCAATGTTATACTCTCTCGGCACTCCCTCCTGCCCTCCCTAAGGGGCCTTGTCACCCCGTCTATACAGACATGCTCCTCTTGCACACATAAACTCCATATTGCCTGGGTCTGCACATTGAGTAGGAATCTATCAAGACAAAAGGGCATGATGGCAGATAGCCCCTATCTCATCCAGTGACTTGGCAAAACCAGGGTCAAAGTTTATAGATATAGATAGACCAGAAAAGAAAGCCAGGCGCGCCCTAATCATTCCCTAGGGAGAAAGCCAAACTTCTGCACCTGGTGCTGAGCCTCAACCAATCCTGTCTCCAGCCTTGATACAGGGACCAGGCTCAATAACAGTCACCTGTGTTACTGGCCTTCTACCAGGAGAGTGCGCCCCTAGAAAAATCTCTAAAGAGTTCAGCGAAGTCCAGAGCTGTCTGTATCCAAGGAACCAAGTTCACGTTTATCCTAAAGCTGCACCCTTCAGCTCTCCCCAGCCTCTTCCTTCTCAGAGCCACCCAGTTTGGACCAAATGATGAGAACTAGCTGAGAAAGCTCATCACTTGATAAGGAATGGGACAGGAAAATGAGTTCCAGACTGAAAAGCCCAATGGTCAAAGGTCTCCAACCCCCAAGTTTCTAATAAATTAGGTGGTGTAGGCATCAAACAAGTAGTCTCTGGTGAATCGGGGCTCCACGGCACCCAGGTGGTACCACACACCCCTCCCAGTCTGGTATGCCTGATGTTATGCAATACACAGGGTGCCAAAGTGGGTCTAAGGACCACCTTTTCCTTTCTTACTGGGCATGGCATGTGCCTCATATAGAAATCAGAAAATACAAGCAAAACTAAGCATATGGTGACGTCTCACAAAAGGAATACTTGGACACCCAAAAGGAAAAAAATCGAAGGAGTGAGAGAGGAAAGCCATGACACACATTTCAGGATAAAATTCTCTAACAGGGGCCCCACAAGGTCTCAGCAAAACATTCAGCACATCAAGTACAAGTATTCGTTACATCTGGGTGCTTTGCAACACCTTCCTTTGACTTGCCCTCCTAACCCAGGCAGCAGCCTCGACCTGCTGCCCGAGGAACAGGAAGTCAACAGGGACCCCAGCACAGTTCTGCTGGTGCTGACACCTTGAGCAGGTAAGCAACCCTCTACGGTTTCACATTTCCTTATCTGAGCAGTGGGGCTGATAATTCTCCACACCCTGGAGAAACGCTGTAATGATAATCTTGATCAGCAGACATAAGGTGCTGAGCACCGATTCCGGCACAGAGCGAGTGCTCAATGCACGCTACTTTGTCCTCACTCCATCTCCAAGCCCAAGAAAACATCAGCTGACAGCCAAGAGCAAGGAGGACCAGGGCATCACCTCAAAACGGGCCACAAAGTCCTTCAGGTTTGGGAAGGCATCCAGACACTTGGGTTCGAATATAAGGTGTAGGTCTAGGATATCATAAGCAAGGAAATCCACAAAAGTAATCTGCAAAAGACCAAGAAGGGGGGGGGGGCATGAAGTTCTGCCCCCTGGGGAGAATGACAACCCCAGCTTCTTCTCTTTTACCTTTTCACCAACAAACCACGTCTGCTTCCCCAGGAACTGTGAGAAGAGCTTCATCGTTCCAGGGAGCTGCTCCGAATATTCTGCCTTCAGTTTCTCCTGGAGCAAAAACAGCTGTCACCACGGAAGTTCCCTGGCACAGTGACCAGGTCCAACAGTATCGTGCATGGCCCTAAATGGCCAGGGGTGGGCAGCCATCTCCACTAAGGTGGAGACCACGTCCTTGTCCAGGCTTTGGTTTAATGTATCAACACTTACTTATTAGATTCCATTGTAGCTCACCCCACCCTTCAAATGCAATGGGAAGCCAGAAAATAACAAGACACTGTCCACAGTGGGACATCATCATTCCTGATGCCTAAGCCTATAGGTGCTCAGAGCAGGGAGCAGGCAGCAGGCACTGGATCTGATGCCAGGCAGCATCAAAGAAGTATTTGGAGAAGATGAGAGTTCCACATAATGGGTTCCAGAAGAACGAAATATACTTGAGTTTCCCCCAGCAAACTGAGGAGTATTTGAGGCTGGCAGGCAAGGAGAGAAAGTCCTCCAGGCTGCTCCTGATCTACAGATAGAAAATTTGCTGATTCGTGTGGGTGTGAAGAGAAGCACTTTGAGAGGTCTGAAAGGGTTCCGTGAGTCCTGCATCTTGGACTTCTTTTTCTAATCCATTGAGTATACGTGTATTTCATGGTCAACAATGATGTGAACTACCTGGTGGAGGGCCTACGGCAGAGGGCGCAGGGTGAGGACACTTGGAAACATGACTTCACTATCTAGGAACTTAGTGTCCACTCTGGAAGTCTGTACTGTACCCTCAGATAGGTAGGGCCTAAGTAAGAGTGTTCGTTTGATAGCTCAGTGTTATAGAGACTGCTGGGGACAACCCAGGAAACATCCTGGAAGATAAGTGGCTAAGAAATTCAAAAAGTAAATAAGACCTGTGCAGATGGGAATCTGAGAGAGCTAACTCCTGACCCAAACACTGCCCAGTGTCCAGCCCAGTGTGGGAGTTGGATGGGACTCACAAAGTCTGGGTTGTAACAGACTCTAGCCAGCTGATTGGAGACATCCATAGCCTGGTTCTCCAAAATGTCCACACGAATCTTTTCTTCTTCTGTCTCTCCACCTGCAGCACACACAGCACAGACTCATCCTCAACATCTCACTCCCAGCCAAGCCAAGGAGGTTGTCCCCCATGCCCCATCTTGCAGCCGGCCCCACTCACACATGTTGTGCTTGCGGGCAAGGTAGCGCAGGATGGCGTTGCTCTGGGTGATCTTGTGTGATCCATCAATTAAGTAGGGCAGCTGTTTGGACAAGCAAGGACAGTCAGATGGGATCTGAGGTCCCAGCCTCACTCCCTAAGTTAGGACAGACAGTGGCCTTGTGGCCTGGCATTCAGTGAGGCTAGCATGGGAAGCCCTCCATGAACACACTTCACACTGAATGGAGGAGCTGGGACACTGCCCATCACAGAAACACTGTGCAACCACCAGGAATGGGAGCAGGTGAGCAGAAGCACTGATCCCAACCCCCTCGGCCAGACAAGGAGATGAGGTGAGGACACCATGCCTTCCCCAAACCTCCCCTTCCCTGCACCTACGTTGGGAAAGTCCAGGCCCAGCTTGAATTTCTCACTCAGCCACTGGCTTCGGTCATAGTCAGGAGCTGTGGTTGAAAAGATTACGTAGAAAGAAATCAGCCTAGTGTCCAACACACCTGTTCTAGGAACTCAGCCCCTTAAAGCAGGGGATCTGCAACCTCACACACTGAGTGTCACAATCTAAGGTTCCAAGGATGAAGAGTGCTTGGGACTGTGGGCCCGACATCTCTACAACTTAGCAAGTCTTCATGGGGAATGTGATCTAATTTCAGCAGGAGTAGGGGAACCCACCCCTCCACCTCCAGGGTTCCGTGCTGAAAGATCAAGCCCACTCTCTGGAGGTTTCTGAAAGAGGCAGATTCTAAGTCCGCATGGAGAAGCCCTGTACTGCAGAGCGCTGTAATGTAGTGTAGGTCAGAAATGGGTTGCTAGGCACCAAGGGACAGGGGTAGGGAAGAGTCTGACCAGAAGAATGTCATTACCATCGCCCATAGTGTATCTCTTCTCCTCATAGCTTGAGTCTGTGTACTCCAGGAGCAGGCGGATAGCGTGAGCCAGCTGCAGAGATAGGTCAGGAATGGGAACTGGGGATTTCTATGTGACTTCGCCTCCACCAAGAGAGTACACAGGCGCACACGCCAGCAAGCATGTGTGCCACAATCTGAGCTGGACAAGGGATTCCTCTAGACCTCTCCTTGTCACCGCTTCCCTCATCCTAGCCCCTCGATCCTTTCCACCCGTCAGGTGGTCGCTCACCCCACGGATGTCCCAGTAACCCAGCGTCATAGGCATGGTGCTGGTGCCAGGGGCTGAGTCCACTGTCCTCCGGGGTGAGCTACTTTGACTTTATCCTCCTGCTCTAGCGGGGCGGAGCTGGCGCCCGGTGTAGTCCTGCCCCTACTGGCTCTGCCCGGCAACACACACCCGGCTCTACGGCTCTTGTCTGGACAGTGTCACCTGCAGAAGCAAAAGTACTGAGTTCCGCCCCCGAGAGACCGGAAAGCGTAAGATGCGGTTCCGCCTGCAGTCCCACCCTCATCCTCCCGCCGAGTGCGCAGAAGCAGAGCACTGGCCGAGCTGCTGTCTTTTTAAGACAGCTCTGGCTGCTCGCCCTGCTGTCCTTGAAGTGTGGTAGGGTCAGACCACAAGGGAGTCCCCAACCCGAAAGTATTGATTAGGCACTTCATCCCTGTTGTCAATCAAGGCAGACTCCTGCAGGGCTCTGCCGATAACAGCTGTCCGGAGGTGATGTTTCTCCACCTGGCAGAGAGCAGTCTCTGTTCAGAAGAAATCTGAGTTCAAAGAGATGATTTTTATCACAGATAAACCTCTGAGCCGGGCGGTGGTGGCGCATGCCTTTAATCCCAGCACTCAGGAGGCAGAGCCAGGGGGATCTCTGTGAGTTCGAGGTCAGCCTGGTCTACAGAATGAGTTCCAGGAAAGGCGCAAACCTACACAGAGAAACCCTGTCTCGAAAAACAAAAAAAGATAAACCTCTGATTTAAAAAAAGTGGGAAAATGCAAATTTTGAATGTTCGTACATGGTCAGGATGTCTGCTCATATTATTCAGGGAGTTAACATGAGTCACATGTCTCCTAACAAGTGTAGCAGCTTTCTCTATATTGTGACCATCTGAGTGTACTTACACAGACCTAAGACTTCCTGAAATGTCGGAGGGTGCACAGGGCCAGTGCTGAGGAGCTCAGGGTCAGCGTCCAGCAAATGCAATCAAGAAAGCGATGCCTGAGATGTCTACAGGAGCTGTTCTGAGCAGGGTATACTGTTTCACAACACTGGTTTTTGTATGTACAAAGACTATGTCTAGGGGGCGGGGGAAGTGGGCTCTCCTTTTGAAGAGCAGGTGTCTCATACTCACATGCGTTACGGCTTTAAGACTCCTACAGGGTCATCAAATAGGAAGAACTTTAAGCTCCATTAGAATTCTATGGGACTTTCTAAACATATAGGGTCCAACCTTACCCAAAATGTGCTAAAGTGGCAGGTGACTATACCTAAAACTCTTAACTAATATTAAGAGTGTACTATGGCAGTGCATCGTGACAAAAATCTCTCTTATATTCTAAGAGACTGAGACTTTTGCTGGACCTCACAATCAGAGTTAATATTACACCTTGGAGTCACTTAAGACTGCCATCCTGCTGTGTACTCAGCCTGTCTGTGAGCTAAGCTAACACATAGCTATAATCGGGTTTTTGTTTTGTTTGTTGTCTTTCTTTTTTTTTTTTTTTTTTTTTTGTTTTTTTGTTTTGAGACTGGGACAGGATCTCTCTACATAGTCCTGGCTGTCCTGGAATTCACTCCGCAGACCAGGCTGACCTCGAACTCACAGAAATCCACCTGCCTCTGCCTCCTGAGTGCTGGGATTAAAGGTGTCCACCACCACATCTGGTACTATAATCTTAAATGATGTACTTGTCTTAGCTACTTTTCTGCTGCTGAGGAAAGGCCCCATGACCAAGGCATCGACCTCATAGAAGAAAGCATCCTGCATGTTGGTTGATTGCCGTGGATAAGCGGTCTCTTCCCTTGCTTGTCTTCTGTGCCCCCTACCCATTATCGAGGGTAGAACTATTTCTCCAAGTCTCTCAGTGTTTTTGTCTGTGTAATTTTTGTTGTTTGAGCAAGGCTTGACTATGTAGCCCTGGCTGGCCAGGAACTCGTTATGCAGACCAGGGTACCCTCAAACTCACAGAGATCTACATTCTGCAAATTTTTGCTGTATATATTTTGTTCCAGTCCCTCTATGGAAGTCAGCCTTTATGGAAAGGAATCTATTATTCCTCTTGGGAGTTCTCCTAAATTATCTGTGCTTGCCTCATTTTGGAAGGTTTCTGCTTATCCTTACATAAAAACATGATTTCTTGGTAGATGATAGTTTTAATTATCTGGAACATTCCAAGGACTGGTTGGAATCAGAGTAAGTTAATGTACAGGAGACGGGTCAGCCTCATGTCACATGAGAGACAGTAGAACACAGATAACTCCTGACCAGGGAGTGTCTTTGTTATCATAAGAGGGAGTTACTTTGTGTCTCAAGATGAACACAGCTCAGGGGGTTGGGTTTTTGTTTTTGTTTTTGTCTTGTTGCTTTTAATTTTTTTTATTTTTTATTATTTAATACCTCTGTGCAAGACAGACATTATTGAGTGGGATTAAACAGTTCCTGCAAAACAGGTCCAGATACCCGAGGAAAGCAAAGAGCTGTGGCAGCCAGAGTAACCCCAATATAAATTAAAATTGATTGACCTTGCCGATAGGCCTACAATGACCTCAAGAGGAACCTAAGTTTTGCAACACTGGAGATTGGAATCGATAACGTGAGAGAAAGTGACTACCAAAGCAGCCCCTGAAGGGAACTTTCCATCTGCAGCTTTTAGAAAAGCAGCTGTGAAGTTTTTGTCAAGGTCAGGTGAGGGTCATTACGTCAGCAAGTCATCAGCGGCAGAACAGGAACAGTGACCTGAGAGAAAGGCAGGGAAGTGTTATGGTCTCTTAGCGACAGGTGGAGGGTACATGGAGTCAGACATAGAAGAATAACTATAGGAGAAATAATCTTTAGATTTTAGAGGGCTTCAGAGGGGAATGAAGAAGAGGCCTAATAGTTAGGAAAGGGCTTTGAATCCAAATGTTAATCTTTATCAAAGGCAGGAGCAGAAGCTGTTCACCTGTGACTCAGCATCTTCTGGAAAATTCCTAGGAATCTCATTTTAAGATTTCCATGGATGGCTGGTGTGGTGATTTGAAAGAAAATGGCCCCCAAAGGAAGTGGCACTATTAGGAGGTGTGGCTTTGTTCGAGTGGGTGTGGCCTTGTTGGAGGAAGTGTGTCACTGTGGAGGTGGGCTTTGAGGTCTCATATATGCTCAAGCCATGCACAATGTTTGAAACCACTTCTGATTGCCTGGAAGACATAGGGACTCTCAGCTCCTTCTCCAGCACCATGTCTGCCTGCACACAGTCATGTCCCACCATGATGATAACGGACTGCACCTTTGAACTGTAAGCCAGCCACTCCAGTTATATGTTTTCTTTTCTTTCTTTCTTTTTTTTTTTTTTGAGACAGGGTTTCTCTGTGTAGCTTTGTGCCTTTTCTGGAACTCACTCTGTAGACCAGGCTGGCCTTGAACTCACAAAGATCCGCCTGCCTCTGCCTCCTGAGTGCTGGGATTGTAGGCGTGTGCCACCACCGCCCAGCTTGTTTTCTTTTATAAGAGTTGGTATGGTCATGGTGTCTCTTCACAGCAATAGAAACCCTAAGACAACTGGAAAGATGACTCAGCAATTAAGAACACTTAGTCCTCTTGCAGAGGACCTGGGTTCAGTTTCCAGCATCTACATCAGATAGCTCACAACCCCCTTCCGGCCTCCACTGGCACTTGCACATATGTGGTACACACATACATACATGTAAAATAATAACTAAGTCTTTAAAAAATATTTCCAATAGCTCAGTGCTTTGGAGGGAATATGTATCCTTTGAGCTGATCAATACTAACCTGCAGATCAATACTTCGGAGTTTCATAAAATCCTTTTCATGTGGGCTCAAGTGAAACTTTTCTCAGGCCCTTTCAGAACAGAGTTTCGAGCTGCAGATGATAGGTAGGTGACTTGACAAGGCAATGCAGCTAGTGTCTCTTGATAACACTGATGGACTAGATGAATCCCTTGCATTCCCTGATCATAGTTCACTGGAATCCCATAGCATCTAAGGTTGGAGGGGTGAGACTTTCAAACACGTGGACCAGCATCTTACTAACTCATCAGGTCAACTCAGGCGTAGAAGGGACTGATCTGGTATTCATTAAAGCTAATGGTGATGTGTTGAGCTATGGATTTACAAGGGTGCTTTCTTTGTTCACTTAGTTTTATGATTCTACAAGCTCTTTCTATTTTTCCTGAGAATTATGGATGATGAGGACAGTAAGCTTTTGGGGAAAATACAGAGTACCTTAATGACAACTTTAGATGTGTGTTATTACTAGAGGAGAAATGGAAATTCCAGGCTGCAGAGCAAAAGCCAAGCAAAAATTATTTTTGACCACAGTTAAAGGTTTACAAGGAAGGAAAAGCATGTTCATAATCTACCACAGAAGGCAATCACATCAAAATCCATGTAGAGGCTAGAAGAGTCCTCAAGACTTGGTTCTTTCCCACATACTCTATTACATTGATTAGCAAGCAGCACATTGCTGTCAGGAGGATATGTTTTTAAAACCTCTCAAAGTTTTCCATTTTTCTGCTTTTTTTTGAGTAGTTTATCTGTGATAATTAGAAGCCAACTCTTCAAATTCCTCCAAAGTTTGCTTTGCTGGGTGATTATAATCTTTGTTACCGCTGCTGTGTTTAGCTCACTGTGCACCTAAAGCGCTACTCTGAAGTTCTAGGTCCCGTGCTTAACAAATATTCCCTTTAATTGTGTTACAGCTAAAGTCTCCTTGCTGTTTTACAGGGGTTTTTATTGTTGCTGCTATGGTTTGGTTTGGTTTTGGTCTTAGGTGTTTGGTTTTGTTAAGACTGTCTCATGCCATAGCCCAGAGTGTCCTGGAACTCACTTGTTGAAATAGTTGCTGTAGGATAATGTTCTTGTACACTGTGAAGATTTGTCACTCAAATTGGTTTAATAAAATGCTAATTGGCCAGTAGCCAGACAGGAAGCATAGGTAGGGTGACCAGACTAGAAGAATTCTGGGAAGAGGAAGGGCAGAGTCAGGAGTCACAAGCCAGATGCAGAGAAAGCAAAATGAGAATGTTGTATTGAGAAAAGGTACCAAGCCACATGGCTAAACATAGATAAGAATTATGGGTTAATTTAAGTGTAAGAGCTAGTTAGTAATAAGCCTGAGCTACCGGCTGAGCATTTATAAGTAATATTAAGCCTTGGATTCAATTATTTAAGAAGTGGCTGCCAGGTATTTGGGAACAGGTAGGTAGGAGAGAAACTTCCGTCTACAGACAATCTCACACTACAGCCCAGACTGTCCCAGAACTCATGATGAAGCAGGAGCTGACCTTGACCTCCTGAGAGCTGGAAAACAAGCTATGAGTCTGCCACAGCTGGCTTAAAAGGTTTGTTTTAATCTGTTGTTTCAGTTTTATAATTTTTGCCAAGGACAGAAAACCATCCATTTCTAATGCATTCAAAGTTGACAGAACCCCACCCCTAGAGGAAAAATTACCTGCTGTGAGCATGAATGCTTTTCCAGCCAGAAGAGTCAGGTAAGGACAGTTACTTCAGACACCAGAAGTGATTTCATTCCTAATGTAGTCTATGTTTTAAGAGCAAATTTAGGTCTGTGGTAACACTTTTAAAGATTTTAAAAATTATATGTATATGTGTCTGTGTATGGATATATGAACATGAGCGCAAGTGCCCATGGAGGCCAGAAGCATCCAACTCCCTGTAGCTGGAGTTACAGAAGGTTGTGAGCCACCTAGTGTGGGTTCTGGGAACCGAACTTGGGTCCTCTGCAAGAGCAGTGCCTGCTCTTAAAAAAAAATTATTTATTCTTATTTTAGGTACTGGTGTTTTGCATGCATGTATGTCTGTGTGAGGGTGTCAGATCTTGGATTTACAGACAGTTGTTAGCTGCCATGTGGGTGCTGGAATTTGAACCCAGGTCCTCTGGAAGTGCAGTCAGTGCTCTTAACTGCTGAGCCATCTCTCCAGCCCCCAGTGCCTGCTCTTAACCCCTAATCCATCTCTCCAGCCTCTGTAATAACATTTTAAAATATAAGAAAATAAAGTCACACCAAAGCATTCCAGGTGACTTTCTAATAAAAAATTTTTAAAAAAAATTAAGAGTGAAAGAAAAATACAGAGAATTAACAAAACAATTCCATGAAAAAAAAAAAAGCCAGATCCTAAACCCGCTCCTTTAGCTACATTTGTGACAGATTATAGTTGATTTTCACACATAGACAAACAAAAAAACCGAATTTGTGATATAGCAAAGCTTACTTTCTTTGCGTTTCAGACAGGGTCTCTGTAGGTAGCCCAGGCTAGCCTCACATCTCCCTCCTCTGCCTTCGCCTCTCAGGTGCTAGAGTTACACAGTGTGCCACCATGCCCAGCTTAAAGCTTTACGCGAGTTTTTAAGCACACGGTATAGTTCTGTTAACTGTAAGCACAATGTCCTACAACAGATGTATACAGTGTATTCCCCTTGAGTGGCTGGGGAGATGCGCCGTTCAATGGCAGCTGACATTTTCTGCTCCATTAGCCTCAGGCAGATGCCATTTTTGGACTACTCTATATTTGCACAAGTTTGCCTTTGTTAGATCTCTCCGCTAAGTGGAATTATGCAATATTTGTTTCCCTGTGAATGGTTAATTTCACTTCCCTGATTTATCCATGCGGTTGTATGTTGCAGAATTTCTTTCTTTATTAAGGCTAAGTAATACAAATACGTTTTCTTAATCCATCAACCCACTGATGAGCATTGAGGTTGTTTGCGTGCATTGGCTGTGGTTGGTTGTGCTGCAGTAAACAGAGGAATGGCAATATCCCTTTGAGATGTTGATTTCAGTTGCGGGGGGCTTGTGTCACTGGATGTGGAATATTGGAATCATGTGGTAGTTTCTTTTTTAACTACCTCCATGCTGTTTTTCCATAGTGGTTTCACCTTTTCTATTCCTGTCAATAGTAGTATATAAACATTCCAATTTCTGTACTTGTTATTGGGGATGGTAGCTACCCTTGCTGGCTGTGAAATGATAGTTCACTGTGGTTTTGATTGCCTTTCCTTGTGGTTAGTAATGTTGAGAATCTTTCAACATACCTGGTAGCCATCTGCCTGTCTTCTTTGGAGAAATGTCTATTCTGGGCCTTCGCAAAGATGGTTGAGCAAATGCAGATCAATCAATTGGACATGTCATGTTAACAGAGTGAAAGATAAAAACCATGTATCATTTTAATAGATATAGAAAGAGCATCTTGTAAAATTCAACCACTCTTGTTGGAACATGGCCAAAAGAACAACGTGCGGTGAACAATGCCTTGGGGAACTGGGAGAGAGGCTCTAGGAAGAAAGGCAGAGGGCCTTTTTACCTCAGGTGCATTTTGTTCCCTGGATTGTTCTTGGATGTGGTTTTGTGCCTCCCGCGTTAAACATTTACATTGGGTTCACAAGGCATGTTTACTCTTGTTGGATGTCGGAACATAGCTATAGAACCCAATCTGGTGCAAGGACATGCTGAGTGCTGTCCCCAGTGTGCCCTCAATGTGCACACGGCCTCTGCCTTGCTCTCGTGCTTTCCCAGATACAGTCTGTCGTATGTGGCAGGCAATTGTGTTTAAACTGGTCTGTCCTGAGAAGTTCCGGGGAAGGGCTGCTCTGTCAATATTTAATATGTGCTTACTGGTGTTTATTTACATGTTTTTCTGAACTCAAACAACCTTCCTTGGATCACCACTTTCTTTGTTACGTTCATGTATAAAAGTACACTAAAACTCAAGTAAAGTTGTCTTCAGCATTAGACTGTAGTCCGCCCCATTCTTTCAGGTCCTCAGATCCCAGGTCTCGCAGACACAGGGAGACTCTACATAGGTCAGAGAAATTTGACAACTCTCATGATTAAAAAAAAAACTCAAAAGCTAGATGACAGAAGTTTCTAAGATTTTTATACTCATAAGTCAACTAGATATGTCAACATAATAAAAGCATGTGTAAGAAACCGACATCATAATTAGCTGTAAAATCTGGGACTTTTTTTCCTCAAAGATTATATATATGGGTGTTTTGCCTGAATGTGTGGCTGTATACCATGTTCTTGGTGCCCAAGAAGGTCAACAGAGGGCACTAGATCCCCTGGAACTGGAGTTATGGGCAGTTGTGAGCTGCCATGTGGGGGCTGGGAATCAAGCCTGGGTCTTTTTGCAAGAGCAGCCACTGCTTTTAACCACTGAGCCATCTCTCCAGCCTCTTCCCCAAAGATCATAAACAGGCAAACAATGATAGCTCTTGTAGTTTCTGTGCAACACAGCACCAGAAGTCTCGGCACAGCCATCAGGCAAGCAAAAGAAATAAAGGCACCCACACTGCCAAGAAAGAAGAAAATGGACCTTGATTTGTAAATTTCATAATCCTACACATAGGAAACCTTGGTACGCACCAAGGTTTCAGTGGTAGAACACTTTCCTAGCATGTGGAAGGCCCTGAGTTCAATCCCTAACACCAATAAAAATAAATAATTAAGGGCTGGAGGGACTGCTCAGCAGTTAAGAGCATCTACGGCTCTTGCAGAGGACCCAAGCTTGGTTCCCAGCACCTGTGTTGGATGGCTCACAACCCCAGTGAGTGCTTCCAACGCCAGCCCCAAAAGACCCAACGCCCTCTTCTGGCTTCCTGCTCTCACATCCCATACCCACGGACAGCTACACATACTTTTAAAATTAGACAAAATCTTTGAATCAGTTAAAAGCACGTGCTGCTCTTCCAGAGGACCTGAGTTTGATTCCCAGCACCCACATCAAGTGCATCACAGACATTTTCTTCTTTCTTTGCAGTATGGGTGCCTTTAAATTCCAGCCCCTGAGGGATCTGACACCTCTGGCCTCTGTAGATACCTGCACTCATGTGTACACACCCACACAGAGACACACAGAGACAAATAACTAACTGTAGAGCACTATTTGTAGAAGGACCTACCTCCATCATCCTCTGCTTACAGTCAAAAAAATAAACCAGAACCTTCTACCATTCACAAAAGTCAACTCACACTGGACTCGGGCTTGGAATTTGAGATCTGATTCTATAGAACCCTTAGAAGAAAATACTTTGGGACTTTGGTCTAAGCCAGACTTCTTGGAGATGGCACCAGAAGCACAGATGGCAGAAGTAAACATAGACAAGAGGGTCACACCAGGCCGCAACGCTTCTGCAAAGCACAGAATGTAATCAAGTGAGTGGGAAAAAAACATTTGTGAATTCTGAATCTAGTGAAGGGTTGATACCTAAAGTAGACAAGGGACCCCCACCACTCAGCAAGAAAACATGCTTTAAAGCCTTGAACTATACATTTAAAATATAACTGATGTATTGGCTATGCTAAATAAAACAAGTTATTAAATTTATCACCGAGTGAACTGTAGTAAGTTTTCTCAACAGGCAGAAAATCATTCCCTATTCTGTGCACATACCTGGGTCTCTCTGTAATTACTGCGGTCAATGCAATTAACTAGTCTAATTATTTTCTTTAATTAGAGTAACTAATCTTTTCTTGTTTTCTCTAGACACAAAATAATCCCCGGGGTGGGGGGTGGGGAGGTGTTTAAAATTTTTGAGCTATTTTTAAATTTTATTTATTAGTTGATTTTGGAGACAGGGTCTTAGTTGTGTCAAGCTGGCCTCAAAGTCACCATGTAGCCTGGATGACCTTCAACTTCTGACCTTTCTGACTTCTCCTCCTGAGTGCTGGGATCATAGTCATGGGCCACCACACAGGATTTATGCAGTAGTAGGAATCCAACCCAAGTCATGCGGGGCAAACACTCTATTAACCGAACTACATCTTCAGCCCCTTTAAATTTATTTTTAACTAATACATAAGAAATTATACATATCAGCCAGGCAGTGGTGGTCCACACCTTTAATCCCAGCACTCAGGAGGCAGAGGCAGGAAGATCTCTGTGAGTTCAAGGAAGATCTCTGTGAGTTCGAGGCCAGCCTGATCTCCAGAGCAAGTTCTAGGACAGCCAGGGCTACATACAGAGAAATCCTCTCTCTCTCTCTCTCTCTCCATATATATATATATATATATATATATATATATATATATATATATATATATATCACATTATTTTTACTTATAATGTATACAAGTTTATACATCATATAATGTTGAAATCATGTTAAACAGGGGTTAGAGAGATGGATCAGTGGTTAAGAGCACTGGCTGCTCTTCCAGAGGATTTGGGTTCAATTCCCAGCACCCACATGGCAGCTCATACCTGCCTGTAACTCAGTTCCAAGGCTTCTGACACTCTCATACAGACATACATGCAGATAAAACACCAATGAACATAAAATAAAATATAATAATAATAAATCATGTTAAACATGTCACACTTAATTATTTTTTTATAGTTAAAAATGCAGAATCTTTCCTTCCAGTTTTCTGAAGAACACATGGCATTATTGTTAAGCATAGTTATCCTGCTGTGCCATAACACACCAAGGTTTCTTTTAACTATAAGCTATCTTTCTGTAAGTACATGTCTCACATTTTCTAAACCTTCTGATAAAGCTAAAACAAACACACATGTGCTGTGGATATCTGTATGCTGTGAATGTGCTGCTCTGATTGGTTAATAAATAAAGTGCTGATTGGCCAGTAGCCAGGCAGAAAGTATAGGCGGGACAAAGAGAGAGGAGAATTCTGGGAAGAGGAAGGCTAAGTCAGGAAACGCTGCCAGCCAGCACCGCCGCCACCGTGAGAAGCAAGATGCGAAGGCAGTACTGGGAAAAGGTACCAAGCCATGTGGCTAAACATAAATAAAAATTATAGGTTAATTTAAGTGTAAGAGCTAGTTAGTAATAAGCTTAAGCTAATGGCCATGCAGTTTATAAATAATATAAGCCTTTGTGTGTTAACTTGGGTCTGAGCAGCTGTGGGACTGGCAGGTGAGAGAGATTTGTCCTGACCACTGGCAGGCTGGGACACAGGGAAATTTCAGCTACACACATGCATTTTCATTTCTAAAAATAATTGCATATTTTGTTATTCCACTGCATAAGGATAGATTAAAAATATGTTTCATAACCAACTTTTTGGCTTTCCCCCTACTCTTAAAAAAACTATTTCGCTGGGCGGTGGTGGCGCACGCCTTTAATCCCAGCACTTGGGAGGCAGAGCCAGGTGGATCTCTGTGAGTTGGAGGCCAGCCTGGGCTACCAAGTGAGTTCCAGGAAAGGGGCAAAGCTACATAGAGAAACCCTGTCTTGAAAAAAAAACCAAAAAAACAAAAAACAAAAAAACAAAAAAACAAACAAAAAAAAAAACCCCAAAAAAACTATTTCATTTGCCTGGAATCAGAAGCTCCTGTCTATCCCTGAATGGTGATTGTCTTAGGGTTTTTTATTGCTGTGAAGAGACACCATGACCATGGCAACTCTTATAAATGAAGCATTTAACTGAGGTGGCTTGATTACAGTTTCAGAGGTTCAATCCATTATCATCGTTCTAGGGAGTGGTGCTGGAGGAACAGCTGAGAGTCCCACATCTTACAGGCAGCAGGAGTCAACTGACATCCTGGGCAGTATCCTGAGCATAGGAAACCTCAAAGCCCTCTGCCACAGTGACACACTTCCTCCAACAAGGCCACATCTCCTAATAGTGCCACTAGCTGTAAGATTATGGAGGCCAACTACATTCAAACTACCACAGTCCATTCCCTGGCTCCCATAAGCTTGTAGCAATACCATAATGCAAAATGTGTTTAGTCCAACTTCGAAACTCTGCATCGTCTATCACAGTATCAACAATGTTTAAAAGTCCAAAGTTCAAAGTCTCTTCTGAGATTCATGCAATCTCTTAACTATAATCCTTTATAAAATCAAAATAAAAAATAAACAGATCACATACTTCCAACACACAATGGCACAGAATATACATTACTATTCCATAATGTAGGGAAGGGAGCATAGTGAGGAAATACTGGACCAAAGCAAGACCGAAAACCAGCTGGGCAAACTCCAAACTCTGCATCTCCATGTCTGATGTCAAAACGCTCTCCACATCTTCAAGTCTGTTCAGCTTTAGTGACTGTAACACACTTCTTTCTCTTGGACTGTTTCCACTCTCTGTTAGCAGCTCTCCTCAGCAGGTATCTCAAGACTCTGGCATCTCTCATATCTTGGGTTCTCCAAGGCAATCGAGGCTTCAACTTTACAGCTTCACACAATGGTCTCTCTGAAAGGATAAACAGTGGGTCAGCCGCGCGGCGGAAAAGTCATGGGCCAAAGCTACCAGAGTTAGAAAGAGCTTTATTAGAAAGAAACCAGGCCTGGAGAGACAGAAAGATGGCAGGAGCAGAGCAGAGAGGAAACAGAAAGAGGAGCACAGAGAGAGAGTATGGGGGTCAGCCTTTTAAGGCGGGGACACAGTCACCCACTGATAATGTAAGGCGCCAGACAAGACCCCAAGCTGTGCATGTACAGAATCCTAACACTCTCTACCAGTGCTCTGTTCAGGGACACCCCTGACACATGCCAGGTCTCAGTGACTTTATACTGTAACTCCTTTCTTCTACCTTTAACTCTAAACCCAGAACCACATGGCCAAAGCTGCCAAGTTCTACTGCTTGCTGGGGTGGAAACAGCCCCCTTGTTGAATTACATCTTCACCAGCTTTCTGTTTTCCTTCACTGCCCAAGCTTGGCTGTCCTGAAACTCTAGACCAGGCTGGCCTCAAACTCAGAGATTTACCATCCTCTGCCTTCCCAGTGCTAGGATTAAAGGTGTGTCCACCACACTCAGCTCTAAACTTTTCTTTAGTTCCTTCTCACAAATTGGAAACTTAGCTGGTGGGATCTTGCCCTGAGGTCACCACTCCCTTTATTCCATTTCTTAATCCATTTATCTCCTTGAACACAGAATTTAGCTCTCTCACACTTCCTGGTACTCTTTTTTTCCCCTCAAAAATTTCGTTTTGCAATTTACCTTGCTCTGCTTGCTCCTTTTCATTATAAATCTTCATTAGAGTTACCACTAAAAACCACACAATAGAGTCTATACTAGGCTGTTTTGAGATTTCCTCTACCAACAGAATTAATCCAAAATTTAGCCTCAGGCAGACTCTTTGGACAAGGGCAAAAGGCAGCCACTTTCTTCCCCAAAATATCACAAGAGCAATCAATAGCCAACATACTAACATTCTTCTCCTCTAAAACCTCTTGAGTGAGTCCCCCATAGTTCAAATCGCCCTCAGCACCACTGTCTTCCATGCTCCTACTAGTATGGCCCATTAAGCAGTGCTTAAAGCATTCCACTGCTTTCCAAACCTGAAGTACCAACGTTCAAATTCCTCCAAACAAACGCATGGTCAGGCCTATCACAGCAATACCCCAGTCCCTGGTACCAACTTCTGTCCTAGGGGGTTTTTGTTGCTGTGAACAGACACCATGACCACAGCAACTCTTATAAAGGAAACATTTAACTGGGGTGGCTCGCTTACAGTTTCAGAGGTCTAGTCCCTTTTTATCATGGTGGGGAGTGGTGCTGGAGGAATAGCTAAGAGTCCTACGTCTTGCAGGCAACAGGAAGTGGACTGAGACACTGGGTGGTATCCTGAGCATGGGAAACCTCAAAGCCCACCCCCATAGTGACACACTTCCTCCAACAAGGTCACACCTCCTAATAGTGCCACTCCCTATGGAATTATGGGGGCCAGCTACATTTAATCCACCACAGTGATCGTTCATCTTTGACTAAATACCACACAGGCCAAGTCACACACGGCCATTGAGCTCATTTTTCTAGTTCCTTCCACCTAAAACTTCACCCCTTCCCGCCTGACACCTGCTCCCTGCGTGTTTCCCCCCAGGGTTACCAAATTCTTGTGTCTACCTAACAGCAATGCAGGCTGCAATCCTGAACGACAGACTCCCAAATGTTGTAATCCTACCCGTTGAAATCCCAAAAGATTAAAGTTTCTAATTTGAAAAATCACAGCATCAAAAGATCAACCCTAATGTGAAAATCCTGAACGCTGAAAACCGCAACTCTCACTGAAAAACAAGCGGTTGCATAAGACAGGCAAAAAGCCAGACTGTGTGAAGAGAATTAGCACGTTCAGTGATTTGCGGGCTGTTCGTATCTGGCTGAGCGGAAGGACGATCTAAGAGTGTGGTGAAGCACTTTCAGGGCTTGCCTAGGTGTTGCCAGAGAGGATTATGTTGGGAGTTTGCGTGGACAAGCCTGGGAAGACACGCCTCGGTGTGGTGATGTTACCAGACCTGTTAGGGTCAAAGCCTGGGATCTGGCAGTCCTAACAAGGTGGGCTGAGCCGTCTGTCCCCAACACACCAATTAAAGAGACAAGTGCTATTGAAAAGCAGAGAAAGGAGATTTGTTCAGCATGGCCACATTGGAAAGAACAAATAACAAGGTCAGGTGACGTTCAAGTCGGTCTTTGGGGTACTGATGCGAGCGTTTGATCCCGCCCAGCACTCACGCAATTTCTTGGCTCTGGTCTGTCTTGCCTGGAGGTCTGACAAGTGTCAGACTGTGTGAAATCTCTTCGTGGGAGGCAAGTTCCTTCTCTGGCTGGCACGAGGACTTCAGCCTTTCCCTTCCTTCAGTGTGGGGTTCCTGGGAAATCTTTTAGTGTTTGAAGCCTTTGTTTCAATAGTGTGGTAGTACAAGCAAATGCCTTTCCTCTCAACAGCTACTTCTGCCAGGAAGGACCCTTACAACACCACCCAGGCTGCCCAGCTACAGAAAACAAACACAGAAAGCTAACTTGTCTCTGAGAGTTGAGAGTAAGCTTCCTGCTGCGGCCTTGGACACCAGCACTACAGGTGCTCTGGCCTTTGCATCCTGTACCTGTGCCAGCAATTCCCAAACTCTCCGGCTTTTTTTTAGCAAGTGGCCCTTCACCCTACCTGTCAGCACTAGTTTTTACCATTTGCCACATCGCTCAAGTTTGCCTCATTCCAAGTCCCGGAAGTGTAGACTATGCAAAGACCTCTGTCATTCTAATTCCCTGCAGGTTTCTCCTCTTCTGCAAAGTTTATTCTTTGGAAGTTCGGTATCATCCCCCTGACTCACTGGTTTTGTGTGTGAGCACTGCCTGTGCATGTAAAAATGGTGAAACGTCCTTGGTAAGTGAAGACATGCTTTTTGCTCATCTGCGTTTGTGGAAGACAAAGTTTTTAAGGGTTCCGCCTCTTTGACCCAGTGCTTATGCTGTGGTGACTTGCTGAGATTTCGTTTTGTTCTGGATTTGCAGTATTGGGGATGAATGCAGAGCCTCACACATGAAAAGAGTACCACTAAGCTATACTCCCCCACCCCGTGTTAGGAACAAAAAGGACAGAGATGTTAGACCACAGACCCTCTAGCTGCCTCCTCTCTGTCTCACAAAAGAGGCCTTGCCTCTTCTGCCGCTCTGCTCTCTACCTCCTGTGGGTGTTAAGGGAACTCTGAGGCAAATATTCTGTATCTGATGTCCTGACCCCCAAAACTGGCTTTGACTTGTGGCCAGACTCCCCATCCCTGGGGAAAATTCTAAAAGTAAGGCATTTCCCTCTTAGCTTTCTAGTCTCTTGCTTTCACGTCCGATCTCCCTCCGTCTCTCCTTCTCTCTCTCCTGTCTAAGTCTGTGTTGTACATGGCTCCTTGTTCTCCTACTCTTCTTTTTCTTAATGAAGCCCCTCTCCAGGTTTCCAGGGGAGCCTCTTGTATTAGTTACTTTTTGTTGCTGTGGTAAAATACCATGACCAATAAGCATCTTGTGGGTGAGTTGATTTGGGTATTTGGCTCCAGAGGGAAAGTCTGGAATGGCCGAGAAACCAAGCTGCAGGAAGCAGAGAGAGCACACCTTCAACAGCAGAGGAAAGCAAACGCAGTGGAACGCAGCTTTAAACACAAACCCGCCCCTAGTGACCAGCTGACTTCTTCCACAGGGTTCCACCTCCTGCAGGAAGCGTAACCTTCCCAAACAGTGCCACCAAGTGGAGGAAACCTAGTGTCCAAATACGTGAGCCTATGGGGAACGTTCGCTCAACCACCACACCTCCTCATTTATGTGTATGTGTGTGTATCTGTGCATGTATGTGCACATACATGCTGGTGCCCACAGAGGTCAGAGGGATGTTGTTAGATCCCCTGAAGCTGGAGTTACAGTTATGAGCCATAATGTGGGTGTTGGGAAACGAACTCAGGTCATCTGGAAGAACAGCAAACGCTCTTAACTTTTGGACCATCTCTCCAGCTCTCTCACTCTGGTTTTTCCACACCACTCAAGCCTGATGACCTGAATTTGACCCCAGAACCCACCTGAAAATAGAAAGGGAAAGCTGACTTCATAAAGTTGTCTTCTGACTTTCACATATGTGCTGAGGCATGTGTGTGCACATACACACACAATATAATCGATGGATTAAAAAAAAATTTATGGGCTGCTCTTCCAGAGGTTCCGTGTTCAATTCCCAGCACCAACATGGCAGCTCATAACTGTCTGTAACTCCAAGTTCTAGCACCCTCACACAGACATACATGCAGGGAAAACATCAATGCACATAAAATAAAAAAAAATGTTTTAGCGATGTCATTAAAGTATTTTAGATGACTACAGTTATAAAGCTGGATGCACTCAATTCCCAACCACGGTGATATGTATTTATACATTTTTGCTTCTCAGTTTTATTTTGTGAAAATAGTTGATCTGCTCAGAACAGTTACACCCACCAGACTGATGTTAGTAAATCTCAGTGTTTACAGTTATGAAGACATTCATGTTATTACTATTGACTTTGCTGTAATGTGGCTTTTAAAGTGCTCTGTTTTGACTTTGTTGTTTCTCAAGCAGTTTCTAAGGCAGGAGAATAGTGAGTTTGAAGCCAACCTACAATACACAGTGAGTTCCAGGTAGCTTGGGCTATATATGGAACCATTTTCTCAAGAAAGAAAAAAAAAAAAAAAAAAAGAATGGGGCTGGAGAGATGGCTCAGAGGTCAAGAGGTACCACTTGCTGCTTATGGAGAGCAAACGATGTCCTGAGTGCATGTCTGTTATTAACAAGGGTCCCAGTACCTCAGACCCATGGGAGTCCGCAAGCCTTCCTGTCCATGTGTGAATGTTGATGGTTTGTACAGAGAGCAGGGTCTGCAACTTCCTCCAAAATGGTTACAGCCTGAGACTCCCTACAGAGACCTGCCACAGGGACTAGCTAACCCCAGACCTGCCAGGTCAACACGTTAAACAGGGAAACCCTGACACCCCAGGATTAACCTCCTGATTATCAGTAGACCCGGCTGCAAATTGAAGTACTAGTTTGCTGTAGAGACTTAGACCCCCACAAGGTTTCTGGCATCAACAACTCCTACAGTGCCCCCTGGTGTGCAAATGTGCAACTACAAAGCCATGGCCCTAAAGTTCCTTTAGCCCATTCATTATATGGAAGAAACTGCACAGCCACACAGCCTCAGCTACCTAAAGGGAAAGATATTTTCCTTTAACCAAAGATGCCATCAGTTCTGCGAGCTATCAGGCCTATATCCCACCTTTTCCTGATTCCCACAAAAATGGCATAGAATGAAGAACAGCCATAGGTTTGCACATAACACAAGGGCCCAGCAAGGTGCCTGGGGACAGACTGTGGCGAAGGAGAGAGAAACACCAGGGTTCCCTGCAGTGGGGTCCCTGAGGATTCTTGGTATGAATATGCAAAGCATGGCCATATCACTAACACCTCCAGCTCCACAAAACTGTGCTGTGGGATGGTCTGTATGTCAAATGTGTTGCTCTGATTGGTCAATAAATAAAACACTGATTGGCTAGTGGCCAGGCAGGAAGTATAGGCGGGACTAACAGAGAGGAGAATTGAGTGGCAAGGTATAGATTTATAGAAATGGATTAATTTAAGATGTAAGAACTAGATAGCTAGAAGCCTGAGCCATTAGGCCAAACAGTTTAAATAATATAAGCGTCTGTGTGTTTATTTTATAAGTGGGCTGTCAGACTGCCAGGGTTTGGTAGGACCTGGAGAGAAAACTCCAGCTACAAAACTGAGCTTCTGTTTGGTGACAGGACTAGGTGGTGTGGGAGCAGGTGGACGGCTGGACCATCAGCTGATGTAGAAGACTCTCTGCAGCTTCCATATCCAATCAGGTGGCATCCTCAGGCACAAGAGACAGTGGTGGGGTGGGGGTGGGGTTGATATGGTCAAGATATATTGCATTCATATATATATATATATGAAACTGTCAAAGAATAAATTTTTAAAAAATTTTAAGAACCAGAGGTATCAATGATAACTCAGCTGCACCTGGCAGAGCCTCAGGGACCCCAGGTCCAGGCCACCACAAGAATAAAACAGGTTATCATCTCACAAAAATCCCTTGGCCATCAGCATGGAAAGACTGTGTCAGCCCATGGAAGGAGGCCCTTCCGGATGCACAAAGGCACTGGACCACAGGGTAGCATGTCTCTGACCAGGGCCACATTGATACAGAAGTGATGCAGACAACTCGTGCTTTTCAAAACTGTGGCTTCAACTCCCTGCTCCCTAATCCAGTTCCGGTTGACATTTTTTACAAACGCTGTGCTTGGTATTCTGAGTCTTTATTGCAGGCGGCTCAGTGGTTGACTTAGCAACTCCAGGACTGGTCCTCTCTGGACACCCAGCTGAGGATCTGGTCTGTGAGGCCTCGTCCCCCAGGACCGCCTGAACACCTGAATTGGATCTCCTCACCCACTGTGGCCTCTGCTAATGTATGCACACAACCTGGGCCCTCCACAAGGACTGCCAACGCCCTTCTCCCCTCCTGTGCCCTCCTCCCCACATCCATCCCCACCAGAGCTTCTGACTCTAAAATCTGAAAGAACGGCTACAGAGCAGTTAGCTGCAGAAAGGCCATCTCCTGGACCTTCTCGGGCGACAGGATTGTCTGGTGACAAGTGGGCAGTGTAAAGGCGGAGGGACCAGAAAGCAGCTCAAAGACCCACACCAAGAGGACAAAGACATCAGTGGTAAAACTTCAAAGAAGAGACCAGAGAAGCAGGCTGTGCGAAGGGACAGCTGAGGAGCGGAAGCTCATCGGTCGGGGGACGAGGGAGACAGTTGGATGAAGCAGAGAAGTAAAGGAAGTAGGAAAGTGCGTGTGTGTGTGTGTGTGTGTGTGTGTGTGTGTGTGTGCGCGCGCGCGCACATCACACAGAAGACCATTTCTGGTGTTGTCACTTGGCACCAACCCTCTGCTCTTTACTTTAAAAGACAGATTCTCTCACTGGACTGGAATTTACCAAGAAGCCTAGGCTGGCTGGCCAGTAAGCCTCACGGCTCTTTCTGTCTCCACCTCCCCAGTACTGGAGTTAGAAAAGCATATCACCGGCCAGGCAGTGGTGACACATGCCTTTAATGCCAGCACTCAGGAGGCAGAGGCAGCCAGATCTCTGGGAGTTCGAGAGTGAGTTCTATTGGTCTACAGAGTTCCAGGACATCCAGGGCTGTTACACAGAGAAACCTTGCCTTGATGGAGGAGGGGGAAAGTGCATGTCACCATGTAGAGTGTATTTCCTTTTTTAAAATGTGAATTCCAGGGACTGAATACTGGTCCTTGTCTTTAAAGGCAAGCACTTTAGCTCCTAAGCCATCCCCCCCCCCCCCCCCGTCACTGGAGACCTACCTATTAAAATAATTATTCTAGTGGTATCAACGAACGAAGGAAGTGTAAAACTGATGAAAAAAAGAAACAGAATAGAAAGTTAACCTGGGTGATCCTGGGCAGAGTGAGTAATGCAGAAGAAAATGCAGCCAGGCAGGACAGGCTAGTCGAAGGGGTGACGGACCAGGAAATTGTGGGTTCTCCTGCTTTGTCACAACCTGTGAACATCTCCCCGAAAGCACCTGTGTGTCACTGTGTCTCAATGTGAAATTCAGATGCTCCAAGATAACTTCATCTGCGAGATTCTAGAGGTTCCTAGAACACCAGAGGTGGTACACCGCAGGGGCTGCTCGCCTTGGAATCTGGAGTCTAACAGACGTGAGTTTGAAGCCTGGTTCTTCGATAGACATCACAATGCTGAACAACCAGGAAATCCCTTAATCGTAGATTAGAGTATCCATCTGTGAGATGTAGATAATGAAGGAGATAAATCCAGTGGGCTGTGCGAATCTGAAAAGGAAAGTAATTCAGAGACAGGAAGATGATAATAGAATGTCGGGTGGGGGCTGGGAGCTCAGGAGCCTGGGAGGAGAGCTGTGGGTCTGGGCCTCCCCCATCACCCCCATGCTCATGGGGGCTCCCCCAAGGGGTGCTCAGGGCCAAGTCTGGGGTGTGCAGTAGGAACAGAGGAGGTCCTGGGAGTTAAAAGAGACACTGGCATTCTTGCCTTCAAAAGTGTACCCAGACCCATCCTCATTCCTGTCCACCCTCACCCTGGACCCCAACATCCCTGTTCCTCATCCAGGCCTGTTTACAGGGCCTGACCAAAATCTGCAGGATGTCCCAAAGGGAGCTCAAAGGGTAAACACTGGGCCGGAAGTCTCATGTTGCTCCTCACCCAGCTCACTTCCTAGCCTGAGATCAGCGACGTATGTGGCCCCTCAGCTGTCTATGCCCTTACCCCCTCTGAACAATTCTGACCCCACCTTGCTCCCAAAGACTCTGAGGCTGTTGGTAGGAATAATCACACTCCTGTTTAACCCACAACACAACAGACCCCCACAATAGAGCCTGTGCTGTGGCTTGGATGTAGAATATCACTCAGGGGCCCAAGTGTTGAAGGCATGCCTAGCCTATGGCACCAGTGGATAGGAAACAGTAAAAAAAAAAAAAAAAAAAAAAAATTTTTTTTTTTGGTTTTTCGAGACAGGGTTTCTCTGTGTAGTTTTGGTGCCTGTCCTGGATCTCACTCTGTAGACCAGGCTGGCCTCGAACTCACAGAGATCTGCCTGCCTCTGCCTCCCAGTGCTGGGATTAAAGGCGTGCGCCAACGCCGCCCAGCCTAAACGGTGAAAATTTTAAGAGGTAGGGCCTCCCTGGAAGAAGTTAGGTAATTGGTGGCATACTCTTGAAGAGGATATTGGGACCCTCACCCCGTGTGATGCTTCCTGGCCTCCATGAGGTAAAGGGATCCCCTCAGTCACGTGCTCCCTCTGAGGAGCAGGTGGCCAGGGCTGCAGGCCTCTGAATGGGAGCCAAAACACACTTCTGCTTTTATGTTACCCGGGTACTCTGCCCCCGTGACAGAGTTGACACACCCTGATAGGTCATTTCGTAGTCAGGAGGACAAAAGTTCAGAGTCCATATAATGTTCCCAAGAGCTCACGTTAATAAGTGTCAGTGTACCTTGAAACTGAGTTTTAACCCAAAACTCATACCTCCGCGGGGCCCAGTGTACGGCAGCAGGAAAGAGTGGGGCTTGTCACCTTCTCTCAGCATGCAGAGTCTCAGCCTTTTGTCAGACTATGCCAGGCAGTCACGACACCGTGGGTAGCTCTGCCACCCTGTCTTAATTAACGTTTGGTCTTTCTAAACACACACACACACACACACACACACACACACACACACACACACACGTGCGTGTGTTAAAGGCCAGAAGACAACCTAGGATCCTCAGAAATATTGTCCACCTCATTTTTGACAATTAGGCTAGACTAGCTGGCCAGTGAGCCCCAAGGAGCCTCCTGCCTCCATCTCTCCAGCGCTGGGATTCCAAGCATTTGTCCCCAAGCCCAGCATTTTTTGTTGTTGCTTGGTTTTGGTTTTTTGAGACAGGGTTTCTCTGTGGAGCCCTGGCTGTCTTGGAGCTCACTCTGTAGACCAGGCCGGCCTCGGACCCGGAGATCTGCCTGCCTCTGCCTCCCGAGTGCTGGGGACTAAAGGCGTGCTCCACCACTGGCCAGCAAGCCCAGCAATTTTTATGTGGATTCTGGGAACTGAACTCAGATCCTTGTACTTGAAAGGCAAATGTTTTACCAACTAAGTTATCCCCCTAACCCCTTAACCACTGATCTTTTTTAAAAATTGTACTTGTTATTTTTATTTTATGTGTATAGGTGTTCTGCCTGCGTGGATATCTGTGTACCACATGCCCACAGAGGTCAGAAGTTGGATCTCCTAGCACTGGAGTTACAGGTGATTGTGAGCTGCCATGTTGGTGCTGGTCATTGTCTAGGAGAGCTGCTAGTGGTCTTAACCACTTAGCCATCTCTCCAGCCATTAACTACAGATCTTAAACTGCCTCTCCTCTGACGCTCTTCCCCACTCCATCGACCAGCTGCATCCAGATCACTCATGCCAAGATGGGGCAGGACACTGTCCCTTCTCAGAGACTTCTGCCCCCAACCAGACACATACCTTAAGGGCCACCATGGAGTGGCCGAGAGTCGGCACTGCACTAGCCAGTTGAGTCATCTCAGACAGTTACTCAACCTCACTGAACCCTAGGTTTCTCTCTTTACGAGAGGAGAATGTCAGACCTGGTGGTAAACACCTGGAATCCCAGTACTTAGGAGGCCGCGTGAGGCAGAATGACCGCCGCTAAGTCAAAGCCAGCTAGGGCACCGGGGTGAACTCCGGCCTGGCATATAGAGCGAACCTCTGTCTCAAAAAGGGAAGAGTGGGAATACGATGCTGGTTGACATGCAAAACATCCCTGAGTACATTACACACACAGAAAGGGCGTACGTAGACCTCTGTGTGCAGAGGTGTTCTGTCCTGCTAGAAACACACACTAGTCCCTTCGTGTCCTTTCTTAGGGCCCCAGGCTGGGATAGGCTAGTCTTCACTCCTCCACCTACTCTGTGTCTCGGGGCTCACTCTCCCAGCTACTAGGCTCACAACCCAACCCGTTCCTCACGAGCAAAGTGGAGATGGACACTCTAACTGTTCTTGTAGCAGTTTTGCAGACAGGAGCCAAGGCTGCAGCAGAGACTGCTGGTCTGTCCAGCCTCTTCAGCCAGCCAGAAGCACTGACCTGAGGCTGAACCAATCTTCTCTGGAAGAGGGCTGGGGGCGGGCCTCTCCTGAGCCCTGTGCAGACCCCTGCATCTGAGTCTGAGGACCCTCCGCTCCAAGAGTAACAAACATTCAAATGCACCCATGTCCCTCATTCAATGTAACTCTTCTTTAGTTTAAACTAAAGGGGCCTCTGTTGGCTTGCTCTTGAAGTTGCTCTTGAAGTTACGCGACTATGAGTAACTCATTTAGTTTAGAACTGTCTATGACTACAATCATGCTGTGGATTCTGGAGCGTTTGCCAAAAATCCAATTTACAAATTGTTTTCAAATATAATGACATTTGTATGGATACGAAAATTAACAAATATTGAAGTTGACATGCTTTTTTCTTTAAACATTTGTTAGTTTCAATTTCTCTCTTTTTCTTATTTTACAGCCTCCAGAATTCTAGCTCCACAGCTTTCCTTGAGCCTTTGAAAGTCCACTCCACAGGTTTGCATCCACAGCCAGGGCTCCTCCCTGGGCCACCCCAACTCCAGACACTGAAGGAGGCTCTGTGGCTTCTATCCGCAGAGACCACCTACCCCAGGTCATCAACCAGGCAATGTTAAGTTGAGTGACTTTACTCCCATTTAGAAAACAAAGTGAATCATTGAACATTAGACTAAATGTGAGTTAATGTTTAAAGTTCGATCGGAGTTTCCTTGAATAAATTCACCCATGAGGCAATAGTGTAACAGTTTGGATGAGCACAAGAAATGTCGCCACCTGCTCCTCTCCAGTTCTCCAGGAGGGGGCGCCAGAGAGCAGCCCAGGTTGCTCTCCGCTTGACTAGATTTTATGATTGCAGTGCCTAGGTGTAGACCTCACTCTGGGCCAGCCCTGGGGCTACAAGGAGGGAGATTCTTCTGCCATTTGCATGCGCTGTTTGGGGCATTTTAAAGCACTGATTTTAAAAATCAGCCACCAACCATTCCCCTACCCTGCAAACAAGAGCCTTTGGAGAGTAGTAAGGTCTACTGCTTGGCAGATGACTGAGGGGTGAACAGTCATCTGCCAAGCAGATCAAAGGGAGGGGCTGCCACGGGGACTGTATGAGAGGTCTGGCAAAGCAGAGAGCAAGAAAGCAAGGGAAGGGCTTTGCTTCATTCTATCAAGTGAAACAGACATCTTAAACCCGGTAGTTCTCTCTTACGGGCATGTAGATTAGGGTGAGCATCTCAAGTCTTGCACAAACCAAGCTAAAGCTTACCAAACTCTTACCTAATGTTTTAAATCCAATGACGGGAAGAACCCAGCCTGAGGAAAGAGCTATGGATAAGAATCCGTAGGCACAGAGAAGGAAGTATCTTGCCCATGCTCACACAGACCAGGAGTACAGCCAAAGCCCAGGTATTATGGCTCCACAGTGCATAGCCAGTCGCACACCCCAGGCCGACTTATTATTGTCTTTTTACACTTTGAGTACATGTGTGCACATGCACTTGCCATGGTGTGCACACATGCCATGGTGCAGGTTACTGGGGGACAATTTTCAAGAATCAGCTTTCCCTTTCCACAATGTAAGACCCAAGGATCCACCCAGGGTGCCAGGCTTGGCAGCAAGTGCCTTTACCCGCGGAGCCATCCTACAAGCCTAGGCCTAGTTATTCTTAGCAGAGAAGAGTCACAATGGCAAGCCACAGGGCAGGGCACAGCAACAAAATTTACATTGGTAGATTATCTTCACAAAGTGTTAAAGACAAGTTCATGATTTTAAAAGCAAATTTATATACACTAGAACCTCGATTTAAAAAAAAAATCACTTGAATTTAGCATGTGGTGGCACACACCTGTAGCCTCAGCACTGGGAAGGCTGTGTAGAAGGATCGCGAAGGCCAGCCTGAGCTGCCTAGGAGACTGTCTAAAAAAAACAACAAAATGCTACTTTCAGAAAGGAATCGGGAATGGCAAGATAACTCAATGATTGCTGCCACACCTGGCCACCTCAGCTCCAATCTCCAGGACCCCAGTGGAGGAAGGAGAGAACCCAACTGACTGCTACATACACTCCACAAGAACATGTGCACACACACACACACACACACACACACACACACACACACACGAAATATATGCAGTAAAAATTCTTTTTGAAAAAAAAAACTAGAAGGAAAACATAAATATGTAAAATATATATTCATACATACATATAGCTCAAGTATGCATGTTATAAGCAAACATTTGGCAAAATGGCAAGAATAGGATTTTTACTTTCTATTTTCCTGTATCTTCAAAGGTTTGTGTTTTTTTTTTTTTCCTACTCAGGCATTTTATTTATATGTATGTTTTTGTTTTATGCCCCCTAGAAGAACCCCAGGATCTTCCCTCCGGTGTATTTCCATCTTAATTCTTCATGGTTCACACCACCATCTGAGGCTGTTGACACAATGAAACCAAGCTGATGGGTAGGATGGATGACTCTTGTTCATTTTTCCTAGGTCTCTGAGCTACACATCAAATTCGGGGCTGACCATGCCACACTTGTTTAGCCTGGCATGAGGCTCATTTTCCCAGCTCTGTGGTCATCAGTGATTGCCAGCAGAGCCATGCTTGATCTCTTCTCTTCTCCCCCCTCTTCTCCCCTCCCCTCCCGTCTTTTCTTTTCTTTTCTTCTCTTTTCTTTTCTCTTCTCTTCTCTTTTCCAAGACAGGGTTTCTCTGTGTAACAGCCCTGGCTGTGCTGGAACTTGCTTTGTAAACCAAGTTGGCCTCAAATTCACAGAGATCCGCATGCCTCTGCCTCCCGAGTGCTAGGATTAAAGGCATAAGCCACGCCTGGTGAGTTTTCTTTTCTTTTTAGCTAGCAAAAGCTTCCTTACCTTTTAAAGATTAGTTGCTCCTGGGCTGAGTGTGCAGCTCACTAACCTAGTATAGGAAAGGTCCAGTGTTCAAACCCGAGCACCACAAAATCAAATTTGAAAAAGGGAAAAGATTAACTCACAATAAATATTTGAAAGAGAAATTTCTGCAAAACTGAAAACTAAAGTCCAATTGATGTGAAACTGGAGAGGTTGCTAAGGAACATTTTGTTGGTTAGTGATGTGCTGCGGGCTGGGCCTCAGCGCAGACTGAGAAAAGTCGGGCAGGAAAATGAAAGGATTTGACCTAATGACAAATTCCGAGAATGAATATGGAGTCCTCAGTGCTGGTATGGGACAGACATGGCCTTCAAGGGACGCTCTTAATCTACTAATCCTGCTTACTTGGTTCCAAAAGTTAGCTCCCCACACCCTTGTTTTTGGGGGAGTGCAGGCAAGGTCCAGTGAGGCATGGAAACCTTAGACATGGCGTTTGTCTCCATTCTATTGCTGGCCATTTCTATCTCCACAGGCCATTTCCCTAGGCAGAAATCAATTTTTTGGGGGGGTGGGGTGGGGTGTACAGCCTTTTTGTACAGCCTTCTGCTCATGCCCTAACTCCAGCATTCAGTTCAGATACGTAAATGACTAAAATGAATTGGCTAGGAGCCAGTGGGAGTCGGGGAGGGGGGGGTGTAAGTAGAGCTGCTTTGGGTCTCTGGGGCACCTGCTACAGTCTGAAGCCAGATGCAGATGGGCCCTCCTACCTGCTCAGAGTAAGGGTTAGGGAGTGGGGGCTGCTGCTGGCTTCCATGGGCTCCCAGCCAGGCCTTCCATCACACACAGAGGCTTGCAATTGTGAGGCAGGAAGCCCCTAGTCTCTCTGTACCCAGCAGCAGCTGTGGCAAGCGTCTGTTGCCTATGCAGGAAGCACCCTGTGCTGTCCAGAGCCCAATCTACTTCCCCTCTTTACATGCACAGCAGACTGGAGCCACCTTAGTGGCAAAGAGATGCTCTGCAATTGCACCATCGACCTGGGGTGGAAAGTGAATTGCTAGAGACGGATTCAAATACAAGCAGCTCCAGCTCCTTGCAACACAATCTGACAGTCATGTCTGTCACCGCATCTGCCACCTTGGTGTTAGAATCCCCGAGGGAGAGATCTGGAGGGAGTACTTTAAACAGGCTACCTAGAAGGTCCAGCAATTTTGGAACCAGAAGCCTCAGGCAGACATGCAGGGGCATATGTTCCCACCTACCATGCTGTCCTAAGAGGCTGCACAGGAGGCACGAGGTGGGAGGGTGCCATCCAAGCTGGTGTGACAAGAATACACCATGGACCTGGAGCCCCACATCCCCTTCAGAAGGGGCAAACTGGCTGAGGGCTCAATGGGCATCTCCTCTCTCCTACAGATACCCCAGTCAGTGTGCAAATGCACTAATCCACTTCATCCATGCCGTGTGCCTCAGCATGTGTCGCACGTCACAGCTGTGACAGTATACACCGTGGTGCAAGCACTCAGAAGTGTTGGCAGGACCTCCGGCGGCCTTTGTTATACAGCGTCCCGCTACTCCACCCAGAGTGCCTTGCCATTTACCCCCTTCCTCTCCCAACAGAGACCTTCACATGCCTCATTACTTAAATAATCTTTATTTCTCATGCACTAGGAAAATGGGTCATATGAAACACTGTTCTTCATAGCAAAGGCCTTGGTCTAGAACATAACACAAGAGGCCAACTGGGATCTGGATCTAGTCAAAGACCTGGAACCCCTCGAAGGTGGTACCAGCCCCAGGGCTAATGGCAGACCCAGCACCCTACAACTGTAGTAGCCTCCAACTGTAGACACAGGATCAGGGCGGCTGCCCCCTCCCACAGGGGTACAAAGGAGCTGGTTACAAAGGAACATGTGGACCCGGGAGGAACAGAGGAGGTTGATGGGCAGTGACTTGGCAGGGGCAGTGGTCCAGCCCCTTAGGCCAGGCCTCCAGGGCCATGAGCAAGCCCAAGTCCTGTTCTGCCCAGCACAGATGGGCCACAACTTCACAGAGACTGAGCAGCCAGTACCACAACAGAGGGATACTGAGCCCCTCCTGACTGCCCCATGGCCACATAAACGAGAGGGGAACTCAACTTTGAACTCTAGCCAAAGCCTGGATTTGCCGAGGTAGGGCTCCAGAGGCTAACGGGGCCAGCCCCACACAACTATCCCAAGCCCCTGTGGACACTGAAGACACCAGAGGACAGCCGGACTTCTGACAATCCTGGGACGGGTCACCAGCAGGGCCAGCCCTTAAATCCCAGCCATCAGGTCCCACCTGAGGCAAGACAACAGTGAAGCGGATTCCTGGACTTGCTCTCACTGAGGTGGCCCAGAGGCAAGACATGGTCAAAGACATGCAGGACAGAGACAAAGAACGAAGACATGCAGGACCACACCGGGTGGGAGGGATCCAATCAGAGACACATCAAGTTGCTGAGATGGGCAAGCACTGCATGGACCAGGTTCACTGAGGCCCCGGGCTCATGACGAGGCCCACTTCCTCTGGGATCGTCTCCAGCATCTCACTCTGGACGGCCTGTGTGATAAGCGCCAGCTCCTGGCACAGGGTCTCATGGCGGTAGCCCACTCGGATGTCTGGCACATTGGTGCGGCGGATGTCGTTGCCCTCAGGGCCCTCCTTGGTATAGTTGGGTCCCAGCCAGTGGCTTTTTACCTGCAGAGGGTGTAGGTAACGGGCTGAGCTGCAAGAAGATCCAAACATCGCAGGGACAAGGCCAGGACCCCCAATGCAAAGGAAGGAAAAGAGGTGAGGCCCGGCCCCGGGCAGGCGGACGACCGTACCTTGTGGGAGAAGCCACTCATGAGCACACTGTTACGGGCCAGTTCACACATGTCACAGGAGCTGAGCTTCCACACCTGAGTGGCGATGCTGTACTCCTCCATCAGGGGTTCCTGCACAGGCCAGGTTCCTTGAGAGAGGCATCAGGCCCCTGCAGCCCCTCCCTCATTTAAGGACAGCTGCTATGTTCCACCAGCAAGGGGCAGCCCAGACCCAGAGATGCCCCAGGGTCCCCTAGACCCCCTCCCCCCTGCCGGCGCCCTTGGCTACCTGCTGGGCTGGGTCTGACCTTGGTAAAGTGGAACTGCAGGGGGTCATCTGTGGACAGCGAGACCATGAGGCCACGGGACAAGTACTCAGGTAGAGGGTTCCGGTGGTAGCTGAGGAAGAGGCTGTTGTTGCTGAGCGGGGACATGGCAATACCGATCTGAGCCAGGTAATACAGGTACTGCAGGACGGGGGCCTGGTCAGGGAGGAGGAACGGAGGACTTGTCAGGGGGCCTCAACGCAGGGAGGGCATACTGGTTCGGGGCCACAGGGGAAGGGGGCTCCAGGCCAGGTCTCACGTCGGAATGGTGAACCCAAGCTGGGCTCCTCCACTCCAGGATGGGTGGGAAGAGCTAATTCTATCGGGAGGGAGGAATCTGATCTCATGGCTGGGTGAGGAGGAGGATCAGGAAGGCAAAGGGCTGCACACGGAGGCTGGGGGTGTAGACCCTGACCTTGCGCAGAAGCAGACCGTGGGAGATGTTCTCGGCCAGCATGAAGGCTGACACCAGGTGATGGATGGGCCCAGCCTCCCCGCAGTGCGGCCTCAGCACAAACGTGTGGAAACCCCTCTGCCTGAGGGGCATGAAGACAGAGTCAGCTCCAGAGCCTGGGCACACCTAAGCTCACCTGACTCTAGATCCCACACCACCCGCACACATATGCCCTCCAGCTAGTGACTATGAGGGCCTAGGACGGAGGGCTGGGGCAGATTCTTGACTGGAAAGGATGAGAAATGAAGCCTAAGGGCAGAGGAAGGGCCTCGTCAGTCTGGACGCCGGGGCAACGTGTGAGTCGGGGCACTAGTGGCCTCAGCTCAGGGCGCTCGAAGCAAGAGAAGCAGAGGTTTGGCCCTCTTGGGATCAGCACCTGCGTAGATGGTTCAACACGGCCATGTTAGCGAAGGTGTAATACAGGTAGTAGGCGTAGGGGGGGTTGTCCTCCTCCACCCAAGCTTCTGGGAGGGGACTCTCCAGGTTGAAGACGTGGTTCTCTGGCTTGGACTCATCATCCACACTGTCAAAACCATCCACCTGGCGAAGAGCTGCTGGTCAGTCCTAGAGCCGCAGCCGGGCCTGAGCCCAGCTATCCTGCCCTCGCCCAGCCCATGCCACTGCTCACGTGCTCCAGAAAGAGGTGCAGCTCTGGGTGGCTGGCAGGGTGCACAGTGGCCTCAAACAGCGGCAGAAAGATGTTCTCCAGCATCTCTTGGAAGTTGGCCAGCTGGCCCTTGGTGCGGTAGACGTCACTGCAGGGAAGACAGGACACACACATATGCAGGTCAAGGCCAGCAGCAGGCCAGTAAAGAGTCAGGGCTATCGTGGGAAGCACCAAAGCCTGTTTGAACCACAGTGGGAAAGTGGGACATTCAGAGAGACCAGGCTGCACAGACAACTGTGGGCTGGCCTGGGAGGCCCTTCCTGGCACTCAGAGTGCCTAGCTTGGCTACTGAAGGCTTGGCCATCCCAGTAGACCAGGAGGCAGGCCCTGGCCCCTTGTACACAGCCACGGAGCTTCCTCCCACTCTAAGGGACACTCACAAGAGGCGGGGCACCTGCACCAGCCAGCGCACGTTGGGAGAGTGCACTCTGTGCATCACCGCCCAGCGCGCCAGCTTGTCCCACTCGTCCCTCGAACGCCCGTAGATGGACAGCCGGAGCTCTGCGTTCTGGTATTTGCTCTCCTCCAGGTCTGACATCACCTCCTAGACACCAGAAGCAATCACATCTATGTTCCTCCCTGCCCCGCATACCCACATGTGCTCATCAGGCCTCTCACCTCCCTCCTCCTGTCTCTTGAGCCCACACACACACACACACACACACACACACACACACACACACACACGCGCGCGCACACACACACACACGCGCACGCGTGCTCTGGCTCGGCTGGGGAGAGCTGCCTCCATACCTTGATGATGTGAGCAAAGTACTTCCCAGAGATCTTGTTGTCGGTTTTGATGAAGATCTCTCGGAGGACAGACTCCCCAATGGGGTTGTATTTGGCATTGAATTTGTCAAATCGATGAAAGGTATTCCTGTCCTGGAGGAGATGGGAAGGTCTAGGTCACCCCTGATCCCTGGCCCTAGTGCTGATCTAACACCCCAGCCCAGCCCATCCCACGGGACGGACCGCGTGCACATCAAGTGTGTCCACACTCAAGTCATAGGCCGTGAGGTTCATGCTCTCGAAGACCTCTCGCAGGGTCTGCTCACGGCCCTGCTCCACATGCACAATCTCCTCCAGATGTCGCTTCATTGCCCGCTTGATGAAGCGCAGCAGATGCTTCTGGTTCATGCAGGATGAGGCATGGATGTGCGTGTCCACCTGCAGTGAAGAAGGACTACTGGACCCACCAAAGCCTGGGGCCTTGGGACTTTAGCCAGTCAGTGTTTGTACGTTGTACAAACAGGAGGACCACAGCTGGGATCCCCTGCAGCCACACAAATGCCAGGTATATGCAGCAGCCGACCCATAATCTTAACATGAGGAAGGCAGAGGCGAGGGATACACGAGACAAGCTGGCTAGCTAGACTAACTGAGGCCACAAATTCTGGGTTTGAGGGAAAAATTCTGTCAATATATAAGGCAGAAAATACCCAATGTCAACTCTGGCCTCCCCGCCACACACAGACACACACACACACACACACACACACACACACACACACGACCACATACTTGCAAACACGCACAAAAACATACACACACACCACAGACACATACAAATGCAACGTTGGGGAGAGAGGGCTCAGCAGATGAAGGCACCTGCCACCGAACCCAACAACATGAGTCAATCCCCAGGACCCACGCTGTGGAAGAGGAGAAATGACTCCTGGGAAGGTTCCCTCTGCCTCCCTTGCCCAGACCGGTACACATCCACTAATTACATAATTAAAATGCAGTCATTTTTTTTAAAGGAAAGGTCCATGGCCAAAACAGTGGGTCAAAGAGGGCTCTCCACACTGGGCGCTGGGAGGACCCCAGCCTTTGGAGGGGCAGCCACACACTGAGGGCCCACCTTACGGATATTGTAGAAGTCTCGGTGCGGCACTTTCTTCTGAGCGGCCAGCTCCTTCATCTCGTTGAGCAGAACGTGCATCTGGAATTTGGAGCTCAGGTACTGTAGCCGGCGGTAGCAGAAGGACTTTCTGGGCAAGAAGGAAGGACAGAGAGCGACTCAGATCCTGACCGAGGCTCCTGGGAAGGGTGAAGGCAGGGGGCAGGGACACACAGAATAAGGGCAGCAGCCTAAGAGTAGGTGACTCGGGAGTGGTAGGAGACAAAGTGACATTGTCTGGGGCAGGGCAGGGCAGGGCAGGGCAGGGCAGGGCTGGGGCTGTGAAGTGAGCTGAATGGGACAGGCAGAAACTTACATGGGGCCATTGATAATCAGGGCCATCAGCACATTGACGTCAGCGACAAATTCCTGCAGGTCAGGGTACGGAAGCTCCACCTCTGGACAGCTAGCATGCAGGAAGCTCAGGTGAGGAGAGCAAGTCAAGCCCGCTGGCCCCTCCTAAGCCAATGCATTATTCCACACGGTGTACCCCAACACACACCACACCCCTCTTACTGCTCATCAGGGTCCCTGCGGGTGTAGACATGCACCACACCGCGCACCATGCGCAGACCCAAGCCCAGGTCCCCAGGCATGGTGCTTGGCTCACAGTGCTCATATGGGTGCTGCTCCAGCGCAGGGGGGTGCACTGGGGCATCTGCAAAAGACAGAGGGAAGCGTCAGGGTCCGGGAGCTTCAAGGCCTGCAGCTGCCCCGTCTACGGGCTCCACGGAGGATCAAAGGCTCCAAAAGAGCGGCTATGGTCCCCAACCTCCACCCTCCTGGACATCAAGAAGCTAGAAAGAGCCTGGGCGCCGGGAGATGCAGGCAGGGCAGAGGTGCCTAGGCTCCAAGCCTAGATACCCAGGGCTGTTGGGGTTTGGGGAGGGAGGGGAGCTCCCACCAGCAGACACAGGGGTATCAGGGCTCTGCTCGTAGGTTCGAGTCTCCAGGGGCTTCTCAGCCAGCTGCTGCAGGTAACGGCGGGTGGTGGAGCAGAAGCTCTGCAGGGCCAGGGCCATGTACTTCTCCCGGATGAAAAGGGCCCGCACCACACTTTTGGCTGCATCCAACAGGTCTGTGAACGGCACCTGAGGACAAGGACAGGCAGTCACTTCCTTTAATCTCTGTCTACACTCAGGCTCACACTCAGCTCCTCCCTGTGGCCATCCCCAGACCTCATACTGCCCAGCCCCAGCTCCAAAGGCCTCAAACCCAGGAGTACCTAGCCCTCTCTAGTCCCAGCCTATCAGGGAGCCTAGTCCCTCCGTCACTCCAGGCACCAGAAAAGAAATATCCTCTCTAGCTCCCAGTTCCCCAGGCCAGAACTCTGCAGAATCCAAGGCTTCACTCCACACTCACCCCACACTTCTCCTCCCCAGAGATGGTGACCCGCTGAAATTCCCGTTCCAGCACCGCATCACGCTCCCAGAGGCCCCTGTCACCCTGCCCTTCTCCTTGCTCCTTGTAGAGCCTACAGGACAGGGAGACAAAAAGGATTGGGGACGGCCGCAGCACAGACCCCAGCTCCGCATGCCCTCCGCAGCCCCCTTTCCTCACTGTAAGTCCGAGTCACTGTCAGTCTTCAGGAAATCTTGTTTGGCCCGAAGCAGAATATCCGGCTCCAGCCTAGAGGGGAGAGCAGTAAGGTCTGGTGGGGCAAGAAAGAGCAGTGGCCGCAGCAACCAGGTCCCAGCACTGTACCAGGCGCCGCACAGATTGTCACATGGGGTCCTCACAGGCAGGGCTGTGGACCCTGGGCTGTTCTCACCCCTCTTCAGAGATGAGAAAGCAGTCCCCCAAGTTTATACAGCGGGCTCTAAGCCTCCCAGGAGACAGAAAGAAGCAGCAGCGGCCTGGCTCCAAAGAATGTGCTCTCTGCTGCCTCCCCGGTGGACTTCCAAGAGACAAAGGGACGGGGAAGGGGCAGCGGCCGGCTCACTTGACATCCTGGCTGATCTGCCGCTCCAGCCGCTGCCTCCGCTCCTCGAGCTGCTCGATGGGGCTCGCCTCTGGGAACTCGTAAGGCGCGCTGCGGAGCTCACTCTCGGCCAGTGAGCGGCTGAACAACTCCTGGTACCAAGGAGGGAAGGAGGAAAGGTCAGGTGGCCATGCTTTCAAGCCCCCTGCCCACCTCCCCTGTAGAGCCTGGGCGAGGGGTGTGCGCGGGAGCCAGGGTTCCTGGGAAAGGCTTAGGATCAGGGACAGCCAAGCCTGAGATGAGGTCGCTGGAGGTGAGGAGGTGTGGGGGTGCCCGGTGATACCTCGGCAATCTCCTTGCATTTGCCATCCATAGACGTGCGAAGGTCGAGCGGGAAGTGCTTGAGGCAGGGGGCAGTGCCCGGCAGGGATCGGGCAGACTGCAGTGGAGAGGCCCCCAGACCACCTCGAGCCTCTGCGGAGACAGCCAGCGACGCCAGGGTCAAGGGGAGGAGGGGCAGGGCCTGGATGCCTCTGGAAGTCAAGAGGAGCCCCTTCCCACCCTGGGGCCAGAACCTATTAAAAGTCAGGGCCTAGACACTGGGCAATACTTCCACTGAGACAGAAGAGCCAGCCATGTGGGGCTCCCCAGGGAACTCATCCACATCTACACAGAGGCCCTTCACTACCCCAGGCTCAGGGATGAGGTCCCGTGCCTGCCTGTGGAGCAAGTGAATCAACTCTGCAATAAGAACTTGAGGTGGGGGTAGCCCACTCCCTTAGATCAGAAGACTATCTGCAAGTGACAATTTTCCAGAAAGGGGTGCACATGTATGTACGTACGTACGTGTACACACACACACACACACACACACACACACACACACACACCAGGCACTCATTTAGGATCAGTGACCACACTAAGGACCATCAGCTTCTAGGGCACTAACCCAGGGTCAGATCCACCCCTGGCCTAACAGATCCTTCACTGAGAAGAAAAGAACAGCCGTCTACTCTCCTAGACCTGCAAGGCACAGGCAAAGTACAGCAGCACTCAGCTCTGACCTGAGAAGCGACTATCAAGGAAGAGGACCTGGTTGGCACAGAACCCTCTCTCCCCCTGGAGTACTGTTCTCTTCTCCAGGACCCCAGAGCTGCCAACATGAGGGCTGACCCTAGGCTGCCCCTCCCACGGCTGGCTGCCCCTCCAAAGGGAGCTACCACAGTCCACACCACTTGGAGGCCTTAGGGTCTGGGCTGGAGGCCCCATGGAAGGCCCTGGGAAAGGCAGAATTGAAAGCTAGATGTCTTTCTACTCCAACAAGGGCAGAGCAACTCTTCCTGGGCCCCACCACAAGGCTAACACTGATAGTCTGAAACTGCTAGTCTCCTGGACTGCCTAAGTTCCCAGCCCACCAGGATGGACCCTTCTAGGTCCTTCAACAGTCTTAGCCTCCTCCTGCAGGAAGCTGTCCACAGACCACTTGGTTCTCCCAGCCAGCTGTAGAAGACGCATCCTTCCAGAACCCTCTCCCCCACCTCCACTCTGTCTTAGAAAAGGACTCAGAGGCTCTGTCTAGGCATTATACCTTAAGGTCTCCAAACCCATGTCCCAGTATTCCAGGTACAGTCCCAAAGCTGGACAAAAAAAGAGAACGCAGCTTAACCTAGATCAGGACCCAGCTACCGACTTGCCTTGGTCCCTACTGGAACCCTACCTGCAGAGTTCAAGAGTGCTCTGGTCAGCAGCCCTGTGCCCCTTGCCTGCCTGTTTGCCTTGTGAAGCTGCAGCCAGTCCCCCAGGAGAGCTCAGGGGCTGGCATGGGCTGTACCAAGTGCAGCTATAAGCAGGGGAGACCCTGGGATGGCCCCAAGGAGGGGACTGGGAGAGTTCAGGGGAGTTCAGAAATCCAGAGAAGGAGCAGGAGGAGTTGGGAGATGAGAAGAACTCTAATTCTAACAGGACCTTAACCTCTTCAGTGCCAGTGAGGCCCACCCAATCTCAATGGGAAGAAAAGAGACAGGTCAAGGCAGCCTGGAAGGGAGGGGCCAACTCTCCTTAAAACCACAGCCCTAGGGGACAGAAAGTACACAGCCTGGCTGGCCCAAGGGTAGGAGGAGAGACAAGGAGAGAGACCGGCCATCCTCCCCTGAGCCCTGTGCCTCTGGTCAGCTTCCTCTGCCCACCACTGTCTTTTGGGCCCTGACTACAGGCTCTTCAGGAGAGACAAGCTTTGCTACATGCAGAAGCTCACTGGTAGTTGGACCACTGGCCTAATCTGGATAGGAGCTAGTTACAGAGGCTTCTTAGCCTACACGCCAGTCCCAATCCCACTGTCAGGGTAGAGACATCCTATTCAAGGAAGAGTACCTTGGAATATGGGAGCAGCATTTGGAAGACACAGAGGACCCTACTTTGTTTATTTGCTTGTCTTAACTTCTGGACACAGGCTATAAATGGGTGAGAAGTGGCCTTGTCCTATCTGGCCACAGCTCCAGGACTCACAGGGGAATGTCCCACAAGCATTCTGTAAAGCTTAGGGCTCTGATCCCACAGGCCTGCAATCAGAAATTCCTGGGACGCTGCAAACACTTCCCACATGGAGCCCCTTCAGTGGGGAGAGTGAGAGGTTGTCTGAGCCCAGGGCAGGGACAAGGCTGTAAGTAGGGAAAACAATGAAGAAAAAGAAAGTTTGGATGGGTGATGAGGTGATTCCCTTTCTCCCCTGCAAGAGCAGACTAGGAGGAAAAGGCAAAGATCAATACCTACCCACCCAACCCAGGGTTTCAAGTCTTTGATTATCAAGAACCCAGATCCTAGGCCAGGCAGAGGTGGTGCACACCTTTAATCCCAGCACAGCCAGGCAGATCTCTGCATTCGAGGACAGCCTGGTCTACACAGCGAGATCCAGGACAGCCAAGGCTACACAGAGAAACCCTGTCTCAAAAAACAAACAAGCAAGCAAACAAAAAAACCCAAACAAACAAAAATGAACCTAGGTCCTATCCATTCTCTCAAATACAGCTCCAGACCATTTGGGGGTTTTGTTTTCTGTCTTTTGCATTACTGGGACCACACCTGAGGCCTTGGGTGTGCTAAGGAAGTCCTCTACTACTGAGCTATATCCTCACCCTTTTCTATTTTTACTTTTAGGTAGGGTCTTATAAGTTCCAAGCATACCTGGAAACTCCTGATCCTCCTGCCTCAGCTTCCCAAGTAGCTAATTACAGGTGTGCATCACTACACCCAGCCATTAACCACTTCTAAGTCCCTGAAGGCAGACCAGGGAGCTGCAGAATAAAGTCAAAAGCCCTTCTTTTCAACCCTTTCCTGTCAGGTAACCCTGGGCCTACACAGCAGTGCTGGGAGAGCAGGAAGGCTTCCAGCAGCCAGAGTCATCTTCCCAGTCTGCCTCACAACTGCAAAAAGACCACTAGATTCAGCAGAGGCAACACACTAGCAACCACCTCCACACCCCCTCAGGCCAGCTCCTGTCTCCCTGGCCCTGTGCCACAAGTTGGCATCACAACATCACATACACAGCGCAAAGCCAAGGGGGGGAGACCACTCCATCAGCTCCAGGATTCTGGTGCCTAGTCCCTCCTTTTGACTAGGAGCCCCCTCACTCATTATCAAGACTGCCTCACTAGGCCTTGACCCCAGGGACAAGATGCTCTCAGGATCTAACCACCTAAGGGTCTCTGGTTCAGCAGCAGAGCACCCAGCACAGAGCTAGGCCCAGGGCACACACCTGGAAGACACAGATCCACACACAGCCTGAAACAAAGACCGGAGCACGCAGCTCAGCACACTCTCAGCACACTACAAAGCCCTAGCCGGGCATCTTGGACAGCGTAAGAACAAGCCAGAGGACAGTCAGGGTGTAAACACAGCCACAAAGGGTTAACAACTCCCAATCACCAAAAGGTCTTTCTTTAGCCAGAACACTTGAGAGCTGCAGACACCCACACCCCTGGTAACACCAACTCCAGTGGCTGAATCCTCACCAGGATGGACAGTCGCCACCACACAACCAGCTGTAAATGGTGCGGAGATGCCCACAAAGTAGGGGCCAAACCCAAGGGTGCAAGGTCCGACAGCCCACTGGCCATCCCAAGGACTCCCCACTCCCCTGAAGAGGTTCACAACACAGAGCAGGAACAAGCAAACAGCAAGGACAGTAGCAACTGGGCCCTAGCTCTGGTGCGTGTGCCAGCAATGCATGACCCCAGATGGCAAACCCCGCCACTCTCACTCACAGAGTTCTAGATCCTCAGCCCGCCTGGTACAGGCACCAAACACGGTAGCCAGTCCACAAAGCAATCAGTCCCACACCACCCTCCCCACTCCATTCACATACACTTCACACGCAGCCTTAGCATCTGCACAGGCAGACACGTGTGCATATACGCCTCTTCTGCACCCACATGCACACCCACTCCTTGTTACGGAGGGCAGCATCCCTGACACGGAGACCTCAGGCATCCCCTCCTACCTCCCTCCCTGCGCCACCCAAACCAGCCAGTCAGCCCTGGAACCGAGGTAGAGAGGCATCACTGCAGAGAGGGTGCCGCAGGAGGGGGCCCCTCTCTGAGGCACTAGGTGGCCTGAGCAGGCGGTGGAGGAACCCTTGCCTGAAACCAAGAACACTTACCTGGGCCAGCAGCGGAAGCTTGAAGGCTGGCTCGCTTCTTAAAGGGATATTTGGCCTTGGACTTGCCTGGGCCAGGATAGGATGCCATGGCTGGGGCCAAGGCGACAGCGGAGGAACCTCACCGGCTGGGGCCAAGCTCTCTTACATCCAACCCCTTCCTCCGCTCCGCCCCCGGCGGGAGTGACTGATGCAGGAAGCAGCGCCCCGCAGGCGGAAGAGGCCCTGGCCACGATTTCTGATGTTGTCTAGGCAACCTCGGGGAGTGGGGCCTCCATCCTGCCCCTTATCCCTCCCTTCCCACTCCAGTCCCTAGAGTGACGTGACTGATGGCGGCTGGGACTGGGGTGGGGGTGGGGGTGCAAAGAAAACAGATGGAGCCCCGCCAGCTCTCAGCTCTGCAGCACCCTCACCCCACCTCGGGAACCCTCATCCGTTGCCAAAGCTTCAAGGCAAAGAAGCCAAAGTCCAGGCTAGGCTGGTCCAGCCGGCCAGAGAGAAACATAATAAGCAAGAATACAGCCTGAGCTTTCTCCAACCTCAAAACCCATTTCCTCCAGGGACAGGGCAAGCGTACTCATGAAAACCCAGCGCCTCTGGGGCACAGCCCACTCTTTGCTTCCCCATCTGACCCCTGCTCTAGGGACAGTCCAGCTCTGGGAGAAGGAGGCAGTACTGAGAATTCGAGCCCAGGAGGGAGGGGCCTGTCTTGGGAAAATTCCATTGACCGGCAGAAGCTGCCTCCTAGGAAGACAGGAAGAGCAGGAGGCAGGGTCCTGTCTGAGGTCTGTGGGAAAAGACCCCAGGCTCCTCTGACTTGTCCATCTGCCTGCATACTCGAGGTCTGCTTCCCGAGACCCTTCTAGGATCTGCTCACATCCCCTAGGTCTTGCAGGCTGTGCCAAAGACCCCCCACCCTCCTGTCACCGCACCAAGGCACCTCTGTCCCAGGATCCCTCTATAGCCAACACACGCTTACCTGAGGCCATACTGCCCGAGTCCTAAGTGGTACCAGGGAGGCTGCCTACGAAAGTCTGCACAGCGGGAAAGCACGGCCGAGGAGGGGAGAGGGCCCCTGCTCCCGCACTGAGAAGCGGGAAGAAGGCAGTTTTTCAAAATGGCCAGCTGGCCCCAGGCGGACTCCCACCGACTTCAGCGGCCAGACTGACCTCCGGAGACCCTGGCGCCGCGACCCCCGGCCCGCACTCAAGAGGAAGCCGGCCACGTGCTCCACAGAAACCCGGACCCGGAATTCGCCTAGGGTTCTTTCACTACTTTCTGGGTATCAATTAGAGATCCGAACCTCGTGGCCGGGCTTGCGGGGGAGTCCCGCAACAGGTGCGACCCCGCCTAAACCTTCCCGGCTGCGCGCCAACCTCGCCGGCCCCAGGCCCCGCCAAGTCCGCGGTCACGCCCCGTTCGGCCACGCCTCCGATCGCCTAGCCACGCCCCCACCATTTTCCCTGTTTCCCTAACGCCACGTGGGCAGCCACGCGGCCAGGGTTGGCCTGGCGTGGCCCTTTGGTCTTGGGCGATTTCTGTGCGTCAGCTTCCTCATCAGTAAGATGAGATGAGGTAATGACAGCGTCTCATCCAAAGGAGTTACAGAGGAATGAATGTAAAGCCCCTTTGCCCAATGCTTGGCACCAAGTCAGGTAGCTATTATTAGGGTCCCAGAAAACATTTTCAGCCCTGCCCTTGCATTCTCCGCATTCCCACCTGAATCTGTTTCCTTCTATTGGGCATTGGTAAGCAGGGTGTGCCCTTCAAGGCTGGCTCCCCATCCCACATTAGTTTCTATGTTGAGGTCAGACTAGCCAGAATGTCTAGGTTCAAATTCAGGCATCGCCACCTACTTCCTGACTGACGCTGAACTTCTCTGTGCTATTTCTGTAAAATGAGTGTCTGCCCTAAAGGATGCTGGTGTAGATAAACGAGTTAATTATAAGTGCTGAGACCTGTGACTGGCCTGTAAGTTACCTCCTAATCGGTGTTCATGTAACATTGCTTTGGCCTGGGATCCTTATTGCCAACTCGTTGACTCGCCTTGTGGGGTAAGTGAAATTGGGCTGTTTGAATAGGGCTGCAGACACCTCTCAAACCAGCATTCCCATCTCCAAGGGCCAGTCCTACCTAAAGGAAAACGGTAAAGTCCCCTCACTAAAAGCCATTACCCTACGAGCAGCAATTGGTCCCTTCCCTATCTTTACCCTTGGGGGAGTCCTTTGCCCTCACACCCAGATGTTCTAAAGGTCTCACCACTCCCACCACATCCCTTCCCTCCTGACTCCACCCTGAACTCTGGGCCCTGAGCCCCATTCTCTGTCTATCTACATCTGAGGCAGCCTCCAGGGTGTCTCCTGTCCACTCTTCTGAAACTTTAAAAACTATTGCCTTGGGCTGGGGGTGAGGGCTCAGTGGTAGTATCCCTCTGCCTTATATGTGAGAGGCAATGCCCAGCACTGCAAAAAGACAAAAACACAAACAAGAAACCCCCTAGGTGGCCTCCATCAAATTGGGAGAGCTGTGGAGAAAATCCAGCTCACTGAGAATCAAAGCCTAAAACAGAACAAGAGATACATTGTTCTTAATTTGTTAGGTTGAAATATTTGAACAGGAGCCACTAAAAGCGTCCCAGTACAGGTGAGGATGTATTCAACTAGGACACACATTATGTGGCCATAAACACTAATATAATATAAGAACCGTCTAGCAAAATATAATCAAAGGTCTCAAGTTTCACTGTTTAACCCAGTAATCCACTTCTAACAAGTCTATTTTTTTATTTAAGATCAAAAAAATAATTTTATTAGTGTTTAAAAAAAAAGCCTCAGGTCATGAAACTTGTGACTCTCAGCAGCTGCCTGGGAGAGGAGAGAAGAAAGGAAGCCATGTTTAGAAGAAAGAGAAAGAAAAAAGAAAAGCTGCACCTTTCTCATCAAGACTCAGGAAGATGGGCAGACCCAGCAAATCTCATGGCGGCTTCCAGGGATTTCTTTAGGGGATGGGAATCACAAAACTGTTCTTTTAAAAAAAGGATTATCTGGAGGGGGTGGGAGGTGAGGGGTGAGGGATGAGAGGGTGGGGGGGTGGCGTATGCCTTTAATCCCAGCACTCTGGAGGCAGAGGCAGGCAGATCTCTGTGAGTTCGAGGCCAGTCTGGTCTACAGATCGAGTTCCAGGACAGGCTCCAAAGCCACACAGAGAAACTAAAAAAAAAAAAAAAAAAAAAAAAAAAAAAAAAAAAAAAAAAAAAAGATTATCTGAGCCAGGGCAGTGCAAGCCTTTAATCCCAGCAATTAGGAGGCAGATGCAGGAGGGTCTGAGTTTGAGGCCAGAGGCTAGCCTGGTCTACAGAGTGAGTTTTAGGACAGCCAGGACTACCCAGAGAAACTCTGTCTCAAAAATCCAAAACAAACAAATGTAATAATAATAATAATATAAAATAAAGGGTTGTCTGAAAAATATCCACAAAGTTGTTCAATATTGTAATGTTTACCACAGAAAGTTTGGAAACATAAAGGCCCAACAACAAGGGAATGGTTTTTGTTTGTTTGGTTGGTTTTCAGTTTTTCAAGACAGGATTTCCCTGGGTAGCCCTGGCTGTTCTGGAACTCTGTACAAGCTAGCCTCAAACTCAGAGATCAGCCTGCCTCTGCCTCCCCATCACCTCCCGGCTAAAAGGGGATGTTTAAATGAACGCAATGAAATACAACCATTAATACTGGTCTTGGAGGATTTTTTTTTTAATCATGTGAAAATGCTTACAACATAAAGTTAGGTGAAAGAATGGATGCAAAGAACTACACAAATAGAATGGTCCTAACGGTGTGATATACATGACACACACAGAAAAGAAGTCAAGAGGATAGAAATCAACAAAAACCCTGCAGAAGGCTAATCACCAGTCTCCCCAGGCTTGGAAAGTGGGCTGTTCTGAATATGGCCCTTAGACATTGTGAGCGTTGTGAGAATGTTAGCTTCCAAGAATGAACAAAATAAACCCCCAGATTAACAAGCAAGTACCATGTGACCATATAGATGCTCATTTATATTCTGGTATGATGCAGATTTTGGCATAATTTTAAGGGTCACAGCCGTACACTGGGCCAGGCCTATGTGGATCCCCTAATCCAGATCTACCTAACTACCCAGCCAATAGGTGGCAATCCTGTTCTCCACCCAACCCAGGCAAACCAGTTCACGAGCGCCTTCATCTTGAAGTCCTACCAACAACAGCACACCCTTGACTTCCCCCTACAACCCTCCCCACCCCCTCACTTCCAGGTCACGTGGTTGTTAGGGAGTCTGCCCTGCTTCCAGCTAAGCATCAGCGTCCCACCTACTCAACACAAGCTGAATTTCAGTGGGGTTTTCTTGTCTGCAGAGCAGAGCTTGGAGAATGAAGGAGTGGGTCACCCTGTGGCCCGGGACTTTCTGGTATTGAAGTCTTAATGCTGCCTCAGTCTCTGGGACTTCCCTGTCTCCAAACACAGCTTCCTCCTCCTAACCGATTTCCGCCATGGCTTCTCAGCTGGACCTTCTGGAACCCCTCCCAACGTCAGCACACTCTGTTTTTTCTGAACAGCTTCCCTGCTTTTCTGACCTTCAGCTCCCTGGTAATGCCAGCCTGGCTAGGAACAGACCTCTACTAGCAGATGCTAGACTCGGGAGAAAAATAGCTGAAGCTTCCAAGGATACTTGCCCAGGGCAATTTCCTACACCCCATCCTATTCCCAGACCTTTCTAGAATCAAGCTTGACCCAGCATCATGCGGTTGTCTCTCTGTTTGTCCACAGGTCACCTGACTGACATTCAAGGCCCTGCACTAGCTGGTCTGTTTCCCTTTCCCATCCTCATCTCCCAGCTCTCCCATCCTTTCATGTCCTGTCACATCAAGCTTTCCAGTCTAAGCTCATATTTACCTCATACCTTTTCTCTTTCATCCTTTCCTCTCCCCACACTCACATCCTCCATTTCTGCTGACCGGCTCCCCGTGGAAAGTCTGTCCATTTCACAATCACCTCTTGCTTTCAATATTACTGTTATTTAAAATGTGGTCCTTCTGTAGCTCAGGCTAGTTGAGAACTGAGGATTCTTCTACCTCAACTTACTGTATGCTCTGTTAAGGGCATGAGCTGCTGGCTTAGGCACACACACACACACACACACATTTTTTTTTTTAAATCACAATACATGTGTGTATAATTGCCTCTCCTACCAGGGGGTGGAAGCAAGGTTTTCAACAGCCCTGAGTCCCCCAACATTAGCGTCAGCCCTTTGTTACTCTGCTTTCTCCAGCCTCCTCACGTAGACTGCAAGTTCCCAAAGGCAAATCTTCCTGTGTCAGTGTCCCACACTCCATCTGGGGCACAGCTTCTTATGAAACGTGAGGCAGATCCTGAGAGCTCCTTCATTTAGGAAACATGCCCAAATTCCTCGGGTGATCATTTAAGTGGTTGCTTCCACTCAAAATGAGATGGCCATCTAGGGCTGTGACCCGAACACCTGGGTTCTGTCCACACACCCTCATGCAGAGGGGCATGACTCTTCCATGCTTCACTCACCTCTGAGACAGGCACTGTACCCTCCTGTGCCCTGCCTTCTTCACCAGGACGTTGTCCCTCAATGTAATGATCAAATGGGACAACCACAGGGAAGGCAGGAGGGCTGAGAGTTTCTCAGCTCAAGCGTGAGAATGGGGAGCTTCCTCCTCCTCCGGCTACAGCCCAAGCAGAAGCAACACTGGGGTCTGTCAGCGACAGCAGCTGGGACTAGAAAGGGTGCAGGTGTTGCCCATGTGTGAATCAGCTGGGGGGTTCTCTCCAGCACAGGCCCCTGTCCAAGGTTTCCCCATTTGTCCAGCGGTTCTTTTTCTCACTCAGTGGGACGGCGGTTAGGGAAAAGAAAACTATTGACTCCTCTATTTACTAAACTATGTGACCTGAAATAAGCTGCAGAACCATGTGCAGCAAAGGCACAGACACGGTCCGGCACAGTCCTCTGCTGTCCCTTCTTCTGAACAGTTGGGCCTTCAGCACAGGGCTGGTCTCGGTGTGAGTTACCAGTACTGTGGGCAGGGCAGGGCAGTGCTGGTGGCATAATTACTGGAACCTCCTAGCCAGGATTCCAAAACAGCCACAATTTCTAAGGGACTCTTGTCTGCCCTTAAGTCACTAAGGCACTTGCCAATTTCTGATTGGGAAAGCAGGATTGCCACGCCAGGCAGGCACCTCCGCAGCTAGTTCTCTCTCCTCGGTCTCAAAAGTCGGGCCTTTTTAATACTAACAGAGAGGAGGGGCAAAGGAAGATGCTAAGCCATGGTTCCCCATGTCCGGTTAGTGGGGACCTAGCTCCCCCTCTTTCCTCACCCCACTGCCACACAATTTTGGCTCTAAAAGTGCAGATTCAGTCTGTTTATCTTAAGGGTTCTTTTCCACCGTGGCTCTTCCTGGGAGTCACCTGGGGGAAAATGTAACTCTCCTGCCTGGACTGTACTCCAATCCAGTTTAGTCAATCTTTAAAACCACTCGGGGCTGGGGCTGGGGCTCAGTTGGTAGAGAACTTACCTGCCTGGTGTGCACACAGGCCTGGGTTTGATCTCCAGCACATCCAATGCCAACGTACACATCCCAAATTGTACTTTTGTAAGGTGGCATTTTCAGACTTGCCAGATGATAATCATCACTTATATTAGCTTCATTTCAGGCTCCAAAATTAATAGTAACTGAAATTCACAGGTTCTAAAACATACCCTTTACAAATATTCTAAACTGTTTTTGAAAAGCCAGGTGACCTTATAACCATATTTCAGGAAACATAAGTAGACAAGGCTGGAGAGAACCAGTTCCTTAGGGCAGTTCTTCCCAACCTTTAATGCCCTGTGGGTCACTTAAGGTACTATTAAAATGCAGATTATTTATTGGACTTTCTGAGCTGAGGTCTGAGACTGCCTTTCTAACAAACTTCTAGGGCTTCTGACGTGCCTGCTCCTTGCACTACATATCTAAAGCAGAAGTTCTCAACCAATGGGTTTCGACCCCTCCAAGGGGTTGAATGGCCTTTTCACAGGGGTCACATATCAGATATCCTACATATCAGATACTTACATTATGATTCATAACAGTAGCAAAATTACAGTTATGAAGTAGCAACGAAAATAATTTTATGGTTGGGGTCACCACAACATGAGGGTCACAGCCTTAGGAAGGTTGAGAACCACTGTTCTAACTTTAGGTGAGGGGGTTGCACTGGGAAGACTCATTTAAATGAAACTCCTGGCCCTGAGAACTCTGGCTAATGAGGTGTGTTCAGTGTCTGTGTGGCAACTGCTAGGTTGCACCCTTACTCCCACAGAAAGACCGACAAGAGGAGAGCGAGGGGGCAGAGCTATCCCGCCTCTCCATAGGCAGAGTGCAACCGCCCAAGGAAGAAGTTTGCTGTGTAAGGTGACAGTGACATACCACCCACCCAGAATACCAGCAAAGTCCACTCAACAAGAGAAGCTGGTGTGGGGCTAGGGGAAGCAAACAAAATTTCTCTGCTACATACTCCCTTCCCTTCATATCTTCATTTACCAAACAGTTGATGAGGACCTACTAGAAGGTGAACTACAAATTCTAAGGTCAATCAGATTTAGTCTGCGAATGGAAGAAATGTACAGTGGTAAATAAATTAGGAAAACAAAACAATATGAAATGTCAGTGTTTGAGTGATGGCACACGCCTTTAGTATCAGCATTTACTCAGGTGGCAGAGGCAGGTGGATCTCTGAGTTCGAGGTTAGCCTGGTCTGAGCAAGCTAGGGATACACAGAAAAGCCTGTCCCCAAAAAAGAAAAAGTGTCAGGTGGTGGTGGCCCATGCCTTTAATCTCAGAACTCGGGAGGCAGAGGCAGGTGGGTCTCTGTGAGTTCCAGATCAGCCTGGTCTAGTTGAGTTCCAGGACAGTCAGGAAACCCTGTCTCAAACAACAACAACAAGAACAAAAGAATCTCTCTCTCTCTCTCTCTCTCTCTCTCTCTCTCTCTCTCTCTCTCTCTCTCTCTCTCTCACACACACACACACACACACACACACATACACACACACACACACACACACACACACACACACACACACTCACAAGTGCTAGGAATCCTGAGAAATGAGCCAGGACAAAGCAAAGGAACAATAATAGCCCCTGGAGCAGACAAGTCTTTGCCAGGACTATCCCCTTGATTCCCTAAAACCAAGACCTTGTAATCTGAAGACTCAATTTGGGGAATACCCTTAACCTTCAGCTCTCCAATGCAAATGAATCCACAGGAACAGAGGCTCTTAGGGATGAGCTCTTCAGAAGACAGGAGGTAGCCATGTCCTCCCAGAGCTCCAGTACCTGCATTCTACCCTACTATGTCAGAACCCAGATCATCTCATTAAAGAACCTTAGAGTCTGCCCTTTGACTGACTGGCAAAGCTTTTAATTGGCTTGCCCTGTCATACTGCTAGACATAAAGGGGACATCCCCAGCTTAAAGAAGTAGTTCTCCAGCTGGAGTAGAGTGTCTCAAGAGGTAGGCAGGGTGCAAGAACCAGCAGTCCACACTCACTCAACTTTTATGGGAGCGAGAGACTGTTCCTCTATCCCAAGCTAGTTTTTCTTTTTCTCTATCTCACAGACAGGAACCTTACTGGAACCTTTTAAGAGCTGGAGAAAGCGGTTCTTCTCTGAGACGGCAGAGATGGGGAGTGGAATCAGTGCTGAGGACAAAGAACTTGCCAAGAGGTCCAAGGAGCTGGAAAGGAAGCTGCAGGAGGATGCTGATAAGGAAGCCAAGACTGTCAAGCTGCTGTTGCTTGGTGAGTGGCATGGGCAGACGAACTAGCGGAGGGGAAGATTATTTACCACTCTCTTTGCTTTTCGGCTGGGTTGATGGGGTCTGGCAACCCCACGGAGAGGGGAAGGCCAGGCGTGTTCTTCTCATCCTGGTCCAGTCTCAAGCTAGGAAACCAAACAGAGCTTAGAGCTAAGTTAATATGGAGCCTGCAGTCACCCCAAGGGGACCCAGCATGTCGGGGTCACTGGAATTGTTTTACTTTTCCTTGACTAGGAATAGTGCAAGGACAAAGCTGGGCCACCCAACGGCAACAACCCCTTTTGTTGTTGTTGTTGTTGTTGTTGTTGTTGTTGTTGTTGTTGTTCAACAGCTACCTGGAACCCTGGCCATGCAGGCAGGCACACACCAGATCTCCAGTCAGAGAACTGTGGCATACAATAAGTAAACAGGACTCTCTCTCAGCAATGGATTCATAAAGCGCCACCACACAGTAGCAATACATAGTCTCAAGGAGAAGCCTACTGGTTTCTGCTAAGTATACTGGGTCCTTCTCCTTGCTCTCAAAATAAATGTTGGAGAACCTGGTAGGGAGGGGAGACCCACAGGGAAGATAGAGCCTTTAACAAATGCCCTCCTGGCTTTCTATTAAGCAATTGCTCTAAAGCCCCTGGCATCTGGAAGGCTCATCAGCTTGATGCATTCTAAGCAGATCACTGGTTGGTGCCGGGATGAAAAAGCACCTCCGTGGGTCAGTCGTGGAAACCGATCACGGCTTCAACAGAAAATAAGAAACTGACACCTGGCCTGCTCACAAAAACACAAGAAACAAAAACACCAATGGTACTACTGAAGTGGGATCGCTGGATCTATGGAGCAGAAAGCTGGCTGCCTGGGACAGGTTTCCATAAAGAACCCGGAGACTGGGGCAGTAAAGACCAAAGACACACTAAAGGGGCCTATTTGTAAGCTGGACCCAGGCTCCGAGGAATTCAGGAGTTACACAGAACAGAGGCTCCAAGACCAAGGCTCCGAGGAATTCAGGAGTTACACCGGAACAGAGGCTGTAGGGACAGATCTGTTAAGCCTAAACAGATTGTCTAGGTCCAGGGTAAGCAGCTTAGAAGAAACGGCACAGGCAAGGTGGGAGGAGATTGGGGGATCAGGTCAGCAGAGGCCTGGAAGGACTCTGGGTTCTTGGTGGGCAAGAGGCCAGCCTAAATAAGGACATTAGAAGGTTTTGGCTACAACAGACACCATCATGGTAGGGAAAAAGTGTCTCGATGAAGAGCCCCAGCTCTTTCTACTTGACTGTGAATATTTTAAAGGAATTTCTATGAGTCTATCAGTGGTTCCCAATGGGGAGACTTTCGAGTCCCAGGGACACACGATATGTCTGGAGATATTTGGTTGTCACAACTAAGAGTGGGAAGCTAGTAGCCTCTAGTGGGTAGAGACCAGGAAAGGTTCTAAACAGCTTATAGTGCATAGGGCAGCCATAAAAAGAAAGAAAGAAAGAAAGAAAGAAAGAAAGAAAGAAAGAAAGAAAGAAAGAAAGAAAGAAAGAAAGAAAGAAAGAAAGAAAGAAAATCTAGCCCTTGGGCTGGAGAGATGGCTCAGAGGTTAGGAGCACAGGCTGCTCTTCCAGAGGTCCAGAGTTCAATTCCCAGCAACCACATGATGGCTCACAACCATCTATAATGAGATCTGGTGCCCTCTTCTGGCATGCAGGCATACATGCAAGCAGAACACTCTATATATAATAAATAAATCTTTAAAAAAAAAAAAAAAAAAAAGAAAATCTAGCCCTCGATGTAAATAGCTAATGGGGACAAACTGCTCTAAGTCCAGGTCGAATGGCCTGAGCTCAGGGTGTCTCTCAATAAGTCTCCCGGAAACACTGTTCACACACCATCTTCTGGACCACTGGGGGAAACTGACAGCATGGCCATTTCCCTTCCAGGTGCTGGAGAGTCAGGAAAGAGCACTATCGTCAAGCAGATGAAGTGAGTGGCAACAGAAGCCCGGGAGGACTGAGGTGGGGGAGCAGGAGCCAGAGTCAATGTGTGCAGAAGGGTCCTTAGCTCCAAGGAACCCTGGACTAAAGGACCCGATTTTTAATGTCCTTCTCCTCACCCTGCACTTAGAGACAGCAGTAGAAATACAGGTGGATTCCTGTGACCCTGATGTCCCCTAGAGTCCCAATCCCTTAGGTCTGGTTCCTCAGGTCCTGCTAAAAAGTTTAGTGTCTGTTCCTTGAAGGATCATTCACCAGGATGGATACTCACCCGAAGAATGCCTAGAGTTCAAATCTGTCATCTATGGGAACGTGCTGCAGTCCATCCTGGCCATCATCAGAGCCATGTCCACACTAGGCATTGACTATGCTGAACCAAGTTGTGCGGTACGTGATTAATGTTATCTGGTTCAGGGTGGAAGCAGGAGAAGAAATAGACAAGAAACCAACAAACCACAAGGAAAGTCGGGTAAGAAAAAGTTCCGTGTAACTCAAATCGCATCTGCTAAGCTTCAAATCATCTTAGTCCTGGGAGAGTAAACAACCTCTACCTTTATAACAAATGCTTACAAAATTGACTCCTAGCATCTTTTTGCCTTCTAATCTTATTTTATCACTTAAATTCTCTCTTTGAGCTTCTTGCCCTAGCCACGGGACTTTTATAAGCTAATCTACTAGCCTTTTATACACTGAAATACACTAGGGTGTGTATTTCAGGGCCATTGTAGCCTTTACATTTCCAGTCCCTGCAGCAAAGGACCTGTATTTTCTAGCCGTCCACTTTCAGCCTAATCTGAAGTCTAAAACCTGAAGGGTCACCTGGGACTATCCTCTAGGCATCCCAGAGCTGGCTACATCTGGAGAGCACGCTCAGTAAATTAGCATGTGTCCTTAAACTGCACCTTCCCCGAGACTGTCCTGCCTCAGGCTTTGGTAGCAGCACAAAGTGTTTCCCATTCTGTAAATCCCCAGAAATCTCCTGGCAAGTCCCTAACTTCTCCTAGCTCATTCTCAGCCACCTTTCTGGGTTACACAGGATGCCGGTCGACAACTTAACAACCTGGCGGACTCCACGGAGGAGGGGACCATGCCTCCTGAGCTGGTGGAGGTCATCAGGAAGTTGTGGAAGGACAGTGGAGTTCAAGCCTGCTTTGACAGAGCTGCAGAGTTTCAGCTCAATGACTCGGCATCTTAGTAAGACTCTGGGGAGATGGGGCGTGGGGGGCCAGGGGGCGGGGATGCCATTCAGGAGAAATCTCACCCAGCCTTAAGTTCCAGGTAGTGGGAGCTGCAGACCCACACAAACTGAGCTTAAGGCTGTGGGGACATCTGCCAGTTCCCACTGTTTTATAGTCCTTTCTACTGCCTCCCTGAAGCCTATGAAGTTGAAGACACAAAATTCAAAACAGAGGCCCCGCTTAGCAGCCCTTGGTCCTATCTCAAGAGGCAAACCAAAGGAAGACGGTCAGACACTAGGAAACCCATCAACTTTGCAGAGCTGGCTCCAATAAGATAAGGGACACAGTTATCAGCCCCCAACAGTACAGTATCAGAAGTGGGCATGAGCTGTAAGACCACACAGACCCGTGTTATGTTATCATTTAGTTTCTGGAAGCCTCCCTTACTAAGGTTCTGTCCCTGCTAGGTGCACAACATACTCTATATAGCCCTTGTTTATACACTAGCCTGCAAGGTCCATGAGCCCCATTTTCTAGTAGAAAACCTGCAGTCCGGAGAAGTTAGTGAACTGGGCAAAGCTATGCATAAACAGCAGAGGCTGCACTTGGGTCCAGGTCGGCACGAGGACAAAGCTGAGTTTTATAGTATGCCACAGTGCTTTCTTGTTCGGGGTTGAGACAGGGTCTCACTCTGTAGCCAAAGCTGGCCTGAAACTCAGTCCTCCTGCCTCAGTCTCCCAAGTAATCCCTCTGAAGTTTTCCTTTATCTGTAAAGTGGGGGCATGAAATCTCAAAGTCTTCTAAGATTTAGTGAGAATTTAAATGTGAAAATACATAGTGTACATTAGACATTCACGTCAATTTTCCTTCCTTCTCCATATTAAGTCATTGTATTTCACATCTGCCCTCTCTCTACCCTTCGTGAACTTCCTCATGTTCTTATGAAAACTTCTGCACACACGAAAGTGGAACACACAGTGAACCATCTGGCTGGCAGTTGACTCATGGCCACTCTTAGCTCACTTTACGCCCCCTCCCTGGATTAAAGTACCCTGCAGCTATCAATTCGTCCTGACAATTACATTATGTATTTAAAATGCAAAGAAGAAATCCTATCGTCATACCTAAATATTCAATAACTCCTTAATATCTCCAAATACCAGTGTTCATATTCCCCAGTTTGACTGAGGAGAGAAGGTCCACACATTGCCTTATCTTGTGTCTTCAAAGTCTCTTTCAATCTACTCCTGTCTCTTGATGGAACTTGGGACACGTATTTGAACAGTCTTATTGAAAGGCTTAGGGCAGGACACTTGCCTCACGTGGGTGTGGCCCTCTGCCCTCCCGCTTCTCAAGCACTTGCACGATCCTGGATTCCGTGCTGTGGACTCCAGTCCTGCTTCCATCACTGTATTAGCTGTGTGACTCAGGGGGAGACCCTTCGCCTCTTCTAGTCTTGACTTTGAAGACTGTAACATCACCAACGCCACTCTTCTCGCTAGCTACCTGAACCAGCTAGACCGGATTACAGACCCTGACTACCTCCCTAATGAGCAAGACGTGCTTCGATCCAGAGTCAAAACCACAGGCATCATTGAAACCAAGTTTTCGGTTAAAGATTTGAATTTCAGGTCAGCATTCAGTTCCCTGGGGCATCTCAGGTCTCATAGCATGTTTCTTGGCCTCTGCTGAAGCCCAATCCGATTACTGTCCTCCTCCTCCTGCCTCTCCTATTTCTGATTTTGCTACTAACTGGCCCCAAGCAGCCGCCTCTCAGGATGAATACCAAAGGCAAATGAGTCACATGTTGGTCACACCCATGAGAACAGCTGTTTCTTCCCTTAGGATGTTTGACGTGGGAGGGCAGAGATCAGAGAGAAAGAAGTGGATCCACTGCTTTGAGGGAGTCACCTGCATCATTTTCTGTGCGGCTCTCAGTGCCTATGACATGGTGCTGGTGGAAGATGATGAAGTGGTGAGTGGCATTTACTCCAGTTTCAGTGGGGCTGGTTTTCATGACCCCTTCTCTAAACCTTGTCATTCCACTGCCCAACTGGCTAAGACCGGCAGCCCAGACATCTCCTAGCAGAGAGCAATCTCTAACTCCACAAACCCCCTTTTCTGCTGCAGGTTCTAAGTTAATACTTCAAAACTCCAAATTTCCTGAGCACGAGTTTGGTCTGAGATTAGGAGTGCAAGCACTGCATGGCCATCACAAAGTTCAAGAGGAAGTGAGGCTAAGTGGAAGGAGATAGATGAAATAGGCATTGCAAGGACTTAAGATGTCTATCTATATGCCAGTTCCCTTCTCTTGAGTCCGAGATAAAGACATCAACGATGTGAAAACACTAATTTCCTTGCTAGCCAGATGCCCAACAGAAAATACAGCTTTTATCCTAAGTCACTCCAGCTTTGGTCTATCCTACTTCACTTCAGATTTAGTAGCGTTCACAGTAGAACACTCTGTACCTTTTAGCCAAGATGTCTTGTAGCCAAGATGTCATTATTCACGTTCCAAGGTCGATTCCATTTTACCCTCAGTTTACCAGGTATTCAAGTATCAACAGCAGGAGCATTAACAGTGAAGAAAGGCTACAAGTCAGTTTTCCCTGATTACCTGACAAAAAGGAATTCAAGTCAGCTGATGGCACACTTCAGGTCCCTAAAGGGCTTGTTCCCTAAACACTCACCTGACGTGGGCACCAGCTAACTCAGGATTCTGCAGACACATCTCTCCTTCTCTCTCAAAGTAGCTATGAGAAAAGAAGAGGTTCTGGTGGTATGGCACTGGGAAATCCTGCAGCCCGTACCTGTGGATCCCCTGACAGAGGCCTAGCAAAATCATCTTGGAGATGCAAATAAAGAAGTGCTAACTGGGCCTGGTTTCGGCCTAACAGCAGCACTATGCATGTTACCTAGACTCTGGCAGCTAAAGATCTCCACACATAGGTATTCCTATAGCCAGCTATGATGGATACCACTGATACATCCACTTTAGCCTTCTTAACTCTATAAGGAAACTGAGACTCTGGGCTGCTAATACTCTCTCTCAGATCAGAGCTATTAAAATGACAGAAAGGAGATCTGAATGTTTGGTTGTACCTCACCACAGTAAAAACAGATGATCTGATCCCCTGCTTTCCTTTTATATTGGGAACACTGGGCTGTTCAGTTAGAACAGGAATAAACAGACATCTATCCCACAAGCTGATCTGCTATTTCCCACAATGTTGCCTCCCCAGAATCGCATGCATGAGTCTCTGCATCTGTTCAACAGCATCTGTAACCACAAGTTCTTTGCGGCCACTTCCATCGTCCTCTTCCTCAACAAGAAGGACCTCTTTGAGGAGAAAATTAAGAAAGTCCACCTCAGTATTTGTTTTCCGGAGTATGATGGTAGGTGCAGACTGCTGCAGACAAGAGTGATGTAGTGATGGGACCACCTCATTCCACAGGCCAAAAGCATATAAAGGATTTTGCCTTAAAGGATACCTACCCAGAAGCAAAAGTGGAGACATGGAGACTTTTCCTCCATTCCCTTGTTTAACTCAAGTAAGAAGCACCTGCATGCACCACAGAGTCCTCACTCCCCAGTCACCTGCAAGCACCACAGAGCCCTCACTCCCATTACCTGCATGCACCACAGAGTCCTCACTCCCCAGTCACCTGCATGCACCACAGAGCCCTCACTCCCCAGTCACTTGCATGCACCACAGAGCCCTCACTCCCCAGTCAGCTGCATGCACAACAGAGCCCTCACTCCCCAGTCACCTGCATGCACCACAGAGTCCTCACTCCCCACAGTAAGCTGCATGCACCACAGATCCTCACTCCTCATGACAGTCGCTGACCATATTTGTCTAACACAATACTCCAAGAAGCAAATCAGTCACCTAAAAATTGAGCCCTTACAGGCTAATTTATTCCACCTCACTAATTTTTTAAAACCAGGGAACAACTCCTATGAGGACGCTGGGAATTATATCAAGAGCCAGTTCCTTGACCTCAACATGAGAAAAGATGTCAAAGAAATCTACAGTCACATGACTTGTGCTACAGACACACAGAATGTCAAATTTGTGTTCGATGCAGTCACAGACATTATCATCAAGGAAAACCTCAAGGACTGTGGGCTCTTTTAATGCTCAGTCAGCCCCTCAGGTATACATTCTACAAGCAGGCTGAGAATCGGAAAGACCTCGTGCAGAAAACTAGTCAACAAGTACCGGGACATGACAACTAAGCCCATTCTGTTGGAGATACAGAAGGCATGCTTGCAAGCGTTTTTCAAGTAGTGCAGCTAGTCGGTTTAAAGACTGCATGGGCAAGGATCCTAAGACCCAGGTTCCAGTACTGGTTCTGCTCAGCACAACTGAAACACTTCATTTTCTGAAGCAAAATTCCCCCATCTGTATAATGAAGGTAACTTCCTTCCCTATTTCACAGGGCTATTCTGAAGAGCACAACCCTAACTGAAGGAAAAACACATGGAAGGAAGCTGCTGTGGTTGGCCACAGAAAGCCCATAAAGGCTGCAACTGAAGGATTTCCACACTTGCTCATTAAAATAAACTATCTCAAAGTGTAAGAGCAAATCTTCCTTACAATGAGCGATGAACTATTAAAAATTAAACCTGGCCCTGGGTTTCTATTAGCAGATCAATATGCCTCAGCTCAGGGACCTGGATCACTAGAGAGGAGATGTGAGCCTACTCATTTCGAAGGCACTCATTCAGAAATGATCATCTTTATTAAAAAACAAATGATCTCTCTCCCCTACCCTGGTTCCCAAACAGCTTCCTTTCTCTCTATAAAGAACTGCTTAGCTATAGAGGAGTGTCTGGCTGAATTTGAGGACATCAACATACTCCCACTTAGGACTCCAGCGCCGCCACTTCTGTATCACAGAATCCGAACAAGAGAGCAATCTGAATTCTCATGCCAACTGCTACATGCTTCACAAGAACAAAAGCGATTGCTGAGCTTGCTTTAGGCACTGGAAATTTTTGCAGCTGGGTCCACGTGAGGCTGGCTGCAAACATCTTCCCAAACAAACCGGGGATAAATTATTCCTTTGAACTCCTCTGAGGGGAAATGAAGCTTGCATTTATCTTGACAGGAGGTGGTGAAACCATGTATAGATTTAGCATTTACAACTACTAGTGAGGAAAGACACTTGGCATCCATGGTTTAGTATATAAAAGAAAGTGTCAATTAAAACGAAAATCTGCTCCTTGCCAGAAACACCCATTCACACTTAGCTGCTTCCAGCAATATTAATACTAGAGAGCCAGCCAGCCTCAGGAGCTTGAAATGCACCAAAGAACCAATCTGAGACCACTGAAATGAGGATTCACTTAATGGTCTGAATGAGCAAACGAACACACATGCACACCCCAATCTGCCAGAATTACCATAGGAACTACTCTAGGTATGGCTATTAGTAACAACAACAACAACAACAAAAAACCCTTAAAACAAAAATAAATAAAAAACAAACCCCATCTGGGCAAAGCACTTACAGAAAAGGTAATATAAGGACTACTTTAAATGGCACGCCCCAGCCATCACCAATCTGTCCATTCTAACTCAGTGTACAATGACTTTTGAGAGTGTTTTAGATCATGAATCCCTATAGCAGGATGAGGAAGGCTATGGATCTCTCTTCAGAGCAATATTTTGCTTTTCCCATTTTTATGAGATGGGGTCTCATTGTACTGCCAAAATCACTCTTGAGTTTGTGAGTTCAAGAGATGCATCTGCTTCCGTCTGGTGAAGAGCAGGACTACAGGCATGCACCAACACCCCCATCTCAGAATGCTTTTTTAAAAAAAGATTCATTCTTATGTGTATGAGTGTTTTGCCTGCATGTATGTCTGTGAAGAACTTGTAAGCCAGGGTTCCACTGACATCAGAAAAGGCTGTCAGACCCCTGGAACTAGTTCCAGATGGTTGTGAGCTACCATGCAGGTACTGGGAACAGAACGCAGGTCCCTGGAAGAGCAACCAGTGTTCTTAAACCACTGAGCCATCACTCTGTCCCTTAGAATGCTTTAAAATGCCTAAGATAAAATTCAGACTTACAAAGGAAACAAGCGAATTAAACAATTTGATCTGTAGACTCTGGAGCTTTTTGTTTTTGTTTTGAACCGGAGCTGAGGACCAAATCCAGGGCCTTGCGCTTTCTAGGCAAGAGCTCTACCACTGAGCTAAATCCCCAACCCCTTCTTTTTTTTTTGACTCTGGAGCTTTTGAACCCCCAACTTAAGAAACCGAGTTAGGGCCAGTAGTACTGTCACACAGCTTTAAGTCCAGCATGTACTGGAGGCAGAGGCAAGAGGGTCTGTGAGTTCCAGGCCAGCCAGGAATACAGAATGAGACCCTGCCTCAAAAACCAGAACCCAGAGTATGGTCGTCTATTCAGGCCCCAAACAGCTTTACTCCATTTGCCTCCCCTCCGGACTGCACTGACCTCTTTGCTTCTCTTTATCTCTGGCTACTAATATTCACACAAAACTTGCCCTCTAGTGTAAGAGCCAGTGGAATAGGACTTCTGGCAGAACAATAAAATTCTCAAGCCAAAAACAGAGTTGCATTTTAACCCTCTCCTGTTTTCTGACGGATATTTTAATGTTTAACTGGCTCACAAACTCACATCCTTGCACGCACATCTCACCAAATTGTTTTCTTGGCAGACGGAGGGGAAACAGTGACTCCCGAAAGGGCCGTCTTCCAGGTTTTCAGTTGATGTTAGGATGCGGTCACATACACCACCTAACACCGCGGGCCCCCGCCACCCACTCATCTGTACCTTAGAAGTCAAACGGACTTTCAGAACTTGGCCAGGACTCCCCTCCGAGGAGAGGGACGCGGCTGGTGTTGCCATCGATCCTTACCCAGCGTGGCCTGGCAGGCTGACACTGCCCCTCCATTTCACTCTTCAGACTACAGAGAAAGGCAATCTTTACTTTTACGTAAGTGGCCTGTTTGGTTGTTTGTTTGTTTTTGTTTTTAACGGTGTCTCGCTGTGTAGACCATGCTGGCCTCAAACTCACAGAAATCCACCCGTCTCTGTCTCCCAGTTGTTGGGATTAAAGGTGTGAACAACCAGGCTAATGAGCCTATTTTGATTATGTACATGAAAAGCCTTTTGTGTAAAAACACAAAAAGGGCCTAAAACCAAATCTACACCATGTAGTCTGCTGTTTTTTCTTTTGCCTCATTAAAAATTGACATTAGTCACCACTGTTAGATGTCATATCCCTTGTAAGCCAGCAGAATCTTCTCACTAACCCAGCCCTATTGGCATCTACTGTGACCTTAGTTCTTAGAATGCTGTATTCAGAAGGAACTCTCTAAGATAAACAGGTTCCCAAACTGAACTTAGCACAAAATATAAACAAATTTGTTTGCTTGATGGCCTGAGTTCCTGTTTACAGCCTTCGGATAGCAGACTGTGAGGCACTTCCCTACCACAGCATGATTAAAGTGACAACCCGGATAGAGACTACTAAAATGTCACATCAACCTGATGAGTTGAGGTTAATACTATGATGACACGATAAGACAAATAGTGTATAAATCTACTTATCTGCAGTACTTAAAAGCATGAAAAACAAGAGAATGACGGTTACCAGGGCCTGGAAGGAAGAAGGAACTGGGGATTACTATTTAGTATGTAGAGCTTACAACTAGGAGAAGAAATAAATTTCACGACAGTGGGAATATATTAATGTTATCCAACTATATACTTAATTATAAAACTTGGAGTTCTTGTTACGTATTCTTTCCTGCAGTAAAAATAATGGAAAAATAATCAGCAATGTGCTAGTACACTTTCTGTGGGTAAATGAATGATACACAGAAGCAGCACCAGACATTCAGAGAAAGACACACATCCTTGAAGAGTTCCTACTCTGACCACAACACTTACACTGTCCGAATCACTGTTCCCTGCTGTCCTGAAGGTGCCACAGCAGCATTTCAACCCCACTCTCTACTTGGAGATATGCCGTAGACCAATCTGTGCTGGTAATGCTGGGAGAAGGTGAAGGGTGAAGAGCGCTTACTTCCCACTGCCCTCTCTACCCAGCACAGCCCCCGGAGGACTTCACTGTTGGCCAGGGCCTGCCAGTGCTAAAGCCTCTGGGGGTGCTGCCTGTTAACAACGTGAAGTCTCTGGGAGGTCAGACAGGCATACTGAGATAGCGGAAGGGAACACACCAGTGTGAATAGAAAATAAAGATGGTTGAAATATAAAGCAAAGACCTTTACCCTGTTTCATAAAAAAACAGAAATTCAGGATCAACAAACATTCATGTCCTCAAAATGGAAGCAATGCTGTGCACCAGCTACTGTAAACACGTGTTGTAAGACATTACTTTTTTTGCAGTGTAGTATAATCCTGATTATCAGAAAGCACATTAAAATACATCTTCAAATGTTATTTCTATCTGGTCAAATGATAGATTATCACACCTGGAGACAGTAATTCAGTGCAGCCCATCTTTGGACAACACAAGAGGAATGTAAGACTGAAAATGACCTGTTCAGAACAGAACCCAGTACTCAAGTTACTCCCAGTCTCCTAAGACTTCTCAGAGGTCTCAGGACTTTTGTCCCACATGAGCAAAGATAAAAAGTAATTTCTTGTATTCTATCTTTGGGGAATCTGATAAACAAACTTTTCAGTTAAAATGTCTGAGTAGCCCAAAGAATATTGAGGTGGGCCTGGAGACAGGTAGAAGATGATATGATAGGCCAGATCACACAAAATCAATTTGGCCAATGTTAATACACTGCAATAATGTGTCACTAATTATTGATTACTTCTGCCACCTTGTGATCCCTGTAAGTGCTGCGTATTCATCTGTTACTACATATAGTCACTTGTCATGGGATTTTTAAACCTTTCACTGCATAAATAAATTTACACAAATGAAGTAGAAATAAATGTTTGGATGTCCCAACGCCTTTGAAAATTTGTATAAAAATTAAATAATCTGCACCTAAGATGTAGGAGTGTTTTTTGAACCAACATTCCTCACACCAATTGTCTGTATGAAAGGCACTTTAAAGGCATGTTTGAAAATAAGTTTACAAAAAAATTTTAAGACATTTTTGTTTCCTGTGTATGAGTGTTTTGCCTCTCTATGTGTGTGTGTGTGTATGTGCACCACTTGCACCTGGTGCCTACAAAAGAGGGTGTTGGCCGGGCGGTGGTGGCGCACGCCTTTAATCCCAGCACTCGGGAGGCAGAGGCTGGCGGATTTCTGTGAGTTCGAGGCCAGCCTGGGCTACCAAGTGAGTTCCAGAAAAGGCGCAAAGCTACACAGAGAAACCCTGTCTCAAAAAACCAAAAAAAAAAAAAAAAAAAAAAAAAAGAGGGTGTTACAAGCCCAGGAACTGGAGTTACAGATAGCTATGAGCTGCCCTGTGGGTGCTGGGAACTGGAAGAGCGGTCAGTGCTCTTAACTACTGAGTCACTCCCTAACACCCAGGAGTATTTCTAAGTTACTGATAAAATAAAAACCTGTCATTCACTAGTGACTGTCAGATTATGCATGGTCTGTAAAGAATAGTGTTCTTGCTAATATTAGTCTGTCCTGTTCTTTTGGCACAAGTTGCTCAAGGAATTTAGTATTTAAAAACAAAAACAAAAACAAAAACCCCCACATTTTCCCAGGATGTCTTTGTGAGTTTTAATTTAGTTCAGTTTAGTCAGGGAATCTGCAAAAATTAATCATGTACCCCAGGTGTCACCTCTTATTTCTGAGAAGATCTGAGCTGTGTCAGGCATGGTATTAGGTGGGGAAAAAAACAACAACAACCCTATAACTGTACTACCCTGACTCATTCTTTTTTTGTTTGTTTGTTTTTTCGAGACAGGGTTTCTCTGCGTAGCTTTGAAGCCTGTCCTGGAACTCACTTTGTAGACCAGGCTGGCCTCAAACTCAGAGATCCACCTGCCTCTGCCTCCTGAGTGCTGGGATTAAAGGCGTGCGCCACCACACCCAGCCCGACTCATTCTAAAGTATGTTGTCCTCCACAGAAGTAGGTCAAAAACAGTAATCGTGTATGTGTTCATGTGTGTGTGTGTGTGTGTGTGTGTGTGTGTATAAAATACAATGAAGGAACACAGACCTTAACCATTCTGGAAATCAGTTTCCTAGCTTCTAATAATTCATATCGAAACCAAGTTTCCATGGCAAGCCTCTAGATGTCCTGTATTTTCTCTTGTGCTTATTAGAAACAATATAATAATGTACAGTGGTCACAGAGTGACATGGAGAGCTGTGTCTGATCCAGGTCAGGTCTCTGGTTTATACTATGGAGCCTGAGGAAGAACACAATAATTACCTGGCAGTAGAGGCAAAGAAACTAAGATAACATTTTCCTTACAGTTTAGTAGCAACCATATAAGAAACGCACGATACCCAAACACTAACATCCACCAACCTGAGTGCTATTTAGCTTCAACCAGAGGACTGTGATCAACATCCTCAACATCTGGAAGAGGGAAAAGTCCAAGGAAGTTCTTTAACCAGAACGAGACTGATTTTACTTTCTATGTGACTTCAATCCACCAAGGAGTCGGCAGCAGTGCTAACCGGAGGGACAGGGATGTGACTGGGACCAGTCAGGGCAAAGCGGCACCATCTAAAGCCACAATGACAGCCAGCAACAGCAGCCAGGAAAGGGCACGTGCTGAATGAATGAGAAAAGCCAGCAGTGCCAGGTGGTGGGCACATGTGTCTATCCCAGCCCTCGGGAGGCAGAGGCTGGTGGAGATCTGTGAGTTCAAGGCCAGCCTGGTCTACAGACAGCCAGGACTGCTACAAAGAGAAACCCTATCTTGAAAAACCAAAAAGAAGCCAGCAGTTATTTCTGGCTAAAAAGTCTATGTGCATGTATAATAATATATTTGAGAATTTTAAAAAGAAACTTTTTTTAATTGGTCCACTTATTCTATGATTTCAGCAACGTGTAAACAGTAACAACCCATCAGTTAAATGATACTGTGAGTCAGAGCTGTACAATTTAGAACTCAAACTATCCAAGATGAAAATACTATGTCAAGATCCACTGATAAACATCTGTCATAGTTTTGGGAACTTCACGGCAGAAGGTGTAGTATCACAAGGCAGAACTGATTAGGTAAGGAAAGACAGTCCATTAGGAGAATGCCTCCTATCTGCCCAAGCTTTCACTCAGGAGAAGCTATGGCTATCAACAACAAAGGCTATGGCTGCCGACCTCCCAACTACGGCTCCCTTACTGCTTTTTATTCATTAGACAGTAATCTTCTAGATGAGTTCTTAGACAGTCCAAAGGTCTGGCCACCTCAAAATGAACATTATCCATCACAAAACTCCAGCATTTTCCAGATGAAACCTTTGGCTTCTTTCATTTTAAGTATCAATCTTTTTTCCTCCAGGCTCAAAGGATATTCAACGTCTACATTCTGACTCTGCCTAAGAAATGTTCTTCAAAATACAAATTAGTGATTTGAAAGTGTGGCTGAACAGCAACACTTTAGAATTTATAGATTAACAGCCCACAGCCAAGAAGTCAGTCTCTTCAGACGGTGTTAGGTGATTTCCGCATCCCTCCCTCCCCTGACCAGGTCATCTCTAAAAACTCAAACTGCCTCCCTTCTGTTCTAAAGGAAGGTACCTGGATAGTAAGAATGATTTCATGTAAACAGAAAGTAAATAAAAGTGGTATATAGAGGCAAAGAAGTAGAGAATTTCTATTTTTAATTAACAGAAAGGTTTAAAAAATAGACAGATTCAAATGAAAATACAAAATGCATTCTACAGTAAAATTAAATTTGGATTATCTATTATTTTAATTATCAAGACCATTTCATTAAACCCAAAGTATAGAAAAGTTATGAAAACATCATTTCACTAGTTCTCATTTCTGGATGTTTTTATATTACAGAATACAATAAAGGAAAGACAAATTCAGAGTAAGACTTATGAACCCCTTACACTGTGGAATTAAGTCAATTGCTGATTGAAATCAAGACTTTTCTTTCTTACAGATGGTATTTTCCTAGCCCTAAAGAAATGCTTGTCAGATAATAGTTATACTGTCTGCATAATAATGATTTCCCACGATAATTAAAACTTTTTAAAGCTGCCAGCAAGGGCACTGGTCATTGTGGCTTGCTTTCTGAAGCAGTTCTGACCACCAACCTTTTAAATGAGTAGGAGGTAACATCAAAAGATGAAATGGATCCAACCTAAAAAGACTGGACCTCAAAAGGCACTGCTCAAACTACTGATCTGAAATGCTCAAACGCATTTTCTCTGTTTGCCATCCCTCAGTGGTCCGCTCAGTGTTTCATGACATTTGCTATAGACTGTACAGAAGGACTGTAGCTCTCACAAGCATGTAAATCGGGAAGCTGGGTTATGACTCATATCCCTTGTACATAGACCGGACATAAAGCCCTCAGTCCTACATTTGATAATACTATTACATCAAGGAACTAGACTTTCAGAGACCTCTTTCTATTTAAACCCACTCTCAGACAAAGGCCAAAGCATACTCAGCAGAGGAAAAGGAAACAGAAGACAGGATTTCCAGAAAGGACTAGTTACAAGCAGGAGCAATCCTGGACTCTTTACTCACCATTTTAATACTGCTGCCAACTGTAACAGATTAAAATCTGTACACATGACAAAGTGGAAAAAAGTCCCAAAATGCAAGTTTTAGAAAAAGAACATACTGACTGAGGATTACTACTACAACATGGCTACAGTAGAAACGATGGCGAACAGGGATTTGGCACCACATTTACAAAGGAAAAGCATGCACTGTTAATACATTTTAGATGTCTTCCAACAAAAAAGGCCACAAAGATGGAAAACAAGGGGCACCTTATACAAAATTCCCCAAGACTGAGACAAACAGGCAAGAATCAAAGTGGTCAGTTTAGCAGATCTGTAGCAGCAAGTCATTGGTTCTCAATTTAGCAATTTGCATCTCTAATTGACAGTCATCCTGGGTGTGTCTGTCAAGAAGCGGAGTTTGCCTTATTACGTCAGTACTCATCTAGTAATTTGGTAATCAGCATAACAAGATTAACCTTCCACCATAAGCTTAAAGAAATAAGAGCTAGAAGCAGACTGTCGAGCTCTCCAAAGTAACTGCTGTTTAGAAGCCACCATGGCACTGTAAACATGACAGGAACATAGATTTCATTCAGAAAAGCTGTATTAATGTAGTCCCAATAACCAGGAAGAATTTTAATTATGGAAATATTACACCTGACTGTACCAAGAGTTAAAAACAAACAGTTCCTACTAAGAGGAATATTTTCAAGATGTCTGCTCACATCATGTGCATAGTTAAGACCGGGTTCTCAGAAGATTCTTTTGCAAACAAGTAAGGTTTTTTTTAGTTTTTCTTCTCTTAATGAGAAAAACCTTAGAAATTAACTACTGGTGATTTGTTAAAAAGAAGAAAAAAGTAAGCTACATATTTAAGTTCTGGAATGCAGCACCTCAACTTCAATATGCCCTGAACATTTGAGATTATAAAATCCAATGATGCCTTGGTGAGTCACGCACACTTTACAGTTGTTCCAATTCCAATGTCTGACTTGAACATCTCATGCCAACTAAACATTCCCTAATACAGAAGATTGTGTTAAAGAGTGCTAAGAGTCTGCATGCTGCTGCCATTCCCTGGTCCCGTCATGCTTGTAGCTGACTCAAGACACAGCAGATGATGATGTCTGGTCTCAACACTCCTCACTGTAGTAGCTAAAAAAGAAGAACATTGTTAATTAGAGAAACATTTACAAAGGCAAAACACACCACTACACCACTGTAACTAAACTGTCTAACATTTTACCTTTTACTATGGCCATCTTCTCAATAAAGTCCACATTCCTTTAAGTTGTTTTTAATGATGACATCTGTAACAGCATCAAAAACAAACTGCACATTTTTGGTGTCTGTGGCACAGGTGAAGTGAGTGTAGATCTCCTTGGTATCTTTTCTTCGGTTCAGATCTTCAAACTGGCACTGAATGTAAGCTGCTGCCTCTTCGTATGTATTGGAACCTGACACAGACAACCAACATTGTCAGCTCAAGTTCTAAAGCTGCCTGCACCCAGCTGAGTGAGGCCATCGGTATCTACTTAAGAAAGGCAGCACAACACAATCGGGTACAAACATACTGTCATTAGGATTTTCTATAATCATTAGATTCTTCATAAAAACAGACTAGCACTGTACTAAAATAAAATCATCACACACAAGGGATGAGGAAAATAACAAGTTTCACTTCCTCTTCATTTACATTCCAGCTGAAAAAGAAATATAGACAGTATACAAAGGAGGTAGAAGAGTAAGTGGGTCCATTTCTATAGAAAGCAACTGTTGAAAACAGCACATTTTGCCCCTTGGAGTGATCCTGAAATAAGGATTCCAAAAAGGTAAAGCATTCACTTCAAAATCCTTTCCAAGAGGCAAATGCAAAGACAAACTAGCAGATGGGAAAGAAGTGGGACCCTAGTTACACACTTTGACACAGGGTCTCTCTCACCCCTGACTGGCTTCAAACTCCTGACTTTCCTACCTCCTGCATCCTCTCCAGTGCTAAGACTCAGGCATGACCTTCGCACACAGCCAGCAGCACACTTTAAAGGGTGAGTTCCATCTCAATGGAGCGGCTGCTGTTTAAGGAGGAGGGGCAAGAGAGGATCAACAGTAAGCCTTATTTTCGGTATTTATAACTAGCACTAGTCATGTACCTTCTATACCATCTCTTGGCCTTGGGAAGCCTTTAGTAGACTTAGAAACTGCCTTTTAACGCCAGGTAAACTATAAAGACGACGTGCAGCTGTTTCCATAGACCAGAGGCTATTTTCAGTGAGATCCAGCATGACAAGAAGTATCAACTGAGGACTGGGAAAGAATACCACATACAATAAAGAACTAAAGGAAGAATACTTTGTAGGTGCCTAAAGCATACTTCTTGAAATCAGAAAGAAAGCCTCTAAATTAGAAAGGACAGTAAGAGAAAAGAGAATTTTTTTTTTTTTTTTTTTTTTTTTTTTTAACAATTTTTTTTTTTAAAGATTTATTTATTATGTATACAGTGTTCGGTCTGCAAGTATCCCTGCAGCCCAGAAGAGGGCACCAGATCTCATTACAGATGGTTGTGAGCCACGATGTGGTTGCTGGGAATTGAACTCAGGACCTTTGGAAGAGCAAGCAGTGCTCTTAACCTCTGAGCCATCTCTCCAGCCCCCGAGAAAAGAGAATTTTATCCAGTAAGAACACAGACTGATGCCTGGTAAACCAGGACTGTAGGAATCCTTAAGTCTCAGAACAAAGTCGGTGGGAAACAGTCTTGAAGTTCACAACAAAATGGTGTGATATCGAAGGATCTTCCCTGTGTGCAGTGAGCCATTCAACATCAACGTCAACCTTTCTAATCCATCCTCAACTTGTTTACTTTCTACAAACACATCTAATTCTCACCTCTCGTTCCTTACTCTGAAGAGATGACATTCTTAACATTCCTAAAGCCAAAGGGTTTAAACTATCCCTCAACAGTTCAGAACTCGAGTACTTCTCCTCTGGTTTAAGAGGGATCTTCCATGCGGTTAAGGAAACCAAAGGCTCTGTGGTGAGGCCAGTGTTGCACCCTCAGAAATGGGGTTGGGGTGGGGGAATCAAAGCCCTATATAATAAAGTTTTTTAGAATGCTAAAGTTTTGTTTGTTTGTAATTTTATGTGTAGGTATATGCACGTGTACAGGTGCCTGTGGAATCCAGAAGAGGGCACTGGATCCCCTGGAACTGGAGTTACAGGTGGTTATAACCCAACATATGGGTTCTGGGAACCAAATCTGAATCCTCTGTAAAAGCTGCACGTAATCTTTACCATTGAGCAATCCTTCTATGTCCCCCATAATGATAAAGAAATTTCACCAAATAGATATTTAACCATTTTTAAGTATGTTACTCTAGAAACACTTAGTATATTCATGACACTGTATAACCACTATCACCCTAGTTCCAGTTATCATTCGAGCAAAGTACTCTTATTATCATTAAGTAACATGCCCACACCCCAAAAACATGCTTCCTTTTTCTAAGGATTTGCCTATTTTAGATACATTATATAAAAGGAGCCACACACTATGTGACTTTTGTGTTTGGATTCTTTTACTTAGCATAGTGTTTTTGAGGTTTATCCAAGATATTTAGTTCTCTTTATGACTAAGTTAATACTCTACACATATGCCACAATTTGCTTATTCCTTTATGCTAACTTGAATCTTAATTCTTTCTTTTCCCACCTACTTGTAAACATTGTTTCAATTACCGCTGCTTCTTCTCTTTTGTTATGGGATTACCATTTAGCCTATGAACATTTTCTCTCTCTCCCCTTTAGATCCCTCTGGTCACAGGCAGCCTAGGCTTGTCTTTAGTTCTCTTAGTTACCTGCGTACCTAGCACTTCTCTCTCCATTCTACTTGCATACTCTTTAAAAACAGTCAGCTCACCGGGTGGCGGTGGCGCACGCCTTTAATCCCAGCACTTGGGAGGCAGAGGCAGGCGGATCTCTGTGAGTTCAAGGCCAGCCTGGTCTACAAAGCAAGTTCCAGGACAGTTATCTGCACATGATACTGCTGACCACTCACTACTCTTTACTTTGAAAACATGTCCCTTGCTTTCTTTAAAAAAAAAAAAAAAATTATTATACTAATTTATTTATGAGCAGTTATGGGTGTATGTATACGGGCTCATGCATGCCACAGAGTACATGTGCTGGTCAGAGGGCATCTTTCAGGAGTGAGTTCTTTCTTCTGTAATATAAGTCCCAGGGACTGAACTCAGGTCATCAAGCTTTGCAGCAAGCACCTTTACCTGCTGAGCCATCTCACTGGCCCACTACCCTTACTTTTTAAGATACTGATTCTTTTCTTTTATATCCTTTACAAACCTTTATTTCTCTCCTGTTGATAGCTAGCATTTTTCTCTTACCTTTTTCTCTCTCCTCATTTTATATTCCTCTTTCCAGTCACTTCCTCCATTCTCCACTATGTTAATTACTGATGTTCTCAAATGTGTGTGTGTGTGTGTGTGTGTGTGTGTGTGTGTAAAAAATCTAACCTCTCCCTATGTTCCTAACATATCACACTACCTAAAAGCCATCTCTATGTGGTTACTCCACAGATCCTGCTAAACCAACACTCCTAAGTATGAATTCAGACCATAGCAAAAGCATTCAACGGAGACAGAAGTGCAGACACATTTGACTTCCTCACGTGTCTCAGATAATGAGAGCCTTCCATGGAAACAGCTAACTCGGACCTTTCACAGCTTTCATAGTGGTAGAGTCCTGCATCCTTGTTTGTGATCCCTAATCTCAAATAACTGACAGGCCTACGGCTTTTTCCCTTCTTTATCCATAACCACAGTCCTTTCCTAGGACCTTGAACTGAGGTTATGCAACCCAGTGCAGCCTCACTGTTTGAACGGAGGAGACACAGAAATGGTGGCAACGCCATCTTTCATCTTAGAACTGAACAGCCAAGGTTGGTGAGTGGACAGGAAAGAGAGAATACACGTGGAGTTGAGGAAAGAGGTAAGGACGAAGGTCACTCCACTAGAGAGGTGCCCAGCAATGACTTCAGTCTGAATTTCGTTCTTAGACCCACCTATATCCTGCCCTTGGCTTCTAGGATGCACCTCCTGGTTCCTGCCAACAGGTTTGATTGTATCCTGAGACGGCCCTTACTAAGCACTTTCCTGCCCTCACCACACTGCTGCTAGAGCACCGTCCTACAGTGTGTACCCACTGAAACTCTTCACGGGTTCCTCACGGCCACAGTCGGAGGGAGACAGAAGGCGGGCCTCATCCCTCTACCACTTAAATTCCACTACTGCCATATTCCATTTGTTAGCCTCCACACTGTCTTACATGCGATTCCCCTCCTCGAAATGCTGTATTCTACCTAATGACTTCCTTTTAATAACTCACATAACTGTTACTGCCCCTAGAGAAAGAATACACTGGCTCCATCTACTACCTCTACTTCTGATAATATATATTTACATTATAAAGCTATTTGTGAATTTCTTTCTGGAACTAATGTTAGTTTCTTAAGAGATTTTGTTTTTATATCTCTTTGAACATATGCTAAAATTTAATCTTTATACTTTACTTTCCTCAAAAAATCGGGACACTGGCCTCTAAAGTACTGCTCTGAAGTGAAGGGATCTTACTCAGACGCTTACTGCGGCGCCCACTGTCAGTGAATGTGTGAGTCATCAGTGCTGACCTAAAACACAGCGCCAAGACCTCTTGACCTTTACCTGTGTATTCCGGGTAACAGATCGTTAATGGGCTCCTCTTTATTTTTTCCTCAAAAAGGTCTTTCTTATTAAGAAAGAGGATGATTGACGTGTCTGTAAACCATTTGTTGTTACAAATGCTGTCAAACAATTTCATGCTTTCATGCATCCGGTTCTGAAAAACAAACAGGGTTATGACGACAAGTTAGCAGCAAAATGAAAAGCAGATTAATTTACATACCAAGAGGTTTAAGACAGCAAAATGAATTCATGGAAGTAAGTTAGGCATTAACATAACTTGAAGCTGAGTCAATCCTGATTTATGTGATTCTTGGGGTTAGGGGATGAAAAGGGGTAGCTGACAAGATGCACTCTGTCCACATAATGTGGTTACCAAGAGCAAACAGGGAATGGTTTTGGAAATCTAACCTCACTGACAAGAAAATAAAAGGCATTAAGTTTTGGTTTCAGTGAGTAAATAGTGGCAACCTATCTTCCTGGGAGTTATGTTCATTTCCTAGATGTATCAGATGGATTTTTATCCAAAGCTTCAACATACCATTTCTTCATCCTCAGCCAGAACAAGATCATAGTCACTGAGGGCCACACAAAAGATAATTGCTGTCACTCCCTCAAAACAGTGAATCCATTTTTTCCGTTCTGATCTTTGGCCACCTACATCAAACATTCTGAGTAAAGAAAGAAAGCACAGATTCAGCAAAGTCACATTTATATTTCTCTCTAGTCTGTCACGGTTAAGAACTTCCCCATTATCACACATTCAAACCCCATTTATAACAGAAAAGACAAGGGTCAAATCAACTGTGTCTAAATAATTGTCAGTGGCTAAAAGTAGAGCCCACAGCTGAGCCTCCTCCCTTTCAAAACATGCACTAGATGTGCCAAATGTCAGCAGAGTTAAGAACTAAAAATGGATTAAAGGAAGGAAGGAAAGGAAAGGATAAAGAAGAGCTGACCAGTACAGCATAAGACAACTGCAGCCATAACAACCAGTATTTGTTGGGTGTGTGCCGTGGTGCCAGGCACTGCCCTAGACCACCTGGCACACCAACTCCAGTTTCTATAGACTTGCCTCAGCCCGCTATGCTGCCTCTCAAACTGGCTTGTTTGTGCACACCCAACTTGCATTCTGAGTCCCAAGTCTATCTGCCTTGTGTTAATAAAAAGCATATAAGGAAAATTATGGAAAAAAATAAATTTTATATTAGGATTCTAAGAATTTGATCAATAACTTTCTTAAAATCCTTGTGCCAATTTTGGGGGCAATGACTATAATCTCAGCATTTTGGAGACTGAGGAAGAATGGCAAGTTCAAGGCCAGCCTGTGGTACACAGCCAAGACTGTCTCAAAAATAAATACACTTAACCAGTATTTCTCAATACTATATCTTGTTTGAACCTAATCAGCAGCAGCAAAGCCTCAACTGTTCACACACTATGTTCTAGTCCAGATTTGTTTTAGACTTCCAAGAGCTAAGTTTGTTAACAGTGTCCGTTTTTACTTCCTACAATGATGGGAACAGCTGCCCTACTTTGTCTTTAGTCAATACCTGAGTCTGAATGGGTCAGCATCCAAATGCTCACACACTCTCAAGATCTGTATCTGAAAGCACTGCAAGTTTTTAAAGGCTAGTGTCTGCTACACTGGTATAGTGAGTGAAAAGTTCAGTAACTCAGAGCCTAAATTTCCAGGGGTTTTTCACCCCTACATATTAAGAGAAGTAAGATACATGTCATTTCTCTAATTATGATTGATGTGACTGTTCATCCTATCACTTCCTGACCCAACTCTTCCTTTTGGAGGACCTTGCAGTTCTTTGCAACCTTTGGTCTTGCATGACAGCTAAATGATTAATCACAAATTGGCCTTAATCCAGAGTCTTTTTGAAGGTTTTAGAAAAGCTAACATTTCACCATACAAATCTTTCTAAGAGAGGCATATTAGTACACCAATAATTCCAGTTTACATTTCATTTTCTATAAACTCCATAAAACTAGCAGAATGCTATAAATTCCCAAGTCTGCCTTTTAGTACACAGTAACACAGTATTATTCACTAACAGATCAACATTTTATAAACATTACCTCATAACTGAGAGGCAAGTAAGCAATTACACAATGCCTTGCATATGGTAGATGCTCAATAAATGTTTGAATAAATGGATAGTGGTTTTGCCTAGAGAGAAGAGGAAAAGGAAGAGGTGATAGTACTTCATAATCAGAGATCTACATGCCAATAATAAAGTAGATGTGGCACTTTAATCTGATTTGGCTACTGATCCCAAATAGAAAGAGAGTAATTTGACTCGGTACTGGTCCTTGCATAAGAAAGACAAGGTTACCTAGCTAAAGATCAATCTATGACATCAACCAAAAGTGTTTCCCACCTAAATATTGGTCTTGGTATTTAATTAGAACTGAATTACTCATTTGATAGTACACAAACATCTCATTCCTATGACTTCACAGGGCCTTCCACACAGTTTCTTCTGATTTGTTAATTAAGTTCGTCAGTACTTAAGTAGCCAGTTTACCCTAAAACCACTCACCAGGTTTCAAATCCAGTTTAGTGTGTTAAGATTCCAATACCTTACCAGGCGCTGGTGACGCACGCCTTTAATGCCAGCACTCGGGAGGCAGAGGCAGGCGGATCTCTGAGTTTGAGGCCAGCCTGGTCTACAGAGTGAGTGAGTTTCAGGACAGCCTGGGCTACACAGAGAAACCCTGTCTCAAAAAAACAACCAAACAAAAAGATTCTAATACCTTGCTGGACGGTAGTGGTACACACCTTTAATCTTTAATCCCAGCACTCAGAAGGCAAAGGCCAGTGAGTCTCTGAGTTCCAGGCCAGCCTGGACTACAAAGTGAGTTACAGGACAGCTAAGGATACGCAGAGAAACCCTGTCTTAACACCGCCCCTCAAAAAAAAAAAAAAAAAAAAAAAAAAAAAAAAAAGATTCCAATACCTCCACCGGTCCTAGTGTTGAAGTCCTGTGTGGACTTCATAAATCCTGACTCTTCGTTTGAGGATCTGAGGTAGTGGTTCCCTATGTATGCAATAATGCTGACTTTCACATATCACACATAATCATAACCAAGTAGCTTCTTAAAAACTTATCATGCATTGAAGGAGAAAAGGTTACTTCCAACCTCAAAGGTCACAAACACAGAAAAAAAGGAACCAAAAACAGTTTTAGTATATTTAAAAGGCCATTAACAAAAAGAGAAGTGGAGGCTTTTTCTTAGAATGACTGGTGCTATGAGAAAATTCTTTTAACACACTAGAACGTCCTCTAAACAATGGCTGCTTACGTCATCACACCACCGTAAAACACCTATTCCCAGGCCTATTTCTGCATCGCGCTACAACTGAATTGAGCACAGTGCTATGCGTTATCAATACAAAAGCCAAGCCAGGTTTAGCTCCACCCCACTAAACTTCACAGGAAGGGACCAGTGAGGAGTGATGCTGCTAAGAAAATATTTCTGTTCTAATATTGCAGTGTCAGGACAAAGCCATTTGTGAAAGATAGTTTCTACCCATTTAGTACTTCTGACAACAGCCAATACCTATTTGACAACTAAGAAAAAACGTCTTGAAAATCAATGTGAACAACACAAATTGGCAATTACATGAATGACTCTAACGATAGGTAAATTGTTACTTAATTTTACATTCAATTTCCTCTAAATGGATATAAATACTGATGCTACCTGGAGGAAAAAAAAATGTGTGGGCTTCAATCGGATGCAACATGAAGCTAATGGTCGATAAATATATTAAGTTTCTACACCAAGGAACACTGCTTACAAAAACCTTACACCCCTATAGAGAAGCTAACTAAGGGAGATTAATAAGCCAGGTGTGGTGATGTATGCCTGTAATCCCAGCACTCACTCAGCAGGCAGAAGCAGAGGATGCAAGTTTGAGGCCAACCTGGTCTACAAAGCAAGTACCAGGTCATCCAGGTCTATATCATGAGACCTTGTCTCAAAAACAAAAACAAATAAATGTTGGCTCTTTGTGCCAGGTACAGACAGAAAAAGGCTTGTTACTTACTTGAAGTATAGCTCCTTGAAGGTGAAGTGTGTCTCCACAATGCCTGTAGTCTTCACTCTCGTCCGAAGAACATCTTGTTGAGTTGGAATGTAGTTGTTCTGGGATATTCTATCCAAATCATTTAGGTAACTAGATAAAATATACATTGGTTTTTATTTGGTAAAGCCAACCATGGACACAACAGGTCAACAGATCTACTGGGCAAAAAACAGACTCTGGGACTAGCTAGGTACTACTATATGTAAGGCCCAAGGTTCAATCCCAAGCACCAACAAACTACAAAAAAAGTAGAACCTGAAACTCACTGAAGGGGCAGAGAAATAGTAAATCTTCAGTATCATAGAATGAGGGGGGGAAAGTAAATCTAGCATAGGGAAATGAATAGGTTCTACACAGAGTAACAAAAATGGCTTTAAATATACTGTGAAGGCAAATTTAAAAACATGACGATTTTATTCCTGCTAAAGAAAAATTCCTGATATCTAATATGAAATGAGTTATGTACTTATACAGAAAAAACCAAACCTACAGGTGTCACAGACCTGTAACCCTGGACTCTAGAGTTCCAGGAAAGCCTGTACTACATAGTAAGACCCTATGAAAATAAAAAGACAAAAGTCCTCAGCTACTTAAACTTATGTCGGCTGCATACATAACTATTTGACAGCTCACTAGAGAATGGCATTGGAATTATGAAAATCAGAAGAACTCCACTCAGTGAGGCTACAGGTGGACCTGCTAGTGTATGCCTGTAAACCCAGCACTTGGCAGAGGCAAGAAGGAGGCCAAAAGTCTGAGACCGATTGGGAAGATAAACACAGAGGAGTGTCAGGCCAGCCTGGGCTACATATATAACAAGATTCTGTTTCAAAAAAGGGGGAATAGAATAGAGAAAGAGACAAAAAGCTAAATCTTCACTGATTCCAGACAAAACCCCTGAAGAGCAGGTGGCACTACTTCAGATACAAACCAAATATGAGAGCTCAGATGAACACTTAGGGAGGGTTACCACTCTATAAACAACACAACAAATACGAGAGCTCAGATGAACACTTAGGGAGGGTTACCACTCTATAAACAACACATAATTGCAGAGGCAGAGCTTCCCCAGTATATGACAGAAGAAGAATAAAAATCTACCTTTGCCTTTAATCCCAGCACTCGGGGGGCAGAGGCAGGCGGATCTCTGTGAGTTCGAGGCCAGCCTGGACTACCAAGTGAGTTCCAGGAAAGGCGCAAAGCTACACAGAGAAACCTTGTCTCGAAAAACAAAAACAAAACAAAACAAAACAAAAAAAAATCTACCTTTGATGACCACTGAATTACCTAAACTATCAGTATGCACATAAAACAATCTTATTTTTAAAAAGTGGACAAGAATCTTTTTACTGTTTGCCAAATCATTTCCACCAAAAGAGTAAGTAAGCGTTATAAATACCATTTAATTTCTTATAACAATCTGTGACAGAATGAGGATGGGAGAATAGAATACTAGAGAAAATACCTTAACACTCAAAAGTGCTTTACCTAGTTCGGAGAGGGTACAGATGACAAATATTCATGCACACAGGTACAGATGACAAGATCCCCCTCCCCCCAAAAGTACATTTTTAAAACACACCGTGAATACAGGCCTTAAAAATAAAGGTATAGGGGCCCAAACAGGTTCACATGTAATAATAAAAGTACTAGTTACCAATTCTCTAAAACTAATACTCAAGAGACCTTCCTTGACAAGGAACTGATTCAACCCCATTCTGTGGCACACGTTCTTGTTCTATAGAAGTCTACTACCATAGTCTGGCACAAGATGTAAATGGTGCCAGGTTTGTGGTGCAGGCTTGTAATCTCAGCTAGTTAGAAGGCTGAAGCACAGTGATCACAAGTTCAAGCCTGCCTGGGCTACAGAATGAGTTCAATGCCAACAAGAGTGAGATTGTGTCTCAAAATAAAACTAAAAGGAGGGCTGAGGATGTGTAGCTCAGTGGTAGAGCATGTGCTTAACATGCACGAGACTTTGGTTCAATCCTTAGTACCCTCCCCCCCACACACAAAATTAAGTGGTAATGACTACTACCAGAAAAACTCATAGTACAGCCAATGGACAGAGTATAAAAAGGGCTGTCACGCCAGATGTGGTGCTGCACGCCTTTAATCCTAGCATGGTAGGCAGAGGCAGGTGGATCTCTGGGTGTTCAAAGCCAGCTAGGACTACACAGTGAGATCCTGTCTCAAATACAACAGTAACAAACCAGGGGGTGGGATGTGTGTGCTATCATGACAGAAGAGATGTCCAATTTTAACGTTCCCCTCCAGCTGGCTATCAGTGCCTTGTCCTATACACAGGGACCTGCCTCTACTAGATGTCTCACCTCATCTGCTTACTATAAATGCTCCACAGAGACTGCCTTAAAGTGGGACAGATGTAACAGAGGATCCTATAGATTCCTGGACATTTCTAATACTTCAACATTTCCTTAAGGATTGGCACTAAACATCTCTAGAGTCACCAAATCATTTTCTATTACAGTTTCAAGGAAGAAAAATGACTTACTATGAAGCAGAATCATTGAGCTGATATTCCCTGGACCTGCTGAAACATGCCTGCACCCCACCATCTCGCCATAGCCGTTTAATCACGCCTGCAAGTTCTGAAGTCATGACTCCTTCTTCAGCACTGCCAGCTAGGACAAATAACTGTCGGGCGTCATCCTGAGGAAGACAGTTAAGAGAGGGACAGATGAGTTCCCACTTCTTTAAGACTAGAGGAGTCTCATGTTACACACACTCATGCACTCAGGCACATATACACATACTTCAGATACCATACCACCATCCTTCTGATGGACTCACACTCCTCTATCCTGATGACTTATGATTAATGACGGGATGGAGGTGGAGGGTACTGGTCTCTGAGACAAGCATATGTAATAGATTTCCATTCTGTTACAGTAAGCCCTTACTGAGGACTGGGAGCATGGCTCAGTGATAAAGTACATGCTGTGCATGCAGAAGGACCTGAGTTCAGATCCATGTAAAACTGGATACAACAGCAAGAGCCTGTAAACTCACTGCTTGGGAAGCAGAGAAAGAAGGATCCCTGGAGGTCACTGGCCCAAATGGCATGCACCACATTTGGAGAGACACTGTCTCTCCAAACCTAAGGTGGAAAATGGTAGAGGAAAACAACTGCAGTCAACCTCTAGCCTCCACACACTCTATGCCCACACACATACATGCATGTGTGTATGTTCCCTGGACCTGCTGGGGGTGTAGCTCATTCAGTGGTAGAGCACTTGTCTACTACTACATAGGAATGAAAAGATTTGCACATAAGAAGTAAAGTCTAAGCATGCACAGGGACTAAGACATTCGTCAAGTTTAAGGCAAAGGTTGCTTGCTCCTTCCCTTTCACTGCAGACAGCAGACAGGAAGGATATGAAGCATGTAAGATGCTTAAAGCCCAGTAATGGGAATCAAGTCCTCAGGGAAAATGTTTAGTCTCTAGATTTCCCTAAGGAACACCATCAATTTTGATGGTTTTAATTTATCTTATTCATTCCTATTCGAAAACATAAAACTGAACACAGCAGGGCAGTGGTGGTGTATGCCTTTAATCCCAGCACTCAAGGAGGCAGAGGTAGACAGATCTCTAAATTTATTGTCTATAGGTAAAGAGAGGACAGCCAGGGATACACAGAGAATCCCTGTCGCAAAACAACAAAACTGAACCCAGATCTCAAAGATTTCTCTATATAAATCTAATATTTAACAACCTTAAAAATTCCAAGTAACTATAAAAATAAGGGTTTTTTTTTTCCTAAATCACATAATACATAAATAAAAAGGGAGAAGAGAAGCAATCATTTGTGTCTTGTTTGTTTTGCTTTGTTTTTTGAGACAGTTTCTCTGTGTAACAGCTCTCTCTGTCTGTTATGGAACTCACTTTATAGACCAGGCTAGCCTAGAACTCAGAGACCTGCCTGCCTCCTGAGTGCTGGGATTAAAGGTGTGCGCCAACACTGTCCAGCCATTTATATTGTAAGTAGTCATTAAGACAACAAAAACTAGCAAGCAAAAAGCCCCGTGGAACACAGATGTTCAATTTGTACAACTACCTAATCATCCACAAAATCACCACATTGCACTTAAAATAACCTTGCCAAACTTTGCCATCAAGATCCATCAAGATCCTGTCCGATATTCATTCTGGTAATACTGTGTGTACATCCTCTCTGTAACAATTTCATGCACAATCTGCATTCTCTCTCTCTCTCTCTCTCTCTCTCTCTCTCTCTCTCTCTCTCTCTCTCTCTCATTTCTTTTTTCAAAAATATATTTCATAGAAATTATCTTGAATTTTAATTTATCTTTTTTTTTTTCCAGTGCTGGAACTGAACCGGGGCCTTGTGGATACCAGGTAAGCATCCTACCTCTGAGCTCCAGCCCTTCATTTCTTTTTTCATGTGGTGTGGGAGTTGTATATATGTGTACGCATGTCCATGTATGTACATGCAGGAGAGCCAGAGAAAGATGTCAGATGTCTCTATCATTCTTGGCCTTATTCCCTTGAGACTCGGTCTCTTACCAAACCTCAAGCTTGCCATTTAGTTAGACTGGCTAGCCAACAAGCTTCCAGGATCTGTCTGTCTCCGTCCCCTAGTACAAGGGCTACAGATACGTAGGACCATGCACGATTCCTTTTCAGTGATGGTACTTAGGACTTGATTTCAGGTCCTCATTCTTACACAACAAGCACTCTTAGCCACTGAATTGAATCATCTCTCTAGCCCTCTTATCTCCTTTAAAATAATAATAATAATAATAATAATAATAATAATAATAATAACAACAACAACAATAAATAAAAGAGCAAATGAGCCGGGTGGTGGTGCACAACTTTAATTCCAGCACTCAGGAGGCAGAGGCAGGCGGATCTCTGTGAGTTGAGGCCAGCCTGGGATACAGAGTGAGTTCCAGGAAAGGTGCAAAGCTACACAGAGAAACCCTGTCTCAAAAAACAAAAAACAAAAAAAAAAAAGAGCAAATGATTAAGAAATGTTTAAGCATTATACAAATTGTCAAACACACTAAATAACAAGTTAAGACTTTTTCCATATACGGTTTACTGCTTTATATAACATTTGAAAACTAGACAAGTCCTGAAAATTGACCTATACTCAAGCAGGTATACAAATAATTAAGTCCCTGTATTTTTTTTTAATGCCATGTTGTTCAAATTTTAGAAACTTAAAAATACTATATACTGGTGCTGTTCTGATTCTGAGAATGTTCTTAAGGAAACATTTTCCTCTTTCCACTTGATTGCTCACCAGTCTGCTCTAGCTTCCTCTATAAATAAAGCCTCTCGGTCGGCTTACAGAGCCCCCTCTTTACAACAAACTTAAACAGACAGGAGAGAAAACCGTTCCATACTTGGCTCTAGTCTTCTCTCTTCACTCTCTTAGCAACCATTAAAAACTAGAGGAGTAAAGGAGACAAATACAAATCTAAACCCTTAGCTCTGAGAAAAGGAGGAACTGTAAAGTTTATTTGAAAAGGACTTTCGATCAGGCTAAGTGGACGCTGTAAACATAGATGACTCGTGAGTCCCGAGATGAGTAAGAATGTCAGGCCTATCTAGTACACACGAGTATTACTGACCCCAACTGTGTCTGCGTGAGCACGAGCATGTGTGTGGAGCAAAGGACAATCTCAGGTCCTGCTGCTAAGGAGCATCTGCCTTGTGTGTGTTTGTTTGAGGCAGGGTCTCTTTTGGCCTGAGGCTCACTGATTCAGTAGGCTGGCTGGACAGAGTCCCCAGGGTCCTCCTATCTGTGCCATCAGCATAGGGCTTTTAAGTGCACACTATTAATACCTGGCTTTTGTGAGTTCTGGGGATCAAACCCAGGTTGTCACAGAGAGTAAGGACTTTACTGACTGAGCTCTCTCCCCAGGCCCTGATGACATCTGATGAAGGAAGTACACGCAAGAGAGAGGAATAGAGGTGGACAGATGATGGGAAAGAAGGAAGGAGAGCAAAAGGAAGACATCCAAGAAATAAACTAAGAGGAATAAAGAAGAGGAGAACAGGTCAACACAGAGAAGAAACATCAAGAAACACAGTGTTACTGACCAACTATCAACTACAACAAATATTAGAGAGAAGTCGTTAGATAACATGAAGGAGAGAAAAGAACAACACAGGAGAATTCTAGTCCAGAGGAAAAGTCAATGAGAGACAAAGAATAGAAAGGGGCTGAGATAGAGTAAAAACTTGACTCTACTCTCAAATTTCCCTGAGGAGAAGAGAAAACTAGCCTGTGCAGGAAGACTACTGTGAGTTCAAATCCAGCCCAGACTATAGTATAAGACACTGTTTCTAAAAACCAAACATGGGGGTCTGAAGAAAAGGCTTAGTAGTCAAGAACATGGACTGCTCTTGCAGAGAACCAGCACCCACATAAAGTAGCTTCCAAGTGCCTATAATTCCAGCTCCAGAAAATCAAACCCCTCTGGCTTCCAAGGGGATCCACACAGACATGTGCATATCCACATCCAGACACAGACATACACATAATTTAAATAAAACTCAAAGAGAAAAAGAAGAAAAGGCCAGAAAACAGCCTCTGGGCTAAATGCTGTTCACTTACTCATTCACTTAGCGTTGCTGAGCCCTTTAGTACAATGCTCGGGGGAAGAAGAGGCCTGAACTATATGTCATATGACAATGAAAGTCACTCACATTTTCTTCCCCCACCCCCCTTTTTTTGCCATTCTTTCCTTCCATATCCCTTAATCTACATCCTGTTCCCTTATTTCACCTCAAAGATATATCTACTCAAGAACAAATTGAAGTCACAATGGCCCTTTTAATATTTTCCCTTCAACTTCCCACTTATCAAGTATTAACTTGCACTTGATAAACTGAGTAGCTGATAAGAGTCCCTAAGCTACTCACAAGCATACAGTTTTGTCTTTCCAGGCAAAGCCCCCAAGTCCCTTTCATTTCTTTGCCCATGGCACTTAAGTATCGTGTCACTGACCACAGGTGGCATCCTTTGAGGGGCTCCGTACTTTTCTAGCACTTTCCTGAAACTGAGTTGGTGATAATATAAAGGTCTCCTGTCTTCATTCTGGTCCTTTCTCCACTGGCATCAAATATTCTACTTCAAAGTGCCCTCAAAGTCTACTAAATATTATTATTAACTGACTTTTAAATTCTGATGTGTGTAAAGCATTAAAGAGTTATATTTAAGTAAGTAATAATCCAAGAGTTCTGTAACCCAGAGTTCAATGTAAGATAGTGATAAGATATTTTTGAATACTTAAAATCATTTCTAAATTGGGGAATTTGTGTTATGTCCTTACAGAATTTATTTTGGGAAACTTTTTTTCCCTTGACCCCTAGTGCTCTGAAAGCAGGGCTAAATATGCAATGTGTCTTTTAGAGTATATATTTACTCTCATCAACTATTATAAAATAGAAGTCAATGGTACCATGAAGGAAGCCCCTGAATCGAGCCATCACTGAAACCTACAGTCTATCTACAGAACCCCTTTCATTTCCAGGGCTCTGCTTGCAGCGGTAACTCGATATCTAGTGAATCAGATAGCCAGCCCTTCAAAAACAAGCACACAGTATTTTGCAGCATCTTATCCATCTTATCTTCTTGTTCCCTAAAACATGACGCAAATTTGGCTTAACTGAATCTACAGAGGAGCAGCAAGGGAAGAGGAAATGAGAAATACTTACTGCTCTGGCAGCTTCCCCAAAATCAATCTTTAACCGCCCCATGGCTCTTATGATTGCAATGATGGACTGAATAGTATTGCTGTAGACAACTACTTTATACTGTTTACATTCGTCCTCTGAATAGCCATCCTCATGAATGATTCTTCAAAAGGAAAAAAGCCACAAGTCAATACCATGAACGGAAAATAAAAACATTATGAACTCTTTATGAAGAGGGGGAAATTCAGCCTTGTAGGCCTTGTGTGAACTTACTTCATCTGTTTCACAATGGTACTTTTACCAGACTCTCCAGCACCTGAAAAAAAAAATAGATTTTGAATCTCTTTGTAGTCAAACAAAAGTATGGAGTAATGTGACTGGTAAGTCTAGGTTAATGGAAAACAAGGTCCTATGAAATTTTGGTGAGTTTTCATGTTTATCAGGACAACTGGAGTTTCTCAATTAGAGCATTATGCTTTCTTTATATTAGTATTATTTGTGCAAAATAGACATTACTCAAAGATAGCAACACAAATATTTTTAGTAACAACATAAAACATGATATATATACTCAATGAACACAGGCAAAAGAACAATTGTGAATTTGTGGCCTATGGCCTATTCATAGTTATTAATTCTGTGACCTGAAAATGGAACTGAGGAATGTTCCAGAAGAAATACCTTCAGTCACAGGGCTAGAAAGGTTCCAAACAGCAGAACCCACATTACCTCTACCTTTCATGATACAGTTCTTCTTCTGGGAGGATTGTACAGATTGCACAGCCCTACTTGGCCAACTGGAATCACTTAGTCTAAAGATCAAGGTCAAGTAAACTGAGTCGGCCTACTAGATCTTCCCTAGTCAATAATTCTTCCATCTTCCAAAATGCCTCTTAAAACACTACCACCTCTCTCCAACATCAAATGCTACATCTGACCCATAAATGACAACCCTGCCCCCTCCTTTTTAGAAAAAGGCAATCAGAGAACATTACCTGATTTTCCCATAACCAAATCTACTAATCTACCTGTTTCTCCACTAATATTCTCTAGCTTCATCAACGGATGAGCTGTCTCTCCAATGTCCTTACTGCTCTGCTTATATACTTATCTCCTTCATTTCACCTCAACTTGTGGCTTCTGAAATGTCCACTATCACTGAATATCACTGTTTTTCACTTCTCACTACGTCAGTCTTAGCACACAAACCATTGTACTGTCAGCTTCTATACACACCCCACCCCCACTTTTCTTTGACACGCCCCCCACACACTCATTTTCCTGAGCTACTACTACTCCATTTTCCCTGTGCCTCTTTTTAAAAGATCTATTACATTTACTCATTTGTGGGGGTGGGGGAGGGAGCGACAACCACACGACAGAATGTATGTGGAGATCAGAGGGCAACCTACAGGAGTTAGTTCTCTCCTTCCACATGGGGTCCCAGGGACCAGCTCAGGTTTTCAGACTTAAAGGCAAGCAAGCAACTCTACCTACTGAGCGGCTATCGTGGCTGCCCCTCTTTGTGTCTCTTTAGAGCAAAGTTTCCCCAGTGTGGCATCTACACAAAATCTCCAATTAAGTTCCTCCCATTCATCCCGCCACTCCACTGAAACCATTTCTCAAGGAAAGTCTCCAAGCCACCTGCACCTTTGACAAGCTGAGTGGTCATGTCTAGGCCTTCCTCTGCCTTTCAAATCTGCTTTTTCCAAGTTGACCCTTGTTTAATTTTCTAACTCACCTAATTTGATTGTTTAAAGCACTATTCATGAATAAAAGTTAACCTCCAAAGAGTAACCTGTATCAGGATGTTCTATGTACTTTGCTAATATTAACTCATCCAACCTTCACGTCTCTGTAAGGCAGATACTATGACCCTCATTTTATAATGAGATAAATGAAGGAGAAAGGTCAGGGAAATGGTCCACAGTTACATAGCAGGTGGCAAAACAGACATTTCCCCTCAGTTTCGCTTCAAAGCTGGAATGTGCTAGATTCCCAAAGACTCCAATCTTCCTCTCCAAACTTGGCTTTAAATTCATCTCCTACCTTATAGATCACAGCAGATGCCCTGTCTCAAACTTAATGCCTAATACTGACCGAGTTACTCATTTCCTACATCCATCTCAAACAAAGCTGCTCTTCCTGTAGCCTTTTCATCCAGTAAATGGTACTGACATTTAACTAACCTGCTCAAAACTGGCAGGTGGCAAAGAAGGAACACAGAGATGGAGAGGGGGTTCCAGTGTTAATACATTAGTAAATGTTAAATTCCAGTGTTAAATATTAGGAAAATTTGCTGTTTTGTTTTTGGTTTTGGTTTTTTTTGTGTGTGGTTTTTCAAGATAGGGATTCTCTAACAGTCCTGTCTGGAACTCTCTCTGTAGACCAGGCTGGCCTTAAACTCACAGAGATCCACCTGCCTCTGCCTCCTGAGTACTGTGATTAAAGGTGTGTGCCACCAATAATGTAAAAAAAAAAAAAAGTTTTAAAAATACAAATATAAGACAAGTGTGGTGGTGTATGTCTTTAATCCCAGCACTCAGGAGGCAGAGGCATACGGATCTCTGTGAGTTTGAGGTTAGCCTGGTCTACACAGTGAGTTCCACAACAGCCAGGGCTGTTCCACTGAGAAACCATGTCTCGAAAAACAAAACAACAATTAAAAAAAAAAAACCAAAACCAGATATAATTTTAAAAGTTTGGTCCTTGTACACTCGAAACCACAGCCTACCTAATTCATAGCAAAGCTTCCATAACTCTTTTTTTTTTTTTCAATTTTTAAGCTAGGGTCTAGCATCTGGGCTGTGGTGGTGCACGCCTTTAATCCCAGCATTTGGGAGACAGAGGTAGGTCGATCTGTGAGGCCAGCCTGGTCTACAGAGTGAGTTCCAGGACAGTCAGGACTGCTACACAGAGTAACCCTGTCTCAAAAAAAAATGAAAACAAACAAGTAACAAAAAAAGATAGGGTCTAGCTATGTAGCCCTGGAGTCTGAGAATTCTATGTATACCAGCCTGGCCTGGTACTTCTAAGGATCCTCTTTCTGCTACCCAGCAGCCCGGTGGCTGGGATCCCAAGTGCATGGCACGCCTGTCTGGATCATGTCACAACACTGGCTAGAGTTGCCTCATGGCCTCTATTTACACCCAAATTATAGTGTGTGGGCAATAAGGTCCAATAGACTCTGACCGCTGCCTACCGCCTCACCCTCATTTCTTGTCCGTCTCCACTCTATCCTCAACGCTCTTGTCAGGCCAGCTTCTGTGTGTTGCCTCTAACACGCAAAACTGGTTCTTACCAGGCTAGATTCTGACTCATGGTTTTCACATTTGCTCTTCCATCTGACTGAAATCATTTTTGCAAGATTTTCTTCTTCACTCACATTTCTGCTCCCCTCAGAACATTTCCTGATGAAATTACCTTTGGCTCCCACAATGTGTCATTTCTTCACAGCATGTATCTTCACAAAAGACTTACTTTTCTTATCTCTCCACTTAAACAAAAGCTCTGTATTCCCAGAGGCCCCAACTGGGCCTGATAGCAATTAGTCAAATAATTAATCAAATAAATATTGAACAAATGTGCTTTTGTTGTTGTTGTTGTTTTTCGAGACAGGGTTTCTCTCTGTAACAACTCTGAATGTCCAGGAACTCACTTTATAGACTAGGCTGGACTTGAACTCACAGAGATCCACCTGGCTCTGCCTCCCGAGTGCTGGGATTAAAGGCGTGCGCCACCACGCCCAGCACAAATGTGCACTTAATATGCATGATAATGCACTAAGTATTTCTTCACTTTACCAACAAAATATTTAAGTTAAAATAGCATCTGAATACAAAAACCCAAAATAACCAGTCTTGAAGAATCAAGAAGTTTTTGTACGGGGCGGAGAGATGGTTCAGAGCACTGGCCCCTCTCCAAAATGACACAGGTTCAATCCCCAGCACCCACATGGCAGCTCACAACTATCTGTAACTATAGTTCCAAGGGATCTGGCATCCCCATACAGACACACATGCAGGCAAAACCCCAATGTACATAAAAAGATGAATAAATCTTCAAAAAAAAGGGGGGGGGGTTGTTTTTTTGTTTTTGTTTTTTGGGTTTTTTTTGTTGTTGGTCGAGACAGGGTTTCTGTGTGTAGTTTTGGTGCCTGTCCTGGATCTCGCTCTGTAGACCAGGCTGGCCTCGAACTCACAGAGATCCGTCTGGCTCTGCCTCCCGAGTGTTGGGATTGAAAGCGTGCATGCGCTACCACTGCCTGGCCAGGGGAAGTGTTTGTATATATGACTTTATCTGCTCTTACTACAATATTCAAGTAGCACAGTGTCTTTCTTATGATAATGTCAAAAATATGAATTTCACTATTCATACATAGAAAAACTTTTCAGTTCTGGGGAAAAAAGCAGAAATGCATGCTAAATGTTTTTTAAATGGTTGTATTCAGAATTCCAGACCATCCCATGTGAGCATTAGTATAATGAGACACTGAATGCTCTCCTTTCAACACTGAAAATGGTATTCCTACTGCTCATGTCAGATTATTTTGAGAGACATTATAAATGAATCTCTTAATATTACCACTAATTTCTACCCACCTCACTAAATTCTGCTCTATTAAAGTGTTATATTACACACACACACATACATTTTGGGAGCTGGAAACACAACTCAGTGTCAGAACACTTGCCCAACATGTGCAAGGCTCTGGGCTCCCACCCCTGGATTGCAAAAAGAAAAAAAAGAAAATGTCTGCTTGCCCTTCTTTTTATTATTACTCTGTGTATTTCTCTCTCAGCTTTTATTAGGCGTTCAGTCCATCTCATAAATGAAGACAACTCTTATGCCTACAAGGTTTGTTTTCAGTGTGTTACTAGGCATTTGCTATACACAAAGAGTGAATCACATTCTATATCAAAAGGCCCTAGCCCATTTAACTTGTAGACTCTCATGAAAAGTGCCGCCATTCTGTCCATCTTCCAAGTACATTCTGAAATCTGAGTCATTTGGAATTCACTCATTATTCTATATGTCTTAGTTAGGGGTTTCTATTGCTGTGATAAAACATCATGACCCAAAGCAAATTGGGAAGGAAAGGGTCTATTTCATCTTACAAATCTCTGGTCACACTCCATCACTTAGCAAATTCAGAGCAGGAACTCAAACAGGGCAGGAACCTGGAGGCAGGAGCTGAAGCAGACAGAGATATGGAGGGGTACTACTTACTGGCCTGCTCCTCATGGCTTGCTCAGTCTGCTTTTTTATAGAACCCAGGACCACCAGCCCAGGGGTGGTACCACCCACAATGGACTGGGCCCTTCCCCATGATCATTAATTAAGAAAATGTCCTGCTGGGCAGTGGTAGCGCATGCCTTTAATCCCAGCACTCAGGTGGCAGAGGCAGGTGGATCTCTGTGAGTTCGAGGTCAACTTGGTCTACAGATCCATTTCCAAGACAGCCAAGGCTACAAAGAGAAACCCTGTCTTGAAACCCCCACTTACCCCCCCCCAAATGGCCTACAGGCACACCTACAGCAGGATCTTATAGAGGCCTTTTCTTTTTTTTTTCTTTCTTTCTTCTTTTTTTTTTTTGTTTTTGTTTTTGTTTTTAGAGAGGGTTTCTCTGTATAATAGTCCTGGCTGTCCTGGAACTAGCTCTGTAGACCAAGCTGGCCTTGAATTCACAAGAGATCCACCTGCCTCTGCTTCCTGAGTGCTGAGATTACAAGCGTGCACCAGCACTGCCCCGCTGGAAGCATTTTCATAATTGAGACTCCTCTTCCCAATGACTCTAACTTGTGTCAAGCAAGCATAAAACCAGCCGGCACAGTAGCTTACCAAGGTGTAACATAATTTTCTCTCTCCTTAAGCAATTCTCAAATTACTTATCTCTTTGACTCTTCATATCTGCGCCTAACACTGTGCTAATTATATTACTGCTATAATTTTCTGAAACTTCCAGTTCACAGCTCCTGCTTCTTTACCATTCCAACCAGCACAACTATACAAATAATCAGCCTCATGACTCTCCAGATTCTTCAAACACCTTCTGTGACTCTCTCCTCTGAGGTCTGGCCTCCAGTTTCACCTCTGAGACACATTACTCGAGCAGCAAGCTCTCTTCCATAACTTTCTGTCTTCGGTCTTGCCCATCACATTTCACACCCTGCACTTCCCTCGCCAACTACAAATGTGGATTTTTTTCCTACATTACTTCAAAGAGTAATTCGATTAAAAGAACACTTACTTGCCTATCTTCTTCAATCCAGAAGGGAAATAATAGGATACAAACCCTGGAATAGCCATAGACTACCGCAGGAGTAGGAGGAACCTATACACAGTAAGAACGGAGGAGCCTAGAAGAGAGAAAGTTGGGAAGGTCGCCCCATGCATTCTCTCTCTTTCCTCTAACTAAAGCCAGTCCAAAGAAGGTCCTAAGTGTGTTATGCTCTGCTCTGCTCTGCTCATCTGCCGTGAAGCAGGATGGATTTCTTTCCACAGGTGTAAAACAGGGTCAACAGAAAATGCTTTGGACAGTGCCTGTTAGCCGGCTCCTGTTTGTAACATTACCAAGTGATGGTAGGGCCTGAGGGTTTTACTTTCTAAAAACTACTTTGATACTGATGTTGGTACAAATTCCTAACAAAAATGGCAGTTGTATTCAGCAATTATTTCAAAGTAATAAAACTCTAAATGGATCTGGATTCACACATATTTAAAAAAAAAACTTGTAACTTAAAAACTCCAGTAAACTACGTCAATGTATTAGTCACTCTCTCCACCCCACCCTAAGGAACAAAAACTCTCTTCTCTTCCTTGGGTATATATATCTGTGGCCCTGTCTGCTACCTCCTCTCTCACACTTCACCCACTTTGGCCTCAGAACTTTTCCTCCAAGCATCCCCACAGGTCTAAGCCATGTCAGAAGCATTCCAGTGGTACCAGAGACACCTTTTTCTTTTAAATACTTGTTTCTATAAAGCATCTTGAAATTTCTAGTAACTTCATGTTCTAACTAGGGCAGAGTCTGGGCAGCTGAATCCCAGAGTGACACCACTATGAATAAGCTTCTAGTAGTGCCAGACCAAGACTCTCCTTAGACTTCTATTGACAATATGTGAGCAACAAATACATCTTACTTTTTTCTATCTTCAAATTCTAGCTGGTGATACCATATAGTAATAAACTCAATGGGACTGTAAATTTTAGTGCTATGTGACTTTGGATAAGTTACCTGACTGCAATGTCTACCTCCTTATCTATAAAGAATGAAGAACTTTGGCTAGATGTGCATTACACTCAAAGCTAACTGAAAGCTAGATCAGTTATGATCTCTTATTCTAATACAGGACTCAAATCAAAACCACAGATCCACACCATTGTAACAACAATTCAAAACAACTATCGCAATAAAGGTATCAGTCTATTGTCAGGACAGTGGGAAGCATGGATGTAAGGAGTTAAGAGTTATCTGACAACAGGCGATGGTGGTACACACCTTTAATCCCAGCACTTGGGAGGCAGAGGCAGGCGGATCTCTGTGAGTTCGAGGTCAGCCTGGGCTACAGAGGGAGAAACCCTGTCTCGGGGGGAAGAAAAAAAAAAAAAAGAGTTGTCTGACATGCCAATTCCTATAGCCATGCTTGAAGGTGCCCCATCTAGCAGAGCATTCAAGTTTACACTGCTGTTAGGACAGAATGGGCGGGGGCGGAAGGGGGGGTAGGGGCAGCACAGAGAAGGGAGGGAAGGAGGGGGGTGAATTAGGAACCCCCACTACTGCAGATCAAAAGAGCACAAACCATGCTACTTCCAACAGGGACAGCTAACTATTGCTTCCACTGATTCTCTCCTTCTACCATGTGGGTCCTGGAATCAAACTCAAGTCATCAGGCTGGCAACAAGCACCATCTTGCTGGCTCCATGACTCATTTGTTTAAGATGTATGCGTGTGAGTGTCTGTCTGTGTGGGGGATGTTCTATGTACATGCACGCACGTGCCCTGAGAGCAGAATAGGACTCGAGGCCCCTTAGAGTTATGGTTCCAGGTGGATGAACCCCCTGACATGGGCGCTAAGAACCAAACTGTGGTCCTCTATAAGAAGCAGTAAATGCTCTGACAGGCTGAGTAATCTCTCAGGTCACCTTCCATTCCCCGCCCCCACCTCATGATTTCTTCATTAAAAACATAATACAAATTTAGATCAATGTTAAGAATATTTCAAATAAAATGCTTTTCAATACATTATACTTATTACAAAATCCAGTTGCTTTTTTTGGTTTGTTTTTGTTTTTGTTTTTTTGTTTTTGAGAAAGGATCTCACCATGTAGCTCAGTCTTCAATTCATGATCCTCCTACCTCAGGGGCTCAAGTACTGGAACTGTTTAACTCATCTCAAGGTTAGAAGACAGCTGGAGAGACTGCTCAGGGGTTATGAGTGAGCACTTGCTGCCCTTGTAAAGGTTTGGTTCCTAACACCTATATTGAGTGGATCATAATCATCTGTAACTCCAGCGCCAAGGGATCCAATGTTCTCTTCTGATCTCCACAGGTACCTACATACATGTGGTACACAAACATATACCCAAAGACATACAGATACACAAAAAATAAAATAATCTTTTTCAGTAGAGGGTCAGAAAGATGGATCAGTGAGCAGAGGCACTGACCTCCAAGCTGAACACAGTTCAATCTCCAGGACCTATATTATGATGGAAGGAGAGAACCTCAATTTGTCCTCTAACTTCCACATGAGCACTGTCAAACACACACACACACACACACACAAACACGAAGACACACTTAAACAAAGAAGCAAACAAATAAATTAAGGACACAAGTGAATGAATGAATGAATGAATGAATGAATAGGGTACAACAAAAACTGGCTGGACAAATGACTCAATGGTTCAGAGCACAGGCTGTTCTTCCAGAGAACCCCGGTTCAATTAGCAGCACTCACATGACGGCTCACAACTGTCCATATCTCCAGTCCCAAAGGACCTGACACCCTCTTTTGGCCTTCAGGCACTGTGTGAATGTGGTACACCTATATACATTCAGGCAAAACATCCATACATATAAAATAAAGATAAAACTTTTTTTAATGTCACAAAAGTGAAAAATAAATAAACAAAAGGTCAGAAGAATTACAAAGGAAAAATGTCTCTGCACACACACAGAAAGTTGTTCTTCCTTTCAATTTAACAAATGCCTCCTGCATGCCTGGAACTGCTGGACACTGAAGTTTCTCATGCAATTCAGTTCAGGAATCTGGTCTGGTGGGAGACATTAGAGGTACGAGTTTCCTTGTGAAACTAGAAAGCTTGCTGGTCTAAAGTACGCACATAATTTTTCACCCAGTCTACTAGCCCTCTAGGCATGCCAAGCCTCTGCATCACCTACTGAAGGCAATCTTCAGTCCTCACTGAGGCCTTCCTTGACTTCTGCCAGGCACAGCAATGACTTCCGTGGTGGCTGGTAAAGGTTCCTCCCTGTCAGCATCAATCCAGGGGCTAATGTCTGAAACTAACTCGGGCCTGTTCCTCTCACCACTCACATCGTTGACTGGCCTGCTGCGATGCTCTGAAGTACGTATATGACATCTTCCTTGCTCCTAATCTGGCTCATCATAATCTGTTCATTGGTTTTCTTGGTTTTGATTAATATAGTTATGAAACCCTTTTCAGCATAACCTGAAAACTCTTCCACGCTTGTGCACTAACCAGACTTAACCTGGCCCTACAGGACACTGTAACACAAGTACTTGGTCAAATTTTTTAAGTATTTGAGTCTGTACCTGTTTAGAACTCTACCAGCCCTAAACTCAAAAGTAAAATCCTTGAAAGTACAAGCAGTGCCTTCTTTCTGTGGCCCACTCCTCCAAACCCAGAGCACAATCTAGGACAGAGGAGGCACTAAGCAATTAGCTGTGGGGTCAATGACTTAAGCTTCTATGATATCCAGTGGTTGCCCAATCACATTTTGTAAATGCTACTTGCAATGGCCGGAATTTTCAATGTGGGCAGTTAACAGAGAGATTTCCACTCCCCTGCTCTCTTTACTTGGCCCCACACCCACGCCTGACTACACTTTCAACTCTCATCCTATGACCAAAACGACAATAAATTTGGGCTCAGTCCTTGCCTCATGTCCCTCTAACCTTCTCTCCTGGTTCCTTCTGCACCCACCGTTGTGTTCCAAAGGAATAAACTGCTGTGAATCTGTCCATCTACTGCAATCCTAACACTTGAGGATGTGAAACAGTCAACACTCACAAGTACCTGTCCAGTGGATGAATGAGTGTGCTAAGGATAAAACAGGGCAGCAAACTGCAATTAAGGCAGAGATCATGGGTCTCTTTTTTGAAAAAGTTACCCATCACAAAAAGACTTACAGGGTATTACAAGAAAAAATTTTATAAAACATTAATGGGTATCTAATTTTTGACGAGTTTCAAAAACACACATTGGAAAAGAAAACCTTTCCAACAAACGGTGCTTAGAAAACTGGATATTCACATGTAAAAACTGCAACTTTTTTTTCCCACCCTGAATAAAAACCAGTCAGAAATAGATCAAAGCCTTAACGTAAGATCCGAAACTCCAAAACTGCTATATGAAAGTGTAAGGATGACACTTCAACACCCAGGCATAAAGAACTTGGAAGGACATCAATCACTCAGGACTGTAAAAATGAAAAAATGGGAGGATGTCTGCCACCTGTATACCTAACAGGATATTAACATGTACAGTCTATAAAGAACTCACAAAATTAGATGCCCTAAAACAGATCTATGAATATGTAAATGAATTGAACAAACAGTTCTCAAAAGAAGAAACACAAATAGCCAGTAAGTATATGAAAAATGTCTCCTTAGCCATTAGAACATGCAAATTGATACTACATTGAGATTCACATCTCACTCCAGTCAGAATGGCTATCATGAAGAAAACAAACAACAAAAAAATACTAGGAAGAATGTGGGGGAAGAGGAACCCTTCTATAATGCTGGTGAGAATATAAAGTAGTGTAACTACTATGGAAATCAGTGGAGCAGTTTCTCAAACAACTAAAAATAGAACTATCATGATCCAGCTTTACCACTCCTGTGTATACAAGCAAGGAATGTAAATCAGCATACCACAGAGATACTTGCACATCAATGTTTACTGCTGTACTATCCACAAGAACCAAGGTATGGAAGTACCCTAAATGCCCATCAAAAGATAAATGGATGAAGAAAATTGTATAAATTGTGTATAAACACACAATGATGGTTTATTCTCAGCCATAAGGAATATAAAATTACATCATCAGCTAGAAAATGAATGGAACTAGAGATCAACATGTTAAATGTAATAAGCCAGACTTGGAAGGACAAATACGTGTGTATACATATATATATAGATAGATGTAGGCCACTGCCAATTTTGGGGTAGGTATTTCTCTCTCTTTCTCTCTCTCTCTCTCTCTCTCTCTCTCTCTCTCTCTCTCTCTCTCACACACACACACACACACACATACACACACACAGACACACTCTCTAGCCAATATATTCCCTACCTTATAAGACAGTATGTGGTTTATTGAATTTCATATCTTTTACCAAGTACATGGATATGATCCTACAAAAACCATAAAACAGAATACTACTCAAAGCTTAGCTGGTAAAGCACTTGCCTAGCACATGCAAAGTCTTAGGTTTGATCACCAGCACTGTAAATAAAATAAAACAAATAAGTAAGTAAACAAAAATAAAGGGGACTGGAGATGCAGCTCAGCTGGTATCGTACTTGCCTAGCAGGCCAAGCCCTGAGTTTGATCCCTGGTTTTGTATAAACTGGGTATGGCAGCACACATTTATAATCCCAGTGCTTGGGAGGTCAAGGATCAGAAGTTCAAGGTCATCTTTAGCTACACAGAAAAGTCAAGGCCAGTCTAGGAGATACACACGCACACGCGCGCGCGCGCGCGCGCACACACACACACACACACACACACACACACATACATACACAGACACAGACAAGGAATAAAGTAGATTTTTAAAATTTAGGAAGATCAATTAACTTACACTCATAAATCACTGAAGGAAGACACTGGTGATTTGTTTTTTGTTTTTTTAAAGGAAGCTCACTCAGCTCCCCAAATATTACCAAAATGTTATCACTTAAGACCATGTGCAACATAGCCAGAGTGCTGGCGACTGGCTGGTTAAGTGCAGACTGGCTTTGTTCCTCCCCTCTGCAGAACATACGAATGTTTGGGAAGCAGTCACTGTGAGCAAGGAGTCAAGTTATGCTGACTGCCTCAGAGTTCTAATTTTGGCCTATGGTGAGTAAGTTTCCTTTTTCTTCTTTGAAACAAGGCAACAAAAAGCCATTTTGGTGTTAAATTATATGGCATTTATGTATACCATGACTTAAAACTATTTATTTGGATTAAAGGAAATAGAAATGCCACAAACAACTGTAATGTATCAGTAGTCCAAGTATCTCATTTTAATTCATAAAAATAATACATTATAGTGGAAAATGTTCTCTGAAGTTAGTAGCAATGCTAAATTCATTCATTAAACCCATGTATTTTAAAATGTTAGAATCATATCCTAACTCAGACCCTCAAATAATGATGGCAACATAAAGTACTTCTACATTCTTATTTAATCAAATGTAAATAGTATACTTTAAAGAGTCATTAACATTAAAACATTACAAAAGAGTCTTCAATTTCAATTTCCTTTACCATATAAACACTTGGCAAAGCTCAATGAAGTCTGGGTTTCATATATGCACTTACTACCTCTATTTTATCTTTGGGACAGTATTAATTGTGGTGGCACCTCAAGAAAAAAGTTGGTAATAAGAACAATGCAAAGTCTTTAGACTCTGAGAAACATGCACTTGTGTGTGTAATAAAATAGAGCTTAAAATAGCTACTACAAATTTCAATGAAAGACCAGGAAGATGGCTCAGCAGGTCAAAGCACTTCCTGTGCTGGGGAACTGAGCTGGATCCCTGGAACCCAGGTGGGAAGAGAACCAATCCTGTGAGCTGCCCTCCGACTTCCACAAGTGCACTGAAACACCTGCACTCAAATTCCCCCTGTCACCCACCGCACACAATTACAAATTGTAAATGTTTTTAATGTTTCAAATATGGGCTGGAGAGATGGTCCAGAGTTAAAGAGCACTTGCTGCACTTGCAGTTAGAGTTTGGTTCTCATTACCCATGTTGGGCAGCTCACAACTGCCTTTAACAACTGCAATACCTACACATACACACACACACACACACACACACACTCGTAATTTTAAAAACATCTTAAAATGTTTCAAATAAAGTGAGATGTGGTGGTCCATAGCTATGATCCCAACACCCGGATGGCATCATCTCCTGCATTCTACACCAATCACTGAGTCGAATCTACCTGCTCACTCATGTTAGGAGCCTTTGTGCACACTTCTTAGAGCTGGCAGGTAGTTCTGTGGTAGAATATTCCCTAGTATGGTTCCATCTCCAGCACCACAAACCACGTCAAAAGGAGTTCCTTGATCTCTGTCAAGGACCATCTCAAATGTCATGTCTTCCAGGACTTCCTTTTAAAACCAACTCCGGTAATCAAATGCATTCCATACATATCACCACTGAGAAGCTGAGACAGGAGGATTACAAGTTCATAGTCACCCTGGCTACATAAACTGTCTCAAAATTTTTTTTAAGGAGAACAACGGAAGGAAGGAGAGAATCTTCGTCTATGAAAGACAATCAGAAATGCATAATCATAAATAATACATGAGCTTTCTGCTAGGTGGTACAGTATTGAAAACCACAAAGCTCAATAAAACCTTAATTAAATACAAGGTAGCAGACTAGACTGACCGTAGGCCAGAAAAAGCACATTAGTGGGAAAGCTGTTAACATTTAAATACTGTACCACAGTTAACGTTTCATAACAGCATTAACTTCTTGGTGATGATAGCTGTACCATGGTTACTATTTAGGAAGTCAGCACTAAGGAAAACCAATAGAAGAGTACACAGGAACACTATCCTTGCAATTTTTCTGTAAAATTTATTTTTATTCCAAAATAAAACGCTTATTAAAATGTTTTATTCTAAAATTTTTCTTCATTTACTTATTTTATGTGTATGACTGTTTTGTCCGAATGTATGTCTTTGTACCACGTGTTTGTCTAGTACCCAGAGAGATCAGAAGAGGGCATCAGATCCCCTGAAACTGGAGTTACAGTTATTAGCTGTCATGTGGGTGCTGGGACTCAAACCTGGATCCTCAGGAAGAACAGCCAGTGTTCTTAACCACTGAGCCATCGCTCCAGCCCCACATTATAAACACTTTAAAAAGAAGCATTTTGCTGTTTTTGTTTTGTTTTAAGATTTATTTATTATGTACCTGCTCTGCCTTCATGTATGCCTGCGGGCCAGAAGAGGGCACCAGATCTCATTACAGATGGTTGTGAGCCACCATGTGGTTGCTGGGAACTGAACTTAGCAGCCAGTGCCCTTAACCACTGAGCTACCTCTCAACCCCATCATTTTGCTGTTTCTTAATGATTTTTTGGGGGGAGGGGGGAAGACAGGGTCTCTATTATGTAGCTCTGGCTGTCCTGGAACTTACTATACATAGACCAGGCTGGCCTGGAACTTGCTGAGATCTGCCTGCCTCTGTCTCCAGAGTGCTGGGATTAAAGGCACATGTGACCACTGCGCCTGCTTTTTCTCAGTGATTTTAAAATACTTTTAATCTAATGATTCTAAAGCCATATTGGTAAACCAAGGTCATATCATAATATACTTAGTTCCTTTTTTAAAATAAATATACTAGGGAAGCTGAGGCTTAGTGGGTAAACACCTCTGCCATACAATTCTGATGACCTTAGTTCAGATCCCAGAATCCACATAGAAGCTGGATACAGAAATACACACACACACAACTTACTCTCGGCACTCCGATGGGGAAATAGAAGGTAGAGACAGGAGAATCACGGAAGCCTGCAGGCAAACTAGCCTGGACTATGTAGCACAATGGCAGAAACAAAACAGCTTGTTTCAAGCATGACAGAAAGCAAAGATTGGCTCCTGAAGCGTCCTCCACATGTGTGCCTTAGTACATGTAACCCCACTCCCACACATGAATAGATCACAGAAACAAATCAAAATACAGTATGGTAGCACCATCACCGCTCTTGGGATTTAGTGAGATACTAGTTAAGTTTTAAAATCAAATTTGAAAAGGGAAGTTTTTGTTATCTGACCCACTATAAACAGGCTACACACATCACTAGAGGATAACTAGTTACAAGATGACAGGAATCAAGCAACCTTGCTAAGTTTAAATAGTCCTGATTTAAATGGTCTCTCTATATGACCAGTGTCATGTTAACAACAAACTAGAAGAACAAAAGATGTGAGCACAGCTTAAACGTGAAAACAGACTCACGACAAGACATTCGGGATTCAACAGCAAGAAATTTACATGAGCAAACAGGAAAAAATCTCAAGGGCCAGAGAGATGGCTCAGTGGGTAAAGGCACTTGCTGCCAAGCCTGATGACCCAAGTTTCATCTTTGGCCCCCACAGGGTAGAAGGAGAAAACCAACTCCCACAAGTTATCTTCAGATTTCCACATGTGTACTGTGGTGTATACACCCATCCACATCCACACTCATATCCCTCCAAACAAACAATAAACAAATAAATAAATAAAAAGGGGTGGGTGTCAGGAAACTACTTTTCTTTTTCTTTTTGAGACAGGGCTTCTCTATGCAATCCTGGCTGGTCAGGAATTCACTATGAAGTACCAAGCTGGCCTTGAACCAGAGCTCTGCCTGCCTTTGCCTCCCAAGTGTTAGGATGGAACTAAAGCATGCACCACCACTTCTAGCAGAAAATTACTTTTAACAAGAATTCTGTGGGATGGTCTGTATGTCAAATTGCTCCGATTGGCCAATAAATAAAACGCTGATTGGCCAGTGGCCAGGCAGGAAGTATAGGCGGGACTAACAGAGAGGAGAATTCTGGGAAGTGGAAGGCTGAAGGAGACACTGCCAGCTGCCGCCATGACAAGCAGCATGTGAAAATGCCAGTAAGCCACGAGCCACGTGGCAAAGTATAGATTTATAGAAATGGATTAATTTAAGTTATAAGAACAGTCAGCAAGAAGCCTGCCATGGCCATACAGTTTGTAAGCAATATAAGTCTGTGTGTTTACTTGGTTGGGTCTGAGCGGCTGTGGGATTGGCGGGTGACAGAGGTTTGTCCTGACTGTGGGCCAGGCAGGAAAACTAGCTACAAAGAATTTTCTGAGATGTAAAATACTAGCATCATTCAAAAAACTTATATATGAATATTAAAACTGTCCACTTGAAAATAAGACTTAGTAATAAAAAGAAAATGCCCATAGTGTACAATAGTGATTATCAATAGCATAAGCATAATGCTATCTCAGCTATCTTAATAATCTTTCTTTCTTAAGATTTTTATTTTATGCTCCTCCTAAAATTTATTCCTAAGCTCTGAACAATTATTCAGGTACAGTCAAATGTGGATTTTCAAGCATCCTCCTCCTTTACTTCGTTCACATCAAATATATTAATTTCTATTACAGCCAAAGAACAAAAGAAAATTCACTTACACAGAGTAATATATCCAACTAGAACAACTGAACCGTGTCCCTAACAGTGTTATTCAGTTCAAACAGTTTGAATTACAGCAACGATACAGCTGATCACTAATCAGGTAACAGGATAACCTGGATAGATAAAACGAGAAAAAAAAAAAAAAGCTTAAAAATAACTCCAACTTGCTAGAGCCTACACAAGAGCTATATTAAAATAAAGACAACACAGAGAAAATCAAATACTGAAACAACTTATTTTCTCTGTGCTCTGCTGAATATTTGCACCGTGGGAAGTTTATGATGCATGTCTTTAGTTTTTAACTGTCTTCCTAAGCAGGTCTGGGATGTTAAACTAATTTCAACCATTGAATAAGAAAAATACCACAAAAATAGTCCTCTTTGTAACTTGTTAAATTATATGATTTTCACAATCAAGGGACTCCCTAAGACCCAATTCAAATGCCTCACTGGTTCAGAGAAGGGAAAAATGAAGCCTAGAGATTAGACTCAACCTCGCAATGCTCAGGCTCTATGCCCTATATTATATGGTGTCTTATAACTTCTGAATTGAGTTACCAGTTCTAAGAGGTTTACAAACACTGGTGCATTAAATTCTGCTAGCTAGAAAACACATTTTAAAACTAGTATTCGGGACAAATTTAGTGTCCATGGCTCTCCATCCTTCACAGTACGAGACTCCACGTTAAATTGGTCTTTACGATTACTATGCTAACTCCTGAGTATTTAAAGCATCTCTCTCCTCATTTCCCTTGAAGCTTCACCTGAGGAAAAAACTAAGCCCAACCTAACGCCTTAAGAAAACAACAGCCCAGGGCACTAACTTATCTACCAAATGTTTTTACCTACCCCTTAACATAACCTAAAGGAAAGTTCTTAATAACAACCTAGTCTGTCTTAACTCTTTCCTTAGTTTGGATCCCCCCCCCCCCCGCCCCCCCCCCCCCCCCCCCCCCCGCCCCAGTACTCTTTCTTAAAAGCAGTAGACAGAAACATTAGCTAGAGAGAAACCAGAAGTTATGAAGCACAGTCCCTAAAAACAAAAATACACACTGCTTGTATTTTTTAACTGTTTAATTTAAATTAAAGATAATTAAATCCAGATGACATTAACTATTCTGAGTTAGATGTGTTAATAACAGGACATTCTACCTCCAGGTGAGTTTAAACCCATCTGCCAACTACATAAAATGTCAACTTAACACTGAGAATAATCAAGAAGTGAATGAGAGAGGAACTGAAGCAGTGATGTGCTCGCTTCTGCAATATTTCCACCTCATTCTACTCTGTCCAAATTAGATTTAATGAATGTCTACTAGATACAGGCACTGTCACTCATTAATTACTATTTCTCTAGCCATACCTTTTTAATAGAGAACTTGACCTACTTTGACACTTGAAAAGATCAGCCTTGTAAACTCGTAACACTCCATCAACTCTATCACACACCCACCACCAACTCTGGTGGGTACCTGCAAGGTTAGACCAATCTGATCCTTTCCCAGGAATCTGGATTAGGGATCCTGGAAGCCTGTGCTAGATACCAAGACTTAACCAGAAAAAGTGCAGAGTAAGTCAAAGTTGTAGGCTGGTGTGTGGTGAAGACGAGGAGTATTAGAAGAAGCAGAGAAAAGATGACACGAAGAAGTGACTTCGCTAGCAAAGCAGTGTGAGTGGGCATTCTGCTCTAGAAGTGAGGAGGGTGCTGCAATTCATGAGCATGCAACCTGCTTGTATTTCACCTCCCACCTATCCTTGAATGCTGTCTATGAAGCTGCCTAGTTACTTATGTCTTTTCTATAAACCCCTCCTCTACTTGTACTAGGGTGACTGTTTCCTGTTCCTCACAGACCTTTAGATTGTATTAGGTCCTGCCACAAAAGATATAGAGAAATCCCTAGTCCTCCTGCCTCAAGGACCAATAGAAGCAAGCTGTGTGTGTGTGTGTGTGTGTGTGTGTGTGTGTGTGTGTGTTCATTAAGGATGACATCAAAACAGCACAAGGTTTCAAAAAGACAGGGACAGAGCATATCCACTTCACAACGTCAGTTAGAGCAGAGCTTCTTTCACTAACCTCTGAATCAGATCTCTCCATCAAGAACCATTCTCAACAGAAACAACAGCCCCCAAACTAAAAGACTATTTTATAAGTGTAATCGGCTGAAACTGTTTTGAAAAGCATAGTCACAGCCTCAATTCAGAAGTCACATGCCCTGTAAATCTTCTAAGTACTGAACACCTACTCCATATTTATCACTGTCTGCAACAGTGCAGCCAGAGAAAATCATGACAGGATACAGAAAGGTGCTACATTTTCACACTGCAGAAGTGGTGAGTACACGCATATAAAAGACACAAAGAGGAGGCTACACAATGGCTCAGCAGTTAAGAGCACCTGTTGCTCTTGCAGAGGCCTCGGCACCCACACAGTGGTTCACAGCATCCTTAACTCCAATTCCACGGAATCTGAAACCCTCTTCTGACCTCTGTGGGCATGAGGCCCACATGCGGAGCACCTACCTACATGCAGGCAAAACACTCAGACACAGAAAAAATTAATCTAAACATTTTTGTTGTTTTGTGTTTTCCAGACAGGGTTTCTCTTTGTAGCCCTGGCTATCCTGGAACTAGCTCTGTAGGTCAGGCTGACCTCGAACTCACAGAGGTCCATCAGCCTCTGCCTCCTTAGTGCTGGGATTAAAGGTATGTGCCACCACCACCGGGATTCTAAAAAATTTTTTTAAAAGACACAAAGGTAAGATTATTAAAAATAATCTTTTTTTTTCAATGCTTATCTCTACTTTTTATTCATTTCCTTTTTTTTTTCCTCCAGGTGTGATAAATCCTCACTAGAAATTTAGCATCTACAAACCTTATCCTAAATGGGTTGTAAAAATTATAATGACTACCACCCTACAGAGGAATCAAAGGAGAATCTTATTTTCAATAACCACATTCCATTAGTAATTTGCAAATTAAATATGAATAACCAATTGTGTAATATAAAATTTAAATACAGTATTCCAATTCTCTGCATGCAACTTAGGTTTGCCATAAATTATTATCAGCACAAGATTAGGAATTGAAGATCTTTGCATATTAACATTTAGAATGTCAGTGTCTGTCTGAAACACCCCTCAAAAATAGAAACTAAAATGATAGCTTTCACAAGCACTGTAACAGAGGTTGCTATTTACTGATTCTTATCTTCTGACACGAAGTATTCTACGTACATTATGTCATTTCATATTATGAAACAGGAAGAATCAGCCCTACTTACATATGGGAATATAATTCACATGGCTAAGTGATTTGTTCTGAGTTTCAAAATCAGTAGATAGAGGTGAGAACTTAATCAGGTTTTGTTGGAATCCAAAGGCAGTGTCTTCACTCATTACACTAGCACCTCCCAACTTTTGAGACATCATGACGTACTGGAAGGCTTTGGTAGAAGATATCTTTCTTTACATTACAAGATTATGCCATGAAAATGAAATGTAAAGTATTACAGGTTATTAAATAATGAACTAGTATAAACCTTGCAAATAATTTTTCTCTTCAAATGATCAAATTGAAGAAGTTTACAGAGAGAGTCACACGAAAAACGGTCTAAACACTATTTCAGCTCCTGTCAATGTAGAAGCTGTAAAATGCTTTCAGAGCTGGGTGTGGAGCCACATACTCACAATCCTGTGTGCTGGAAGGCTGACACAGGACAGTTACAGGCTAATCTGAGCTACACACACAATAAGCCCCTGTCTCCAAACAAGACTTAAATCTGAACATACAATTCCAAGTAGCACACCTACATGCCACCCTATACACACTGGTTGGGGATATTTATACAATTCACTAACAAACTCTGGTTAAACAGCACAACAAGATCCCAATAGTATCTATACAAAATTCAAGCCAAAGGAGGAATTGCAATGCTGAAGTCTCCCTTAGTTAGTAATGAAGCCTATACTAACTTACTAATTCAAACTTCTACAGTATTTTTAACCTGTAACCCTGGCTTTTAACAATAATAAACAGTTAAAATTCACTAGACATGTTTGGATTTATATTATTATCATATTTAATCTTCCCAGCAATTCTCTCCAGTAGGATCTCTACTTTCTATACCTTAAAAATAGACTGAGGCAAATGGAAATTACTTTCCTAAGGTTACAGCTAGTAAACATGAATTAGAATTTGAAGCATTCTGACTTCAAATTCCATGCTGCAATCACTACACATAATCATAGCCACATAAGAAAGAAAATATTCGAATCAGGACAGACAAGAGAAGTAGATTTCAATTTAAACTAAATTGAATAGTCTCACAGTGTTGAAGTAAAAATGGCTTACATGTACCAAAGGAAACTTTCTGTAGCCCCAAAAATGGGGGGGAGGGGATAACTGGAATACCATATAGGATGATTTTTATACACAATATAGGCAAATTTTACTTAGAGAAATATCATGAAAGATCCTTTTTTAAGTTTTTAGATTTGTTAATTTTATGTCTAAGTGTTTAATCTGCATGTATGTATTTGTACCATGTACATGCCTACAGATAGTTGTGAGCTGCCATGTGGGTACTGAGACCTAATCGGGTCCTCTGTAAGAACAGCAAGTGTTCTTAACTGTTGAGCCATCTCTCCAGCCCCATGAAAGATCATTTTAACCTCACAAGGTATTATGACACAAGTCAGGTTAAGACCAGATGCTTCTCAACCTACTTCAACTTACTGGTTTAATTTGCTCAAGATACTGCTGTAAAAAAATCCTGAGAGAAAAATAAATTTCATGATGTGGTACACATCATCTCAGCTACAGAATCTCATGAATGTCGAGACCAAGATTCTGTCTCAAAATAAAACAACATGCTAAATAAATAAATAAAAAGCTGGTAAAAATTAAAAACAAATGTTTCAGTACTTTGACTGTTACTTAAACTTTCCAAATTCTCTAAGCTATGGTGTGTTTAATAGTTTTAATTAAAGTCCCTGAATAAAGATTTTTACAGATGCTTGGATAGTTCTGCTTGCCCAAGTTTTTCAATGGTCAATAGAAACCAAATCACAGAAGATCTTTAAGATCAATACAGAAAATGCTAACATCGGAGGCTGGAGAGATGGTTCAGCGGTTAAGAGCATTGACTGTTCTTCCAAAGGACCTGGGTTCAATTCCAAGCACCCACATGGCAGCTGACAACTGTCTGTAACTCCAGTTCCAGGGGATGACACCCTCATACAGACATACATGCAGGCAAAACACCAATGCATATGAAATAAAAATAAATAAATCATTTTTTTAAAAAGAGAAAAATGCTAATGTTACTGGTACAGTGATACAGTGATGCAGGTGGATGGAGAACTGGAGGCCCACCAAGGCTATGTAATAATATTGTCTCAAAACACAAAAATTAAGGCAAAGGAGAAAACTAGCAAGGGTGGTGTTTTATATCAAACTTCTGAAAGGTCCCCATGAACCCATGTTCACCATGAGCTTGAGGGAGCTGGTTGGTTAATTAAATACTTAGGCACCTGTTACATAGACACTGGCCATCTAGAGCTATGATTTGACTTCCTATCTTCTGGAAGCTCAAATTCCATTGCGTACCTTTTTCTTTATAGTCAAGCTGTCACTTACAGCTTCCACAACATATAAACAAGCACCCAGAACATCTTAAAGCACCAAGTAAGTATGAGATTATGGTGGTTGTGTCTGTCCTCTGGAGCTTCACAAAGTGAAATTGGTACTCTACTGTGACTCCTCAGAACTCAATTTATCTAAAAGTTCTGCTGCTGACAGAACCTGTGACTTGTACATAGTCTCATCTAACAGATTCCTCAAAAATATGAATAATGAATGTGGCTGGATTTATTGGTAAGCTAATACCAGAGAATTTTATGTGATTTACTGGGCCTATCAAAGTTTAAAACTAAATTATCCTGACTAAAACATGTCTGACTATATATAAAAGCCACTTGAGTAAAAAGCAGCATGCTGTAGTCTGGAAGCTAATATTTTCATTTTAAAAACCCAATAAAAGCCGGGCGGTGGTGGCGCACGCCTTTAATCCCAGCACTCGGGAGGCAGAGCCAGGCGGATCTCTGTGAGTTCGAGGCCAGCCTGGACTACCAAGTGAGTTCCAGTAAAGGCGCAAAGCTACACAGAGAAACCCTGTCTCGAAAAACCAAAAAAAAAAAAAAAACCCAATAAAAAACAACTCCCCCCAAATTTACCACAATCTTTATAGTAAATATGCCCCATTCTATACATTATCCTATTCTACTTCCCAACGCACATCATTCCTAGAACGTCCCCACTGTAATCTACTGCCCATTAGTCCTCTATCACAAACCTCAAAGATTGCATTCTTTCAATTTTCTCAGCTTACACCATTCCTATCCCTTTAATAAAAAAAGCAGTTACAAAACCTCAAGAGGGAAAAAAAAAAGATAGGAAAAGTTGAAAAAGTATAGCCGGCCTTTGCACCCAAGTTCTTTTCTTTTATACCTAAGAACTTCCCACTTACTTCACCCGCCTCCCCTTTTACGTGCCTGGACAATCCACCTAACAGGACAAAAAAAAATACATGCGCTCTTTTACAAACAGCAGGTTCTTTATGTGACCCCTCTGTCCTAGCTTCTCTAATCACTCAATCCTTCCAGCTTTATCCTGCCATCAAGTATCAAACTCACACAAACCCCGGACAGGCCCACCTGACACCATACACTATCCTCCTCAACACGTTCCAACCCAATGTGAAATCTTCCCTAATATCGGTCCCTCCCTTTATGGGCCTTTCCCGGATTCTCAACACAGCCTCAAAGCTCCAAACTCCCCAACTCTGCTAAGCACCATCCCAGGCCGGTTACACCCTCTCCAACCTGAAATCCCCACGCCTTCCGGGGCCTCAATCACCCAGCCCAGAACCCGCCCCCTGCCGGGCATCCCCCTTCCCGGTCCCTTTGGGGTCCTTCCCGCCGGCCTAGCCAGACCCCCATCAGCTCAGCCCGCTCCGGGGGCCCGGCTCTCGGGAATCTAGCACTCCAGCTCCGCCCCCAGCCCCTCACCGAGAAGCAGCAGCTTCACTTCTTTGGCCGCTTTCTCCCCGTCCTCCCGCAAGTTGCGGTCAATCATCTTGCTCCGTTCCACCGCCGCCTTGTCCTCGGCGCTCAACGTGCAGCCCATGGCGGCGGCGGGAGAGGGGACCGGGCCCGGGCTCACTCACACACCGCGGGAACCACGACTACACCGGCTGAGACGCGTCTTCGGCTGGGCGGTGGCCTTCTCCGTCAGCTCCCCAAGCGCCCGGAAGAACCGGATATCTGCTGTTTACGACACTTCCGGCGACGCCCAGCGGCCGTTACCACTTGGAGCACTGTGGCGGTGGGAAGCGAAAGGGGTACGGAAAGCGGAAGTCTCCGAGAGACTGGCTGTTCCCGCGGAGTGATGGGGGTCCGTCGCTCCGCACCTCCCAGCCTTACTACTCGTTTACTTCTTGGGCTCTTGGGCTTAGAAAAGTGTAAAAAAAGAGGGACTTCCAGCTCGCGGTGTCCTCTTGAGGTCGCCCAGAAGGTTTGGTGGTGAGAACCGGATTCCTAAATAAGAGCTTACAGCCCTCTGGAAATTTAACGTGGGAAAAGTCTCCCTGGCCAGAAAAACCCTTTTGATCTGTGATTGTAGAGCCCGAATTTCTGCCCAAAGCCGAGTGTTGGACACTTTAGCCAAAGTTGTCCCAGTCTGATCTTTGAAATGGGACACACTGCCCAGCCTGGGTTCCGTCTATGCCTGACGCTACTACACCCATGATGAAGCCTAGGAGTAGGCTTCCTCCTGCTCTTAAGTATATCTTAGTCCTTCTGCCACAACGTATGAATTTCTGTGAGCTGTACATTTGCCTGGCACTCCTATGTTGACAAAGGATCACTCGACTTCTAGCAAATAACAGAACATGGACAACAGGTTTAGTTCACTCAACATTTCCATGCTTCCCTTTCTCCAATATAAACCAAGGGCTCTACTTAGTCCCATGCCCAGAAGCAAACCAGTGCATCCTTCTTTAGCGAGAGTTCCTATATGATAACCACAGAAAAGGGGAGTTTAGTAAAAGTCGTCTCTCTAGTATAGCCTGAAGATTGTAAATAAGTCATAACATTACTAAAAGTAATCCTAAAATACCTTTACTGCCAAATAGTCCCACAGTGACTCACCACTTTTAGGAAAGGGCACATTTTTTGCAGCCATTGAAATCTTTCCCTGGAATTTAAAATGTATTTCTCTAGTAGAAGCTAAACTTTAAGTACAAATCCCCAACAGAAAGGTCTGTACAGTGAAAATTAATTAGAACCATTTAATTAGGAGATTAACCTGGTCCACTTTACCGTAATGCTTATCAGTCCAAGTCTGAAAAGTACCCCAATCACTTCCAAATGACCATTAAAAAGAAAGAGGCTGCTTTTCCTCTATGACCACTTCCGGGGGGGGGAGGGGCAAAAGGAGAAGGGAAATACAACATTTATTGAATACCTATTTGCCAGGTATGACTAGGTGCTGCCGTGTCTCATCTCTTAATCCTCACAACAACCCTGTGAGGTAGGTAATATTGATCCCCATTGTCACAGATGAGGAAATAGGCTCAGAGAAATTAAGCAGCTTTCCCACATCCACACAGTAAGTACATTTACCTGATTTGAACTTTTTCTACCAGGCCTCTAGAAGGTATTGCTTGGGGGACACCTGACAACAGAAAGTCTAAGGTTTTTGGTTTTGGTTTTGTTTTAATCTAGGATGGCAGTCACCTCAATACCAAGATGTAGGCAACAATAACTGACAGGATGATGGTCTCATCCTGTTGCTCCAGGAACACCTTTCAAGAGCTAAGGATTGTATATTGGACTTTACCAATACATCTTGGTGACTAGAAAATTCCTGGAAAGTAGTTATAGCAAAAGTTGTGGAGAAAGTTCTCTGCATAATAAAAAGGAAAGTTTTATTTCCTTTATTATCTGTTCCATACAGCCAGAAAAAAAAAAAAAAAAAAAAAAGGCAAGCCAATGATTATATGCCAAACTTACTAGTTAATGGCAGCAAGATCTCAGTGTCAGGTTATTTCAGTATGAATTAGAACTATCATTGCACCTAAAACTTCCTTTTATGTGAAGGCTTGGAGGGCAAAGTTAAAAAAAAAAAAAAATTAACAAAATGGCTGCCAAGCAATGTTTCACACACACACACACATACACACACACACACACACACACACACACACACGCCCATTCAGGCCTTTCCTGTTGCTACTGGGCTCACACTGCCATCTTCTGGCAGTTTCTGGGTCTACTAGCTGATTGGTAGATTAATAGTGTATGAAAATTTTCCCTTATGATACAGTAGGAAGGAGATTTCTCAGCATGAGTTTATTTCAGGAGAGAGGGGGGAGATGGTTTTGAGGACGAAAGGACTCTCCTTGCTGTGTATACCTTCTAAGGGATTTCCTCAGTGTAATAGGCACTAGACTAGAAGAATACACAAAAGATAGGAAGACAGAAACCTGGAAATTTACCTAATCTAAAAGGGGAAAAAGCTGTGTGCCAAGTTTTATTTAGCAGGTTGTTTTCTTCACTAGAGAGTTTTGTTTACACTCCCACACTTGTCACAGTCTGCAGGGAGGCTCTGCATCACTTCAGTGAATTCTCAGAAGATAGAACCATGGATAATCAGATCTATATGCTCTACAAAAATACAACTATCTGATCAAGTTAGACTATGAGCTCCTTGAAGGCAGAGACCACACATCATCTGTGTGTGTACCAGAAAGTGTTGGCGTTCAACTATTTATGCATTGAATAGAACTGAAGGAATCAGTGTTAATATCAATATAACTTTTATCATAAAATTTATTAGTTGTCCAAAGGGGAAACTACTCCACCCCAACACACTTTCCCCCTTTGTTGTTCAGTGAACCAGAAATTTGTTCAGATATAGACCACATCACTCTCTGATTCTGCCTTGACCCTTTGGTAGTCAACTCAGGGAAGTGGAATGGACAGGAGGTCCCAGATAGGTAGCCTGTCCAGCTTGCAATGAATCCCTCTGCATTGAAAATACCATTGCTGACACTAACCAATATGGTTCCTATAGTCATAATAAACACCAAAGCCCAAAAATCTGCCTTCTCTCCAACCTAGGGCTGCAGATATTAAGTCTTTATCACAGAAGCTGATTTTGAGAGCAGTGAACGAGAACAGGGAGGCATTTCACGGACTATGGAAGCCCCACCCTTCCCCTTGCCCGACCTTAGTCTCCTTCCTGTACCCGATTGTCCAGGGGGCTGGAAGTGGGTCACTGCCATGAGGAGAGAGATCGGGGAGGCCAGTCCTGGAAAGAAAAGATTGGCAGTATTATTGATCAGAGTAACTTACCTGGCCTTTCTGTATCCAGCCATGTTACCGATTCAAAGGCTAACCCCCACCCTCAGCTCTCTGACCCCCAATCATTCTATTAGTTCCTCGAGAGACAGGGAGGAAAGGGGCGGCCTGTCTCCTGTTTGTCTCTGCTGAGATCTCCATACTTGATCTCCTACATGCAGGGAAGAGCAGAATGGGAGAGAGCTGCAGAGGGTGTTCCTGTCTTCTCCTCCACTACCCTTCCTGCAGTTTCTCCTTGCTGCTGGCCAAATCCCAGAGAGACTTCACCCTACCGGTCTACTCACTTTAAGAGAAATCGTAGACATTAACTTTTAAAAAAGGAATCTATGAACTCAGGTAACACTTGGCTACAGTTTTGTTCTTTTTTAACGTAGTAAGCAAATGAGAAGATGTGGGCTATTTCCTTACCTTGTTTCAATGTAAATGTTACCCTGGACTATTACACCAGAAAGAAGTAAACCTCAATGGTCCCCAGAATAACCCTGCTGCTAGCCTGCTGCTCCAATGCCTACCCTTAGGAAGTTTCCCTGTTTCCTGAGGCATGAAAAGTTCACTGGTAGAAAGGTTTCGCCTCACCTTTGTGACCCTTCTCTCTCATCATCGGTCTCACCATACCCAGGTTCCCCTCCCCCAATAGTCAAAGATCATAGCCAAGTCCAAGGCTTTTGCCACATGTCCATCCTGTTGACTCTGGAAACGCCAAGCAAAAGCCAAGTCCAGAGACCCCAGCCCAAACCCCAGCAGCTGGAAAAGACAGTCCTTAAGATCATAAACCAGCCCCAAGCCTTGCTTCCCTCCAAGTGTCCATCATGACTCCCCCTTCTTTGAGGCGGCAGGACGGAGGTAGCTGTCGGACATGATGATGTCGCTGGTGAGTTGCTGCTCCAGGAACTCCGAGGTCTCCTCAGCAATCTGGCCTGGGATTCGAAAGTCAACAGCAGGTGGTGGCTCCTGCTTGGGGCTGGGTAGGGGCCTGGACACCCAGTTCTCAGAAGTCCCCTGGAGGAACTGCAGGAAATTCTCCTCAATAGAGCCCTCCCGGCTAGGCAGCCTCAGCTCCTCCTCGGGAGCCGCCTTGAAGAAGCAGACGAACTGTTTGCTAAGCTCGCCCCGGATCTGACGGTTGAGACATCCATAGAAAAAGGGATTGGAAGTGAAGCAGAAGTAGCCAATCCAGGTCACCACATTCTCCACCTGTCCCGTTGAAATGGGCTGAGCGCTCAGGGCCACGTAGAGATGGAAAGAGAAGTAGGGTAACCAACAGAGCAGGAACTGTCCCCCTACGGCCAGGAGGACCACTGCTGCCTTCCCACCCCCAAACGTCCGATGTGGAGTAGTCTGGTGAGCCCCGGAGCTGGTGACCATAGTGGACCGGCTACTGAGAGACTCAGAGCGTTGCCGGGGCGTCTCCATCCACGTGGGCAGCGGCCCGTGTTGCATGGCGGCCACACGAGCCACTCGGAACATGCTGCAGTAGACCACGAAGATCAGGATCAAGGGCAGCAAGAAGTAAAGGACAGCAAAGACCACCACAAAAAGCTGGCAGTAGGCACTATGGCTCCATTGGAGAGAACAGCCTGGGTTAACAGCGGGGGCTCCTTCCTCCCAGGAGACCCTTCCCAACACTGGCACAGAAGCCATGGCCAGGGCCTTTATCCACACGCCCACCAGCACGGAGGCCACCAGGCCCAGCGTCATGCGTACCTCGTAGCGCATGGGGTGGACCACATAATAGTAGCGTTCCACGTTAATGGCAGACACCGAAAGGATGGCCAGGCTAACAAAGCAAACACTCAGGAACAAGTAGAGGCGGCAGGCCACCTCCCCGAAGAGCGCGTGGTCAAAGAGGGCGGAGCTGGACAGCATGGCCAAGGGCATGAGGGTCAGAGCAGCCAGCAGGTCCACCAGGCAGAGATGGAAGACAAAAACAAATTTTCGGAGGGCAGGTGTTTTGGCGATAACAGCCATCACAGCAGCGTTGCCAGCCACAGCGGTAAGGTCCAGCAGGAGCATGAAGAAGAGGGCCACAGATTCTGAAGCCACGTCCTGAAGTCCCAACTCTGGGACCCCGCTGGCAGTAGAGGGACCTGGGGTTTGAAGGGCTCTTCCCAAAGTAGACAAGTTTCCTGATGACTGGGGAATGGGTGAGGACTCCATGGGGCCGAAAGAGGACACCCAGGGCACTTCCTGTTACAGGCCCATCCCCCATCCTACTCCACAGCCCTGGGATGTAAAGCCCAGACCTCGGCTTCCCGATTTCGTTGGGGGCCTTCCACAGGAGCCTGTAGGCAGGCCCTTATCACCAGCCTTCCAAGCTGGGCTCCTCTGTGGTAGTGCCAGGCCAGGCAGCTCTGAACTCCGGAGCTCATGTCCAGTTTCTGTCGCGAGGCAGCCCCAGGGTCAGCCCCGGTGATGGTAGCAGCCGACAGGCAAGGGACTGATCCTCACATACTTGCTGCATGCCACCTTCCAAGTGGTCTCTGGCACCTCTGTTCCCACTTCCTTTTCTAGTTCTCCATGCTTTTCTTCCCTTTTGAGGGCAATCCTAAATCCTTTGTCTCCCTTCTCCAGGGTCCTGCTGAGCTCCAGGACAGTGCCCTGGCTTTAGGGGAGCTTGTGTGAATTTTCTGATTTTTCATCAGAATGGGGAGTAGGAGAATAAGATTCAGCTTCTAGTTCCAGGTCTGGGCATTACTCACTCTGCAACTCTTCTGGACTCCAGTTTCCTCATGAAGGCATCTGTTAAAGGAAGGAATAACACCTATTTCGTAACTGTCCACTGGGTCTGGTTTGGTTGCTTAAAAGCAACATCAATCACATGGAATAATGTTTACATGGTGCTCTGCCCAGGCCAGGCCCCGTCCTATGCACTCGATGCCCATCAACTCATTTTCATCCTCACACGATCCTCTGAGACAGCATGATCTCCGCAGATAGACCCACAGCCTAGAGACCCCAAAGCCACACAACACAGGAGAGACAAGTTAAGGCAGTCTGGCTCCAGGGACAGTTCTTTTGCCTACTCTGCTGTTCTGTGCAGGACTAGGTGTTTGGTAAGTTATTGTTGAAGGTGAACAGACCCTCACGTCTCTCACCTCTCTAAGGCTATCACCTATAAAGGACAACAGTGCTGTAGTCAAAGAGCCGCCAGTCTGGGAATAATGAGGAAGCTGCAGTGAAGGCAGAATGCCCAGGTGCAAGGAACACCAGCTCATCTGCTCCTCAGCGCCCAAGGCCAGCAGGCACACGCCGTTTGAAAGCTGTCCCTCTCTACCTACTCTTTTGTTTGCGTGTTTGTTTGTTCTGTTTTTGAGACAGGGTTTCTCTGTGTAGCCCTGGCTGTCCTGGAACTCACTCTGTAGATCAGGCTGGCCTCGAACTCAGAGATTCGCCTTCCTCTGCCTCTTGAGTGCTGGGATTAAAGGAGTGTGCCACCGCCGCCTGGCTCAGCTGCCTGCTCTTTAGCTTCTTGGGATGGCTGCTGCTATGTCCTGGCTGGTGGAAGAAGAACAGCTCACCCTGAAGCCCTTTTGGTTCTGGCCTCCTCCCATGGTCACAGAACAAAGGGTGAGAGAGTGAATGCCCACGTGAAAAGGGTGAAGGTGTTGGGGGCAGGGTAGAGGACTTTGACTATAGAATTAGGTACCCATAGAAGAGAGAAGATCAGACTAAATCAGCACCTCCCATATCTCCTGAGCAAGTGGCAGGTTGCATCTGTTTTATGTGTCATTCACATTAAGCTTGTACGTAATTGAAATAGGTTGTCCGCAGGGTATATGTGTGTGTGTGTGTGTGTGTGTGTGTGTGTGTGTGTGTGTGTATATATATATATATATATATATATATATATATGTGTGTGTGTGTGTGTGTGTGTGTGTGTCAATACAGTACGCTGAGTTACACAGCTTTAAGACAAGCCACAGACATGGGAAGTCTGATGACCATTCTGTAAACAAGTTAAAAGTTTTCTGGGCCACACTTTCTGCAACTGTAAAATGGGAGGAGTGGACTAGAAACCCATCCAGCTTCCTACACAGAGCATTTTACTACTCGGTGAGTTCCTGGGATGGGGAGCACCTGGCGGTTGCTCCACATTAAAAACAAACCGATCAGTTCTATAACTGCAGTTCTATAACCACACAGCCCGCCAGAGCCTCACGTCTCTCAAAGTTGCTTTACAATCACCATAGGGCTGGGGTGGCTCCATAAACCTCACGCTAATCCAACTTCTCAGGTGCCATCCATGCATTAGGTGTTCAGTGCAATCCTTGTGAGTTGAATCAGACTCAAATTGGTTAATTGGATCCTGGCCCCAGAGTACAAACTCCCGAAATATTCAGTCAGTCATCTGTGTGCCAGCCAGGGGATTCTCTTCTGAAGAGGATAGCCCAGGCTCCTGGATTTTCGGCTTCCCTAACTTTGGACAACTGCCTAGAGACTTGCCTCTCTCCAGGGAGATGTCAGATTCTCATAAGGCAGTCTACCAGGAAAAAAAAAAAAATGCCTGAAAGAAACCCTAGAGGATGTGTCTTTACCCTTTACTCTCCATATCCATTCTACCTGGGAGTGGGGCCTAAAAGATGTGGTACCTACAGGAGAAAGAACCCACTATTTGTAAATGGATAGCAGGATATACCAATCCAGCAAGACCTAGCTACAGTCCCTGACTGATAAGAGCGGACATGGTTTTCCTGTGGACACATGGACACGTAGGGATGCTCTGCAGCCATGATGGAGCCTTGGGCAAGAAAGCACTGGGCATTTTTCTTTCTTAAGCCCCCTCCCCTCCAGTCTTATCAAAATTTCTACAGTGACTTCAAATTCCAGGATTCCAATTTACCTCATAACAGACAGACCAAAATACTTGGCTACTTGGTACTCTTTCATTGATTAAAGGTTATGGAGGGGAGGGCGGTAGTGTAATGGCTTCATAGGGGGAATCCAAGGAGTCCGACTCCACTCCTAACTCATGTCATCACGCTTTCTACCTCAACAGATGCTCGCATCCTCCCACTTCTTCCTTCAGCATCACCTCCAAGACCTTTCAGGACCTGGAAGGCTCTGCCACTCTAGGGTCTGAGGTCTGGTCTCTGGCAGGGCCAGGATCAACTGACAGATCTCCTCATTTCAGGATGTAGGATATGCACACGTGCCTAGCCCAAGGCCACAGAGGTGTTGTTGGGGTTCACATGTACCTGTTTCTCACATCCAGAGCTTCTGTGCCAAGGATCAGCACTGGGCCTGCCTTCAGGCAAGAATATGGCCCTGTTAGGCCAGGGGAGATTTCCAGGGACCTTCAACACCTCTGCCTAGCCGAGCTGCCCACGCCCAGGACTCGGATGCCCATCATCCTGGAATGCTGAAGGGCCTATTCCTAGGATGTGGGGACCTAGCTCTATGACACAGAGCAAGGCAGACAGACTGCTGTCTGTTGTAGGATGTAGTTACTCTTGCCAGTAGGAGATGATCAATCTCCCATTTCTAGGCTTTAAAGATGCCCACATCCCAATACTACCTTTGGGACACCTGGGAGCCCATCCTCTGACAGAACTGCCCACCGTACAGCTGGGTGGGCTGCCTCTTGGAATGCCACCCTTCAGTAAGGTGAGGCAGCGCTCCTCACCAGGCCCTGGGTCTGGCCCCCATTCCTGGCCTAGTCGGCAGCTCCTACCTTTGCTGAGCATCTCCCAGCTCCTGTGTGATAGCTCCTCTCAGCTGATGCTTTTCCAAGGCTGCTGAAGCCTGAACCACTGCAGTGAGCGGAGAGAGGCAGCCAGCAGAGCAGGATGCTCAGAGAGCTTCTGGGTCCTAGTGACCTCCTGCTTTCCACCAGCCCCTTAGAGCCACTTCTGGAGCAAACAGCTGGGCCTCAGGGCTCCCCGGCAGAGTGCTCAGGAAGCTCCATCCCTCATATTTCTCTAGGGATTCTGGATTGCATCTCAAAAAGCTTCCAGGAGCCAGCTCATGGCAAACAGGAAGGGGAAACCCTCCCAATCGTCCTGAGAAAGAAAAAGTCCTGGGCACTTAATAGCTGAGTTACCTTAGGCAAGTCATTTCCATTTGGCCTTTGTTTCTTATCTGTTCAATAGGATTATAGGGTAGATGATCCTTGAGGTTTCTGACAGCCTTATTATTTATTGCATGGTTCTGTATGATACCAGAACCAAGGTGCTTCTGTAGTGGGCAGGTCCATGCACAGCCGGAACTCCAAGGCTAGGCCTTTGAAGAGCTGAGATCCCTGAGGCAGATTCATGGTTTGACTCCTTCAGAAAGTGACAAATTTATATAGCCACAGACAGATTAAGGGGTAGCAGTGGGATCTGAGGAGGCGTCAAAGACCCTATCGTGACCTTGTACCTATCCCCATCCAAAGCACTCGCTATTATTTTCTTACACTGTATGTTTATTTGGGATGACATTGTGAGGGTTAATGGAGATGGGAATCTAGTATCTCCTGAAACTACCTTCCACACATCCACACCTCCCTCTGCCCTGTGAAGGCAGACTCTCAGGAAGCCTCAGGTTGGTCTGTGTTTGTCGGGCTGGACAGAGCTGAGAGCATCACTCACAGAGTGCCACCTTGCCTGACAAAGCCTTAGAAAGGAGACACGGGGTCTGGCCTCCTGCTAGCTCTGAAGAACGTTGTCAGTGGCTGACAACAAGGACAGGTGCTTCACGGCTGGCAGCTTATGATTTCCACAGAATATGAACAGTATTTTCTCTCTTTTAGCTTTGTTTTAGGTGTATGGGTGTTTTGGCTGCTTATATGTATACGTACCACCTGTGTGCTGCCCGTGGCTGTCAGAAGATGTTGGATCCTCTGAAACTGGAATTATGGATGGTTGCGAGCCACCATATGGGTGCTGGGAACCCAACCTGGGTCCTCCGTAAGAGCAACAAGCGCTCTTAACTGCTGAGCCAACCCTCGGGCCCCAAGGCATCCATACTCTGGAGGTGAGGACATTGCTCCAAGTCTACACCCCAGATAGCAAGCCTGGAGAGGTAATTCAGATCAGATCTGGAGCTGCCCCCAGAGCCTCGTGGGAGGTCACCTGCATATTCAACACCTCCTTCTGGCTCCAAGGGAATTCTAGAGTTGTTTATTAGATCTAGATGACACATAAAACCAGTGACTTACCCACCAAGAGACTCGGAAGGACAGGCTGACGTTTTTCTTTTTTCTTTTTTTTAAATGTTTTTTTTTTGATACAGGGTTTCTCTGTGTAACAAGGAACTTGCTCTGTAGACCAAGCTGGCCTTGAACTTGGAGATCCTCCTGCCTCTGCCTCTCAAGTGCTGGGATTAAAGGTGTGCACCCCCCACCCAGCCAGGCTGGCCAAGAAAACTGACTCCCTAAAGCTGGTAAGTTATCTCAGCTACCACCATTTTCCATCTCTGAATTCTTGTTTTTTGTTTGTTTGTTTGTTTTGTTTGTTTGTTTTTTTCGAGACAGGGTTTCTCTGTGTAGCTTTGCGCCTTTTCCTGGAACTCACTTGGTAGCCCAGGCTGGCCTCGAACTCACAGAGATCTGCCTGGCTCTGCCTCCCGAGTGCTGGGATTAAAGGCGTGCGCCACCACCGCCCGGCAATCTCTGAATTCTTTTTTTTTTTTTTTTTTTTCTTTTCTTTTTTTTTTTTTTTTTTTTTTTTTTTTTTTTTTTAATTTATTATGTATACAGTGTTCTGTCTGCACATATCCCTGCAGGCCAGAAGAGGGCACCAGATCTCATTACAGATGGCTGTGAGCCACCATGTGGTTGCTGGGAATTGAACTCAGGACCTTTGGAAGAGCAAGCAGTGCTCTTAACCTCTGAGCCATCTCTCCAGCCCCCAATCTCTGAATTCTTAATGAGTGGTAGATTCTTGACCTATAACATCTTCAGTCCTCATGCCACTGTTTAAGGCACAAATTACCTCTGAGAAGAAGAGGGCATGAGGTGAAGTGACTTTCTCCAGACCAAATACAGCCAGAACCAATATTGGAACCCTAGCCTGTTTAAAGATAAAGTGTTTTCTCAGTCTTCCCCAGTCTCATGGTCTCTCTGGAACCCCGATGCGACACTCAAGGCAAGGGCACAGATCGACACAGGGCCCAGAAGTCCTTCCGGGGATCCAGAGCAGACCAGCATCTGCTAGAGCAGACAGGATCTCTGCAACAGAAATATAGACAAAGGCACTAGACAGGCCAGGAAACCGTGGTTCATCTTTGCATGTACTCTGCTGGTCAGAAGTAAGAACCTCAGCTTCCGAATTGACTATGTATTAGTTTTTGCATATGTAAAAAGGCAAAACTCCTCACTCCCCAGTGTCCCTAATGGGGATACAGAGGCTATAACACAGATAGAGTATGCTTCCCAGGGAGCTAGTACAGTTATTATGACTGGCCAATAACCTGGTGTGGGGTCAAGGGCAAGGTCATGAACTTCTACTGAAAAGCAACTGGGGAGAGGGGTATGATGGACATGGTGGGTTCTAGCTCATCTTCCCAGAGGCTGGAAGCCATCTTGGCTCAGGGGAGAGGGAAAAGGACTGGTGGGCAGGGGAAGAAACTGCCTAAGGCTGGGACAACAGAGAGCAGCAATGCCAGTAACAGTAAAGGGGCTGCTGTGACCTCCTGAGGTCTATTCAGTGAGGGTCACAGTAGCTGTTGACCTGACACCCTTCCTCCAACCCGTTTATTTAAGGTTGTTTGTTTGTTTGTTTTTGAGAAAATGCCTGGCACTGTAACTTAGGCTAACCTTATATGTGTGATCTTCCTGCCTCAGCCTTCTGGATGTTGAGATGACAAGTCTAAGCCACTACACCCAGCTCAGTCTCTCCAGCACAATGGAGGAGGAGAGAAGACCAAGGGGAGAGAAACTGGACATGGTCTTCTAAACCCCACCAGCAGCCCTTGGTCCAGTGGGCACACCCTGGGACCCCTGTCACAGGATGGGGGAGACCCCCTCCCCACAGTGCCATGTCTCTTTGAGGGTCAGGTGGACCCTTGGGAACTCAACAGAACCCTACCCCATCTTTGCCCACCCTCATCTCTTGAGAGGCTTGTCCATCCCATCCACCCTTTTCTGCCCGGGATGAAACCTTGAAGCTAAGAAGATTTATCTTTCAGCTGTGCATCCTTTCTCAGTAAATGTTAAGTGGCTTTCTGGACCTCCTTGAAGTGCCTTTCCTGCTTAGCGGTATCCTCTCGTCCTTCCCTGCCCCTCTGCCTTCTGCCAAAATCTGCTCAGGAAAGAGCTTGATCAATCCATTCACACAGAGAGCAGCTTCATGTGTTCTCTCTCCGAGGAATATTAACAATTTAACAGGAAACAAAGAGAGGGAGCAAAATGCTGGGAGGCCACAGCAAGGGCCAGGAGTGTCCCTGAGATCCCATTACTAAATACTGAGTGCCTCTTAAGCCACCTGTGCTCCTGTCCGGCCTCGCCCCAGCATGCCAGCACTGTGTCCTCTCTGAATCCATCTCCATCCACTGGACACCCAGTCATTCCATCCCAACACAGACTCCCCAAGAGCAGGCTTTCAGCTGGGGCCTCTCCACGGTGGCTCAGGCCTCAGCTGTCCAGAGACCCAGCAGCATCAGCACCAAGGTGCTTGCTCCCTGGGCATCCACCTCCCCCTGCCCCCATTTGAGAGGGCTGGGCAGAGGTGAGAGCCTTTCCATTCCCTTTGTTCCCCCACAGTCTGGCCCACACCCCCTGCCAGGAGCCGAGATCCAACAGTATATTCAGGCCTGCAGCTGCCACTGGTCATGTGAGCCCATTGCTAGGTTACAAGGACCCAAAAATAAATCCTTCCCAACCAGATTAGAAACTGAGGGCCTCGGATGAACCAGGCTCAAAAGAGTGGCAGGAACATCCACTGTGAATGAACAGGCCTGGCCATGCTGCCTGCTTCCTAACCAGCCGCTGCCAGTCTCAATCCTGGACCCCCAAAGAAAAACTGCGGACAGCTCTGGTTCCATAACAACACAATAAACAGGTTTATGGGCCGAGCGGCCATCTCAGTGGCAATCAAGAACCAGCTTGAGCCTTGCTTCTCTATCAGGAGCTCCCATCCAACACCTGCATCAGCCTGTCCCTCCATGGGCCTCACCCCACACTAGAGCCCCCGGGCAAAGCACCACTGACCATTTGCTTGGGACCTGGGGGACAATGAGTACCAGCTGTTCTTTTCCAGCCTGAAAGCGGGCACGATGCTAGTGGACCTTTCATACAAGCAGTTTCGTCACCCAGTCTTCTGGTCAGTTTTAATATCTCCAAATGCAGGAACGGAGCTCAGAGAGGTTCCGTGACATCCTCCAGGGAGCAGAGCTGAGTTACTAGGATTCAGCATCACTCGATGGGAACAGGTATGGGAGAGGACAGGGAGCACAAAAGAGGCATGGGAGAGATAGGGTCACTCAAAACCCTTCCCTGGGGCCTGGCTAATTGCCCCTATTTGCTCTGAATCAGGCTGTTGGTCTCTACCTGCCCCTACTTCAGCCTCCTCCAAGTGAGATCACAGCTTATGGAGAACACACAACACACACAGAGCCCCACCCTGGCCCCCACCCTGGCCCCCCGCCCCTGTGGCCACAAGCTCTGGTCCTTCTGGGGAGACCAGCTCGGCTGTTGAGACCTGGGAAGCAAGCTGACAGAGCAAGAATACCAGAGCTGAAAGAGTCTTCGGAATTTAGGAGTCTAGCGCCGATCTTACCCGATGAATAGACCCAAAGGGGGACATATTTGCCCCAGGCTGCACAGTTAGAGTGAAGGAGGGTCAACCAGACCCCGAGCTTCTAGGTTCTATCCCCTCCCCCCAGTTTTGGTCTATCACTAAGAATGTGTAGATCTGGCTCAGGGCAACCTGGAGTCCTTCCCAAGACCCTGGCACCCTCCATCAACCCACCTCATTTCCAAGACCCTCCCGATTGCTGTACTCTTCAACAAAGGGCTTCTTTTTCCTGATCAGGATCTAGAAGGACAAGACTGCCCTTCATCCTCACTGTACAGACCCTGCCTCCCCATTCTGCATACTCCTACCATCACTTGAAGTATCATAGCACCCCTTCCTCACCCCTTTTCTGCTCCCAACAGCCCAAACTGCAGGCTCCAATTGACCCACTGTATGTGTATTGTGCCCCTGTCCTATGGGGAATGGGATCCAAGACAGAGCAAACCTGGCCTCTTGCTGCAAAAAGGGCAGGTTATAAGCTGTAAGGGAGAGGCAAAGTGCTGTGCAGAGCCTAAGGAGGAGGAGGGGGGAGAGGAGGAAGAAGAGGAGGGAGAGAAGGAGGAGGGAGAAGAGGAAGAGGAAGAAGACGAAGACGGAGGAGGAGGAGGAGGAGGACTCCACGAGGAAACAAAGATTTCGTGAAGTGGCATGAGCTCTAAAGGGGGATAGGATTTGATTTGATTTTTTTTTCCTAAACATTGTGATACTATCATTATTGGACCAGAAAGGTGTTCAACTGGAAGAATGCTTGCCTAGCGTGCACAAAGGCCTGGGTTCAATCTCTACTACGGAGACTGCATAAACTGAGCACACCTGGAATCCCAGTGCTGGGGAGATAGAGGCAGGAGAATCAGAAGTTCAAGGTCATCCTTGACTATATAACAAGTTCTAGGCCAGTCTGTACTACATGAGCCCATGTGTCCCAATTTTTTTTTTTTTTTTTTTTTGGTTTTTCGAGACAGGGTTTCTCTGTGTAGCTTTGCGCCTGTCCTGGAACTCACTTGGTAGCCCAGGCTGGCTCGAACTCACAGAGATCCGCCTGGCTCTGCCTCCCGAGTGCTGGGATTAAAGGCGTGCGCCACCACCGCCCGGCGTGTCCCAAATTTTAAATTATTATTAATTTATATTTCGTGTGTGTGTGTGTGTGTGTGTGTGTGTGAGAGAGAGAGAGAGAGAGAGAGAGAGAGAGAGAGAGAGAGAGAGAGAGAGAGAGAGGTATGTGTGGGCACTTGTAGGCCACGCTGCACATGTGGAGATTAGAAGACTATTTGTGGAGTTGGCTCCCCGTCTCCCTTTCCATGGGTTCCAGGACCAAAGCAAAGTTGTCAGGTTTGGGTGGCAGGTGCTTTCTTTACCCACTGAGCCGTCTGACTGGCACGACTTTGTTTGATTTTTTTTTCAACATTTATTTTTTTTGTGTTTGTATATTGAGAAAGGGAGAGAGAGAGATCAGAGGACCCGTTTTGAGTGGTTCTCTTTTCCCACTATGTGGGTCCTGGAACTGGCCTGAGTTCAGTCCCACTCTGTTTGTTTGTTTGTTTGTTTTGTTGTTATTTGTTTGGAGACATATCTTTCTTTCACTGGGAACTGGGCTTGCTGCCGGGTGGGCTGGACGATAAGCCACAGGGATCTACCTGTATCTACCTCCCACGTGCTGGGATTCCAAGCATACAGGACAAGCCTGGATGTTTGGTTTTTTGAGACAAGGTTTCTCTGTGTAATAGCCCTGGCTGTCCTGTAACTCACTATACAGACCAGGCTGGCCTTGGACTCACAGAGAGAGCCACCTACCTCTGCCTACCCAGTGTTGTGATTAAAGGTGTACTCTCACATACCCAGCTTAGCCTGGTGTTTTTTAAACAAACAAACGAACCAACAAACCAAGGATTCTAGGAGTCAAACTTAGCCTTTATACACAGCAGGCTTTTTACCACCTGAGCTATCTCCCAGCCTCAATTCACACAGCAGTACATAGAAATTGTATGTTTTTACAGGGCACAAACCTGACGTTTTGACAATTGTATATAATGTGTTAATGGTCAGGTCAGAGTAATTAACATCACTTCAGACATTTGTCATTTCATTCTTTTAAAGATCTACTTATTTTTGTTTTGTGTACATGAGTGTTCTTTTTGCTTTGTTTGTTTGTTTGTTTGTTTGTTTGTTGTTGTTATTGTTGTTGTTATTGTTGTTTTCCTGAGACAGGGTTTCTCTGTGTAGCCCTGGCTGTCCTCCCCTTGAACTCAGAGATCTGCCTGCCTCTGCCTCGGGAGTGTTGGGACTAAAAGTTATGTATGAGTGTTTTGCTGTGTTTATGTATGTGTACTGCATGTATTCTTGGTGCCTATGGAGGCCAGAAGAGAGCATCTGATCACCTGGAACTGGAGGTTAGGACAATTGTGAGTCACCATGTAGGTGCTGGGAGCTGAACCCAGGTCCTCTACAATAACAATACAGGTCTTCCGCAAGAACAGTAAGTGCTCTTAACCACTGAGCCTTTGCTCCAGGCCCCTTTTAAAATTATATGTGTATGGATGTTTGCCTGAATGTGCATGCAGTGCCTCCAGAGGGCAGAAGAAGGCGTTGGATCCACTGGAACTGGAGTTACAGACAGCTGTTAGCTGCCCAGGGGGTGAACTCAGGTCCTCTGAAAGAGCACCCCTTGCTCTTACACTCTGGGCCGTCTCTCCAGCCCCTGTCCCATTTATCACTTACTTATGCTCAAACATTCAACCCACTTTCTGGGAGCTACTTTGTACATGTTTTGTTTTATATTTGAGGCAGGTTCTTACACAGCTCAGGCTGACTTTAACTGCCAATCCTCATACCTCAGCTTTCCCAGTCCTGGGATTACAGACATGTGCCTCCAGGCCCAATTCTAGGAGCTATTTCGGAAGTGTCTATTACTCGATGACCACAGTTAGCCTGCTGAGCTATAGGCTATTAGGAGCTGCTTCTGGGTGGGGTGTTAACTGTGAGTGATGGAAGGAAGCTGAGGAGGAGTGGTTCAGGAGGAAGGCACAGGCTTAGCAAGTCATGGGGAGAGGAGAGTTTTTTATATTGTTATAATATATATAATATATTATTACATTAAAAAAATATCAGGACCTGTGCATGCTGCCTCATTCTCTGTGAGTTCTTACGTGCTTAGATCCTGTTGTGTCCAGAAGATCTTGATTCCTTGGTGTCCTCTATCCCCTCTGGCCCACACATCCCAGAGCCCTGAGAGGAGGGATTTGATGGAGACACCCTGTCTAGGCTGAGTATTTTGAGGTCCCTCACTCTCGGCCTGTTGTCTGGCCGTGGTGGGCCTCTGTGTTTGTCCCCATCAGCTTCTCTGCTGACCGCTGAGCAAGGCACTGATCTGTGTGTACAGAAGAATGTCATCAGGAGTCATTTGTTGCAACATCCCTTTAACAGAACAGTGGTATTTGGCTTTACCCTGGGCCCTGGGTTATCTAGTCTCAGGTTCAAGCAGTGTCAGGTAGGGGTTAGCTCTCTCCAATTGATAATCAATTGCAAATGAAAATTTAGTTTTCTCCAAGGGAAGTCTCACTGGAGGGCGCTGTGAAGGGTAGGCTGCACGTCCAGCAGTAGACGGCCAGCAGAAAACAGACTCAGCAGTGTCTTTGGAGGCTTCTTGTCTCATAACATTGCGTCAGAACCAAGTCCTTCGTGTGTATATCACGGCTCTCAGTTTTGTGGGGTTTTTTGCTTTTGTTTTGTTTGGTTTTTTTTTTTTTTTTTTCCTAGACAGGGTTTCTCTGTGTATTTTTTGATGCCTGTCCTGGATCTCACTCTGTAGACCAGGCTGGCCTCGAACTCACAGAGATCCGCCTGGCTCTGCCTCCCGAGTGCTGGGATTAAAGGCGTGCGCCACCACCGCCCGGCTTCAGCTTTGTGTTTTTATGAGATTCCTGAGAGTGTGAACAAGTGGGTTCTGCATCGATATCATCTGTTTATGTATCTGTATCTGCTTCTTATGGGTTCTCTTGGGCTCTTTTCCTTTTGTTTGATTGTTTTCTCCTATTCCGATGTGTTTGTTTTCATATCTTATCATATTATTATTTTTGTTTGTTTCCTAATGACAGACAGAAAGGGGGGGTGGATCCAGACAAGGGGAGGCTGGGATGAACTGGGAGGAGCTGAAGAAGGGGCTGCTGTAATCAGCAAGTATTACATGAAAAAAAAATCTATTTTTAATAAAAGGAAAAAAAAACTATCAGGAGCCCTGGATGGAGGTACACCCTTGTAAATCTAGCACTCGGGAGGCTGAGGCAGGAGGACCATGAATTCAAAGTGAGCTTAAGCTACACAGTGAGACTGTCTCGAAAGAAAGAAAACATCAGGGAGGACGGCTCGGGCGTTAAAGCGCCAGCTGTGCAAGCATGAGGATCTGAGCTTGGTGCCCAGCATTCGCGGAAAAATAGCAGGAGTGGTGCAGGTGCATGTAAGCCCAGTACTGGGAGGCAGGAGCAGGAGGATTCCTGGGGCCTTCTGGAACCGCCGGTCTGACCTAAAGGGCGAGCTCCTAGCCAATGAGAGACCCTGTCTCAAAAGAGATGTAAGGCATTTCTGAGACTGACACCCCAGGTTGTCCTTGGCCCCCATATGCATGCCCATGCATGTGCACATGCACTCATCGCACATGTCCGCTCACACATACAGGGACGTGTACACACTTAGGCATACACACGTACACAAAGAAAGAGAGAGAGCAGGGAAGGGAGACGGAGGGCAGACGAAAAAGAGAGAAGGAACTATCAGGACGTCTTCAGCTGTTCACTTGGTGGGAAATACTTCGCACATAGGAAAGAAGAGAGAACAGAAGGGCAGCTCTACACGGTTGCAGGGGGGCTTGTGAGCCAGTCTGGGAGGCCAGACTTGGAAACCAACACATCCGAGTGTTGTGAGCGGGGAAATGTGAGGTTATCACCACTGATTTTTGTGAGTCAATGGCTAAGTGTTGCTGAACCTACAAGTTCCAGAGAAAAGGGGGCTAAACTAGACACTTGGAATTTTCCTTGTGTTTTGGGACCGGAGAAGGGAGCATAAAGTGTCTATGTCACAAAGGGGCTAGGGCCTGGGAACCGCAGGCAAAGGAAGGTCAGAGGGGAGGAGACATGGAGATCAGTGATCCTTGGGTTTCCAACGAAGCTTTTAGAGCTTTGGCCGAGGTAACTGTGTGCAAGCTGCAGGTCCGTTCTTTGCAGAGGAGGTAAAGAGGAGAAGAGCAGCAATTTGAGTGCCTGGAAACCACCCCTCTAGATTGTCGATGCCTTAAGAAGCTGTGCAGCCTGATCTGCAGACCTGTGGTACCCTAGGCCACTCAGATGGGCATCTCAGCTTGGGGTGCCCAACTCAAGACTTAACTTCTTTAGCTTTGGCCTGAGAAGGAGGAACTGGGCTGGGTTTCCCACTGGAGGGAACCAGAACGTTCCCAGGTGTCTGGTCTCTTGCTCTCAGGGTCGCCTCTGCTCTATGCCTCCGGGGCAACTGTCCCAGGTGTCTCATGGTTAGCCAAACCCAACCAGGCCCTACTGGGCCCTAGGGAAACCTAACTCTTCCTCTCCAGGCTGGCCAACCACCTTCTGCTCTTTCCCCCCAGCAACTCTCCTTCACTCGTCATTCTCTCCCTGTTCTTCTGGACTGCCTAAAAACAGAACCACACCTTACCGGGCTCTCATTCCCATCCAACCACATTCCAAGTGCTAGAATCTCAAAAGCTCTTCAATTATATAGAGAGAGCTTGTGAATACCCCCTCAGACATGACAAGGGGAAGGTGGCATGTGCAATCTGTCCCTTTTACAGTCTAACCCGCAAGGATAATCTTAAGAGAGTCTAAATCCACCTCACACTGAATGAGAAGGACCTAGATGAGAAAAAGAGAACCCAGCAGCGAGATTTCAGGGCCCTCAGCCTGCACTGGTAGATTTTAGGCACAAGAGGGCAGTGTTGGCCACAGAGCTCTGAAGAGTGACTGCAGTGTCTCCGTACAGGGCTCCCCTTGGCCAAATCCACACCGGCTTTCTTTATCCTGGGGACGTGTGTTCCTGCGTGCACCTTTTCACACTTCTGCAGTCCCAGCTGTGAAGGCTGGACAGGAGGGACAGAGGTCCCAAGAGAAAAGGCTGTTAGGTGGATTTGATGAACTGAGGTCCCCGTAGCCGCCCTCCCTGTGTGACGGTGCAGAGGACCCACTCCCCTTGGTGACCATCTCCTAGCTTCTGGAAGCCTCAGCTTCTAATGACTACTTGAACGGGGAGTGCTAACGGCGAAGGTCACTGGTTGTGTGTATTTTGAGTCTGAGTCAGCAGCTATGGTTCTTGGGTGGCTCCCTCATGGTTGACAGCTTCAGAGGCGCACTGCTTAGGCAGGTGGGATGGAAAATGAAAGACAGGAGTCACTTTTGATCTCTCCAAATGGGTCATTCTTCTCGGAATCACAGCCAGGCAGAAATCGTGCCCAAGAACTGCGGATGAGCCGAGATAGGATTAGCCATATTCAACTGGGTCTGACTGGTTTATATTTGAAAGTGCAAATGATACCAGAGCTGGGGCCTGGCTGAAGAACATGCCCCTTTCCAACCCAGGCTACCCCTAAACACCATAGGGGCCATATTGAGCTGCTCGGAATTAGAGGCTATAAAAAGCCTAGAGCCCCGCCCCCAGCCTCCTCCCAGATCCCTACACTAACTCCTTCTCCAGTCTTCTGACTTTCGCCCCCAGCTCCCCTCTGAACCCTCATCCTACAGGGCACAGCTCACTGGCTTGCTCATCCCTCAAGCCAGCCCCTCCCACACACCCACGGTTCTGGTTCTTGCCTTGTGCCCTTCTGACCCCAACCATTCTCTCCCTGGTCCTGAAATTACACACCAGGCCCCTGGATAGTCTCTGCCGCACCTCAGCTTCCCTGGCGGGGCATCTGATCCGGCACTTGGGGCTTGACCCTCCAAGCACAAGGTGTGGACTGTTTCTATTCCCTGAGCTCCTATTTCTTCCTCGGTGCCCCATGTTCTCACTTTTTCTGCCTCTCTTGTTTGGTTTTTTGGTTTCTCCCCTTTGACATTCTCTCTGTCTCTGTCTCTGTCTGTCTGTCTGTCTGTCTGTCTGTCTGTCTCTCCTTTGCTTTCTGTGTTCTATTTGCAGTCTACCAAGCTCTGGGCCCTGGGCCTCACTCGACTCCCCACTTGACTTGAATCTTTGCCTGAGTGTACACCTTTCACTTGCCCCCCCCCCCCCACTTCCTCCTCTGCAGTGAGTACACTGAGAAGCTGATCCATGCCTCCCTGGATGAGGGTATAAATAGCAGAGGGAGGCTGGGCCAGCAGCCAGACTTGTCTTTAGCCCCTGGCTTGGGCATCTGGGACCTGTGTAAGGGAGAGTCCTGGACAGGGCCTCAGGCCTACGGAGTTGGAGGGGATCAGGGTTGAAGACCCACTGCACAGAGTGACTGAAAGTAAAAGGATGTGAGAGCAAGCAGGGTGAGGAGTGTCACACACTCACACTCACACACTCACACACACACACAGACACACAGAGAGAGAGAGAGAGAGAGAGAGAGAGAGAGAGAGAGAGAGAGAGAGAGAGAGAGAGAATGACTCTATAGCCCCAACTTCTGCCTCTGGAGAAGGAACCCAGCCAGAAACCCTCCCGACGGCCACTGGAGGGCTCTGCCTATTCCTCCCGGGCACAGATGCAGGGGCCCAGGTGGCTGCCAGCAGACTGCAGCTGGAGACTGGAGTGGAAGCTGCGCCCTCAGGAAACAGGCCACACTTTCACCCCAGCCAGTTCCCGGCCTAATTAGAGACCGGAACGGCATTGATCGTCCCTGAGCTCATTATGTCACAGCTGGGGAACAGCTGGCCAGTCTTTTCCAGGCCATTAGCTGCGCCATGAAGTGGAGAAGAGGTGGGGGCCAGCAAGCAGGATCAATACCCTGTCTGTGTGTGGGGGAAGCAGCTTGGTGGCTGCCTCCCCTGGCACTCTGGGCTGTGTTTCTCTCAGAGGCTGCCTCCTGCTCACAGGCTTTCAGTTCACATGTGGGAACTCATCTCTGACCATCCATCCGAGAGCCTGGAGAAATAGACTCACTTTGGGGCCAGAGCTGGCCTGGTTCTGGGGACCTTTCCAACCTTCTCCCAGGGCATTGGGAGGGGAAAGGCTCACATTACCTACCCAGTCTCAAAGGGGACCTTAAAAGTCCAGGTCCTCTCCACTCTGCAGGAAGATGACACCCAAGGCAGCTGTTTCTCTTGGCCCCCAGCCACTTCAGTGTGCCTCTGGGCTCAGTTGGGTTTGGTTTCCTGTGGGATGAGGAAATGGCAGGAGGTCTTCTGATCCTTAGGGAGTAGGGGTGCTGGAAGAAGGGAGGGAAGAGGTGATGGCCCTCTATAGGGGATCCCTGCCCTGAGGCTCAGCTGGGTAGCACTTGAGGCAGGTGTTTATGCTGCCTGATGGAGCCCAGCATTACTTAGTAAACTGGATCTTTACTTTCAGAGTTTTAAAATGTCAAACCCGGACACTCCAAAATCTCGTGGGCTCCTCTCTCATTTGAGTGGGTGAGAGAGATGGCCAGCCTGAGCTTTGAGTTCTGCTGTGCCTCACTGGTTCTTCTCCTAGGTGCTCCTGTCTCTTCCACTTCTTGCAAGCATCCCATATTGAATTTTCTGTAGCCCGGAGGTCTCCAGGGCACACGTGTTTGAGCTTCTGGCACAGGGCAGGAGAGGAGTGGATCTGTCAGCCCTTGTCCATCCTGCTCAGCACCACCATGAGAAATCGCACCAGTTCCTGGACCTCTCTCACAGCCCCAGCATTGCCAGACTGTGATGCCACCCCACTGGACAGAGGCCAGGCTGCACATAACACCCTCCCCTCTCTAGACACCTGGGATGGTCCCTCCAGACTCAGCAGTGAATGAAGCGTAGATAGTGGTCTGAATTCTAGACTTGAGCTCCCTCCAGGCCCGGCTCCAGACCTTAGAAACTAGCACTTGGCTCTAAGTAGAAGCACATGAAAGGGAAAGGGCATTTGGAATTGGTGTTACAGATGAGGAGGCTGTGTCCCAGCGAAGAGGCTTTGCTCAAGGACATCCACAGGCTGACTGGAGATCAGATTTCCCAATTCCAACTGGGTCAGTGTTGGTAGTTTTCACCACATGGCCTAGCTCTGCGATCATCTCCAACAAACCAGCAAACCAACCCCCAACCCCAACCCATCCCCACTCCCCTCCCCACGCACCTACCCTCGCCGCTCACCCCCATCCTTGCTCTGGGCTCTTGAAACAGTGAGGAGACTATTCCCACCACTGCCAGAGTCGTCTATCAGATGAGCATCGGTAAAAGTCGGAAGCTGCTACTCAAGAGGCGTAGCAGAGACCACTGGGCTCCGCTCTGTCTGGTGTGGAGCCATCTGTCTATCTGCAGCCAGGCAGTGCTCGGGACAGACAGAGCCTGGTGATAAGTTGGCCTCAGCTGAACTCCCTCCAGCCAGGTACGCGGAAATGGAGGTTGAGGGACTAGAAACCAGGGTTGCTTTTCCTTCTGACACTGGAAGGGAAGGGGACATCTACAGGAGCTAGAAGATGACATAGCAACAGGATGAGGAAGCAGGTGGGGGAGGGGGGAACATGTGAGTTCTGGGCCAGCTTCCTGGAGCCACTGGCAGGCACCCTCAACTTCATTTTCTTCTCTGGGCTCCAGAACAGGGATGAGTGACAGCCCCAGCAGCAGGGACTAAGACGCTAACTCCTGCTTCTAGCCGGAATGTGGGAGCTGGGGGAAGGGTTGGCTGGACCAGCTGGAGCAGGAGCAGGGTATTTCAGGGTTGGAGATCTAGCCATGGATGTCTTGTGATTGGAAAGGAGAGCTCTGAGAAGCCAAGGGCACCAGAAAGAGAACCCCCTCTCCAGGTGGGGGAAAGGGGCCCGGGAAAGGGAACAGAGGGAGATGAAAATGTCTGTGGCGAGGAGCATTGCTGAAGTCCCAACTTCGTTCCCCTGGGTGCCATTTATTAGCACTGTGGCCTATGGCAAATCCCAGACCTGATCAGGGCAAGTTCTGATCTGTAAGAAATACACCCAGCAGTTCTTGCCACCCAGGTTGCTGTGGCTTTGAGGTTTCCATGAAGGAATGTGGGCGAAAGGCTTTGGGAAGTGTTCAGACCTCAGCAATGATTTTCATCAGCCCATGCTGCTCTCCACCAGTGGGCAGGTGGGCAGCGTTAGGACCCTGCTTCCTAAGCTGTCAGAGTAGCTTGCCATTGTAACACTGTGTGCACAAGTATCTCCGTCACTCGTGACAAAAGCAGAGGGCTTTCCTTCTAGAAGGGACTGCCCAGGCCACCAGAGCAGATGTTTATGAATTTGTAACAACATGCATCATTCCCCACAGCATCTCGGCGTCCACGGAGAGTGCTGGAAACCAAGGCTTCCAAGACATGTGCACTCACACACCTGCACACATGAACACAAACACACACACCATTGCCAAGCCCTGGTGTCTGTGCCAACAGCGCCTCTTTCTGGGAGCCGAGTGTCCTTGGTTCTCAGTCCATAAGAGAGTCATCTCTTTGAAGGTAACCGCACTGAGATGGTACCTAGATGAAAAGCTGAGAGACATGGGGGCTAGGGAGGCAGCTAAGGAGGGGGCTAAGGAGTTCATTGGCTGTAGTTTCCTGAGAGAAAGAGGATGGATGCTACCGTGACATACCTGTGGCCACATTTTATGACTCACAAAGTTCTGCCACATACATTATTGTTTTATTAATATTTAAAGTCACTTGATACTCTTGCGGGGCTTGGTCCTACCAACTGAGGCTCAATGAGGTGAAATGGCTTCTTCCAGATCCTCTCTAACTGACAGGAGACAAGATCAGAACCTAATCTAGATCATTGATACCAAATCCATTCAGTCTCTCTGATAATACCGCCTCTTTCTCACGGCTGTTAACTCTACCTTTTATGCGTCTCTTCTCCCAGACTCCAAAAGCATTCTGTTCACTGTGTGCGCTTTCTATTATTTATTTACAATTTTATTTGTTTCTATTTTATGTGTATGAGTGTTTTGCCTGCGTGTATGTCTGTGCACTATGTACATGCTGTGCCCAGGTGGCCAGAAGATGGCGTCGAAGTCTCTGGAACTGGAGTTGCAGAAGGTCCTTAGCCACCATGTGGGCACTAGAAACAGAACCTGGGTCCTCTGGAAGAGCAGCAACACTCTTAACCACTGAGCCACCTCTCCAGCGCCAACTTTTGATTTTGAAATAGTTTTGAATTTATAGAAAAGTTTCAAAGAACTCTTACATACCTTTCATTCAGTTTGTTTTACATTTCAATTTTTCCATTCTCCTGTGCTTCTGCCTCTCCTCTTGTGTGTGTGTGTGTGTGTGTGTGTGTGTGTGTGTGTGTATTTGGTGCATGCACATTATGTATATATATAAAATTTCTGATACATTGGACAGTAAATTGCAGACATAATGTCATTTTACCACTTAATATTTCAGTATATACTTGATTAAAAAAAGAAGACACTCTCCTGCATAATCACAGCACAATATTGCAGCTGAGAAACTAACCTTGATACAGAACAACGTTCAGTTCAAATTTCACTGACTGTCCTAATGACATTGATTCAGATCTAGGTTTCAGTTCAGATCCCGAGTCATATGTGTCGAATTTAGAATTGTCTTTTAGTCCCTTTCAATCTGGAACAATATAAATCTGTGTTCTCTCTCTCTCTCTCTCTCTCTCTCTCTCTCTCTCTCTCTCTCTCTCTCTCTCTCTCTTTTCTTTTGAGACAGGGTTTCTCTGTGTAGCTTTGGAGCCTGTCCTGGAACTCACTCTGTAGACCAGGCTGCCCTCAAACTCACAGAGATCCGCCTGCCTCTGCCTCCCGAGTGCTGCGATTAAAGGTGTGTGCCCCACTGCCACCCGGCTTCCCTCTCTCCTGGTTGTCTTATAGAACATCTCTCAGTTTGGGCTTGACTGACACTGCCTTAGTGAGTGGATTCAGGTTCTGTAGTTCTGACGGGAATATCCCGGAAGTGATGGTGTTCGCTATTGTTTTCATTTCGTTTCACCCAGAGGTGCACCATGTTGATTTGCCTCATTCCCTGGGATATTAGCGTTTGTCACTTGGTTAGGTTGAGGTCAGCCAAGTTGTTCAGCAATAAGCCAGCAAGTATTGTGAACTTGTCAATTAGTAACTATTTGTGGGGAGACATTTTGAGGTTGTGTAAACATTTTATTTCTCATTAAAACTTCACCCAGTGGTTTTAACGTCCACAAATAAATCTTGCCTAAATTATTTATTACTGTGATGATTGTTGCCAAGTGGTGATTTTTCGAACTTTATCCTTTTTTATATTTATCAATTGGCATTCTATTGTAAGATAAACACTTCCCTTTCTCCTTTATTTATTAATGTATGTACCAATCCATTCATATTTTACTCAATGGGTTATAACTTAATATCAAAATGGTTTGTCTTGCTGTGTAACTGGTCTCAGATTTGACCTGTGAGCAACCCTTTAAGCTGAACTTTTTATCCTTTTGACAAGTTCACACCATTCCTTCCTGATATTCCTTCCTCTCCAGAGTAAGATATTCCAGGTTTACTAGTAATTTCCAGGCTGATTAGCTGTGGGGTTGTGGGGTGTGTGTGTGTGTGTGTGTGTGTGTGTGTGTGTGTGTGTGTGTGTTTTCAAAATGATAGTTAGAAACCAAGATCTGGGTGGCTGGGGCGCTTGCTCCTACCGCTTTTTGTATCTTTCAGGACACACAATGAGTTCTTAGATTACAATAGAAAAATAACTGTACAAGTGCCAAGGAAGTGGCTTAGCCAGTAAAATTTGCCACACAAGTGTGAGGACCTCGGTTTGGATCCCAGCATCCATGTCAAAGCCAGGCTTGGTAGTGCGTACCTGTGATCCCTAAACTGAGGAGTCAGAAACTGGACTTGACCACTTAGGCTACCATCTTAGCCATGGGCTCATCCAGTATGCAGGTTGGGGCAGCCACATCATGCTTCCAGCCACACCGGCCACATCAGCTATGCTGGCTGAGTCCTCCCCTGGCTGAGGAGCGGGGAAGGACAAGTTCTACAATTTTGTGGATTGAACGCATTGAAGAGTTCGTTTTTTTATCACGCCGTGAAATCAGTTCCCCCACCATTCCAACACTTGTCATATTGTTCAAATAAATTATTCCAACTACAGAGAGCTTTAATGGTTCTAACAGAGCCAGCAATTTTAAAGTTAATGCTAGATTAATTTAAAGAAAAAAATGTTGAGATAGGGTCTCACTATGCAGCTCTGGCTAGCCTGGCATGTGTTGTGTAGACCAGGATCTAGACTAGTTAATTATATGTGAATCTGAGAAGCACACGCTTGTTTGTGCACTCTGCATTTGTGAAGCTTGTGCACTTTGTCCTACTTTATATCTTGCTCACTTAGATGACAAAATACAGGCTCTTCGCCACGAGAAACAGAATTCCAAGCAATGTATATCGGAGACTGACTAGTTGCTTACCAGACTGTTTCCTTTTGCCACCTGTGTACATAGCTTGACTACATTTCCCAAGGTCCCCTGTGGTCAGATGTGCTCATATGAGCAAATCTTGGTCAGGGGAATGTGGCAGAAATGATGAACGCCAGTTGTAGACTTAACCTGTAAAACCTTCCACATAATTGGGCATGCTTCCCATTTCGTCCTGCATCTGCCAACTAAATACAGGGTGTCCAGAAGAGAATTCTAAAGCCTGTGCAGTAAGCAGAAGCTTTAATGGTTAGTGCTGCTTCCCAGTATCACCAGGTAGGCCATTCACTGCATACCTACATGAAACTACGCTGCACCTTTGACTGAGATAAGCCAGTGATGTTGGGGGTTATGATTAGCTCGTTCTACCCAATACAGAAGGTAAAATTATCCAGATACAACATTAAGAGTGCTGAAGTCGCCGGGCGGTGGTGGCTCACGCCTGTAATCCCAGCACTCAGGAGGCAGAGCCAGGCGGATCTCTGTGAGTTCGAGGCCAGCCTGGTCTACAGAGCTAGTCCAGGACAGGCTCCAAAGCTACAGAGAAACCCTGTCTCTAAAAACCAAAAAAAAAAAAAAGAGTGCTGAAGTCTAATATTCCCATCAGAACAGGCCAGGTAATACAGACTTGGTACCTGGGGAGGCTCCAAGCCTATCATTCACTATCCCCAAACAATATTTTCCTTTTTGATCTAAGGATAACATTAATCCTCCCCTTTCTCTTCCCCGCTTTGAAAGGGGTTTGTGACCCAGATGTTCTTCACCCTTTTCTCAGGTTTGCTTTTTCTAGATTTGTCTTCAGCAGATGAAAACATCTGGTTTGTCTAGGATCTGCCCTCCAGTAGAGGTAGGCTTAACCCCTGCTATAGAGAGTCTCTTTGTTGAGGGGAAGGGGATGGTCGTTCAGTTTCCTACAAGTGGGTCTTGCAATTGGTATAAAGGTACTAATAGGCCCCATAGCCGAGGATGGTCCCAAATGCCTGTCAGGCAAACTGATTTCTTCCTCTGTCACAGTAAGCCAGGAGCAGTTCTGCTCAGGTGGAAGGCACTTCCACATCCTGTCTTTTTGCAAGCTGCTAACTACTCACTCTGCAGTTAGCACAGTCTAGGCTGCTAGAACTCTTCTGGGGCTGGAGAGATGGTTTAGCAGTTAAGAGCATGTACTGCTTTTGTGGAAGAGCTGAGCTCCATTCTCAGCGTCCACATCTGGAGGTTCACAACTACCTGTAAATCCAGCTGTAGAGTATCCAACACTTTCTTCTAGACTCGTCAGGTGTCTGCACTCATGGGCACATATCCCTGACACACACATATACACATATAATTACAAAATAATAAAAACAAACTTTAAAAAAAAAAAAAGAAACTTCCTAAGGCAGGTGTTGCTCACCCTTGGTTTTCAAGACCCAATGAGAGGAGGAGCAGTGTGGTAGCGCAGAAGGGGAAATGCATTCTGGAGATGTGGCCGTAAGAGGCGCAAACAGCCTTTTCAGCATGGAATTCCAAGACAACACTGGAATCAGGTTTCAGACTTATAGTCACAAAATTGTGTTTCCAGATCGAAACAAAGTTCCAAAGTCGTTGTACTTCGTTGCATAGAGAGAAAGAGGGACCAGAGTGATTAAGGAGCACGTCTGAGATCACAGAGGTAGTCACGGTCTGACCAGAGTCCAGAATATTCTTCTTTGCACTTTTCTTCTTTTATCTGCTAGCCCAATGGAAACCACTCAGTTTTAGGAGTCAGAGAAGCAGATGTAATTAGGATACTAAGTACTAGAGTATGCGGTCCCTAAGGACCCATTCTTCAATGCCCTTGGCCAACCTCTAGCCTCCCTCTGAAAGCCTCTGCCTGCTTCTTTGAGAAGCCGGCTCCAGCACCCACTAGGGAATGTCATAAACAGTCTGTCTGGGGTGAGTCTCTCAATTCCAAGGTGAAGCAGAAGAGTGAACATTTCCACTTAGAGCTCCAGGGCATCTGGGAAGGGAGAGCACCAACAGACTGGAAAGGCATGGAAATTTCCCTGAGCCCAGAAGCATGCTTGGAATAGTATCAACTGCCGCATCACCACTCCAGCCCAGCCTTGTTAGTGAGGCAAGCCGCAATCAGGGAGATAATTAGCTTGCTGTTATTTATTCCCTGCGCTAATCAGCAGCCCACTGCTTGCACAGTGGAGAGGGCTCCCGCCCCCAGAGCTATGGGGGTTCTCGGGGACCTCTAGTTACCAGCCAGAAAACAAGCAGCAGAAGACAAAGGGCTGAGGAGAGGGACAGAGGGAGGAGGAGACCTGGACCCCAGGCCCAGGCTCCTCTGCAAGGCTTTCCGCTCAGTACACAGGTCCCTGGGGAGAGCGAGTCTAAGCATCACCAGGAGCTCAGGGCCAAGCCACACTCTTCTTCATTTTGTTCTTGGGCTGGGCTCTGGTCGATAAAGGGCGGCTGGTGTTCAGCTCCCTGTTCTGCCTCACTGCAGTCAAATTGCCTTTTTCCAAGGCGACTTTCAAAAAAAGATGACATTTATCAAAGCCTGCTGAGTGGTGACCTTGGTGGGAGGGAGAAAGGGCGGGTGTACTGTCTGTGGAAGCAGGCACAGAAAATGAAGAAAACCTGCAGGGAAGGAAATGCTTTCAAACCTCAGAGTTGTTGGAACAATTATAGGGAGACGGCCCTGGGTTTGGGCATAGCCAATCTGTGCTCAGTACATTCCCCTCTGTCCACTTCAGCATCCTCACCAGCCCATCCTCGAAGGCAGTCCCTGCCTTTCACCTCAGCAGCAAATTGAAGATGCTCCATCCCAATACGACAATGGGGTCAGGACATGGGGTCAGTGGCAGTTACAGAACCTGCACGTAGGACAGGCTAAGAGGTTACCAATTGGTTGAAAGCAGGAGGTGGGGGTGGAGGGTTAGATGGTTTGTCCTGAAGTTTATTTGTACAGAAAGGGCATTGCTGTTGTTTTACTTTAACAGTACATCTGTCTGGAAGGACGTAGTGGGAGCCCTTTCTTCCTATCCCGGTTAACCTTTGACCCTGCTGTTGCACTGGACATCAGAGTCGGAAGAAGACTAGAGGTCACCAGTCACTCTCTGGTGCTATGCAGGACCCATCTGTAGATTCATTTCTTTCTCTTCTCTGGCTTTCTGAGCCTTTCAGACATGAGCTCATGCTGTCACCGTGTCCCATGACCACCTGTGTCTTGGTTTCCTTTATTTAATTGTAACGTTGAGAACAGAGACAGTTTCTCTTGTGTCTATCTTTATATTCCACTCTTGTACTCCTAAACGCTCACAAGAGTTCTTGCCATGTGTGAATGGGGGTGTTTATGAAAGAATGAATGAAAAAAATAATGAATGGACATCTGTGCAAACTGGTCATGCACATGATCACTTCCTGCGATGATGGAAAGCTCACTACCTCAAGATGGAGACTATTCATCACTGAAATGTCAGAAGATATTTCTGAACTTGGAGTAGAAATCTGTTTGTCTGACTCCTTTACTACCCAGTTGTACAGTTATGTCATTTAAAGGCCAAGAAGAATAGATGTTCTCAATCTAGCAATGCATGAAGTCTATACTTCTAAAAAAACGAATGTGAAGTTGCATGTATGTCTGCCCATGTGCTTAGTGGGAGGGGATCTGCTAGTTTTACAAAGGGAACTCTATTATCAAATTTCTGAAACACACTTCATTTCTTTTCTCCTTTTTCTCATAAACATCTATACTAGATGAACAAAGGGCTTCTTTTATATATTTGTTTTTCATATTTCATTCTTTATTTTTTATTTTTTTATGAGTTTTTTTTAAAATTTTTATTTTGCAATACAATTAAGTTCTACATACAGGCACAGATTCCCTTTCATTCTTTATTTTTAATTACGTGTATGGGGTGGGAAGGAGCTGTGCACATGAGTGCAGTGTCCATAGAGGCCAGAAGAGGGCACCAGATCCCCTGGAGCTGGAGTTATAGGTGGTTTTGAGCCACATGGTGTGGGTGCTGGGAACTGAAGGAGCAGAATTTGCTCTTAACTGCTGAGCCAGCTTGTCAGCTCTATGCTTACTTTTAAAGATTTTCCCTGATAACTTTCCTGAAAAGAAAGCACACCCGAGGCATTATGCACCTGAACAAAACTAACTCTGCTCCACTAATCTCAGTAATTAGATGGAGATTGGTCAACATACTAAAATTAAAAATGAGTGGTTGGGACACACGGAAGCCAAAGGAAAGTACTTGATGAAAATTCTACCCAATGAATTCTCCACAGTGGATGGTAGCAATTTGATTCGTTCAAGACCTTTTTTTTGGTGGTGAAGTATGTCCTTGTGGAAACAAAAAAGTAAGTGACTTTTGGATCACCAAATCTCTCTCTCTCTCTCTCTCTCTCTCTCTCTCTCTCTCTCTCTCTTTCAATTTTTTTAGATTTTTTTTTATTTTATTCATATGAGTGCTTTGCCTGCATGTGTGTCTGTGCACCACACACATGCCCGGTGCCTGAGGAAGTGGTGAGTCTTCATGTGGGTGCTGGGAACCGAACTCAGGTCCTTCACAAGAACAAGTGCTCTTAACCACCAAGCCAACTCTCCAGCCCCTGCAAGCCTCTCTCTACCATTTCGGAACACTATTTCAGTTCTCTAACTTGTGGAAGGTCTGGGCCCATGATTTCTGCAGCTTGTACCCTGGCTACCCTTTGGGATCTTGCAGCAAATCCCTCTTCCCAAAGTCTGCTATGTAAGATATTTGTTGTTGTTGTTGTTGTGATGAAGGTGATGATGATGATGAGGAGGAGGAGGAAGAGGAGACAGGGTCTCTCTGTGTATCACTGGTTGGCCTGGAGCTCACTATGTAGACCAGACTGGCCAGTTTCACACAGATCAGCCTGCCCCTGCATCCCAAGTGCTGGGATTAAAGGCATGCACTGCCACACCCAGGCTGTGTAAGACTCTTTTCAGCTCTGAAGATCCCAAAAGATGCCCCATTCTACCTCGTTCAGAAGTGCTTATGATGACTTCTTCCCATGTCCCATCATCCTCTGTGCATGAGCTATCCAAGTTTCCCCAAATGTCTTCATTTAATCCTGCCCAAATTCTAAAATAATGGCTCTTAAATCTAAGGGTGCAAATAACCACTTAGAATCACATTAAATAAAGATTTACAGGCCCCACACTCCAGAATTCTAAGTAAGTCTGGAGATGGGCTTTGGAACCTTCTTTCCAGGTTCCTTTGACATTCTGGTGTAGGCAGTGCGAAGCCCACATCTAGAGAACATTGCCCTAAAGGGTAGCATTCCCCAATTTCCCTGATCAAAATGCCTCCCATGATTTTAATTATGAAGATTCTCATTCAGTAAGTCTGGAGCTCTGCAATTTGCATTTTTCAATATTTATTTTTATTTTATGTATTTGGGTCTTTTGCATGAATATAGGTATGTGCACCATGTGTGTGCAGTGCCCATGGAGGCCAGAAGAGGGCACTGGAACTGGAGTTACAGGTGGTTATGAGCATCTGTGTGGGTGCTAGAAATGGAAACCAGGTCCTCTGCAAAGGCAGCCAGTTCTCTCAACCACTGAGACATCCCTCTAGCCCCATTTTGAGCTGTTAATAAAGAAGGTCTTATAACTTCTACTTTCTGTGTGGGAAAACTGAAACTCAGGGTAATGTCTCCATAGTCTCATAGCTAGTTGACAGGGATGGAACTAGAGTCCAGCTGTTTTGAAGTAAATTCAGTGATCTTTCTAGTAGATCCCAAAAGCCATACCACCTACAGGAAACCTGAACTGAGCAGGCAGTTGATAGGTACTTGCTAAATTGAAAACAATCCATGTATCATACTTTCTAGGCCCCAGACAGAGGAAGAACTATTTCGAAAGCATATCTACATCCCACTTTACCCAGCCTCACCCTGAGGCCTGTAACATAGTGCTCTGCCCTAGGGACTCAACAGATGTTTGTGAGCAAATGCATATGATATGATTACTGGACTGTGCACAGCTCCATCAGCAACCTCTGGCTGTGCTCCAGGCTGTAAATGAGCTTCCCAGAACTGATCTGGATACTGCAGCTATAGTCTGACCCGAACTGAATACAGCAGAGCTCCTGTAGTCTTAAAGGAACTGTTCTTGGTGCTGGGGGCTGGACCTGTTGGAACAGCAAGAGCCCTCTTGGGTGCTGCAGGACTGGCTACTGACTCCAGATCCTTCTTGCTTGCTCAGGCTCTATTGTGACTTCCTCATTACTTCCCAATCTTTCTTAATTCTTTTTCTCCCTTTTATGTGTGTGGGTGTTTTCCCTGCATGTATGTCTGTGCACCACATGTGTGTATTGTCTGTGGAAGCCCGAAGGTGTCAGATCTCCTGGGACTGGAGGTACAGAGGGCTTTGAGCCTCCATGTTGGTTCTGGGAATCAAACCTGGGTCTTCTGGAAGAGCAGTCAGTGCTCTTAACCCCTGATCCATCTCACCAGCCCCTAGCTTCCCATTCTTTAACACCTAGAACTCTGCTCTGTTCGTAAGCTCCACTGGACTCTGGAACATAGGACTCTGCAGGACACAGCCCACAGATCACAGCTTTCCCTGTGTTCTGTGTGTTGCCCCTAACAGTCTTGTAGTACATTGACACTCAGTGAAGCTGTGATTACCGCACGACATCAGGGCAGGGAAAGAGCTCATGAGGCCCCACCCTTCTCAGAGGGATTATTGATAGTTAATTGCGGTTGGGGTGATAGGTATGTAGGTATGGGTTTCTTCAGTGATGTGGCCATTCATAAACTGCCCATACTCCAATAAATAATCTTCCACCTACACTTGTGCAAGAAAGCTTGATTAAACTGAATCTCTCTCTCTCTCTCTTTCTCTCTCTCTTTCTCTCTCTCTCTCTCTCTCTCTCTCACACACACACACACACACACACACACACACACAGAGCACAGCATAGCACACAGAAGATGGAGGCAGCTTGCTGTGAAGAAGTATTTCATTGAGCGGAGTGGTAATGAAAGAGAGTAATGGGGTGTGTGAAAGTGACCACAATTCATTACACGTACGTGTACGAGACTGTGTAAGAGTAAAAATACATTCAAAAGGACCCCAACCAAAGACACCCACTCCTACCTCCTGATGTATGTAGTACTTACTGCCTGTTAAGAGACTCTTTTGGGCTATAGGAGCTTGTTAAAGTCTCCCTACCCTAGTAGGCAGGGATTCTTATTGTCTCGATAGTATTGCCTAAGTAACTCACTCTCATCACACAGTGAGGGGCAGAGCAAGGACAGGAAGCCTGGCTGCTGAGACTGCACTCTAGACCACGAAATGACACTTCTCGCTCCAGGCTCTTACTGCTCTGCTAGCTAGCTTGTGAACTTCACTGTTAACATCTCTTATAACATGGGCAGTTCGAAGCTGTCTTTACTACAGGTAAGAGCCAGAGAAGCCAAAATCATAATTAACATGATAGTCAGTTAAGAACAATATAAATGGTTGAAATTCCTCAAGAATAACTGAATTGGACTCAGAAAGTATGGTTAGAGCTGGTCATGGTGACATACAACTTTAATTCCAGCACTTGGGAGGCAGAAGCAGGTGAATTTCTGTGAGTTTGTGGACAGCCTGGTCTATATAGTGAGTTCCAGATTAGCCAGGGCTGTGTAGAAAGACCCTGTCTCAGGAAACAAAACAAAACAAACAAACAAACAAACAAACAAACAAAAAGAAAAAAAACAAGAAAGAAAAAAAGGAAGGAAGGAAGGTAGGTTGGTTAGAGGAGAAAAATCTATTGACATAAAGAGTTAATCAAATGGCCACAGGTCAGGGAAAGAAATTCTTAGCTGTTTGTTTAACAATTATCCCACCCCAAGTCAAAAAGCCTCGACTTCCTAAACTGGAATATTAAGCTCTCCAGACACAATACAAACTAGTCAAGAATTTGTATGATATGAAAATTAGCTGAGAAGTCTCAACATTAGCTAGAATTTAATTTTAGACTTAGAAGCCTTTAAAAAAAATCAAAAGAAGGGGTTGAAGGAACAGAAAAAGAAAATATTTTCAGGCTCTTGACAAAACTCCTTAATGAAGAAAAATTTTTAAAAAGAGCCAACTCCCCTTTGAAAGACTGTACATAGGAAGTTCTGGGGGATTCTTGTTTGTAACCATGCCTTGGAACCGGTCCTCACCTTGGGATGCCTGGTCAGGAGCAGGGAGACTGTAGCAGTAAAATCCTGTCCTTCAGGGATGGAATAACATTTCAAATCATGAAGCTGTCAGATGTATTTCCAAGAAACATCCATCTGATGACTCAGTTCAGGACTATTTTGAGATGTTCATATGTGAGTATCAAAAGTCAAGAAAATGTTCATAATCTAGCTACCTGGGACAGTCCCTTCCGTGAAGGCAGGACAGCCCCGACTGAGAGCTAGAGATGAAAGCAAGTCCCATCAGATAGGTTTGATGAAGCCGAAGAGCCCAGAGCACTGTCTGTGGTACCCCCTCGGGCCCACACCAGTGATGCATTTCCATCCTCCAGTCAACATGCTTGTGCTTGTGGCTTCTGCAGGCGACCCAGAACTTTCAGGAAGTGAGCATGGCTGAGGTGACAAAGGAGTGACAGAAGGGGGCAGGACATCAACTGTCTAAAAAGAGGGAATTCTTGGCCTATAGGATGGGAAAGACATCAAGGTATACGCATGTTCGGAACCGAGTAAGTAAAAGAGCGGAGGAAACAGGTGATAATTTATAAGGTGGGAGGTGGCCACAGAAAGTCCCACAAGAAAAGTGCCACCAGAGACAAAACAGAAGGGGAAACACGGGTGAACTTCTTGAGACAGGAGAAATGCAGCCCAATGGTGAGCTCTAAACCGTTATCCCTCTAAGCAAATCTCAAAACGACGTCTTTTTTGCTAACTGTTCCAAGATAGCCTCATTTTGCAGGCTTCACTTTCTGGAGCTGCTGTAAAGTTACTGTTATTACTAGGATTTAATTTTAGTCTTAGAAGCCTTTTTAAAAAATCAAAAGAAGGGGTTGCATGAACAGGAAAAGAAAATATTTTCAGGTTCATGACCAAACTCTTTTTTTTTTTTTAAAGATTTATTTATTTATTATGTATACAATGTTCTGTCTGCATGTATCCCTGCAGGTCAGAAGAGGGAGCCAGATCTCATTACAGATGGTTGTGAGCCACCATATGGGTGCTGGGTATTGAACTCAGGACCTCTGGAAGAACAGCCCGTGTTCTTAACCTCTGAGCCATCTCTCGAACCCCATGACCAAATTCTTTAATTAAGAAAATTAAAAAAAAAAAAGCCAAATCCCCTTTAAAAGACTGTACATAGGGAGCTCTAGGGAATTCTTGTTTGTAACCATGCCTCGGAACTGGTCCTCACCTTGGGACGCCTGGTCAGGAGCAGGGAGACTGTGGTGGTAGATGTTCTCCACAAAATGCAAGAACACTTACAATATTTCAGTTTGGGAGCTGGAGAGACGCTTCACAGGGAAGAGCAACTACTACTGTTGCGGAGGAGCTAAGTTCCCAGCACCCACATCAGGGGCTCACAAACACCTGTAACTCCAGCTCCACAGGATCCGACTCTGGCTTCTGGCTTCTGCAAGGGCACCCACACACTGTGCATGCACATGCATACACATCTGTGCATGCTCTGGCACACACACCCCACACACACATGCACAAATTATTTTAAAAGAAGCTAACTTGTGGATCCTTGTTTATTATTTATTTTTAATTTTAATTTTTAAGGTGGGACCTTATATATCTCATACTGGTCTTTATGAAACTTAGGGTTTTTTTAATGCTAAGCAAGAACTCTACCAACCAAGTACATCCTCAACCCCAAATTTTTGTGTTCTCCAGCCCCAAAAGTTAGCTTCTTATTAGGATGTCTTCCCCTACCATCCTCTGCTTTGATTCTATCCCATTCTGTTTTAATTAATGAATAAATTTATTGATTAATTTATTTATTTTGGAGACAGGGTTTCTCTGAGAAACAGCTCTTTGTAGCTGCCTCTGCTTCCCAAGTCCTGGGATTAAATGTGTGCACCACCACCATGCCTTCTGCTTTGATTCTAATGGTCAATATCAGTCAGCCCAACAGAAAAAAAAATACTTCTAGTGTGGAGGAAAGCAATCCATCCAGTCTCATAAGCTAACATATGCAACCTCTTTTGTTCAAGTCCTGAGCTAGCCAAACAACCTTTGAAATTGTATTTAGGAACACTGGGTTGATCTATTCCAGCAAGAGGAAATAAATACACACTATAAATAACCTGTTGCTATTTCTCGTGCACAGGTTGTCTTTTGTTGTGAATTAATAGATAGTTGTTTGATCTGAAAAGCAGCTGTGGCAGAGTTATTATGAGTCAGTTCTCTCTATACAGTGCCACCCGAAGGACTTCCTGGGACAATGCCTTGTTCAGTGTGTCCAGGAAAACTGAAGATGTGGTTCCTAATGCTATTTACTTGTAATTAATTCAGCTAGCTACATGTGCTGACTCATGGTTACCTATTTGAATGACACGCTTCTAGCCCCTTGCGACTCAACACATGGTCTGTGGCTCTGCAGCATTAATATCACCACGTTAGAAACACAGACTACCGGGCCCCTCTCTGGACTAGTGATTCAGAATCTCACTGTTGGCAAGATCCCTCAGTGGTTTGCATGCATATTTAAGAATATTAAGTGCAGTCAAGATCAAAAGAGCCTGAGGACACCTGTCCAAATTATAGATACCAACTCTTAAAACTGGAGCCCAGCACAAAGGGCCTTTTTTTCCCCTGCTACTCGTGTCTGTCTTTCAAAAGAGGAGAGGAATAGGAGGAGAGAGCCTGGAAAGGCGGGGTCTAAAGGAAGAATGGGGAGGTCCAAGCAAGGTAGGAGGATGTACTTTTTCCAGGGATATTTGCATAAAACACAATGATAGTATTTCCTTGTCATTTATTGATCAAGGATAGTGGACATACAGGAGTTCATTGCATGCTTTTTGTATGTTTGAGACTTTTCAAAGTCAAAAAATAGATGTGATTTCAGAGATAATGTGTGTGAAAACAGCTTCAGGATGGCCTCCAGCCATCCTCTTCTACTGGACTTCACACCTTCGTGTGGTCTCTTTCCGTCAGGATCTGTCTATGTGACCAAAGTGGAGGTGACAGCAACCCTTTAAAGAGCTGGGTCACTGTGACTTCTGTCTGCATGGTTTTGGACCTCTTGCCCTGAAGGAAGCTGTCCTGTTGGGACACTTAAGCACTCTTGAGACCTGACCTTCCGGAGAGTCACTGAGTTCTTGCCAACAGCCAACCATCTGAGGGATCCATGGGACTTTCTGTGAAAGCTGACCCTCTGGTCCCGGTCAAGTTTTCTGATGACCAGCTTCCATATGGCATGTACCTGCAACTGAGAAACCGCTAGGCCAGGACTGACTAGCAAGCTTCTCAGAAACTCTGTTTCAGCGATTGGTTTCATGATTTCTCCTTCCCTCTTCTCCAAAAAGGACCCCCATCTTCCCTGACTTTTCACCCATACCTGGATTAAATAGGGAAGGAAAAAAAATCCTTTCAGATCGTGCGTAAGGTTAACCTGCTTATATCCCTTGAAGAGATAGTACAGTCACTTAAATTCACAGTAAAACCTATGGGACAGATATACGTTCGAGACAGGGTTTCTCTGTGCAGTTTTGGTGCCTGTCCTGGAGCTCGCTCTGTAGACCAGGCTGGCCTCGAACTCACAGAGATCCGCCTTGGGCTTCCGGAGTGCTGGGATTAAAGGCGTGCGCCGCTGCTGCCGCCTGGCTACATTCTTTCTTTTTAAAACTCGTAGCAAGCTAATGTGTTGAGACATTAATTTCAGACTTGGTCTTGCTACTGCAAACGACTAGAAAGAAAAATTTGGTAATTTCTCCCTTGGTGACCACCAAGGGAATGGTCTTAGTTCGTCCTACACCCTGCCCCAATCATCAATGTCATACATACACTGATTAACAGCTTGTGTTTGGGGTCCGGGTTACCCTACAGAAAACACCTCAAACGCCCCACCACTGGCCTTCATTTTTGAGAATTAGGTTAATGGGGAAACTACCGGACTCACCCCGCCATCAGAAAATACAGGTCCTACTTTGGGAAAAAGACAAGTGAGAGAGCTGCATAGGATGGGCAGTGGGGCGAGCACCATGGGTTGTCTGTGCAAGGACACACCTCCCAACGACACTCAGGCTTGCAGGCTCTGGAGCTGTGCTCTCCAGCGGTCCTCCAAGGTGTATGGACTAGTGGCATCAAGAATTGGGGTAGGGAGAGCAAAATAAAGCTCTTCCCCCAAATTTTGGGGACTTCACAGCGCCATAGAGAAAGCAGGAGGAACATCAAAAAATGTGACTAATGAATTTCCCGCCAACACTGAACAGCGGGAGTCGAGCCAGACTTCTTTAATTAGGAAAATTAAAAGACGTGTGACGCTCCTTGCCCCGGAGTCAATTCCCTGGCTCCAGCGAACTCACTCCTGGTAGGCTTACTTCTCTTGACAGTGGGTTTGAGCAGGAAGAGAGGCACTGGGGATTGAGGAGGATGGAGAAAGGGGAGCCAGGGAGGAGAGGCGCTTAAGGAGCCCCTGTCGCTCGCTTGGGGCCCCCCAGCACAGGTTCGCAGAGGAAGTGACCCCTGACTCGAGCCGGCGGCCCGCGTGTCCGCCGGGAGCCGGAGCCAAACACACGCACGTGCGCCCCGCCCCCGCCGCGCGCACGCGCCCCGAGGCTCCGGCGGCGGCGACGGGCGCGCGCGCGGTGCTCGCTGCCCCCACGCTGCTCCCTCGGCTGGGATCGCGGCGTCTCCCGCTCGCCGCACTGCTCCACGCCTGGCCCGTGGGTCCGGAGGCGGCAGTCGTGCGTGGGCTCGGGCGGACGGGCGCGGCGGTCGAGGCGAGGCGGCGGCGGCGGCGGCGGCGCGGGTGGACAGCGCGGAACCCGGCAAGTTCCTCGCAGGCGATGTCGCCGGGCGCGGGCCCCTGCGTACGCCGGGCGCCGTGACAGGCCGGCCGGGGAGGCGCGGACGGGGGAGGCCGCGACGGAGCTCCCGGACTGGCCATGGGCTGAGACGCATCCTCGCAGAGCAGGTGCGGTGACCGGAGGTTCTGGGGAGGGAGCCCGCGCCACAGGCCCCGGAAACCTGCGGCCCTTCCTAGCCCGGTACCCTGTTGACCTTCCCCTCGACTCCTCGGGGAAAGGCCCTGATGACCCCGCCTCCAAACCTCGAGTGTGCAATCCCTGTGACACCCCACCACTACCGCCGCAGGTGACACGCTGTGCATACCCTCACTTTATACCCGCGACCCCAACCCACCGGGGCTTTGCGCCAATGCCTCTAATGCCCTAGGATTTTGAGCCCACAGTCTGCCTGCACTGAGCCCGGGAACTACCCGAGATTGCTTCCTCTTTCTACTCGATCAAAGGGGTGGGAGCAGGGGTGGGAGGGGAAAGTGGGAGTGGTGGTCCATCCTTCTGAGTCCTTGGTGACTACAAACCCATGCTCTTTCTCTCAAGCCTGTAGTGAAAGTGACCCTTCCATACTCCACCAGAACATGCCGGGGTGACTCCCTCCCAGATCGTCCTGTGGCCTTCCTCGCTCTCCCCAGTGACACTATGCAACCCCAGCGTGACCTGCCAGGCCTCTGGCTCCTGCTGCTCTCCTTGTTCCTGCTTCTCTTTGAGGTAGCCAAGGCCGGCCGAGCTGTGGTTAGCTGTCCCGCCAACTGCCTGTGCGCCAGCAACATCCTCAGCTGCTCCAAGCAGCAGCTGCCCAATGTGCCCCAATCTTTACCCAGCTACACAGCACTTCTGGACCTCAGCCACAACAACTTGAGCCGGCTCCGGGCCGAGTGGACCCCCACCCGTCTGATTAATCTGCACTCCCTGCTGCTGAGCCATAACCACCTGAACTTCATCTCCTCCGAGGCCTTTGTCCCAGTACCCAACCTGCGGTACCTGGACCTCTCCTCCAACCATCTTCACACGCTGGATGAGTTCCTGTTCAGCGATCTGCAGGCACTGGAAGTGCTTCTGCTCTACAATAACCACATCGTGGTGGTGGACCGCTATGCCTTCGAGGACATGGCCCAGTTGCAGAAACTCTACTTGAGCCAGAATCAGATCTCTCGCTTCCCTCTGGAACTGATCAAGGATGGCCACAAATTACCCAAACTTATGCTCTTGGATCTGTCGTCCAACAAGCTGAAGAAGTTGCCTCTGACCGACCTGCAGAAATTGCCAGCATGGGTCAAGAACGGGCTGTACCTGCACAACAACCCCCTGGAATGTGACTGCAAGCTCTACCAGCTCTTTTCGCACTGGCAGTACCGGCAGCTGAGTTCCGTGATGGACTTCCAGGAGGATCTCTACTGCGTGCATTCCAAGAAGCTGCACAACGTCTTCAATCTGGATTTCTTCAATTGCAGCGAGTACAAGGAAAGTGCCTGGGAGGCTCATCTGGGAGATACCTTGACCATCACGTGTGATACCAAACAGCAAGGGATGACCAAAGTGTGGGTGACACCGAGCAATGAACAGGTGCTAAATCAGGGGGCCAATGGCACAGTGACTGTGTCCAAGGATGGCAGTCTTCATTTTAAAAAGGTGCAGGTGGAGGATGGGGGGGTGTATACCTGCTACGCCATGGGGGAGACTTTCAATGAGACACTGTCTGTGGAGTTGAAAGTGTACAACTTCACCTTGCACGGACACCATGATACCCTGAACACAGCCTATACCACCCTGGTGGGCTGTATCCTCAGTGTGGTCCTGGTCCTCATATACTTGTACCTCACCCCTTGCCGCTGCTGGTGTCGGGGTGTGGAGAAGCCTTCCAGCCATCAAGGGGATAGCCTCAGCTCTTCCATGCTCAGTACCACACCCAACCATGATCCGATGGCTGGTGGGGACAAGGATGATGGTTTTGACCGGCGGGTGGCCTTCCTGGAACCTGCTGGACCCGGGCAGGGTCAAAATGGCAAACTCAAGCCAGGCAACACTCTGCCGGTGCCCGAGGCAACAGGCAAGGGCCAACGGAGGATGTCAGATCCGGAGTCTGTCAGCTCGGTCTTCTCTGATACACCCATTGTGGTGTGAGCAGGATAGGTTGGTGGGGAGGTTCTGCCCCAGGAGAGGTAGTGTACCCCTGAGGGATAGGAGGGGATGGAAGAGAGGGCTGGCTGCCCAAGGGAGTGGGTTCTTCCTGACCACCAGGGAATTGGTCATGGGCACAAGAGCAGGCAAGACCCCAGTGACGGTGTGGATGCTGTGAGTTTCACATACGGATATATTAATCCTCAGGCAGACGCCACACCCCTACCCAAAGCCTTGGCTATTCTCAGTGTGGTAGAGGAGGAGGGATGCGTCTGAGTTGGATGGGAATGAGGAAAGGGGTGAGGGGAAGAGCAGATTCCCTAAACTTTTTTGAGGTCATCCCTAGCTCCTTAAGAGAAAACCATTTGAAAAACAATTTTTTTCTGTCTCTGCCCACCCACACCTGTGAAGTTGTGTGTGTTGGGGGAGCCTCCACAGGAGCCATGCTGGGATGCTGCAGTATCTTCTCTGGTCAGGAAGTCACATCCAGAGCTAGAGGATCGGAAACCTTTGGAAAATGAGTCAGGGAAAGATGGAGGCCTGGCTCTATAGCACTGCCTAAAGCTGCCGTGAGACTTCTCACTAAAGCTGTCTTCTTTCCCCGGGAGTCCTGAGTAGGTGGATTTTTGCAGGAGTCTGGCCTTTTGCCTGTTAGTTATGGCAGCAATATAGGATGTGGTATCTGTGCCTTGTCCTGGGGCAAGTGGCACAGATAGATACAGAATGAATTAAAGGGTCCCTGTCATAGCGTAAAATTTGTAGATAGGACATAAATTCCGGGTAGGCTAATTTCCTGGCTGGGGGAAAGCTTTGGTTAGTATTTGACTCCCAGTGTATATCTGTTGGGACCACAGGAAGGGATGCTGAAGGCGGAGCATTATGGATACCTGCCATCAATGTGGCACAAGGGCCAATCTTACTGAAAGGATGAGGAAAACCAGCCTCTTTGATGTAGCAGCCAGTCAGACCTCCCTGATTTTCTGCGTGTGACCTCTCTTCAGTTAGCCTTCTAATCAACTTAGGTGGGGTTCTGAGCTCTCCACGTTATGCTGCTCTGCAGAGGGAGGAGTGCAGTAAAGTCTGGTCTTGCTCAGTTGGACTAGGTCTGGAGATAGACAGGACCCAACATTTATCTTCTCCCTGCTGACAAGGCTGCCTCACTCCTGCTGCAAAGCCAAACTGGGGGATTTTGTTATCTGCAGGGTTGGAACCTAGTGGTCTCTGTCCCAGAATGGCGCTACAGTGTGACTTAGAGTCCTGCCCTCCCCACCAGGCTCTAAGGCAGTCTTGTAACAGAGGCGTAAGGGGCACTAAGCTTTGAAAAGGAAGTTCCACCATACCATTCCTCTCAGTTGGAGGGCAGTGCAGTTGTGGCTGTCAGAGCAGAGAGACTTCAAGAAAAAGGAGAAGAAGAAACCCAGCCTTAGCTTCCATCCAGGCTTGCAAAATGTTTTGGGTACAGAGATGCTCCGCCCAGCGCCCTTTGACCATCCTGCAGGCCCAAGAGCTTTGGAAGGGGGGGTGAGCAGGGCGGAGGTGAAAGTGTTCCCCAGCGTTGGTCTTTTTTCAGTGTCTTTTCTTTCCCGTGTTTCCTGTAGTTGGAGGTTGTCCAGGTCCTCCAGTTTCCTGACCTGCTTTTTAGGTTCCAAGAGGTGTTGTTTACCTATGGTGAGGGTTGCTTAGTGCTAGGAGGGCCTGTCCGGCTGCCTCTAAGGACTGGGGAAGAGAAACTGAAGTAAACATTGTCTGCTGTCTGCTCCTGGGATCTCAAGGCTGCTGTCAATCCTTTATTAGTAACCTACTTTTGTCAAGAGAGAGGTGCAGCGATTCCCCCTAAGTAGTTGCATGCTCATTAGGTATGCATGCTCATAGGAATGCATGCACACCAGCACCTTGACCTCCACCGGGACAGTGAATCTGTGGCCCCCTCTAGAATGGCCTCCACCCACGCGCACAACTTCTCACACACAGTTTTCTCGCACTGTAGGAGAGACAGTGACCGTGCCAGGCTCCTCCAATGCACAATCTCTTGTACTTTCATTTCTGACCACCCTGGACTTTTACCCATCTCTCCGTGGTTCTGAATAACTTCTCTGCAGAGGCTGGAGTTAGGGGGGCCACACGTGGAAGTCTTTGGGAGGAGGTGTGGTGAGGTACCAGCTGCTTCGTCAGACTCCACACATTTATAAGACGGAAAGCTAGAACCAGAGCAGTCAAGGACCCCAAAGGATGCTGGTCGTGGCTAAGCAGCTCTGAGTTGGTCTTCCTGTGTTACCTGTCCTGATAGATAAGGGTTGGAGAGGAACGCTGTTGGGCTGTATTCCAAAGACTAATGGGGACTTTGTCAACAGAGGTTCAAGAGCCAGACCTCTGTCCTCAGGCTCACTAGGAAATGAGAAAATCTCTTATGTGGCAGATTCCTCTCTTGACACCATCTAGGGCTGTAAACCTCTTTAAAATGGAGGTCAAATGAAGTTTGCCTTTGGGGGCATTCTAGCTGAGCTCCTGAGGACTAGGAGGGCCATTTTCTGTATAAGTCCTACTCTGCAGCCCCAATCTCCCCACTATATCCCTAACTTGGGCCCTAGCCCCAATCTCCCCACTATATCCACTAACTTGGGCCCTAGTTCGAGACACCTGAAGGACATGTCTGGACGCCACCAGGACATTTAACTGACTGGTCTCTTGTGGTCTCAGTTCTTATAACCCAATGGTAGCTCTCTTCTTATAGGCAGGGGGATGTATGTGTATCCGTATCCCACATGTATAATCCCATTAGACCTTGGAAAGAAAGCTGCCAGGTGTAGCTCTAAGGAAGGTTGACTTTCACCCCACCTGCACCCATAAACTCTGTTTCCCAGGAAGGAGAAGCAGGTGTCTCTGGAGACAGGATGTGACAGGGCTCTACAGTCTGTGTAATTATCTGTGATCTTTTTCTTTCTGTATCTATGGGTCCTCTGAAAGAGGCCAGGAAAGGGTAGACCCATCTGGGGAGAACAAAGCCAACTTCCCGGTTTTGTGTATGTTCTTGCCTCTGTAATTCCTTTATCCTGTGTCTAGGACTCTTCCTCCCACTGTGTATACCAGGCTGGCAAACCTCAGAGCCAATGGGCTCTATAACTAGACAATGACCATTAAACCTGGCTTGAGTCTCTGCTCTGGCACAGTTTGTGGATGGTTTATTTATCTTAGCTGTGGGTGGGTTCAGCATACTTCAAAAGGGTGTGACACATCTAAAGAGAGAATCTCTTTTAAGTGTTGTTATCTTCATCGCCTAGGAATTAAGTGTAAAATATCCAGGCAATAGGATTAGACAAGAGAATGGCAAACTTTTTCTTCTAAGGCAGAGAGTAAATATTTGGGGCTGTATAGGCTTCACCATTTATTAAACTTCAGCTGCACTGATACAGTAGACAGATGTCCCCAGTGTATAGATGAATGACTGTGGTTCCGTCTCAATGTAGTAATCTGCTAGAGTCAAATGCCCAAGACAGAGTGTTTTATGAGGAAAAAAGATTGACTGAGCTTACAGTTTTGGAGGGTGAAAGTCAAAGATCCGGTGGTCGTATTTGTTGTGCATGTCGAGAGAGCCTCATGGAGTATGTCACAATAATGGAAGGGCATGCAGAAGAGATCACATGGGGAGACAGGAAGCGAGAGAGACTCAGGGGTCTGGCTTGCTCTTTGTCTAACAGCTTGCTCATATAAGAACTAACCAGGGTCCTATGAGAACTACATTAATGTCTTCTAAGGATGATGCCCCCAATGACCTAATTAGCTCTCACTAGACCTTGTCTTAAGGTTTTCACCTTTCAGCTATACCACACTGGGGTCCAAGCTTCTAGGACACGAATCTTTTAGGTACTTATTCAAATCACTGCTGAAACATAGCAAACAATGAAATTCTACTTACGGGCATTAAAATGTTAGTGTCTTTTGAATCTGTTTCAACCAGTTAAAAATGTAAAAGCCACCAATCTTACAGACCACACAAAATCAGGCAGGGGTTGGTCTGCCCAAAAGACCGTGGTTTCCCAGACTCTGAAACAGAGTCTCAAAAGCAGCATCACAGTGCCTGAGCAAGCAAGAGTCTTGATATCCTGGGCTAGGGCTTGTGATGATTTCCTGGATCCCTAAGGAGGAGGGTTGCCTCCCTATGGGCTTCTCTTAAAAGGCTAGATCAAGCTTTCTAATTGGTACAATGGGAAAATGCCTGGGTTGGGAGGTTGATTTTTTTTTAATGGTGGGAAACAGCTCACTTTCATAAAATTTTGATTATTACCAGGATATTTTCATCTTGGGCTAAAAGCATATTCATCTAATGGGTATGTTAATACTCAATGACTGCTTCATGTATAGTAAGTATTCTGCAGAACAGAAAAAAAAATGGAATTTTTACTTTTTTCTTATAGACATACCCTACCAGAAAATGGATTAGACTATACTCTGACTAGGCTCTTGGGGCTTCTGGAAGGGACTGTCCTGGTAGATCCAAAGAGGGTGAGGTCTAGGCCCATACCACCCTACATATGCCAGATCTCAGCTGATCTGAGAAGCTAAGTAGGGTCAGTCCAGGTTTGTACTTGGATGGGAGACCAAAGAGGGAGGACATTTATAATTACCCTGACCTCTTACTGCAGCCCTCTCCTGTCTGCGAAGTTATCTTTCTGATCTTGGGAGGAACAGTGGAGCCACTCCACCTCCAGTCACATCAAGTCAGTAAGGGACATACAGATGTTGAGGTCAGAGCTCTCCCATAGTCCACATCTGTGTATTTTCTCATCTTTACAAAGTTGCTTTTGCTATGGCTGTCCCCTGGTTCAGAGGGTGGTGCTGGTAGAGAACAGGCTGGGAAGACTTCTTGGAGTTCTCCCCTTTATGTTTTCTGAGCTCTCTCACCTTCCAAACCTATATCTCTTCTGCTTTTTCTGCTCATCCCACTCCTAAGCCACAAGCTCCCTGGATCGTGGTCAGGATATGCAGTTTGTCTGTCAGGTCTTGCAAGACTTTCCCCCATCCCCCTCAGGCAGCACTTCAGGGGGAACAGAGAAGGCTGATGTGACAGATTGAGAGTCCAGTGCATGGGCTAGCCTAGTCTTTCTTCACCTGGTCTCCCAGCTCCTCCCCTTGCTGTATTTGTACCACTTATCTTGTCTCCTAGGCAACCAATGGTGATGCTGCACTTTCCCCACCCACATGGCAAAAAAAGCTCGGGCCCTGCAGTAAGGACAGTTGGCTTTTTTGGTCAGGCCACGGGGAGTCTATGCTGGCTGCTTCCTCTCCCAGGGCTTTGAAAGGGAAGGCTAAGCTGCCAGTCAGGCACTTTCATCAGGCTCAGACATTGACCACTGACCGGGAGAAGGTATCAAATGGCCAGGATCCTTAGAAGTGCCCCGAGGCCTTCCCTTACGGTGTGTGCCAGCCTGGTTACTGTCCCTGGAGCACAGAGGACATAGAACTATGGCCTGAGAGCCATCCTTCAGCAGACCAGAAGATGCAGTCCGACTAGGCAGCTTCTGCCCTGGCACAGATAAGGTGCTGTGCACACAGGTTAGGCAGGACTGCTTTGCACTTCTCTGACCTCCCACTGCTCCCTCGGTTTGGTCTAAGTGTCACTGCTAGGACACACTGGAGGATAACTGAGAGCCTATCTCAAAGATAGGGTTCTGGGAGCCGCTCAGGTCACTACTGACCCAAAACCAGCCCCTCAGATTCCATAGACTAGCCTGACATGGTTCCTTCACTGGCTTCAAAGCAGGCTAAACACCTCTTTGGGAACTTCTGACAATGGCTGGCTGATTAATAACGGACTGCTGTTCTCTGACCACATCTGTGACTAGCCAAGCTTTCTGGGATAAGGTAGTCCCAGCAGAGGTAATCTGTTTGGGTTAAGCCCTGCCCAGTGCTGACCATCTACTTCCAACCCCTGTCCAAGGCGGTTCTGGGGCACTGCTCTCCCATCCTCGGCTTCTGGCAAGAGTGGCTGAGGCTAAACTAGTGTTTCATTTCTGGATCCCAGGACAGAGACAACAATTAAGATAAAAAAAAAAAGACAAATGTTCAAGTCTGAGTGCTGCTGTTGGTTCTGCTTGCCCTCTGCTCTGGTCAAATGCTCCCTGCCCTCAGACAATGGAATGGAAAGTATCCTTCCTCTTAACTGAAAGTTTACATAGAACTGCTTGAGAGAGAGAGAGAGAGAGAGAGAGGGAGAGGGAGAGGGAGAGGGAGAGGGAGAGAGTGTGTGTGTGTGTGTGTGTGTGTGTGTGTACATGAGTGCTTGTGTGGTAATTCCAGCAAAGCATTTTCAGGAGGAGAGGAGACTATGGTCTTAACTCCAAGAGCCTAAAACAGGAAAACTGTGGACCTCTGGAAGTCAGAAGACATGTACTTCACAGAGTCAGGGTGGTGCTGCAGTGATCACTCTTTTTTTTTTTTTTTTTTCTTTTTCGAGACAAGATTTCTCTGTGTAGCCTTGGCTGTCCTGGATCTCACTCTGTAGACCAGGCTGGCCTCGAACTCAGAGAGATCTGCCTGCCTCTGCCTCTGCCTCCCGAGTGCTGGGATCAAAAGCGTGCACCACCACGTCCAGCTGCAGTGATCACTACTATTGATCCTTTCTCTGTGTTGTACTCTTCTTTTAGAAGGGCAGAGTTAGGAAGGAGAGATGTAGATAAATTACGACCAAAGCTCCCGGCTGAGACCTTACCCTTCCGATTAGACCTGGAGGAAGCTGCATTGACGCAGATCTGTGATCAACCCTGTGGCTTGACCACACTGGGTAAGCAATATGTAAGACAAACCTCAGTAACCATGATCTTGGTGGCCTCCCTTGCAGGAAGAGATAGGAGATGACCTTGCATCCAAAAGTAAGAAATGTGACTGTTATATGGCCCCCAAAGTCCCTCTGAGACTTGGGTCCCCCTGAGCATCATCTCCTACAGTTTATTGCCTCCTTAAGAAGCATAAAGCCCAGAGCCAGGCTGAGGGAGAGGAAAGGACAGAACATCCCATCTGCTTTTCATTTGTTTAATGCTTTGAACCTTGTTCTCTTGTCTATAGCCCTCACAACATCCCTGTGAGGTAGGATGAGAAGCAAATGGTTTGCCTATGCCACCCAGTGTTAGGAGCTGAGACACTCCTACATCAGATTTCCCGGTGTCCACGCTGACACACCTTTCAGTTCATGACACACAGCTTCTTTGTGCCAGTCACAGACAAGGGTATGGGGGGCGGGTAACTAACCCAGAAACTTTCTCGCTCTCTAAGCTTGCTTAAGGGCATTCAGGTAGAACACCCCGCAGAGGCCAAGGCAAGCACACAGGAGTACTAGAGGTTTGGGGTTATCAACTACCACAGCCATGGTGGTCTCAGTTGAGCATACTGTATTCTCTGTGTACCTTGGCCTTACTGCTTCCTCTCAGAGAAAGTCCTCAGGCATGGTCAGGCAGCAAGAATCCTGACTCCCTCTCTCACAGTGTCTTCCCATGCTGTTACACGCCAAAGCCCAGAAAGAGGGGGAAGGTGAAGGCTGGCTGACTCAGCCTGCAAGTACTTAGAGATCTGGAGTGAAAGGCCCCAGCACCATTCAACTAATGATTATTATTAACTCTGAACAGGCCTTGGCACAGCAGCCAGCTGGCTCAGGGGGGATGCCTGGATCTCCCACAGTGAGGTTTGAAAAACAAGACCCACGGCAGCCATGCATGGGGGTGGAAAGGTGGGGACAATGAGAGACGGGGCAGGCCAGTGTCATGGAGGAAGGGTGGCCTGCCTTGGGAGGGGGAGAACATGCACAGGCTGGCAAGTGATAGCAGCCTGTCTTGGATGGGGATGACAGGCAGAGAAGGAAGCCAGAGTTCTCAGTGCCGAGCTCCTGTCATTCATTCGCTGCCACCCCCAGCCCCAATGGGACTCCAAGGAAAGGAGGGGTACAGGAACAAAGGGGCCCCTGAGAGGACTCCAAACCTGAACAGTACGCCCATTACCATTTGGATCTGATACACAACTATCTCTCTCATGCCCTCAAGGTTGAGTCTGAGTATAATCAAGCTTGGAACACAATCAAATATGGAATCAGGACTTAGCACGATATGGAAATTTGTGCAAATGATGGGCGACTTTTAAATCTTGAGCATCCTGAGTGTCATCCCCCGCCCCACTTTAAAAAGCAAAACAGGCTGACTACTAGCAGCTTCCCCTAGTCAAGGAACACTGGCAAAGGACAGCCACGTGTGTCCCCCCCCCTCCGGTCCCTGCCTCGCTGCTGAGAAGCCCAGGTAGTATCCAGACACTGGAAGATACAAAGAGGAAGGGGCAGACGGTGTGGGGAAGAGGGAGCACACAGCCAGGAGGCATATGCAGCCGGCAGCCACAGATCCCAGCTGGAGGAAGAATACCCTGGCACGGAGGTCTAATGGTTGTCCAGCTGCTGCCCCAGGATGTGAGGGCAGGTGGTGATGGAGAAATGGCAAGACAGGAGGGGAGGGAAGTCCCCCCGCCCCCAAATCTGGCCTACCAGCCATCCTGGTGACCTGCTCCCTATACTGTGGTCAGATCCCTCAGCAGGAGACCACTGCTACCTGGGTCCTCTCTGCTCTGCACCGATGCCCTCCAGCCCCACTGGTCAGAGGAAGTGACAGCTGGGTCCCTTCTTCCTGCAGAATATAAATGACTCCCCTTCCTCCCAGGGCTGGGAATAGACATCAGATGGCACTGCCCACGCAAACTGCCGGCTGTCAGCACGCCCGCCCGCCCGCCCGCCCGCCCGCCCGCGCACCACCTGGGAGGAGGCAACACCTCAGGCAGGCCCCGGCTTCCCGGCATTGCCTCTGTGCTCTGAGAACAAGCTGCTGAACCTTACCTGGCCCGCCCTAGGGAGGCCCCAGCACTGGCCTTGATGAGGGGAGGAGATGGAGCCCTGCATCAAAGTCACCCTAGTGAGAACCTCTTTCATGTGGCCCAGTAACCATTCCAAGCTCACAGCACATTGGACAGCTTGAGAGGGAGACAGGGCATTGAAAAAGACAAGAATGGTTCCCCTCCGCACTACAGGAGCCTCTGTTCAGTGAGCTGTATTTAGAGAGCTTATGAGAGATGCTATCTCCCTGAGGAAAAGCATCGTGAGGTCCACTGAGAGGACACTTCTGCCCTACAGTCCCCATTCTTGAACTATTGAATCCCACCCACCTTGTTCCTGAGCCACTTGGAGAAGAGGCCTTAAATCTTCAGAGGATCCGAGACATGAGACAGACACTTTTCCTTTGTCTCTGGACCTGGAGCTCCAGCCCCTATACTGCAGGCCTCCCAGAGTCTCTGATGGGCTCTGTCTCCCAGGTGGAAAGCTGCATGGTACCTTTCCTGGTTCAGCAGTATCCAGTCCTTATTAGGCTCTACAGAGGGCCCATCTCCTGGACAGACCCACACCATAGCTAACTAATTTGACATCTAGCCCTCACCAACAAGGATGCTCTGGGGAACTCAGCTGGACCAAGGAGGTATCTTGGCAGGGAAGAGAGCCCAGTCGGTACTGAAATCATCCCATTCTCAAGCCAAGGGGCTGGCAGGAGACAACAACTAAGGAGAAGTTAAATGACAAGGAGAGACGGGCAACCAGGGAGACACGATGTTCCTTGGATCAAGAGGGCCCCACTCCCTGGTTTTTATTTTGTTCTAAAAGCTTCAGAATAGTTCCCTGGAGCAATGTGCTAAGTAAATACTCTAAGCCCTAAGAGCAAAGTATAAGATGCCCAGAACTACTCTGCCCTGAGAATGATGTCAAGAGCACACCCAGATTCTACAATCTAGACCCAGAGGTAGCCTGAAGGAAGCCCTTAGCTGAGCTAAGGAATCCAAGAGTCCAGGGCTTGGCTAAGGCCAATGCCCTCCTGTTCCTCCCAAGAACTTCAAAGTGACTTTAGTGCCTTCACTATCTTATTGTCCAGGGGACCCTCACCTTGGCCCCTTCTTTCCACAGTTCATGGCCCTTGTTCCTTGGCTCAGGAGTCAAGTCAGCACAGATTTCTGAAGGGTACAAGGAAGAATGGATGAAAGAATTACATCCTGAGCTGTCCGCATGGTCCAGAGCTAAGAGGGTATTCAGTGACAACCATCTGCCAGACACTGAATGTTAAAGGTAAGGGACTTTCAGATGGGGAAACTGAGGTCCTGAGATATGAAACGTGTCTAAGGTTGACTGTACAACACAGCCTAAGAGACCACAGTACTGCTTTTCCAAAAGGGACCCCGATGTCTGTGACTGTCATTCATAACCAACAGGAATCCAGCTCTTCATCAGGCACATAAGTAATCACCACCATCACCATCACCATCACCACCACCACCTAATGCTTCTGTATCCCATCAAAAGTGAGGCTTCAGGTTCTCCAGAACCTTCTACTTGCACCCAGTAGTACACTTCCCCATTGGAACCCACCAGATCATCCCTCAGCAGTAGCAGCTAGGGTTTCTGCACCCTGTGGCTTAGCCATGAAGTGCAAAAATTCCATCCCTCAGCAGTAGCAGCTAGGGTTTCTGCACCCTGTCTGTGGCTTAGCCATGAAGTGCAAAAATTCGTCTGCTTCTGAAGTGGGTCCCGTGAAGATCAAGGAACTGCTGAAGTCCAAGGAGAGAATCTCACCTAGGTTCAGAGTTCTGAGGCATTCACATTTCCACTTTCTTCCTTGGCAAGTAGGCGCTGGAGATCTGGTGCATGATCACCAGGGCCGGGTACACTGGTAGTGCCAGGCACAGGTACCAGGCTGCACCTTTAATCTGGGCCTGGAACCACACTGAGTACATGCCCAAGAGCACGGTTACTGTAGCCATCAAGTAGACAACCAGGCCACATGTCAGATGGTAGAGCTTGAGGCGAGCCACCCTGGAGACCCGGGCTGCCCGTGGACAGAGGAGGCCAAGCCCACACAGTGCTTGTCCCCCAGTGGCCAGCAGTGTCAGCGCTCCTGCCCAGCTATGCCAGGATGCCAGATGGGACAGCTCACTGCGGATCTTGCTGGAGATAATGAAGCCCAAGCCCAGGAGAGCACAGAGGATGGTCATGGTCTGCCCTGCCCAGTGGAGTCGGATCCGGGTCTTTCGAGAGCAGAAGAAGAACAGGGAGTGCTCAGGCGAGAAGAGCAGGATGGCTTCAGCCATGCAGAGACAGAACTGTAAACACAGGAGAAGGCCAGTGAGCCCCTAGTCTGCATGGAGCCTGGGGAAAAGGAGGTGTTAGCATACATCCAGAAACCGTGGGGAAGCTTAACGGACTTCCAGCCTCACATACGCCCTTTCTGGACCACAGAACAGCAAACATTGAACTTTCGCCTCATTTCTGAGGACAAGGCCTTGAAAACATCCCTCTCACTTCTTCCTTTCTGCCCCTAGAGGAGAAATAACCCCCTCCCCAACCTCAACCCCCCTGACAGTTTACTCCATTTCCCCCACTCATATAGGTTTCAGGAAAAGATGAAGCTCTCTTTCCCCCATCTTTCTGATCCTTAGAAAGGCCAAAAAACGCTGGACGGCGGTGGCGCACGCCTTTAATCCCAGCACTCAGGAGGTAGAGCCAGGGAATCTCTGTGAGTTCGAGGCCAGCCTGTTCTACAGAGTGAGAGCCAGGAAAGGCACCAAAACTACACAGAGAAACCCTGTCTCGAAAAACCGGGGGACGGGGGGGGGGGGGGGGGGGGGACCAAAAACTGAATGCTTCCCCAAGGGTTAAGCTAAGTATATCCAAACTCACCGCCAAGGCCATGAACACAGGGTGCCAGGAGAAAAGACCTAAGTAAGAAAGAGAATAGGCTGACGGCTAGGCATCACTGATAACTGCAAAGACCTGGCCATAAGGGAAAGGTCAGCATACCGTCTCAAGCCTAAGCAAGAATCGGGAACTCATCACAAAGGAGTAGCGGCTAAGGGGCCCTTACACCACCTGGGCCTGGGTTCTGCATATGCTGCCAGCCCAGTCCTAGAGTAGACCTTAGTCTGCCCAGGACCCTCCTCACGCTTTTCCATATGGGGCCTCATTCTAAGAAGTGTCAGTTCTGTCTTTTGAAGTCCCACCCTCCCAGGACTTCCGGGGCCCCGCCCACTGGGCCTTTACAACCACTCTACGACCCGCCCCTCCTCCGCTGAGGGTCTAGGTTTCTCGTTTCCCAGCGCGCCCAAAGCGGCCCCCACCAGCACCGAGGCTCCGCCCCTTCCACGGCCCCACCCCTCCTCGCACACTCACTGGTTCCTGGCCGGGACAGCACAATCAGAAAGATGGTGAAGCCCAAAGCTATCAGGTGCGCCAAGATCCCACTGCCTCTCCGCAGCCAGCGGGTCAGTCTCGGCTCCCTCGCTGGAGCCGGAACCAGACCTACCTCCTCGGGCTGCATGGCAATGCCAAGCCGGCCGGTACAGTCCAGCAACCAGAGGCTTCTTCCGGGTTTGCGACCGCGGAGGCGGTGGCAGCGGCGGCGGCGGCGGCGGCTACAGGAGAGGCTCCTCCCCGGGGAGGCTGCGGGGCCGTGTGGCGGAGGCGCCCACAGCGCCCTCTGCAGGCTGGGGGGGAAGCGCCTCAGCCCCGAAGGGCGGCTCCCGGAAACCTCCATTGACCTAACCGGGCTCCCAACCCACCTTCATTTCTACCTTTGTATCCACAGGGGTATATATAGCTCAAGCAGCCTGTCAAAATTACATCCGTAGCAACTGGTATCAGCGAAACCCCAAATCACACACTTGGTTCGCTGACCCAAGAACGTGACCCACTGTTTTGAGCAGTTTTCCAGAAGTACTGGATTCCCCTGGCTGCTCACTCTCCAGACATTTCTGGCTTGTTGGAGAGACAAGATTCCTCCCTGCCTACATATAAACGAAAAGCCAAAGCCAAAACATAGTGACCCAAACCTGGTGAATTCAAGGATGAGAACCAAAAGATGTAACCTCATCCCTATTTACAGGTGTAGTTGTCTCCCATAAGATACTCCAAAGATTTAGGGCACTTCCAGTCGGCCGCCTCCACAACAGCTGCACAGCCTCGAAAAGTAAGGTGATCCAGAGGAATCAGGGCCTCCCACAACCCCAAGTTCTGCAACACTATTACCTCCAACAAGATGATCCAGCCTAGCTGAGAGAAGCTTTAACCCATTCTTCGGGGAAACTCACAGAAGAGGCCAAAACAGGCTGTCCAGGGGCTGGGGAGATGGCTCAGCGGTTAAGAACGCGTACTCCTCTTGCACAGGACCTGAACACCCACATCAGGGGGTTCACAGCTTACTGTAACTAGCTCCAGGGGGAGCCCACACTTCTGGCCTCTGCAGGCATCCCATGCACAGACCCACACACAGACACACACATATGGGGGTGGGGGGAGCTGGCCAGGATCCCTAGATCAGTGATCACCAAGCTCAACCTCTATATGGTTGAGAAACTAAGGCTGCTTTTAGAAGTGGGAAGGGCAAGGACAGCCAGAGACTGTTTGAGAGAAATAACTTGTAGAGGGATGGAAGCCCAGAGTTGCTAGAAAACCAGAAAAGGGCCAGAAGCTAACTCCCACAAACCCTCAGGACAAAAACGCCAGGGTAGAGTCAAAGTGTGACTCCCCCCCCTTCTCATTTCCTGTCCCAGTGGAACTAGAGTTGTCTCTCTTAAGACTCTGGGGTGCCTTGCTCATTCAGAGATGCCTTATCATCCTCTCTGGAAGAGGATTCCCTGTGACACCAGCTCTAGGTTTTGTGCACGTGTGCGTGTGCTCGAGTGTGTACTGCTTATCGTCAGCCTCTTGGGATGGGGCTGGGGAGAGGAAGGACACTCATTCGGCTACATCATTTTTCATCCTTTTCTATGTTTCTGTTTTTATATTTTTCTTAGCAGCAACAGAACAGGGAGACAGTCTTGAGGTATTTTAAAGAGTTGTTTTTTTTTTTCTTAAAAAAAATAATATAAAGTTATAAAAAGCGGCAGCAGCCTGGGGCCCGGATCTGGAGGGGAGGAGGTGCTGGCGGCTCCGTTGCAGTGGGCAGGCACTTTCTCGTTAATGGGCTTTTGACTGCAGGAAGACAAGAGGTAAGAGACAGGGTGAGGGTCCCGGTGAACGTCTGGGCTAACCCTTGAATTCCCTCAGCTGGCCTGATAAATACAACTGAGCGAGGGGAAAATGAATGCCAGCCTAACTGGGTCGTGAAGCTGGAGAATACACATGCACACACCTGTCCACACACAGGCAGGCCCTTCACCAACTGTCAGATTGCCCTTGTAGGTGCCAGGACAGTGGGCATGTACCTACTCCATGCCTAAATCAGGAGCCTGTTACCCTGCCTCACCTCCCAGAAGTCCCTCCTTACAGAGATCACAGGGATAGATCAAAGCGGGCTTCAAGAGAAAAGATAAATAACCTAACTGCAAGCTTTACTAGAAACCTGGAGACCCTGCTGTAAGCTGAAATGATTCTGTGGACTCTGAGTACTTGCTTTCTGTCCTAGTGCCAGAAGAACCGGAGAACCAGAGCAGCCCACCCACCCAGCTACTCAGCATGTTGGGACCAAACTCCCTTTCCCTTAAGGAAAAGTAACTCCAAGTCCTAGTGGGAGGGTCGCGGACGGTCCAAAAAGAAGTGGTCCTTAGCTTAAAGCCCAAGTAAAGGTAGAATGGGACAGCATGTCCTAAGCCCAAAGGAGAAGACTGGGCATAGGAAAGGTCCCTCAGGCAAAAGCTCCAGTCACCTTGGAAGGAGCTGACCAACTTCTCCCTAAAGTAGATGGCCCAGGAGTTCTCTCAACTTCCCCTTCATTCTCTTTTCTGGAGTCAGTTCCTCAGCACCCTCTCCACGTCACATACCTACTGTGTTCCCCAGCCTCAGCCCTCCTGACCCCTCTCTGCCCATGTTCTTCAGGCAGCTGGACTGGTACCTTCAGTGTAGAGCACTTCTCCTCAAAGGCCAGGGCTGGACCTGGCTTCTTGCGACGCACAGAGCAGGTCCCATCAGGAGGGACACCGGCCTGACAGTGCTTGGCCTTGACTGGCCGGCAGTAAGTGGCCAGGTTTTTCCGCTTCTTGGCTACCTCCTCCTCAGAGAGGCAGTTGGTTGGCAGGACCTTGGCTGGGTGTCCAGCCGCTCCCCGGTTCTCTAGCTGAGAGGCCTTGACTGGTATGGGGGATGAATGAGGGGAACCCCGACAGTCCAGGGGACCTGCTCTTTTCACTCTTGGCCCCACTGTTCCATTTAGCCCCATGCTCAGGGTTGTTTTAGTCTTGGCTGAGAGACCCCGACAGCCAGAGGGTTTGCCTTTTCCAGGAGGCTCCAGGATGCAGGTCCGTTTGAAAGTGGTAGGGCCAGGGGATAACTTCCGCTTTCGAGAAGGGGCCTCCATCTCCACCCCTTCCTTGCCTTTGGAGGACTTGCTGGCCTTGGAAGGTGGCAGCTTGCTGAAGGACGGAGATGGAGTGTTGGCAGGCAGTGGTGAGGTAATAGCCTGGCTCCCGCCCATGCACTCTGCCTGGCTGCAGGCAGCTGCGACGCTGGGGGAGCCTGCAGGGTAGCTAGGGACAAGGCTGTCCTTGATGGGGGGTATGGAGGCTGGGCAGGCAGGGCGAAGGGGCGGGCCTGGAAGTCGGGGGCAGCTGCCCATAGAGGATGGACTCAGGGGATCAGATAAGGAGGGACTGACAAGATGGGATGGAGGTTCAGCCGCTGGTGGGATCTTCCTGCAGCAAAGAGAGAGCTTCACTGTGATACTGAGCAAACTCCAGGGCCTCCCTAATATACACCAGTCTCTGCACCTTGAGATGGCCAGCAAAGCCCCAAAGCTGCTGCCCCCTGCTGGGAAACACTGGAACTGAGAGCCCAGGAAGGCACAGGAGAAGGAATAACCTATCAGTACGAGGCATATGAACTGGCATGTAGACCCATTAACAGCCTGATTTCTGGTCTCAGTTTGGGCATTCCCCCATCCTACATTACCTAAAAGGTACTGGAAGTGATGGGTAAGAGTCTGGACTCACCCCTACCACCCACCCATGCCCTCCTCCAGGCTACCAAGTCTCACCCCTTCATACCACACCCAACTTGGGTTCTTAGCAATCAGCCAAAGCACTCCAGACTGGGGCTTCTGAAGCCCAAGTATACTCAAGCCTGAGAAAGGAAGTTCCGAGTCCACAAAACTCACTTCCACATGTGTGAGCTGAGGTGCCGTTCCAGCATGGAGCTGAGTGCTGAGCAAAACCGGTCCAGCCGGCGGCTAAACACATAGCATCCTGGGCTCACCAGCCGGCTTCCAAATGTGCAAAACTAGAGGCAGAGGAAAGAGCATGGTTGACGGGGCCTGAGATACAGGAAGGCATCTGCCTACAAGACTTAACCACCCTCCGTCCCAGCTCCCTGTCCTGTGTCCTTACCGCCTGTGGCCTAGGTGGCCGGGTGGCATAATGGCAGTCAGGGGGAAGGTGGAGGTCATCAGATGTCCCCTCCTCCTCACTCTCCTCACTGGAGGCCTGGGCCCCACCCCGGGGCAGAGGGAAGGGAAATAGGCCTGGATCCCCATCACCACCACAGGGACCTTCATCATCCACCTCACTCTCAGAGGAGGCCTGGGACCTGGAAGGGCCAAAGGGATATGATGTCGGGTCAGAGTCGGGGTGTGCACGCTCAAACAGCCAGGGTAGACACACCCTCTGGGTACTCGGAGGAAGAGGAAGGGTTCGGGAAAGTACAATATAACTCTCTAAGTAAGAGACAGAACCAAGGGCTTCCAAGGGCTTCTCTCCCCAGCCTCTTCCTAGGCCTTGCCTCTTCAGGGAGAAAACCGCTTCAGACTCGCTTCCTCCAGAAAGTCTTCCCAGCTTAACTACGCCCAGCACTGCTCAGCCTAGTCAGCTCCCTCAACGCTCTTCTCCACCATCACTCCTGTGAGCTTGTCTGGGAGCTGAGCCTGTGTTTCCACTACAGGTGGAGCTGCATCTAAGTCTCCTTCAGTAAAGCAGACTCTCCCCAGAGTCCAGTGCGGCCTCCGCACACAAAGGGGCCAGTGGATGACTACACAGTCGTACTGCTTTACCCAGGACCCTGACCCGTTCAGCTCCCCGATGACAAGTGCTAACTCAAGGGAGTAGCTGAAAAGAACGTTCCTCTCCCAGGCATTGTATCTGGCACACCTCACAGAGGCTGGAGTCCTGCAGCGTGCTTGGGCAGGAATAGGGCAGTCACCTGCCTCACACCACTGGTAGGTTCTAGGTATCTTCCCGTGCTTAAGGGAAGTGAGCACATCTTCGGGATATTCCCTGGGCCTGTCTCCAGGGCTCCCTGGTATCTTAGGGGCTGAGTATCCCCAAGTTAGATGGGGTTAGGGTTCTGTACATACCTGGGAAGCGCACAGTATGGGTAGGCCTGCTTAGAACGAGCAGAGGTGGTGTTGGGGGCAGCTACTGCGGCCCCACCCTGGACAGCAGAGGGAGGCTCCTGGGCGGGGCGCTCGAGAGCTGGTTCTTTTCGTCCTGGGCTCTTCTCCTTGGGAGACTCTCCCTTGCGAGAGCTGGCTTTCAGTTCAGCCACTAGCACATCAAAGTCCTTGGTCCTGCCTGGGACCTCCCTGCGTTGGTGCACTGAGTGGATCTAGAACACAGCAGGGGAGAGGAGGAGGGAAGTGTAATTTGAGCAGGACTGAGGGGTATATGGCTTCTCTGACTCAGTGTGTGTGTGTGTGTGTGTGTGTGTGTGTGTGTATGTGTGTGTGTGTGTGTGTTGGGTGGGGGTGTTCGTGTGTCCACTTTACTCTCTGACGGGGCTAAAACTCTCGGCTGGGTAAGGAGATCGGAAGGTACTCCCTGTCTACTGCTCATACCTCGTGTCCACCACGGATAACCTCTTCTCCCTTCCCTGGTGTACGCCTAGCCCCATGCCTTGAACTGAGTTTCCAATAACCTCTGATTCTCCTTTCCAAGGTCCCGTGTCTATGCTGACCCCCATCACTGTGCAGAGGGATGGGGTTACCTTGCAGGTCAATAGGCGTGTACAGATCTTCTTGGTCTCTGGATTTATGACCCCACACTGCCTGTTGAGGTCAAACTCTTTACCTGTGGGGAAAGAGGTTCCAATGAATTCAAGTCCTTTTCTTTGTTGTTGTTGTGGTCCAAGGAAGAATCTGACCTCTTCCTGCCAAGGGTCCAAGAAACAGCAGGACTAAGGCAGAAGAGCCTCACCCTCAGGTCTTGCTACCTGCTGGGCATGAACTCCCCCAGCCCCATCCCTGGCCCAGGCACTCTTGGAAGACTAGCAGCCCAAAGCAGGGCAGCCCACACCAAGAAGCAAATGCAGCCACAGGCATCTGAGATGCCAGGAAAACCAGCAGTGGGTGTGAGGAAGGGGATGGTGGCCAACAGCCCAAGGTGAGAACGAGTGACTTTGTTGGCTTGGGCACAGGGTCTCTCAGACTAGCTCAGAGACCTAGACCAGCAAAGCTTCCTGGAACAAGCAGGACAGGCGGTAAGGGGGCTTCTGTACCCTGGAAGCTGTAATGGCCAGACCTGGCCAGGTCCACTCCTTCCTGACCTCAAACCTTTCTGGCCCCAAAACAAAGAAGCCCAGTGAAGTCTCCACTCTGCCTTTCTGAGCCCATGTCTATAACTACTCACGAGCCATCTTTCGGTGGGTTTTAGGAGGCAGCCTGGCTCCACTGGGCTCCTTCTCCGGGGGGCTGCCTTCGGCCCGGTGACTGGAGCCCTCACCAGGGATTAACTCGATGTTCTCTCTGCCAGGAGGTTCTTTAGGAGAGGGGGCCGTGGGGACTTTTCCAGGGGAGTCCTTGGGGAGGCCTCCTGGCTGACTGAGGAAAGCAGAGGGTGGAGCCACCCTGACTCCATGTCCATCAGGCTTCGGGAGACTGGACATCTTCTCCAGATTCACCACAGGCACGAAAAGGCTACACGTGGAGAGAGGGACGGGCTGGGAGGTGGGGAGGCTGGGACTGGGGTCTGGACTCTAGCCCAGAGCCATCTCCTCCCTAGCTCTGGAACTTGGGTGGGCTCCAAGAGAGGCGTGGAAAAAAAGGGGAGCCCATGTTCCCTGGAATATATGGAGAGGAGCTGCAGATGGGGTTAGCTCTTTCTTGCTATGAGCAGTATCCTGCAACCCAGGGCTGTCAACCCTTTCCTGGGTGAAGGTCAGGGCTAGTCTCTGGGGGTTTCCAGCCTCTTACCAGAGGTTGTCCTTCTGGGTCTTCTCAGGAGGCTGATGGCCACGGCTCCGGGACCCCTGGCCCTTCTCCCTGGAGGAGGTTTTGGTGGGACCTGGGGCTCTACAAGCTGGGCCCTGCCCATTCACTACATGGCATTTCTGAGAGCTGGCAGGGGCTGGAGGTGGGGGTGGGGCCCGGGCATAAAGCTTGCTGAGGGGCCCATGTCTTCTTTCTGTCACCAGGAGACAGACAGGTGGAGAGAGCAACTGAGATGAGTGGTGATGGCCGCCTCCTTCCCCAGCCTCCTGACCAGCCCGCCAGTCCTTTTACAGAATCTGAATTGCTAGAGCTTAGGTTGTGAGTCTGTCTCCTTCCCATTCAAAATCGAGCCTTTAAGATTCAAAATTCTAGACCACACTTCTGGACCCTCTTAACTCTACTGGATGTAGACGTTTGCTCAAACAACAATCCTGACACCTACAACACTCAATCTGTCCCCAGCACCGCCTTCCTTTACCCCACGTGACCTCCCAACAGACACTGTCCTAAGAGTTCCATGTTCCACCTTCGCGTCCCCTTATCACCTCCCCGGGGCGCCCCTCACCGCAATGCTTCTGGAAGGCTTGAGGCTTCACCACCTGGCTGCAGTGGTTACATACAACCAAATAGAAGTCATCATGGGCAGGGCAGTGCCCGAAGATGGACATGTCTGCAAAGACAGAAGCCTTTATCACTGGGGTGCAGGACTCAGGAGTTCTCTAGAGCAAAGAACACTCTCACCCCACTACTTAGAAGGCACTCTGCCTTCCAACTGGCATACGACAGGGTTTTCTGCTGGATGCTCCCGGCTTCCACAGTTCAATCTAACCAGACCCAAACTGTATGGGCTTTCATGTGAGCGGGCACCAACCACATATGATTGGGATCTCCAACACAGGTCACAGGAGCCAGGGCAACTGGCTGACTCAGACCTATCAAAAGGGGGCTCCCCCAGCAGTCTTGCTGCTTCAAGCCACCTCCCCCCCGGTGGAAGAGGAAAGAAAGGTGGTCCAATTTCCCCGAGTCCCAGTCCTCTACGTGTCGACCCCCACCTTCTTTAATGAGGGTCATGGCGTCCAACTTCTTCATGTTTTTGCTACTCTCCTCCAGTTCAGCCCCTGGAGGAGAAGCACAGCTCAGAAGGCCCATCCCCTTTCCCAGAACCCAGCAGGGCCTGCAGCCCAGTGGTATGAAGCCCACACTCCCTGACAAGCACTCAGAATTGCTGGAGAAACTAGCAATGGGTCATTCACAAGTGTCTGTTTTTCCTTCACCTGCCCCTCTGAGATGAGATTACCCCATCAAGAAGGATCATTAAAGACCCTTCACTCCCAGGTACAGTACAAGGTTCTCCTGCTGACTCGGTGGGTAACTGTGGGTAAATGCCTCTTTTCTGGGTCTTGCTTCCCCATCTAAAAGGGAAATGTTTCTACAGGTCCCTGAGTCCCTTTTTGAGACTGCTTACATGGGTCCTTTCTGCTACTCTGTGGCATCCCAGACAAGTACCCTCCCAGATCCCCACCCCCATAGCCTCATTTTGCTCCACCCAAGTTACCATAGTATCATCAAAGTTACACTCAGCTTCTCAGGTCCTGAACTGATAGGATGGCCATAGAGTAGAGAAACTGCTGTCTTTGGACCCTTTGGCATCTTCAAAGTCTCCTTGATCAGCTACGCAAGCCCCTCCCCTTCTTAGGGGGGCTTTGTCCAGGGGTTGCCCTTGTACCTCAGTGTCTGGGTTAATGACAAAAACATCTTAGCTGTGCAAAGCAGCTCTTTCCCCATCCCCCTACCTCATTCCTCACCCCCCTCCTCTAAGCCCCCTCCCTGTCCCTTGGGGGGAAAAAATCAATTCTGAGTCACCAAATCCGTCTGACTCCATTTCCGGTTCTCAGTGCACCTAGACCCTGACAAGGGCTCCATCTTAGCCCACTCAGCATGAGGCGGTCCAAGGGTGGCTGGCCTGTACTCCCTTCTAGGTCGGCTCTCTAAGGCTCACTAACAGAGTTGCCCCTTTCTAGGAGGAGAAGATTATTGGCAATCGTAATATCCAGACATGAGTGGTAGTGGGTTAGGCATGCAAAAGACAAGGGGCAGCTCCCACTCTTTTAAGTCCCTTAAATGCAAGTGTGGAGAATGACAGAACAGAACTGGAAGTCAGTTGTCTCAAAAGAGAACAAGTGTCATTAGAGACTGCTCCATGAGATCTCCTCCTCCACCTCTTCGCACTTGCAAACTTCTTCAGGGGTGTGATGCTTGTTGTCACCCCGAAAGGCCACGAGGCCAGGTGCTCCCTGGGGCCCAGGAGACAAAGATCAGAAGGGGCTGCAGGCCTGCTCACCAAAGGCACTCAAGGGCCTACAGAAAATAGGGGTCAAGGGAGAGAGCCAAGGGGCAGGGCAAGAGGCCCAGGAACGGATGGAGGCTTGGAGGCATGGATGGTGGATGGACTGAAGGAGGGAGGTAGGGAGGATGGATGGATGGATGGATGGAGGATGGATGAACTAAAGCAGAGGGGGGCGGGGGTTCACGAATACTGCAGCGGGCAGGGAAACGTGGAAAACAGCTAAGGTGCGGGGCAAAAGGCGAAGGATCAAGGGGGTGATCAGGGGGGCACAGAAGTGGGGTGCGTGGGAAACACGTGGAGAGGACTGTTACAGATGGGTAGAGCCGGAGCAGGTGCAGGACGGATGGAAGCTGGAGGCCAGCGCACAAGAAGAAAGATAAAGGCAAGTAAAGTGAGGGGCAGGTACTGTGCACCCGCCGAGACAGAGGTGGGCAGGGTGGGCTGCAAGCGATGGGCCGGCGCTAGGACCCGGAGGCGCGAAGGTGCCTGAGCAGGCGGGCACTAGGACCCGGCGGGTCCTTTGTTTGGGGGGCCGGGGAGCCGGACGGCGGCTCTCGTCGGCGGCTCCCCTCAGCTGGAGGGGGCCCTAAGGGGGGAGGGGAGATAGTGATGGGGTCCCCGGACTCCAGTGTGGCTGTACTCACCATCTGCCGCAGGCAGGTCGGCCCGCTCCACCCACGAGCTCCAGCTCTGTCCCGCGAAGTCATCGAGACTCGGCACTCGCCGCTCCAGAGCGGCCATTGCTGCCACCGCGCGTTCACGCACCGCCATCACCGCCGCGGACGCGCGCCCGCCCCGGCGCCGCCGCCGCGCGGCCCCCTCCCCCCCCACCCTCCCCCGACCGGGGGCACGCCTCCCCTCTCCCCCTACCTTGCCAGTTCACTCTTTGCGCAAGCGCAGTTTGGGTCTCCTGCCACCACCTCCTTACTCCCGCACAGCTTTCTGGGAAGTGTAGTTGCGGAGGGGTGGTGATGCCTACGGAGCTAGCCGAGGGATCCCTTCCAAAATGCACAATCGCACGCGGGGAAGGAGAGATCAAAACCTCGGGATACCCTCTTCCAGCCCCTCTGCACACGTTCTTTGCGCCACCAGTCCGCTCTCCCAAGCTTACTATGCACACCCGAGCCCCAAACCTCTCTCTGCCCAAGATAACCCTCTAAAGCCGTGCATCCGCCAGCTGGCTGGCGCCCCTTCCTGGGCTGGCGGCCACGAAGCGACTCTGCTCCCCTGTAGATCGAATGGGGTAGGTGCAGGGAGGTGGGCGCAGTGAATCAGAAGGGCAAGGGGAGGGAGTCTGCAGGACGTGCTGAAGGACACAGGGGTTGGAGTGGGGGAGGGCCCCAGCTCCTGTGTTGTTCCTCTGTGGGAAACCCACGCTGCCTTGATGCAGAACGGAGGGTTGGAGGTGCTGTTGTCTGGGTTTGGGAGGACCTGGCTGAGCTTGCCAAGATCACCTGTCAGTATGACAGAAGGCTATCTCGGAGCCAGAACCAGCCCCGGAACTAGGGTGGCCCCGAGGCTTCTGATGTTTGCGGTGTCTCTGCTGATCCATCTCTCTCCTCCTGGGAACTGCGATCGATAACCTGCACCGCCTCTTCCCAAATCCTGGCTGGACCCTGATTCCATCCATCATTTCTGCTTCTTTTTCTAATGAATATTTTCACCGCTGGAAAAGCTGCTACTGAAGCCTTGGCATAGGGAGGTTTCTCATCATATCTATCTTTCCCCCACCTCGCTAAGGTCCAGAAAGTACCTTAATCACCCACCTTCTCTGCCGATAATATTTCTTCCCTCACACAGGGGACAAAAGTCTGCCTCCACCTCCTTCCCCATTCTCGTTGGAAATGAAATATTAATCCTCTTTTTCTTTCAATACCTCACACCTCACGCCATATTGCATCCCTTTGCCTAAAAGAAACCAAGTTTGGGAGCAAATAAGTCAAGGTCTGTGACTTTAAGACCGCAGACTTCCTGCTTTCCATATAAGAACAGTTTAACTATATAAAGAATAATATCCGAGGGCAGAAGTTGTAAGCCAAAGACTCACCCATAGGTGATCCCTAAGAGGCTCAGGAACCTGATGAGATTAAATGTAAAACTGTGTCCAAGTACATTTCTCTGGGGAATGTAAATGTAACGCACGACTGTCTGTCTGAAGGAGATGGAGGTGCAGGTTTGTACAGCATGAACCTTCTAGTAGAGAGGGAAGCATATGGCCCTCGACTCCTCCTTTGGGTCACAGATGGTAGGAGAGCAAATGGAGACAGCACTGTGGAAGCCACTATCTTTTGCCTTTTGAGTTTGATCCAAATTTGCTAATGAGTCTCAGTTTCTTTGGACTAATTGGGTGCCACCAAAAGAGTCGATGTCACCAGACGGGCTTGCCAAGAACAATTGCTCAGCCAACAGACTCTTATTGCCTAGGGTGCAGAGTGGAGAGGAGTCGAGGGATGTCTTGGTAGAAATGCTGATATTTGTCCAAGAACATAGAACAAGGGAAAAGGAGAGGAAAGAAATTCCCAGAAGTCCTCGGGTCTTGGCTTCTTTGTGGCAAATGTTCTCAGCACTGTTTATTCAAATGTGTTATAACAAGCACCAGAAAACAGCATGCAACATTCTCCCCGCATCCTTGATTTGCAATCTCAGAGACCCGTGGTCAGGATGTTGAAGGGAACTCATGTCTAAAAAAGGTCCAGGATGGGTGTCTCCACATGGTCAGAGTCTACCAGGGGCAAAGGGCAAGTCCCCTGCTTGTTGGCCTCCTGCAACAGCTAGAGAAACCAGACACCTTCTCCTACTTCAGGCCTAACTAAGCAAAGCGGTGGTGCCAGCCCTGGATGGAGAATCCTGTGAGGACAGGCCTGCCCTTGGCACTTACCCCTGCTCAGCCCCCTAGAGGTAATGAGGTGAACTGGTCTTTCCTCTTAGGGTGCTCATGGAGAGAGGGGCCACAACCTAAACCAAGGTTCTTCTGGCCGTAAACCAGTCAGAATCTTGGTGAGGAAGAGCCTTCTCAGTCCTAGAGAGACCTCTGGGCTGAGAGTGCTCAGTGGGCATGGACATCTCCCTTCCTAAAGCAGGTGATGGGCCAGTTGCTAACTTAGGCCCCAAATGAGAACACTTTATCCATCACGTTTCAAATAAATTATAAATATAGATGCAAAATCCAAACACAGTTCGAATAGAAGCTGCTCACAGATCCCCACAGGGGCTTGCTTGAAGAAAAACGAAGGTCACCTCTTTGTCCTTTGTATCTTTAGAGCTGTAGGCAAAACTGTTCCCCTCGTCCTTAACCACGGGGACAACTTAGGATAGACAGTTTCAGATTTAGGAACATTCTCACCCTCATCAACTTTTTCCCTCCTTAAATTCTTTCCCTAAAATCTAAAACAGAAAACAAAAATTCCAAATTCTTTTAATGAAGGGCTCAGGAGCATCTAGAAGTGTGTAAATATCATACTCCCCCTCTCAAGCGGGGAATTATAACTCAGAGAAGAAATGGATGGCCCAAAGTTAAGGGTTCTAAGCCCTGGAAACCCAATTAATCCACATCTTGATGTGGGTAGCGTTGAGGAAGATGAGGAGGCTGGAAAGGGTTGGGACCTGTCTTGAGGACAGATTAGCACAGGACACATTCATCTTTGGGATACTAAGTGGGCCAGTTGGCACTAAATTGGGAAATGGCTGGATGGATTCTTTCTTCTTCATCTCTCCCTGAGCAGCCCTACTGCCAGGAGAGACCAAGGGGTTTTGATCTGGATAGGAAGCAGATGGTATTTATCCAGTTGGTGCCCTGAGACCTTGGGGCCCAAGGAGGGATGGAAGGAGGTATCAGGAAGAGGAGACCACCGAAACAAATATGGAACTGGGTCCCGAAGTGAAGAAGCACCAATAGCATCGGGCTGCCCAGGATTGGGGAAGGGGTAGAGTCTGGCTACTATATGGAAGCAAGGGAGGACTTCAAGAGATGAGGAGAGAGAACATCTCCTTGTAAAAATGAGAAAGGAAAGGTATGAAAGATCTAGAAAAGGTGCTGGTTTGCGAAAATGAGCGGACAGTAAGAGACAAGTGGGGCCGTCTATCCATGTCCTGGGACTCCTGGGCACCTCAGCCTCATGATGGTCCTTTAGGCCCTCCCAACGCCCACAGGAATGAAAGGAAGGCCTGGGCAGACTTGAAAAAAAAGATCTTAAATGCCTCATCTCCAAAAGGTTAGGGAAGGGAGATGGGCTGTCAGGTGGGGGGTGGGGTGGGGGAAGGAAGTGGAAATATTCCTGGCCTTCTCATCCTAAGTGTGAGACAAAACCAAGCCCAAGAAGGAGAAGGGAGTTGGGGGTTTCATGAGTAAGTGGAGTTTAGGGAGCTGCTGAAAGTGTTCCAGCTGAGGGAGAGGGAGAACTGAGGGCCTGGAAAACGTATTCTGCCAGCAACTTTCCTGACTCTCTTCCCTGAAGCTGCAACACAATGGCAATTCTGTCTGCTCCCACTGAGCCCCGGCCTCGTGTGGACCCTAAGAGGGCCCGTGGATAGGGTAATGGGTCTCCCTGTTTCACACATGGTGGGAGCTGTGGACAAACAGAGGCCAGAGAGGAGATTAGGGAGCACACTGGGCTCTGGGAGGACTAGAGATAAGATGCAGAGACCAGAGGACACCACTGAAGGGTGTCATCAAACCACTGCTGGGCCCTCCACATGGGAATCGGGAATCTGGGCAAGGCTGCCGGCTGACTTCCCCTCCCCCACTGCACGGAGACTAGACAAGTGATAGCAGGGCAGCTTTTAGAGACCAGTATTAGGACTCTAGTTTCCTCCCCTCACCTGCAGCAAGCAGAGGCTCTTTCTCAGAGGCTTGAGAACACAAATTAAAGCCCAGTAAGATGCCTGAGTCCAGGCAGTGGACAAGAAGTACTGAGTTCCTGCCGTTTGCAGCTCCAGCAGGGTGAGGGATTAGGAAGCCAGTGGAGGACTGCCCGGGTTACCAATAGCTGATGCCTACGCATCCAGCGTCTCAAATCTCAAAGCCCAGAATGATGGGGGAAGGGAGTTGGAGGAGAAGGAAGGTCCTGTGGAAGCCGGAGGAGATGAAGAGGTGCTGTCCAGGTCTAGCCAGCTGTTCACTGCTTCTCCAACGCTCCCTGTTCTGCGGCACTCTCCTGGCTGGGGCCCTGGCCTTGGTCCTGGCCCTGTCCATGCCACGGTGTCTCTTTGAACACAAACCAACAGTTTCCAGCCCACAGGAAGAAGTTGATAAAGCCGAAGAGCTACAAAAGAAATCGAGAGAGTTTGTAAGAATAGTCAAGGAGGAGCCGCATGAGAAACGGGGAGAGGAAGTGCACAGAGAACTAGGTATAGAGGCAGAGTTCGAGGCCACTGTCTATCAAGGGATTCTCTGGTGAAAGTGTCTAAACTCTATCCAGAGTACTCATCCGCACTGTAGCTTGGTCCCTAGCTGAATCCCGCCCCAGGAATGCTAAGTAAATCAAGGATCACGTGTCGGCCTGCTTGAGGTGAGGGAGGCTGGAGCTGTCCAAGGTACTCCTCCAGGGAGAGAGACTCGGGGAAGGCTTTGTTCAAACATCTGTTGCTTGTTTTCTCTGTGTACCCAGGCTGTTCTGGAACCTGTAACCCTCCTGCCTCTGCCTGACAGGCTGTTGGTATTACAGGTGTGTGCCACCACACCAGCTCTATTCAAATCTTTATTTTAAATGTTTTGAAAACCTTTAGTTTGTTAGTGAGCGGTATTGGCTCACACCTTTAATCCCAGTACTCCGGTGGTAGAGGCAGGTGGATCTCTGAGTTCAAGGACAGCCTGGTATATATAAGATTCCAGAGCTACACTGAGAGACCCTGCCTCAACACACACACACACACACACACACACACACACGGAAAAAAAAGAAAAACAAACAAACAAACCTAACAAAACAAAAAGCCTAACAAAAGAGTAGTTAGGGAGAAAGGAACCGATGTTTGCAATTCACTTTGAAAAGCGTTTTCACAAATGGATTGAGTTAATCATGGTGGTGCACACCTTTAGTCCTAGTACTTGTAAGGTAGAGACAGGCAGATCCCCATGAGTTGGAGACCAGTCTGTTCTATACAATGAGTTCCAGGCCAGCCAGGGTTATATAGTAAGACTCTGTCTCAAAATAATAATAATAATAATAATAATAATAATAATAATAATAATAATAATATCATCATCAATAAACAAGGCATGATGATTTACACCTGCCTAATCCTAACATTTAGGAGATTAAGGAGGGAAGATTGCAAATTTGAGACCAGTCTGAATCACACAACAGATAGAATCTCAAAACACAAATGAAAAGAAAAGCTGAGTGTAGTGGCATGAATCAGTAATCCCAGTACTTAGAAGGCTGAGGCAAGGGAATCATGAGTTCAAAGGCAGCTTGGGCTATATATGTTCAAGGACAACTTGAGTTATATAGCAAGACTCTGTCTCAAAAATTAAAACAAAAATAACAATAAGGAAAGATGGGTAAATACATATAAAACAGGTACACTGAAATGTTACATTTAGGTGGTGACTATGCGGGCCCTCCCTGTAAAGTATTTTCAATTTTGCTGGATATGTGAAAATTTTAACAATTAAAAATTGAAAGACAGACTTGGGTGTGGTTTCAGAAGGCTCCCTGATGCACTAGCCATTAAACATTTCAATTGTTGGCCTTGGGGAGGTCTGAAGCATTTTCTGAGTGGGAATGGGGTGGCTGTGAAGACAAGAGGTCATTTGAGAAGCTTAATGCTGTGGTATTTATCAGCTTATAGAGACACATCTCAACATTGCAACAACTACAATGGTTAAAACTTGGACTGCCTGCCAGCTGAACCCACCACTGCCACCCAAACCCATTCCAGTAGGGAAGGCTAAGTGACAAGGGGCAGTTTCTCTCTCACACTGGTTCACTCACAGCTCTGAGGCCAGTCCCAGCCCTAAGCTCCCTCTCATGAGACACATGGCCAAAGAGGCAAGAAAGGGTAGCCTCCAGGGCAGCTAAAAGTGGGGAGGGGAGATGGTAAAGGAGTGACTCGGATTCTTATCCAAAAGTATCTTCTCAGGTCAATATCAGATGCAGGGTTACTAGTCTAGATGCAGAGCTTATGGGCTCTGGGGACACGTTCTCTAGTCTTCCCAGAACCAGCTAGCTGGGACAGCTGGGCTAGTGTGCCTTTCCCAGACACAGGTCTCACCACAGAAATGTTAGCTAGCCCCATCGAGGGTGTGGCCCCGGCACTGCATACTGCATCCTCTCCGTGACACACGGACATGGCTGCAGTCAGGCTGGATGGCCGTGTGGCCCCTTTGACATCAGTCAAGCCCTTGCCCCAGGCAGCTGCAGCAACCAGCCAGAAGAAGGTGAAGGAGACAGTCACACAGAAATCCTAGGAGGAGCAGAGGGAAGAAGACATATTCAGAATGGCCCCATGATCACCAGTCACTGTTCTTTCCTCTTGTCACACCAGAATCCTGAGGTCCTAAGACAGCTGAGGACTCTGTTCAGTGCCACCAAAGGAATGCTGCCACTCAGACTGCCATACCCCTGCCCTTAGAACTAAGGTCAGGCGATGAGCTGCCAAGGTATCTACTGGTAACCCTCCCTCCTTGCAACCCAAGTGACTTAAACTCCCCACTCTTTCCTCCCAGCTTCCCTTTGACCACCACTGTTCAAACTATAAGTAACGAAGAAGGCAGATTCAGAAGACAATTGAGGTCTCTAAAGCCTACTTCCCATCTTGAATGTCTGAGATACAGAGGAAGTAAAGGAAATAATACTAATAATAGATAGCTCTCATTGAGAATAGCTATATGCGATATGCTGCACATATACACATATTTTACCCTCCTAAGACACTTGACACAAGTATTCATTACTTCATCTTTATTTTATAGCCAAGGAAGTTAAGGTGTCGAGAGGCTGAGTAATTTGTCTAATGTCACACAGCTACTATGAGCAAGTGCTGGGATTTGAACCCAGTTAGGTTAGCTCTAGATTCTGCTTTATAGAGATACTGCTTTGCCTCCTCTGACTGCAAACAAACCAAGAAAGGTTGGTAGGGCAGAGGTTCCACTCCACACATAGGTATCAAGGACTCAGAAGCCATCGCTTTTGACGTCCCCTCCATCTCTGACTTCAGCCTTCTAAGAAATGGCTCCTCCATTTCTTGGTCCCATCCCTCTGGGCTGTGCTCACTCACCACCAATGGGAAGCGTTTGTTCTCTGTGTAGAGGTTGTGGAAGCGCAGGTAGAGGACTAGAGCAGCCATTGTATAGAAGAAGGAAAAGATGCCAAGGGTCACAAAGAACTCAGCAGGGGCAGAGAAGTCTCCCATGAGGTGCATGGTTTTGGAGGTGGAGTCATCATCACAGAGAGGCATCTCATACTGGACCCGGTGCAACCTGCAGGTGGCAAGGAAGCCATGCTGAGTCAGGGCCCGCCTCTCTTGCCCTGCCTAAGAAGGGCCCCTGTGTTGGTTCTCACCCTGGGAAAGGAGTCATATAGGTAGGAACTTCTGAGGAAACTTGTAGTCAAGACAGGAGCTGCCTCAAGATTCTACTCTTTTTTTTTTTTTTTTTTCTGGTAGTACTGAGGGTTGAACATGGGTCTTACACATACTAGGCAAGTGCTTTACCCTAGTCCAAGATTCCATGCAAGCCCTATGTCCCCCATCAGCAGCCACTCCATACCCACCCATCCGGCCAGAAATGGTCTCCCTGAATTTCTAAGTATCTCTAGGGACCTTTAAGTCATAAGAAATACAGTCCAACTATTTCTGATAGACAAACCACTAAACAACACAGATCCATTTTGCCCTTAGAAACACACAGGCATGTATTAAGTGGTGGGCAAATTAGGGTTTGAATTACCCATTCACAGACTTGATTTAGCCCTCCCTGATTTGGCCACATTGAACAAAATAAAGTGGGAAATACAGCTCGTTGTGTACAAGAGATACTTAATCTAAGCTGGGGGCTGGAATGGTTTCAGACATTCTGAAAAGATGAGCTCTGTCTTCATCCTCTTATGAACACACATTCCCTCCTCCTTAGGCTCCCAAATACTCAGGGGTTAGTATCCACTTCCTGGTCAAGATGTACCTCCTTGTACTTGAGTGACATCACGTGAGCATTTCACATCTACTGTTTAATATCTAAACTCTAACCAGCTTCCTTCCTTCGAGCACAGAGGAATCTGCCGGGGGGGGGGGGGTTAGAGAGAGCTGTCACTGGCCCAGAATCCTACCACCCCCCCCACCCCCCACCCCCGCTGCAACAGCTGGAGTTTCTCCGTTTGAGCTGTGGTGATCTGCCATTGCCTGAGTGTGGACTGGACCATCCTAACAATGATATGTCCGTGTTTCACCCTGGTCAGAGTGTCTGAAATGGCTAGAAGACAGAATGATCCAGGTCTTGTTCTATTTTGATCTAGAGCAGCACACAGTCAATGGTCTTTGGGTTGTGTGTCCTGTGAGCAGAAATAAATGAGTGACAAGAGGCTGGTAGGAGCAGGGGAGGAAGAAAGCCCTGCTAACCTGGGGTCGGAACCAGTCCCTACTCACCTGAAGGGGTAGCCGAACAAAACAATGATGGAGCTCACGTCCTTGGCCTCGTTGTTGCAGCGAACCATGGCTCCCGTCTCCCCGCTGTAAGAGCCGCAGGACCCGAAGGCGAAAATAGCAAAGAGCTAAGAGAAAGTGAAGCCCCTTTGAGAGTCAGAAGGTCTCACCCGTCCAAGGTAAAGAACCACCCTTTGACTCCAGAGGGTGCAGGTGCTTCGTGGGCAGGGAGTAAGGATTCCTTTTCTCAAGTTCCTCCTGGTAGGGACCCTCAGCGGCCATTCTTCTCTCAACTCCAAATATTGTGTTCTCTGAACAAAGCAGTGGGCCAAGTGAGCAAATGAAGAAGACCAACCCTGAGTGTGGTCTCAAGGGAGGGGAAGTGAGCAGAAACGGTTTCCAGACCTCTCTATTGGGCACGGCACTGGGGACCACACATAGCTTCTTTAAGATAACGACTAACACCAAACCTCTGTAACTCTGGCTTTGGAAATGTCTGTTTCAAAGCTAGACTTTTTCCCCTCTGAAAACAAGAGATCAGACATAGATCAAGCCAGATCAGGCATGCCTGGAATGTTTTTCATTTAATTTCATTTTCATTCTCTCTCGACCAGCAGTCATGGACTCTTGCCCTTACTTTATTTCTAACTTCCAGTAGTCCCTTCCTTCACTGGGGGTATGGTGGAGGGAGGCTTCTACCGAGCCATTTTATGGTACTGTCAGTCTGACTTTTCTTCCCCGAAAGCGTATACCCTTTCGGCAACGGCGCCCGCTGGTGAATGTTGACAGGGCCTGGCTCAAGCCCAGAGGAAAGTATCGTCCACTTTCCTTATCAGCCTCTACTATTTCCCACTGCTGTTCCTCTTTGTAGTCTGCTGATGCTGCCATTTCCCAGTGGCCAGAAGCGGGGGTGTCTCAGACCACTCGCACTCTTTCCCTTTCCACCTTTCATCACGGCTGACTACACCTTCTGTCTTGAGTAATATGAAGTGTCCCCAACCTATGATTCTCCCGTTTCTTTCTGGAGGAACACACGCTGATTAGAACAGAAAGTAAGAAACTGCAGGCTCTTGTTCTCCCATATTGTCTGTTCAGCCCATTTCCTGTGCACCCACCTTTGGCATGATGCTAATATTCTTATTAAATGATGAATATATTCTGTTAGTTATTTGCTTCTATCTGCTTCGCTGTCACCCAGTCAGTGTTTTGGACGTTAAACAAGAAGAAGACAGAAATCTATACTCCGGGCCTACATCTAATCAAGAATAGAGTTGTGCATTATTTCTCTAATGCTGGTCGAAGTGAAAAGAGATCTAGATTAGGAGTCAGGAAACCCAGTTTGGCCTTGTAACTCATTCGCTGGGTGGCTTGGCTCTCCGAGTCCCAGTTTCTACATTTCTAAAAGGAAGGACTTGGGGTTTATTTAAAGGCTGCTTCCAGCTCTGGAATTCTTCCACCGTCTGAAGTTAATGCTATCAGCAGAGCGTGCTCTTGGCCGGGTTTACTGACAGCTGTGCTCTGCTCCTGGGTGGTATCCAGTGCTACCGCCATGCCTTGCATGGCCTGGCCTGGCCGAGCTCAGTGCTGGAGCCGTTGACCGCTCTCTAAAGGTCATGTGTGCCCCTGTTTTCAGTAGAGTTGTTCCAAAGGAGTGGGAGTTGTCCATACAGGCAGCGATACCCAGGAAAGCAGACAGTGTAGCCTGCCTGCAGTGCCTACGTAGCTCCCATATCTGAGCTAAGCTCTGAAAGCTGTGGTAGAGCACCATTAGCTCATCTTCCTGACAGAGCCAGGGACAGAGAGAAGTCACTAGACGCCTTTGTATCATCACCCTTAACATACTCAAAGCTGGCCTCTCGAGCAAAACAATGGACCTTTTCCAGCTCTTCCTCTGAGGGATTTTCTTATCTTCACTCCCTCTGTGACTCTCGGACTCCTCATAGAAGTCCTTATTCCTCTTGGTTTCTAGTGCCTAGAGCAGGACACAATCAGCGTGTCACATTTGAGGAAGGGCAGCATAGTTGGGTGGGTTTTTTTTTTATTATTATTAATTAATAATAAAAAGTCAGTGAGTATAGGGAAACATGTACAGATTCCTAGCTTGGGGCAGTGAATACCAAGTATGGAACCTTTTCTTCTCTGGGCACTGGTGAACATCTGCCAAAAGATGACATTTCTCAAGTATGTACCTGTACCAGTCACTTTAGCACAGAGAGAGAGAGAGAGAGACAGAGACAGAGACAGAGACAGAGAGACAGAGAGAGACAGAGAGACAGAGAGAGAGAGACAGAGACAGACAGACAGAGACAGACAGACAGACACAGATACAGACAGACAGACACAGACAGACAGACAGACAGACAGGGGTGCTGTCCTCATGGAGCTCATGCCTTAGAGCTATACTATTCAACAGGTAGTGTTCAGCCAACTATGGCTATTAAAATTACTTCAAGCCGGGCGGTGGTGGCGCACGCCTTTAATCCCAGCACTCGGGAGGCAGAGCCAGGCAGATCTCTGTGAGTTCAAGGCCAGCCTGGGCTACCAAGTGAGTTCCAGGAAAGGCGCAAAGCTGCTACACAGAGAAACCCTGTCTCGAAAAACTAAAAAAAAAAAAAAAAATTACTTCAAATAAAATGGAACAAAGGCTAAGATTCAGTTGCTCAGTCATACCAGCCGCATAGCAAGTGCTCAGTAGTCACATTCAGCAAACCACCACTCTACTGATCAGCATGGATTACAGAACTTTCCCATCATCAGTGAAAATTCTCAGTCTAAATGATGAGGTTCAGGTCTGAAAATTATGAGCCCTCCTCTGATTCTTCAAAAAGCAAAATATACTCGTAACCACTTTGCTGTTAATTGTTTATTCTTTTTCTACTTTGATTCTCTGAAAGCTAGGAATATCTAAACATTATCTATAGTAGTTTTTTTTTTGCTTATCAGAGTGATGTTTATTTATTCATTTTGTGGTGCCCAGTGTTAAACAAAGGGCCTTAAGTATGCTAGACAAGCACTCTACTATAAACCCATATCTCCAAACACAGAACACCACAATCTCTGTGGTGCCAGAGAGCAGAGTTAGTAGATAACAGAAAAATCTGATAGGTTCTCAGAGCAGTGGGAACAAAAGACCTCAGACATTATTAGAGCAGTGGTTTCCTTTCACTTCTGGATGGAGAAGCACTCCTTCCTCTGATTCAGTGATGTTCTCAAATCATATTTAGCTAATGTGAGAGCTGGGTTTCACATCCACAGCTCCTGATTCCTGTTCCGAGCTCCTCCTACTTCATTCATTCATCTGAAACTAGGCATCTACCTTGTGCCCTGATGCTAGAGATATGGAGATGAGTAAGACCCTGTACCACAGAGTTCCTACGGCTGAAGAGGAGGTCTCTTCTGTGTAGTGCATGTTACAAGGAGGAAGGGAGGAAGGCAGGCACTCTGCTCTGGGCTGCAGGAGCGGAGATACTAGTCCAGCCCATTCACAGCTTCAACCCCTCTACTTTTCTGTACCAGATTGCTTCCTGCCATAACCATGTAGGGAACTAAGCCCCAGGAACAAGAGAAGAAGAACTTGAAACTAATCTTCACACACACACACACACACACACACACACACACACACACACACACACAAGGCTGTGAGATAACACACTGATCACAAAGAACAAAGATGGGGTACCCGAGAGCAGGGGAGTTTCTGGAGCTCTGATGCTGCTACAAATGGTGATGGTTGAACTTTGCCCTCTACCTCCCCCTCTCCCCCCCCCACCTTTGCATCTCTTTGAAAAGATAGAATAACCTTCTCAGTTTAAGGTTAGGGCTCCACTCTGATGCTGGCTGGCTTACTGGTTGTAATGGAGTGTCAACCCAGAGAGCACTAACCCCCAGGGACCACAAGGCACAGAACATGGGGTTTTTTTCTCCCAAGTCCTGATTCACAACTATCTCTTGGTGCTATGGATTCTAACAGTGTCCATTCAAAATCTCCAATAGAAAAGAAAAGGGCACCAAACAAATAAAAATTCCACCAATGAAATAGCTTCTTCGTATTATAGATACCAAAGCCCATCCCCTCCACTCCCAAATCGTCAGCCCTCATCAGGAGGGGATATTCGGATAAAGTTAATATGATCTATTCTTTGTAAGGAAATGGAGTCCCATATGACTGAGTCACCTGGATTCTCCTGTACTTTGCATTCAAACTGAAGGTTTGGCAATGGTGTTCGAGTAATCTCACCAAAGGATGACTCTAATGGGACAGTCTGCATAAGGGAGAGAATTAGGAAAGATAGGAGGGAAGGGAACACACATTTATGGAACCTGCTCACCATGATCTTCAAGAATGTTCCATGCATTGTAGACATTACCTCCCATAGTTCTCCCAGTAAACCTAGATGATATGGTTTAGCCTCAGATGAAGAAAATGAGGCCCATAAAGATTTCATCACTTACCCAAGCTTTGAGGGATGGAAAACAAAAGAAACCGAATTTAAGTCAAAGTCCATCCAATCCTAGTCTTTTCTCTCCTCTTTCCCTTCTTTACTTTTAAAGCTAGTTTTTGGGGCCAGGGAGATGGCTCAAAGGCACTTGCCATGTAACCCTGGTGATCTGGAGTTCCATCCCCCAACTCTATGTAAAAATGAAAAGGGAAAGCCAACTCTTTTTGACATGAATGCCAGGTACTTGCACCACTTCCCCCTCTCTCTCTCTCTCTCTCTCTCTCTCTCTCTCTCTCTCTCTCTCTCTCTCTCTCTCTCTCTCACACACACACACACACACACACACACACACACACACACTAGTGATAATATGAAAGTTAAAAAACAACAACAAAACCTACTTCAGAGTTATTTGACTGCACTTGGGAGGCAGAGGCAGACAGATCTCTGTGAGTTGGAGGACAGCCTAGTCCTGTGAGTTCCAGGACAACCAGGGATGTGTAGAAAAATACTGTCTCAAAAAAAAATATAGATGGATGGATGGATGGATGGATGAATGGATGGACTGATGGATAGAATTGGCTGGCTAGCTTGATATAGACCTGATAAGATTCTTGAATTGGAACTGAGGTGAGATTAGTTTCTGAGTCTTTTTGTTTATTTAGTTTGGTTTGGTTTGGTAGATCTGCCTGTCTCTGCCTCCTAACTGCTTGGACTAAAGGTGTGTGTCAGTATGACCAGCTTAACTTCCAAGTCTTAAAGACACTCAAAGTCCTGACTCAAAAAAGAATCACATCACTTTCTTCTCACAAGGATTCCTTTGGGTAATAATAAAAAGTTTTTAATTACCATTATAATAACTAAAAGATCCATGCTTTCTGTTTCTTCCCCAGTAAGAAGTATTTCTCACACTGGTTCCTACATACTTTTCTGTTCGTCTGCAAAGACTCAAACAAGCCAAACTCACACCCCAAGCTTAAGGCTGCCTGGTAGAGCACGGAGAGCAAATCACGGCTCCTTAGGATGCTACCCTGTGAACGAAGGCCAGTTCCAAGTTACCCCCAGAGACCTGATTCACCAGCAGGAGAGGAAGAAGGTCCCTGTTTTGTACAATTCCCTTTATAAAGCTGAAGATCATAAAGTCAGAGAGGTCTTAATTATTAGGGCAGCAGTACTCAACCTGTGGGTCATGATCCCCTTGGAGGTCGCATATCAGATATCCTGCATATCAGATATTTATAGCAAAATTACAGTTACAAAATAATTTTATGTTTGGGGGGTCACCACGACATGCGGAACGGTATCAAGGGGTTGCAGCATCAGGAAGGTTGAGAACCTAAGACTTAGGGTTACAAGAAGGTTGGAGCATTGTGCTAGGCATGGCTGTGTGCAGGAATGTTGTAGGAAGCGGTGGTGAGAAAGATGGCAAGATTAAAGAAGGAAGCTTTTCAGAATCTTCCTGAGGAAAACAAATGCATGGTCTTTCCTCATTGTTTCTTCCATCCATTGACAGTCCGTCTCAACTTTCTATTAGATCCACTTGGCCAGTTTAGATAGCACTTATGTCCAGTCCCGATTCTCTGGGTTGCTCACGATGCCTCCTTATTTCTGAATGCCAGCTCCTTTGAAGCCTTACTTTTCCTATTCAGTCCCCTCTGGTGCTCAAGTCAAAACACGAAAGGGCAAGAGGTGAAAGAGTTCAGTCGACATTGGTCTCACTCTTGAGGCAGCAGAAAAAGCAGAAAGTCCCAGAGTTTATTTACACTTAGGACTCCCAGGCTGGTCTACAGCCAGTCAGGTCTCAGATACCCAGAGACAATCCCAAATGCACTATTGTCCCTGAATTCCAAATTTGATGATTCCCATCCAAACCACACTTATTTAGGATTTGGTGACATCACGCTAATCCCTGTCTCTGATGAATTCAAAGCTCTTTAGAACTCACTCCTCCCAGTTTCAATAGTAAGCTGTTTCCCTAGCTGAGGGCACATTAATAGCTTCGTATAAGGCAGGCAGTGGTGGTGAATGCTTTTAAACCCAGCACTAGGGAGGCAGAGGCAGGCGAATCTGTGTGTGCGTGTGCGTGTGCGTGTGCGTGTGTGTGCGTGCGTGCGTGTGTATGTGTGTGTGTGTGTGTGTCTACAGAGGGAGTTCCAGTACAGCCAAGACTACACAGAGAAACACCAAGGTAGTGGTAGTGGTGGGGGGAATAACTTCATATAGCATTTGGTACATGGATTGTCTAACAAAATCCTTTCTGCAAGAATGCACGAAATGTCCCCCAAGTCTTTATGATTTGAAAAACTGACTGCACCTGTCCACGTTTCTAATTTATGACAATCTTGGGCACTGGGTCTAAGAACAGAGAGCTTGCCAATGTTTTAAAGGACCAGTGGAACAAGACAATATTCCTACTAGACCAAAGCAGGTGAAACTGAGGACCTGGACAGACGAATGTTTCAAGGTCACGGGCATGCTGACAGGTTTGATCCAAGTTCGACTAAGGTTGGAAAGCCATGTCCAGAGAAGTGTCTTGTCCAAGGTCACAGAGCTGAGAAAGGTAGAAGTAGGCCTGCAACCTACCACCCCACCTTCCCAGCTCCGTGTTTTGTTATTCTAGCTGCCACGTTTGAGTCACGCTGCGATCTTCTCCTGTCTTAATTGTTTTATTTAATCGTAGGATGGGAAACTGTTCATTCATTCATCCACTTCTTTACTCAGTTACAGGTACCCAAATTACTCCAGTGACCTCAGCTGGGAGTCTGTCCCCTGAGTCCACCTCCAGGATCATCTAGGTCCTGGAGGGTTCTGGGCAGAATGGTTTCTGTAACCCGCCTCTTCCCTTCTCTCCGGTGCCCTCCGTGGCTTTGCTCTGACTGCAAAGCGGACCTTACCGCCCCCCCCCCCCCCGCCTTGTCCTCCTCACCCCGCCCGCCACTGAAGAATGGTATGTGCAGGATCAGAGTTCTGGAAAGGTTACACCCGGGTCCCCTCGCCCGAGTGAAATGTGAGCGGCCTGGGCAAAGGCGCCCTGCACATAGAAGGTCCGAATCCAGGACTCCGCAGGCCTGGCTCCTCTCCCTCCTTCCACCGACTGCTGGAGAAGCAACCCTGGTTCTCCCCTCCCCCGCCCACCTGTCGCCACCCTTCCACCCTTCCGCAGTAGCTGGGCCCGCTGCATCTCCCCAGCCTCCTCCGGGGCCACATTGCTTCGGGTCGGCGTCACGATCCAGACTCCCGAAATAGCCCGGGGCTGGGGCCGACTCACCCACTGGAGAACTTTGATGAAGCCCAGTGGCTCCTCCAGGCGCCGCCAGCGCAGCCCCACGAGCAATCGGTCCACCTGCAGAGACAGAGCCAGCCGACGGTCAAGGAGGCGGGGAAGGGGGGCGGGGGTCCCCTTCTACTCACACTGGGGTGCAGGGAAGGCGGAATCGGACTCAGGCAGGCTATCTAGGTGGACAGGGGCTGGTGAGAGTCCACGAGCCGAGCGCTTGCTCGGGGCGTACCTGCGGGCGCGGAGCCTTGTCCGACGTGCGGCCGGGGCTCTCCGTCGAGGACATGCTGGTGCAGTGGGGAGCACTGTGGGGCTTCGGCTCCCTGGCTGGGAGGCTGCGTGGCGCGCGGGGGCGCTGGGGACGGCGGGCTCGCGGCCGTGGGCAGGCCGGGCTCCAGGCTGGCGGGCGGGCTAGGTCGTGGGGGGCGCTGCTGCTCGCGCTCTCGGAGGCTGTGTCCGCCGCACTGCCCCGCCGGTTGCAGAAAGCCCCCGAGTCCGATTCAAACTTCTGTCAAACTCTCGGGCTGAGTCCGCAGCCGAGTCACGTGGCGTGCGATCGCGAACCCTGCTCCCGCCCCCTGCGCTCCCCTTTTTTCCGCGCGTAGGGCGCCTTAAAGGGACCTGTGGAGCCTGCTAGCCGTCGGGCTGCCAGAAGGCTCCCGGGCTTTGTTGGAAGCCTCCAGGAAGGGTCCCCACGGAAATAGGAAATAGCGCAGCCGCTCCAACACCAGGGCCAAGGTCAGGAACCCACCCGGGATGCGCGGACTCCTAGTGCAGCTTTCCCGGTTTTCCTGAGTTCTGTCGGAGGGTTCTTCTCCTTTTCCATACCGTAGTAACTAGAGCACACAAGATCTTCCTAAGACATCGTTAGTGCTGCTGTAACGGTGCTCCACCAGCCAGAACAGACGGGAAAGAACTGGACTATAGACTTTCACTTCGCAGTAGACATGGTTTTACTTTTTTTTTTTTTTTAACAACAAACGGCATTTAGATGTTAATGAGTTTCAAAGTTACCAAATTTTAAAAAGGAAGAACTCGATCTCCTTTTAATAGCCAACACTATTTAAATGAGAATGAATCTCTAAGGATCTGTGGGCGCGGAGACTGGAGTTTGTATTGAAAACTAAGGCAGAGTTGCATTTTGATTGACTTTGAATGGGCCTCATTTTTGAAAAGCGTTCTGTGGGAGCTGAAAGCGAGCAGTCGTGAGTATTACACATTACGTTTACAAGAAGTGGAAATCTAAATAGTAAAAGGTGACAGACACCACGTAACCAAAGACTCAGAGTGAATCAATGGGCGGAGCCAGGAGGGAGCCAGCCCCCCTCTTTTGCTCTTAACTTGTATCCATCAAAGTCATTCTTTGACGATATGCCTCCACTCCCTACTTCCAGTGTTTCAGCATTTCAAAACCAATGCTTTTAAATCAAACATTCTGTTGTTATTTATATAATTCAGCCGTTGAATAAGAGCCTTCCCAAACCTAGGCATGAGTGGGTGGGACGAGCAGCTCAGGCTGGGCTGGAAGGAAACTTCTGCTGTGGATACAAGGAACTGCTGAGTCCACAGATAGGACCTTAATAAATCATGGGGACGGGAGAGATGCGGTGGTTCAGCAGTTAGGAACGTTGCTTTCTCAGAGGACCAGGGCTTGGTTCTGGGAACTCACAACCGTCTGCAATTCCAGTTCTAGGCTATCCATTGCCCCAACTGGCCTCTGGGAGTGCTCGTACATACACACAGGCAAACACTCATACACATAAAGGATAAGTGCATCTTTAAAAATTATTCTGCTATCTTAGGTTTCCATTCTACAGTCATTTCTGTTTCATTTATTTTTATTAAGCCACCATGAAGACTGAGGTGTAATTGCCTAGCCACACAGATATGAAATGAAACGTATTATAATGCCCACTGACCAGCCTTGTTTGACTCAAGTCCATTGCTGTTCTATCCTGTGTTTATCAGCCTCAACCCCCCCCCCATTATACTATATCTAGGAACAGTGTATAGATGCTATATCATAATTTTTTCAAGTCGTTTGAAACTTTACTATTAATATTGTGGTTCTTTGACTTGCTTTTGTTTTGTGACAGTCATCTGACCCAATACATGTAGCTTTAGTTTTGTTTTTGTCTTTCATTTTAGCTGTAGGGAGTGCCACCACAAACATAGTGCAGAATATTTTCCTACTTTCATATTCAAAGTGTTTGGGTTATTTCCAGAAGTCCACTCTTCAAAAACACTGCTGTAATATGTGTATTTTCTTGTATAGGTTTCTTACATAGCACTGAGTTTTCAGTGTGTGTGTGTGTGTGTGTGTGTGTGTGTGTGTGTGTCCGTGTCCAAATGCGTACCTTGGTTGTAAATAGGTGTTTACAGCCTGACCCATTGTATAAACTGAAACACGACTGACAAGAATGGCTCAAGGGGGTAAAAGCTCTTTCCCGGCAAGCCTGATGACCTAAATTTAATCCCTGGATCCCACAGCCCAAGGAGACAACAGACTCCCACAGCAGACACACAGACCAGTAATAAATACAATTGTTTTTCTATTTTTTCTTTTTCTTTTTTCAAGACAGGGTTTCTTTGTGTAGCTTTGCTCCTTTCCTGGAACTCACTCTGTAGCCCAGGCTGGCCTCAAACTCACAGAGATCCACCTGCCTCTTCTGCCTCCCGAGTGCTGGGATTAAAGGCATGCACCACCACCGCCCGGCTACAATTTTATTTTATTTTAACATTTTATTTTATCTTATTTTAGAGACAGGATTTCTCTGTGTAACTGCCCTGGCTGTCCTGAAATTCGCTTTGTAGATCAGGCTGACCATGAACTCATGGAGATCTGCCTGGCTTTGCCTCCTAAGTGCTGGAATTAAAAGCCCATCTTATAAATACAATTTTAAAAGTAAACTGGAACAAAGATTTTGTGAAACCCATGTTTTCTATTCCATTTCATTAAGAAATTCCATGTAAAATAAATGAAAGAATTTTAATTTAAAAAAGAAAGAAATTCTGGCTACCTAGTGGCAGATTTAGGTTTAATGGATCCTAAAGTTGTTGCAATTTATTTTTTCAAAATTGTACTGATGTAAAGTTTTTTTAAAAGGTTTTTACATTCACTCATGTGTGGGTGTGTTTGTGCCATATCAAATGTATGGCAGTCAGAGGACAATCTGCTGGGAGTTAGTTCTCTGCTTCTACTGTGTGGGTCCTCAGAGTAAAACTCGGGGCATCAGGCTCAGTGGCAGGTGCCTTCACCCACTAAACCATCTGTCTATCCCACAAAATTCTATACAAAATTAGTCAAGCCTTTGAGTAAGAAACCTGGGCCTCATTACCTTCAAGATAATGATTTATTGTCCTTTAATGGCTCATTCATAGTGGGTCTCTAGCAGCAGTTTGATAAACATGGCAATACACTTAAAATTAATCTGGCTAGATAATAAGATGTGAACATTTTCAACTTCAACCTTCAACAAATGTATGCACCCATGTCCACCATCATAATCATGAAATATACCATTCATTTCAAAGAGTATGCAGTCAATCTCCAGACAGTCCTCATCCTGATTTCTATCATCAAAAAAATAAAATTGGTGCCCTTCTAACTCTTTCTGGGTGCTCCAGATGTTGAAGTGAGGACGTGGTGGGTCCTCTGAAGCAAAATTCTGGATTTCCCTGGGTCTCTCCGTAAGAACTTCAATACCTGTGCCGACAAGACAGGAGCCAAAAATGTGCCTATCATCTCTGTGAAGGGAATCAAGGGATGGCTGGACAGACTTCCTGTTGCTGGTGAGTGAACTGGTGATGGCCACAGTTAAGAAAGACAAACCAGCCTGAGGTGGCGTATGCCTTTAATCTCAGCACTCAGGAGGCAGAGGCAAGTGGATCTCTGTGAGTTCGAGACCAGCCTGGTCTACAGAGCAAGATCCAGGACAGGCACCAAAAGAAGAAGAAGAAGAAAGAAGAAGAAGAAGAAGAAGAAGAAGAAGAAGAAGAAGAAGAAGAAGAAGAAGAAGAAGAAGAAGAGAAAGAAAGGGCAAACCAGGGCTAAGCATAAGGTCCATCCAGCCATGGTAACTTGACAATGAAAGTCACATAGAAAAGATGGGGTGTTCATTTTGAAGACTATGCAGGGGTCACAGTAAACATTAAAGACAAGATGAAAGATCCAGGTGCAGAGGAGTGTGGCCCAGACTTGCATCCAATACAGGCAGCATCGCATGGGTTTTTAGCGTCTTTGTGAAATATATTCATTAAAAATACATTTGAAATGATAAAGCACTAGTCTTATTGAAATGAACTATTGAAATAAATTTCAAGTAGAACTATATAGTTTGACCCTTTTGTATCTGGTTTCTTTCATTCGACATAGTGTTTTTGTTACTCATTCACATGGTCAAATACATCAGCACTGTGGTGATCCTTTTTGTTGCTGAACAGTATTCCACGATATTTAATATGGTACATCATAGCTTGTTTATGCGTTCACCTGCGGAGAGTGCATTTGGGTTGCTTCCACGTCCTTTGTTCTTATTTGTAGAACCTCTGTAGACGTTCACGTATTCTTGTGTGAGTGCAAATCTCTATCTCTAAGGCAAATACTCAGAAATGGGATTTCTAGGTCATATGTAGTGTAAGCTTAACTTTGTGTTAAACAACCAAACCCTTCCCATGGGGACTGCATCCATTCACACTGCTAGCTAGGTACTCTCATTGCTTCATCTGCTCCAGAGCTTGGTAGGATTCATTACCTTAGGTTTTAACAATTTTCTAACCATAAAATGTATGTGGCTGTCTAGTTTCATTTGCATTTCCCTAGTAGCTAATAATGTTACGTATCCTTTAATTACTTTATTTTTTCCACTTGAATATCTTCTTTGGTGAATTCTTTTGCTCAAGATTTTTTTGCCTTTCTAAATGTTCAGGCTGTGATTCCTTATTATGGAGCTATGAAAATTTTTTATATACTCTGGATATAAGTCCTTTGAGATATATTTAGACAGGTATAGCTATATCTCATGTATATGTACATACATACAATTTGTGCCATATTTCTCCCAGTCTTTAGTTTGCCTTTTGCGTTCTCCTAATGCTATGTATGAAGAAACAAAGATTTTCAGATTTGTTACAGCAACATATAAAGTAACTATTACAACATGTAAAGTAACTATTACATACACCATGGCCAAAAACATTCAAGGAAACATCATTCTCTCAGTGGTTTTGTTTGCTTATTGAGACAGAGTCTGTCTATGCTGCTAAACTTCTAGGCTGAAGTGATCTTCCTAGCTCAGCCTCCCAGCAGCTGGTAGAACAGGTACATGTCACCAAGCTTGTTTTCTTTTCATTTGAACCTATCGAACTGCCCCCATAATAGATATTCTGGCAGATAGTTCATGCCTGCTTGTTAGGAGTAGAGGCACACAGAGGGAGAGAGGGAGAGGAAGAGAGAGAGAGAGAGAGAGAGAGAGAGAGAGAGAGAGAGAGAGAGAGAGAGACTCCCTTGTCAAATTTCTGCCTACCAGTTTCTCTCTTTTTAATTTAGGAAACCTAGAGAGCATACAGGCCTCTTGGGCTGACCACAGGACACCTGTAATTTCAGTGCTTGGGAGGTGAAGGCAAGAAAATCATGATTTGAGGTCAGTCTGGACCACACACATAGTGAGACTTTGTCTCATAATAAGGAAAAGAAGACTTACTTTGGACAAAATATCTTTTATTATTTGGAATTCTACTTCTGTAAGATTTGGACTTATGAATAATTTGTAAACAAAACAAAATAGTACATTCCAAAGGCCCTGAACCTTATACGTATTTCAGAACAAAAAGTAGTTTAAGAACAATATCTATATGAGAATGAAAATCAGTGGCACTTAATACAATGAACACCTTTAAGAGTTTTATATTATTTGTGCATGTAGGGAGGTGAGGAGGTGTGAGAGCGCATGGGTGCAACTCTCCAGGCTTGAATAAGTGCCTTTACCTACCGAGCTGTCTCCTGGGCCCCCTTATTGTAATGAAAATCATGACGATAATTGTATGAAGCAATGATTTAAATATTTCATTGTTTTCTGAAATGAGACTGAGAAAGGATTCTTATGTAAACAAGGGCGTAAAGTATGAGATAGGGGTATGCCTATGATAGACGAATACTTCCATTTACCCTGGAAATCAGATGTACCAAAGTCAAGCGGTAGGAAATAATGTTTGAATGGCACTTGAAGGTAAAGGCCCTAAATGAGAAATGCCTGGATTTTACTGACTACTCATGGCTTGGGTTGGTTCGTTTGTTTTGAGACAAAATCTTACTATGTAGCCCAGATGGGCCTCAAGTTCGTGACCCTCCGCCTCCCATTATGCGTAAGCTTTGAGCCGAACCTGTGAATTAACGTAAGACTGGGCACCAAAGCTGGTTCTAGGACGAAGTGTTCTGACTAGAGTCTCATCACTAGACAGTTCTGTTGCTCAGTAGCTGTGTTTCCTTTTCAAGATGTTTTTTCTAAGCATTTTTCTAATCTACAGAATGGGGCTGATGATAGTATCCACTACGAATGGCTATTGTGGCGGTTAAAGACCACCACACGTGGACAGCTTGGTGCCTAAAACCTAGCGTGTAACAGCAGCTCTGAGCGAGTCTGCAATGTTAATCTGGCGGCAGGGTACAAAACGAGCTAAGCAAACGGCTTTCCTTCCTAGCTCAGAGCCAGGCAGGGCCTGCCAAGGTTGAGGCCAAGGATATTTCAGAAAGCGGAATCTCTTGGTGGGAAGATGTGTCTCTGAGTGAAATTAGCAAGATTCAGAGGCCACTCTGCCTGCAGGTCAGGGATGCAGTCATGTTTCCGTGTCAGCATTTCTACATGCCAGCCCTCTGATACACTGTGCTATTTTTAAGCACTGAGGTTTGGGTATTTTGTGGTGTGATACCATCATTTGACACGTCAGCCAGCAGCTTCCTTTACTCACACTCTCTCCTCCCTCCCCCCTTTTCCACAAGAACCTTACTCTAAACCCTGTCACTCTCCCATTGCCACCAGACCCCACCTCTTCCAAATTCACCCTCCTCCACTACACTCCCCTGGCAAAAAGGCCAGCAAGGTCCTGGCTCTAGGAGGCTCCAAAGTAAGAAATCGACCCACAGGGGTTGGTGAAGAGTCAAATAGTAGTTGTGACCCTCTGTCTTAGACTCGGGAGAGATCATTTCAGCCAGAGACAGTACTCCTGAAATCCCACAGGGAGCTGGACTTGGAAGTCAGGTCTGGAAGCTCTTCCAAACAGCCATGTCCGAGATGAACCTGGTGAGGACTTCAGGAAGGGAGCTAGCTTGGGAGACAGTGACCATTCAGAGAGCAGCAGGGCCAGCAGTGGCCAGAGGACGTTTTGTACTGTGCTTTTAAAGTTTCTTTTGGTTAATGCTTTGGATTTTTGGGGGTGGGGGACAGGGTCTCATGAACGGATCGTCGTCTTGCATTCCCAACCCTCCTTTCTGTCTTCACTTGCTCAAGTGCGGGGCATATACCGCCATGCCAGGCTCACAGTGCTTACTTTCAAACGTGTTCCGTAATATTTAGTTTTTAAGTTAAAGAGCACAAATGCTGGACATGTAAAATATACCCGAATAAAGCTCGTTGCTTTAGTTTTACGGGGAATTAAAACAGAAGCATCACTAATGGCATTCCAGCTTCTTAGTGAGGGAGGACACCGAAGACGGCGTTAAGTGTGAGGGGATGCTGAGGTCAGTTACAAAAATAGGAGATGTTATTAGGGTTAGGAACACTATCCTGGGGGCCGGAAAAGCGCTTGCCGAGCAAGCCCGATGACCTGAGTTCAATCCCTGGAACCCACATAAATGTGGAAGGAGAGAACTGACTCCACAAGGTTGTCCTCTGACCGCCACATACACGCTGTGGTATGTGCACACCCACATCATATGCACACAAAAGCAATAATGAATAAAAATTACATTAACAGGAACATTGTCCTGCCCTGTAAGATATTGTGCTGTAAGGAGTCATGACCGAGAAAGCAAACTTCTCTTTTTCTTTTCTTTCTTGTTTTGCAAGAGAGATTTTTGCCTTTAATCTCATCACTTGAGAGGCAGAGCCAGGCTGATCTCTGAGTTCAAGGCCAGTCTGGTCTACAGAATGAGTCCCAGGAAAACAAGGCCTACACAGAGAAACCCTGTCTAAAAAAACTGAGAGAGAGAGAGAGAGAGAGAGAGAGAGAGAGAGAGAGAGAGAGAGAGAGAGATTTTTTTTCTGCCTACTTTTGGTGTTAGCTCCAAATAGCAAGTTACTGCATTTTATTTAGTTAATTGTTCAGGGTTTGAAACATTTTAAAAATCAGTGAACTTACTGATGACTCACATTCCTCCACAAAAAACCTTTCCTCTAGTGCCGCTTCAAATCTGCTTGAACCAGAAAACCAAGTGAATTCATTAAAATTCTATCAATACAGACTCTTAACTTACATGCGCTTCAGCAAAGAAAGCAGTTGATTGCCTCCTGTAACTAAAGAGTCCAAGAGTTTTCGTGATTCCGTAGACCAGGCTGTCTCAAAGGGCTCAGATCACACCATCAGCTCCCAGTTCTCTGTCTTTCTGTGTGGCTCTCTGCTTGTTTCTCTTTCTCTGTCTCTCTATTTTTATCTTTCTCTTTCTGCTTGGCTTTTCCCTGTGCTGGCCTCATCTCCCAGGATACCCTCCCCACGGTGGCCCACATTACTCTGGGTTTACATCTTTACATGCTGCTCCCTGCTCCAGTGTTGAGGGATAAACCCAGGACTAGTAATCGATCACTGAGCTGTATCCAAAGCCCTGTTGTCCCCCTGGAATACACTCCACCTACTTGACATGCTAGGGATCAAACCTAGGGCCTTGTATAGGTCAGCCAAACCATCTACTCCTGCTTACCTCTGACCCTAGCATGCCCATGAACGCTTTAGACGGAATTCTGGGTAGGGCCCCCAGTAGCCCACTTTGAGCCATAGGCTCACTTCAGAATCAATTACAATGAGCAAGGGCTTGTCTCCATCCTGGGGCCTGTAGGTGACACCAGTCTCTTAACCCCTGGAAAACTGAGTGTGAAAGAGAACTAGTTTTTACTGAACCTAGGGCTTCCCAGGAGGGAGTCAGGTTCAGTAAGCTGCAAGAATGAAGCACAGAACTGAGGAAGGCATGACACTTGTGATTACAGATTATAAAGGGTATCAATCAGGGCCAGTAAAAGAGATACAGTGAGCTCTGGGAGGGTCTTGAGTGCAGTGTTCACGCTCCCTCCCTGTGATGCTGGGATGCACCACTTTCCAGGTGCACTTCCTACCAGGAAACTCCTTTAAGCCTCCATGCTGGGGGGTTTTACACGGATTCTCATGTAGGAATGATCAATTAACTCGTTAGCCAGCTAACTGGACTCATTCCCTAGCTCTATTTCCTCCCTCTATTGATCTAACCTGTAGTTGCTTAGACACTAATCACTCAATCAAATACTTATATAAGTATTTTTTTCAGTTTTTCCTGACAGGGTTTCTGTCTTGGCTGTCCTGGAACTCACTCTGTAGACCAGGTTGGCCTCAAACTCAGAGATCCGCTTGCCTCTGCCTCCCGAGTGCTGGGATCAAAGGTGTGCGCCACATGACCAGCTCACTTTTACTTATTTTTCTCTTACCCATGCCACACTTTCTCCATTTTGGCCTTACTCTGCCAGATTTCCACCTTGTTTAAACTTACATGAGACTGACTTTATTTGAAAAAGCAGGGGTAGAATTTTTTTGTCTATTTAATCTGCAAAACCCAAAGACACTCTTCGAAGCTGCATTTTCTGAAACCAAGAATACAGCTAAGGAGGACTGGAGGCTCCTCCTCACTGCTCCCTCTGTCTCTGCAGAAGCCTCTGCCTCTTGAGTTTTCGGTCATTAATCCATCCAGCTCATCTCTCTTCCCAGTGTAATTATCTTCCAAACTACTGGCCTCTTTCCCCCACTCCCTGACAATCTTCAAGCACCTGGTGTCTAGCCTTTTTCTCTCTCTCTCTTCATCTTCTGTCCTTATCCTGGGGCATTTCAAAGTGTGATGGTTTTTCAGCTTCATGTTCTTGTTATCTCCAACCCAACTCTCCACATCAGACATACTCCTCTTTTTCAAGACCCTAGGCTCTCCTGTCAACTCTTAGGGTTTTACAGACAGTTATTTTTCCCAGGACAGACATCTCTTCTGCAATCTGCACTCCTGTGCTCAATGTCTTTTTGATATACCTCTTTACCTGTCGCATGTTCGAGCATCTGAAGTCTCAACCCTTAGTTGTTACCCTGTTGAGCCTCACTCTGACAAATCCATTTCAGAAACTGAGTCATTCAGTTGTGCAAATGCATCTCCCTCACCCTCGTTTACTCTGTCTTATCCTTTCACCTGTAAGATGAGCTTGAATCCATGTGCTTCTTACCATCCCCAACTAAGCCTAGCCCACCTTTACCTCTTACTGGGCCTGCCGATGAAATGCCCTTCTGGGCTCTCCATTCATGCTTATGTCCTTTCGATCCAATTTATTACTTATTTATTTTATATTTGTGGGTTGTGTGTGTGGAGGTCAGAGAACAACTTGGTGGAGTTGGTTCTCTCCTTCCACTGTGTGAATTCCAGGCACCAAATCAGGTGGTCAGGCTTCTTGGCAAATGCCCTTATCAGCTAAGCCACCTTGCTGGCCCTGTGTACAGTGTGTTTTGAGATAGGGCCTTGCCTGGCTGGCCTAGAACTTGCTTTGTAAAACATGCCTCAAACTCACAGCAATTCTGTCAGCCTCCCACCTGCTAAGATTTCCAGACACGAGTCACCAAATCCAGCTCATCACGGCCATCTGTTTGTTTTGTTTGTTTGAGACAGTCTCCAGTGGCTCCATTGGCTAGGTAGCTGAAGATGACCTTGAACACCTGATCTTCTTGCTTTTATTTACTGAGTATAGGGATTACAGATGTACACCACCGTACCAAAACCATGTTATTAAAAAAAATGTGTGTGGGCAGGTGGGTGTTTTGCCTGCAAGTATGTCTGTGCATCTGTGCATCCTGCATGCCTGGTGACCATGCAGGCCAGAAGAGGGCATCGGGTTCCCTGGGACTGGAGTTACAGATGGTTGTGAGTCATCATATGTGTTGGAAACCGAACCCACGTCATCTGGAAGAAAAGCCAGTTCTCATAACTTCAGAGCCACGGCCCCATCCCTGCTCAAACTTGTTATCTGCTAATGGCATTTCAAAGGAATTTTGATCTTGGTATTATCTTGCTTAAATTCTTCCAACCAGACTCCTGTGATTTCACCCAAGTCTGTCCAGTCATCTCCTGCTCCTTTCCTGTGTTTACCAAGCTGTAGACACCCTGAGTTTCTCCATTTCCCCAGCATGTCAAGCTTTTGTGCGTCTGTGCCTCATAGTATCCATATGTATAACTCCTTATTCTTTGAACATGCTGGACCATATTTCTATCTCCACTTACTATGTGACAAGAGCTGTTCCATGAGTAAGGCACAGCCTTCCCCTCTTCAGGAGTTTATATATTTGTAACCTCTCCCGGGGGGGGGGGGGGGGAGGTGGGGGAACAGCCGGGCGGTGGTGGCGCACGCCTTTAATCCCAGCACTCGGGAGGCAGAGGCAGGCAGATCTCTGTGAGTTCGAGGCCAGCCTGGGCTACCAAGTGAGTTCCAGGAAAGGCGCAAAGCTACACAGAGAAACCCTGTCTCGAAAAACCAAAAACAACAACAACAACAACAACAACAACAAAAATTGAGTGCAATATGAAAAATGCAAGAGAAGCATCACCAGAGGAGGAAATATCTAGCCCTCTGTGAGCCAGGAAAGGGCACAAAAGTAGAAGCAGGAGTGTGGTCCAGGATAGAAGAAAGAAACACAAATGATACTCCTGGGGGAATAGAGAGAGGAAGAGGTGGGAGATATGGTTGGAAATGGTTTGCATGCTGTGGAAAGAGGCTTATTCTGTAGAATATGCAAAGACAGGGTTCCTCACAAAACAGTTTTATGTAGAGAGCAGATATAAACAGACATCAACCAGAAGGCTATCACATTGTCACATTATAGTAGTAGGGGGTGGGGAAGAGGAATACCAAAGTAGTCCAAGCAAGTGATCACAACTGAATTGAGGTGGAGATTGTGGGGATGGAGAGAAGACAGGTGAAGAAACTTTTGAGAGGTAAACTAAGCAGAACTTGGTTACTGTGCAGCTCAATTCTAGAAGTCACATCGTATACCCAATAGGTGAATGCGTATATGAGATAATGCCTACATTGTTATAAACTTGGATAAATAGAGCAGAACATGCTGGGATGCAAGGCAGGAGGATCACGAATTCAAAGACAGTCTGGGCTACATAACAACACCTTGTCTCAAGAACAAAACAAAATATATAGAGCAAAGTGAAAGCATAGCAAATGGAATAGTTACTTTAGATAGACGGGTTCCCCAAGAGAAGGTGACGTTTCAGCAGAGGCCCGAATGAGGTAAGGAAGTAGATAGTAGGAGAAAAGGCCTTCCATCAGAGTGAAGTGTCAGTACAGAGATCCAGAGGCAGCAATGAGCCTGTCTGTCATGTGGCTCGGAAACAATGACACTATGGTAACTGAAGCCAGAGGAAAGAAAGGGGAGAAGAGGAGGAGAGAAAGTCATAATGTAGCAAGAGGCTGGGCCATGAGGGCCTTGAGGCCATGGAAAGAACTTTGAAGTGTGTGCTGGCTAGTTTCGTTTGTTTGCTTTTTTAAAAAAAGTTGATATAGTCTTGGGTGATGTGAGAAGAGCGAACTTCAACTGAAGAAATGATAATAATTTATGTAGAAGAGCCCAGACCACCAAGTACAGTGATACGCCCGTGCAGGTAGTCCTGGGTGGTCTAAGAAAGCAGGCTGAGTAAACCTTGGAGAACAAGGCAGGAAGCAGAATTCCTGCATTGTTTCTGCATTAGTTCTTGCCTTGACTTCCCTATGTGATAGACTACAACTATAAGCTAAAATAAACCCTTTCCTCCCCAAGTTGCTTTTGGTCATGATGTTTTATCACAGCTGGGACAAAGTGTGATGCAAATCACTAGAAAATTTTGAACAGAGGAATAACACCTCCTTATGTACTGTAGACTATACTGGATGAAGAGTAGAAGCAGGATGTCAATTAGAAAGAAGGGGTACAGGAGCTGGGAGATGGCTCAGTGGGTAAAGAGACTTTAGGATCCTAGAACCCACGTATAAGGCAGGTGCAGTGGTTCATGATTGTAACCCCAGACCTGAGGCCTGAGGGCCCTCTGGCCAGCCAGTCCAAAAGAAATGGCAAGCTTCAGGTTCAGTGAGAGAAATTAAAGATGACAATCTGGCTTTACATGTGCCTACACACGTCAGTGCACCCACCCTCACACACATACATTTTTTTAAAAATAAAGAATCTGACTGAAAGATGATGATGGATCAGGAGAGACGCATGGCCAAGGTGTGTGAAGTCATTAATCAGATTTGAAGTAGAAGGCAGGGCTGGCAAAATGTACTAAAGGATTCAATGAAGATATTTGGAAAAATAAAAGATTGGTAGTTCCCCCAAATTCCTGGTCTGAGTAACAAGATGAATGGAAAAACCCTTACCATATTAGATTTCTCATTGCTCTGACAGAATGCCCACCAAAAGCAACCTAAGAGAGGAAGTATTATTTCAGTTTGCAGTTTGAGGGTACTGTCCATCATAGAAGGAACGATATCGTGGCAAGAGTGGCTGTGGTTTGGGGACAGTAACGTGAGGTGGCTGGTCACATTGTGTCCGCAGTCATTTTTAAAAATGGAAGCAAAGGCAGATGAACGTTGATGCTCAGCTGGCTTCCTCCTTTTTTTTTCTCCAGTCAAGGACAGCAGTCCATGAGTCTTACCTCCTCCTTAAACAGCTGTGGGAACACCCTCATAGACACACCCAGAGGCTCTCCCCTGTCCAGTCAACTTGACAATGAGTAGTGACCATCACCGTTACTGAAATAGGGATGAGCAAGAGAATAAGGGTTGAGCAGAGAAAACTGAAGCTCGGGGTTTGAGAATATATTCTTTATTTATACATTTTTGTGTGGGTGTACATACGTGTGCACCTGCATGCAGGCAGCTAAGGTACCAGATGAGCACCGGCATTCATCTATCTCTGCCTCCTGGGAGAGAAAAGGACATTGGATCCCCTGGAGCTAGAGTTACAGGAAGCTATGAGCCACCCGGTGTGGGTGCTGGGTGCCTTTTCTCTGCATTAGCAACAAGTGTTCTTCGAGGTCTTTAGTTGACATGATCAGGACATCCATGTACGGCGGCCAGTGGAGATGAGTGGAGTTACAAGGGACAGCCCGAGGCTGGAGACACATACTTTTGGAAACAATGACACAAATGACTCTCTTTTAGGCAGGGTCTCTGTGCAGTCCTGGATAACTTGAAAACCACTATGTAGTCAGGCTGGTCTCATACTCACAGAAATCCACCTGCCTCTGCCCCCTAAGTACTGGGATTAAAGCTTTGTACCACCACACCTATCTGATTTTTATTTATTTTTGAGACAGTATCTTGATGTGTATCCTTGGCTAGTCTGGAATTTTCTATTGTATGTCAGGCTGGCCTTGAACTCACTGAGATCTACCTGTCTCTGCCTTCTAAGTGCTGGGACTAAAGGCGTGCACCACCACTGCTGGTTTTTTTTTTTTGCTATTTTTAATTATGTGTATGTGTATGTATCTGTGTGTGGCTATGTACATATGGGCGCAGGTGACCCAGCAGACAAGAAGAGGACATTGTATCCCCTGGAGCTGGAGTTCCAGGACATTGTAAGTCTCTGGACAAGGGTGCTGGAACCAGACTCAGGTCCTCTGCAAGAGCAGTGTGTGCTCTTAACTACTGAACCATCTCTCAATCACCTATAAATGGTATTTTTTCTAAGAAATGAGTATAAAAATTAAGTATTGGGGATGGAGAGATGGACAGTTCCGTGGTTAAAAGCACTGAGTGCTTTTGCAGAGAACCCAATTTCAGTTCCCAGACTGGTGGCTCACAGTCATCGGTAACTAGTTCCAAGGGATCTGATATTCTTTTCTGACCTCCAGAGGTACCAAGCATATGTGTGGTGCACATACACACATTGTAGGCAAAATCCTCACACACATAAATACAAATAAATAAATCTTTAAAAAATAGATATTAGTTCAAGAGTGGAGTACCAGAATATACCCCTCACCTGCCCCCCTTTTTTTTATGTCAGGGTTTCACTGTGTAGCCTTGGCTGTCCTGAAACTCACTCTGCAGATCAGGCTAGCCTCTAACTCACAGGGATCTGCCTGCCTTTGCCTCCTGAGTGTTGGGATTAAAGGCGTGCACCATCACTACCCAATGCAAATTCTTAAAAGTTAAGAGAAATGGGGATCTAATGAAGAGTTTGGGAAGGAGGTCTAGTGAGGTGGGAAGAATGTCAATGGACAGTGGAAGTCAAGATGTCTTTCTAGAAAGAAGTGGTCAGCAGGCTAGCTGCTGTTTGGGTCAAGTGAGTGAGAACTGGGTTAGACAGCATGCAGACTATTTGTGATGTGGATGAGAACAACCCCAGAAGAGTAATGGGGGCGAAGCTTCAGTGGACTAGAGTAGGATACCGCAGAAAGAAAGGAAGTGAGGCATCTAACCACATGAAGGGAAGCAGAGAAACAGTGTACAAACTGGAGGGCACAGGACATCGAGGGAAAACTTCGTCAAAAGGGGAGAAATATGGTGATTTTAGGAGTGGGTGTGACGGCAAAGTCCTCAAGTAGATGAGTTCTTAGATTGTGGATCTTTAAGTCAAGAGCTCTATAGAGGTGTAGAGGTTGGAGACACAGGCGTTGGGATGCTTAACTTGCATATGACAGGGACAAGTGTGAGAATGAATTAAGTCATTTAGAGAGAATGTATAAAACATGGGAACCAAGGACAAGTTTTTTTTGTTTGTTTAGTTTTTTTTTTTTTAAGGGTTATGGAATAAGGGGCAAAGATTGAGGATTAAAAAAACAAACAAACAAACTTAAAATCTATTTTCCAGATTTTGAATGCCCATACCACAAGACACATTGTGGTCCATTCTGTCCCCCCTCCACCCTGAAAAGCCTTCCCCTCCCCGGATTTCATCTCCATCTGTCATAGTACTTTATACAGATCTTTATTAGCACTTACTTCATTGCATTTACTTTATGTATTGCTTCTTCAAACAACATCTAAGTTCCTCCTCCCACCTCACCCCCCATAAACCCCTTTTATTCACCATTGTATCCAAAATATTAACATTATGCCCTGAACATAGGTGTGCTCAATAAGTGATGCAAGGGGACAGGAGATGTGAAGCCACAGATAGAATAAAACAGAAACATTAGAGAGTGTGAATATATCTTTTATGCCTTTCTAAAAGCAGTGTGTATGTTGGAAAGAATTCATCAGTGAAGCCATCTGGAGTTTTCTTTGTAGGATGGTTTAAATTATGAATTCAATTCCTTTAGAATATAAAATTTTCTGTTTGTTCTGGTGTCAGTCCTGATAAGTTTTGTTTTGTAATCTAACATTTCTCATTTCATGTGAATTGTCAAATTGGCACAGAGTTATATATAGTATCCTCTTATATTTTTAATGTCTATAGGACCCATAGTGATGTCACTTTGTTTATTGCTAATATTAGTAATGTTCTCATTTTTTCTTAGCTAGTCTTGACAGTTTATTTTATTCCTTATTATCTTAGATGATTAAGTTTTATTTCGTTGATTTTTCTCTCACCTATTTAATAAATAAATAAATATAATATTTATGTATTTTTGTTTCATTGGTCTCTGATTTTATTTTAAAATTTTCATTTATTATTACTGCTGCATGTGTTTATGTGTGGGCACATACTACAGAGCATGTGTGGAGGTCAGAGAATGACTTTTCAGAGTTGGTTTTCTTTTCCACCGTAGGTTCTGAGGATCAAATTCTGGTTGTCAGGCTTGCTTGGCAAGTGTGTTTATCCACAGAGCCATCTAGCTGACCCTACCTCTTTTATTTTATCTGCATTAAATATGCTGTTCCTAGGAGGGAGGATGGGCCCATGAGTCCTCAGCCTTAGCTGAGGAGCTACTGACAGTTGATGCTTCTGGGGTCCGGAGAGTCAGTTTTCTCTAAGGGTGTGGCCTCTGGTAGGTCGATCGTGCTCCAATAGACACCCTCCCCCCGTGAGTATATAAGTACCACAAATTGGGGGTTATTTAAAAAAAAGAGAAAAAAGAAGACATGAGGTTGGGAGAGTGGGCAAAAGGGGGTGGTGGTGGACCTGGGAGGGGTTGGAGGAGGAGTAGGGGTGAATATGATCAAAATACATTTTAGGGAATTCTCAAAGAAATAATAAAATAACACATTAAAGTTGAGAAATTTCTATTATTCTTCAAATATCCCTCTGAAATCTAAATCTTATGTGTAGTTCCTAACCAAATCAGCACATTAGTTGGGTCCTGAGTCTTGCAGGAATGAGCCTGCACTGGTACACTCTGCCATGTTAAGTCATTAGCTAGGAATGGCTCAATAGGAAGTGTGGTCTCAACTGCCAACACAGTGATGGATCCTGAAAGTCAGCATCTGGGTTAATCAATTACCTGTGACCCCGCAATAGACAATCTGAAAGGACTATTTTCATATACATCACAGTCACTACCCACAGATCTACTCCATCACGCAGGTTTTGAAAAGCTTTTCCATGTTCCCATAGGTTTATCTTCCTAAAGGGAAACTTCTAGAGCAAAGTTAGTGGTATTAACGAGAACATTTGATCTCAGACGACACAGCTGATACTGTTTTTCTCTCCTCTATGACCCTCTCTAAATTCCCCTTACCCTCAGTATCACCTTGGCTGGTCTTGGTGAACTATGTGGTGATATGATCCAAATATTAACTCATGGCAATTCAGGTCTTCTCTGGTCATATTTGTTCCATGTGCTCACTCAGTTACAATAGGCCATACAAATAATAGGAGACATCTAAATGTATCACCTGGGCTTTGACCAGGTCTCTGTCCTCCTACTGGTCAGAGCCAGTTATCTCTGTCATGATAGTGACACCTCTTTTTACTGACCGGTCTCTGGACTTGAGTCTAGGGTGTCCCTGCAGCAGTCACTGCTTGTAGATCACTAGATACTTTTTTTTTTGTTTTGTTTTTTGAGACAGGGTTTCTCTGTGTAGTTTTGGTGCCTGTCCTGGATCTTGCTCTGTAGACCAGGCTGGTCTCAAACTCACAGAGATCCGCCTGGCTCTGCCTCCCGAGTGCTGGGATTAAAGGCATGCACCACCACCAGGCAGCATCTCAGCTCTTCCATGCTAAAGTAAAAAATCTGCTTCACAGTGTTCTATGCTTGTGGATTGGGTCTACAATAAGCTTCCTGACAGTGGGAGTTACGGTAACAGTTCTACCTGAAGATTTGTGGGTAGGAAAAGAAAAACAATACCCAGAACAGGTGATTACCACTGTGAAAAGGGACCACGTCCCCTCCAGAATAAAAAGCAACCCAATGTAGTCAACCTGTCATTAATAAGGCCAAGCGATCTCCCCGAGTAATAGTGCCATACTAGGCCCAGAGGTGGTCTCCAATATTACTAAATCTTCATTACTGTAACAAATGCCTGAGAAAGAGGTTAACCCAGTAGTCAGCCATCTTAAATGTTGAGTGAAGCATACATTAATTTTCTTAAAGTCTCTTCCCTCTGTTTTTGTACCTACCAAAGATCTGACTGACTCCTAGTCCCTCAAGAGGGAAAGGGAGAGGGACAGAGATTAAGAAAATAATTGTCTCATGTGACTATGGAAGCTGACAAATCCTAAGATCTCTAGTCAACAAGATGGAGACCCAGGAGAAGCAATGTATATTTGATTCCAGTCTAAATGCACAAGACCTGGGAGGACAATGACTCAAGTCTGAGTCTGAAGGCTGGAAATCCTGAGAACTAAGAAGAACTGATGTAACTAGCTTTCTTGGATTATCTTTGGATCACCAGCTCCCAAATAATGACAGAGATTTAATATTAATTATGAAAGTTTGGCCTTTAGCTTAGGCTTTTCCCCAACTAGCTCTTTTAACTCAAATTAACCTGCTTCTATTAATCTACATTCTCCCCATGTAGCTCGGTTACCTCTCCTCTGTACCATATGTCCGACTTGCTCTGCATCTTGTTGGCATCTCTGCTGTACCTAGAATCTAACCCTGAGTTTCCCTCTGCCAGGAAGACCTGCCTAGTCTCTCTTGCCTAGCTATTGGCCATTCAGCTCTTTATTAAACCAATTAGAAAGTGCCTTAGGCAGAGACACATCTTTACAGTATACAAAAAGATTATCCCACAACAAGCTGATTTTTCTGTTCATGCCTAAAGGCCAAAAAAAAAAAAAAAAAAAGTCTCACCTTAAGCAGCCAGGCAGGTGGTACCTCTTATCAATCTTTTTGTTCTATTCAGATTTTCCACCGATGGGCTGAGGCTCAAGACAGAGGGAAGGCAAAGTGCTTTACTGAGTCTACCAATTCAAATGTTAATCTTATTCAGAAACACCCTCACAGATTTACCTAGAATAGTCTTTAATCAAAGTATCTGGGGACTCAACAGCCCAGTCAGATTAACACAAAAGTAGGCACCACAAGCCCCAAAGTGCATCTTTTCACACCTCTGACACTTTCAGTATAAAGCTCTACTGGACAATATGGCCAAAGTGGGAGTGATGGTCTCTAACAAAGACCAGGATCACTCGGACATTTCTACTGTTTCTCTTGCCACATCTTGTAGGTCTTTATGGTAATTGGACCTCATAGAATCTGGGGACTAAACAGCACCATCTGGCCTCCATTAATGGACATCGGAGTGATATCATTCCTATAACTATGAATGAGTCCCAGCTCTGTCAGGGACTCTCCAGTTGTCAGCCCCATACAACCGAGACCTTAGTGACACTGTTGCCCCTATTACCAGGGCATTTTTAGTGGCCTTTGTAACTAGTGTTTCTTTTGGACTCTTCTGTGAAACAATGATCTGGTCTCATACAAAGTACCAATTCTTGTCCCACATTTCTATTTATTCCTCTGTGAGGTATTGGGGCAACTCAAAAACATTTCTACTTTGCTCAGCATTGACCATAATTTCTCTAGGCTCCTATGACAATTCCAGCAGTGACTTTCATTCTCCTGTCCTTGTTAACAGGGTGTTAAATCCTATGTCTGAAGAAGTGCCCCCAAATCAGTGAATCTTGTCTAGTTTTATATGCCAGCCTCTTTGATCAAGCAACCTCAAAATTAAATTCTGGAACATTCCCTTGTTTTCTGCACATTAGTTAACTCATTTAGCTCTGTGATATAAAATCTCCTTTATCAGGTCCCAGCTGTGTTTTGCTTGGAGCAAAATCTGGCAGCCAGGAGAGGAGGTAAGGACAACTGCTGTGGTTCTTGTGGGAGAGTGATTCTGTAGTCACAGCTGTCTTAGAGAGGCAGACCACCTCTGCCATCTTTGAAAGTACTCGAGACCTGCAGAGCAAGCGTCCTTAAGGATGCCCACCTAGACGTCCTACCCATTGTTTCAGTGTTTCTTGGCTTTTTCAAATAGGGGTCTAACTCTGCAGCTCTGTGACTATCAAGTCTATCTGGGGCTCAACTGTGTCAGTTCTCTAATTACAAGGACAAATTTCTCGGTAAACTGCTAAAGAGATCCTCAGTGTTTCAACCTTGGTCATCCACCAAAGAAGACTCTGACTTTTCCACTATCCCTCTTTGGAGTCTGGTTAGCAGTAACCAGACAACCCCACTGTCCTTATAGGTATCATCTTCCAATGTATTTCAAATTCCTGAAGTTATACTTACAAGGGTTTTCCCTCTACTAGCCTTTCCCAGGTCAACAAGGATAGAGCCTTTAGCAAGTGGGTTACCACCTTGTGCTAGGAACTACTCATCTTCCTTAGCATGCCATCCTCTTTCGCTAGCAGGAGTGAAACAGTCATTAAACTTTTAACTTGTGTTTTCTCACATCTCTTCTACAACTTGTGTTGGTCTGAGTACACCTATGAGCAAATATCAAGTTGGAATCTGACATGTGTGCTAATTTCCAAAAGCTGCCTAAACAAAATAGTACAGGGTGGGTGACTTGGACAAAAGAAATTTGTTTCTCATAGTTGTGGAGGCTAGATGTCCAAGGTCAAGGTAGTGATGTGTTTCTTCTGAGGCTTCTCTTTGTGGTGTGCGGATAGCCATCTTCTTGGTGTATGCAGACACAGCCATTCCTCTCTGAGCGTCTATTCCTGGTAACTCTTTGTGTGTCCAAATTTCCTCTTTTTATAAGGATGTCAGTCAGAGTGTATAGGGGCCACCCTAACTGGCTCCTTTGAAAGCCATTTTAAAAGCCCTACCTATATCCAAATACAGTCACATTCTGAGGTATTGAGGGCTAGAGTTAAATTTTCAGAGCTCAGTTCAGTTCACAAGTTCTAATATATATATGGAGAGAGAGAGAGAGAGAGAGAGAGAGAGAGAGAGAGAGAGAGAGAGAGAGAGAGAGAGAGAGATCAGTATAAGATAAAAGGGAAGAGAACAGAGAATGCAAGAGCCTGCAGCCTATGATCCAAGTCTGACTCTATAAGAGATAGAGCAAAGCACCGGGCAGCATATACATTGGTTATTTGTCTTCAAGTAACAGCCTCAAAAGCATGGAGCCCCAAGTTTATAAGAGTTCTCCTGCTATGCTCAGTCATCAGCCAGGACTGTCAACTACTATTTCAGGAGATACTTGCGAGAATCAAAGCTAGATGAAACTCCCAATATCTTTGCATTAAAAATGGTTATTTTTAAATATTCCTACAAAATGATTGAGGTTAAAAAAAAATCTCATATAGGGAAGCAGCCAAATCTAAAATGTCTTTTTATGTAAATAACAAATTGTAGCTGCTAGAGATAAATGTAGACAGATGGATTTGCAGAACATAATATTTAAGAAGAGCAAAGAGACTTCAATTGATTTGAAATCACTTTAAAAATTCCCCACATATTTCCTACATTTTGCCCAGGAATGTCTGACATCAAGTAATCCTATGTTACTAGCAAATAACTCTATTTCTCTAATATTTATTGAGCAATAACTTCAGAAAAACTATTTACTCCCAGTGGGATGGCAAGGCTTCTAATCTATACTTGGGAAAGTATCATGCTTTATTGTAACACAGTTTAGATCTTGTGCTATATCTATAAAAGAATTATGAGGACATTCAATTAAGGGCCCCTTTCTTTGCAAAAATGTCCAAAAAAGTACCAAAATGTGCTGGGCAGTGGTGGCGTACACCTTTAATCCCAGCACTTGGGAGGCAGAGGCAGGTGGATCTCTGTGGGTTTGAGGCCAGCCTGGTCTACAGAGTGAGTTCCAGGACAGGAACCAAAACTATATGAAGAAACCCTGTCTGAAAAAAACAATAATAAAAAAAGTACTAAAATGTTTAAGAGCTCTCATTCTGTGGATGAACATAGAATTTTATGTCTAAATGACATTTCTCCAACAAGCAACAGTACTCAGCTCACAGCAGTTCACTTACAAAGGTTGCACCTAACCGTCCTAGTTAGGTTTCAAGTGCTGTGTTATAAAACACCATGACCAAAAGCAACTTGGGAAGAAAAGGATGTCTTTTATGAAGGGAACACAGGGTGGGAACTCAAAGCAGGAACCTGGAGGCAGAAACTGAGGCAGAAATCATGGTGAAGTGCTGCTTATTGGCTTGCTCAATTGCTTTTTTATATACCCCAGGACCACTTGACCATGGATAGCACTGCTCACAGTGGACTGGGCCCCTCTGTATCAATCATTAATCAAGAAAATGCCCCCTTTCTGCACTCTCACTGGCCCAGTGAGCAGCCACCACCTCGACATGCAGAACGGTGCTGACAAGTTCGCCGACCTGTACGTGCCCGTGAGCAACCACATCTTTAGAGCCAAGGACCACACATCCATCCAGATGAATGTGGCTGGGGCTAACAGGGTCACAGGCCGGTTTAATGGCCAGTTTAAAACCTATGCTATCTACGGGGCCATTCTCAGAATGGGTGAGTCAGATGATTTGATTCTAAGGCTAAGGCTGATGGAATTGTCTCAAAGAACTTTTGATCAGAAGAGATCAGGGAATATTCGTCATAAATAAAAGTGAAGGTTTCCTCTTCCCAGATAGTCCTACCTTGCGTCAAGTTGACAAAAAACTAGCCAGGACACTAACAAACTTCTGTACTTCCGTCTGTTTTATTTAGAAAATACTTTAAAAATTAAAACTGGCAATATGAAATGCTGTACTTTTTCACTTCAAGTCATGTGTGTAGCTTGCTGGTAGAGGACATGCTTAACATACACAGGGTCACTGGGCAGTGGTGGCGCACACCTTTAATCCCAGCACTCGGGAGGCAGAGGCAGGTGGATCTCTGTGAGTTCGAGGCCAGCCTGGGCTACAGAGTGAGTTCCAGGAAAGGCTCCAAAGCCACACAGAAAAAACCCTGTCTCAAACACACACACACACACACACACACACACACACACACACACACACAGGGCCCTGGGTTTGATACCAGCACAACAAAAGCCTTCTATTTCTCCAAGACACACATTAATCTCCATGTGATTGGAGTGTTTATTAGCTCTTGTTTGTTTTTCTCAATGGATCTATCTAGAGTCTCTGTGACATATTGGCTAGTATATGGCGTACTGATCCTCAAAAGACTCACATTTCAATCACCTTCCTTTTAAACTTTAAACTGCACATAAGATGGAATTTATCCACCTAACAAGTTTTAAACGTGTCTGTCAGTGGCACTAAGTACATTCATGTTATTGGATTACCGTCACCACTGTCTATCTCGAGAACTTTTCTTCTAGAAAAAAAAAAAAAACTGTGCCCATTCAATCATGACTCTTCATTTCTGCCTCCCTACCCTTGGTAACCACTATTCCTTCTGTGACTTTGACTATCCTAGGTATCTCATATAAGTAGAATCATATATTTGGCCTTTTGGGTCCCACTTACTACACTTAGTGCTTCTTTTTTCTTACCTCTTCCCAACCCTTTTGCACAGTGTTAGGGATCAACTTCTGAGGCCTTATATATTGTGGAATAATCTTTTTATACACTGTATAAAATATACTTTATACACAATACAAGTTGTGTTGCTCTCATTGGTTTAATAAAGAGCTAAACGTCCAACAGCTAGGCAGGAAGAGGTTAGATGGGACTTGCTGACAGGGAGAGAGATCTCTGGGATGAAGGAGGGCAGAGGTGCCAGATTCAGGGAAAAGCCAGCCAGACACGGAAAATGGGATACAATTAATAAAGCCATGAGGCAGAAAGTAAATTCATAGAAATGGGTTACTTTAAGTTATAAGAGCTAGTTAGAAACAAGCCTAAGCTATCGGCCAAGTATTTATAATTAATAAGTCTCTGTGTGGTTATTTGGGAGCTGGCTGATGGGACAGAAGTCTACCTACTCTTATGCATGCTATACCCCTAGCCTTAATATAAACATCCAAGTTGTAGCAAATATCAGAGGGTTTTTTTTAAGTAATTTATTTAAATTTATTTTATGTGCATTGATATGTCAGTGTCAGATGCCCTGGAACTGGAGTTACAGTTGTGAGCTGCCATGTGGGTACTGGGAATTGAACCTGGGTCCTCAGGAAGAGCAGCCAGTGCTCTTAATGCAGAGCCATCCCTCTGGCCCCAGTTTCATTTCTTTTAAAGGCTATGTACATATGTACATGTGATTTTCAACTTTTTTTTTTTTATACCGAGTCTCATTATATAGTTCTGATTTGCCTAGAACTCACTATGCATAGCAAGCTGGCCTTGAACTTGCAGTGATCTTCTTTTCTTGGCTTTTCTACTGATGGGATTACAGGTGACTACCCACACCAGGCTTTTAAAAAAAAAAAAAAAGACACCAGGTTTTAAAATTACTTTTAAAAGGCAGTCTCTCTATCCTCCCATTAGCTGTCCAGGTGCCCATTCTCTGCTTTTGTTAAAACCATGCAAAATTTGAGGTTAAGTTTCAGAAACATTCCCCTTTTTACTGTATGTCTTTATCAAAAGTTATTGGAATAGTAATGCACTTTCCGGAAGCTATTTGAAAGTAAAAATTTCTCAGGTTGTGGTGGTGCACATCTTTAATTCCAGTACCCTGATCTACAGAATCAATTCCGGGATAGCCAGGGCTACACAGAGAAACCTTGTCTCAAAAACAAAACAACAAAAGGAAGTAAAAATTTCTAGTTTACATATAGTCAGATAGACTTGCAAGTTGGGTAATTATAGTTTTGTATTTTTTTTGTTTTTTTGTTTTTTTGTTGTTTTTAAAAAGAATCCAAGTTCTTCCTAATGACTTCTTTGGGGGCAGAGATGGATAATGTTCAGTGGGTCTAAACTGTAATGCTGGGCACTTGAGCCTGCCTGGATTATTGTTGAGAAAAGTTGGTAGCTTTTATTTATTTTTTTAACTTAAATTGTATTTTATTTATTTTGCCTGTGTGTGGACACAAACCATGGAATGTGTTCTAGTTCACTCTCTGTTGTAGTGTTAAAACACTTTGACCAAAAGCAACTTGGGGAGAAAAGGGTCTGTCTGTCTTATACTTCCAGGTCACAGTCTATCACTGTGAGAAGTCGGGGCAGAAACTTAAGTGGGAAGTAGAAGCAGAAGCATGGAGGAATGGCTGGCTTGTCACTCACAAGCTCATGCTTAGCTAGCTCTCGCACACAGCCTAGGACCACACAGCTAAAGAAGTTGGGCCTGCCTACGTGAATTAGCAGTCAGGACAATGTCCTGCAGACATGTCTACAGGCCCGTCTGATCTAGGCAATTCTTCAGTGGAGGGTCCTCTTCCCTGGGGACTCTAGGTTGCGTCAAGGAGACAACAAGAGTAACCAGGCAGTGTGTGTGGAGATCAGAGGACAACTTGCGGGAGTTGGTTCTCTCCTTCAGCCTGGTAGGTCCTGGGGATCAAACTCAGGTTGTCAGAATTGGTGGTTGGTGACTTTTACCACTGGCCCATTTTTCTGGTCTGCAAGTTGTTAGGTTTTAGCCTATAAGAAAGTAAGAATATAAACCAAACTTCTGCATGGTTAAGGTTATTTTGCCAGGCATTCCTTGAATTCACACACATACCACCACCCCATAAAAGTTTCAGATCTGATGATCCAGGCCTCAGGACCTGGGGTTCAGACTGATCATTACTTTTTCTGTTACTTATGAAGAATAAGAGCCTTTCAGTCTGCCTTCTGGTTCCTTTATTATTTTCCTGGGAGGGACACCTGGCTTCACTGTCAATGAAAGAGTTATTTATTGAATATTCATAGGCAAGACATTCTGTGAAATGTCTTGTAAAAAAATGTGATTATGTGTGTATGTGAGCACATGTAGCCCAATAGTTAAGAGCATCTGACATCTGTGCCTTCCTCTATTACTCTCCACTTTATTTTTTGAGACAAGATCTCTCACGGTACTCTGAGGTTGAGAGAAAATAAGCTTTCTCCTTTTCCCCACAATGAGCTACCTGTGAACCCCCTGGATTGCTGGTATACATGCACAAGCGTGTTGCTCTATAGAGGTACATTTTGTGAGACAGACATGTATCACTGCATTGGCTATTAGGAGAGGCTGTAAGTGTCTTTCATCCCCACGTTTTCTCTATACTAAAAGTATTTCTAAACAGCAGGTATGGGGAATTTAGAACCAGCACTTTTCCAATAGAAAGCTACTGACAAGTTGGAAGAAAATCTTGTCAGATAGCTGACAGGAAAACTAAAAGGTTAGCAGTCTCTTTTCAGTGATCTACAAGGACTTTTTTTTAGAATTTCTCCTCAGTTTTATTAATGACAAATACCTGATTGGCTAGAACTACAAAACTAAAATTCCCACGGGGGTCGGGGATGGGGGGATGTGGCCAGTAAATAAATGGTGGGGATACAGATACCAACAACCCAAACAGACATTTCTACACTCCCCTTACTGCTGAAATGCCTTGGTGACTTATGAACCTAACACAGGGCCAAGTAGGAACTCTAAGTATGGCCAGGGCAGTTTAAGCATTTGGCCAGCGGCACATGCTCAATAAACTGCAGCTGCATTTGGGATCGCACACCTGTAATCCCAGGAAGACTGTCTTGAGTTCTAGTACAACCTGAGTTACACAGTTAATTCTAGGCAAGTGTAGGCTAAAAGTGAGTACTTGTACTAAAAACAAACAAAACTAGAGATGTCCCTTTCAGGCAAAAGAGCCTATTACACAACTTCTTTCCTCCTCCTATGCCTTCTCCTTTATTAAGGTAGAACTGACAAGCACAGTTGCTTACATTTACAATATACAAAATGATGTTTAAAAAACATTTTTTTTTTTTTGAGACAGGGTGTCTCTACATAGTCCTGGCTGGCCTGGAATTCACAATTTAACCAGGCTGGCCTTGAACTCACAGAGATCCTCCTGCCTCGGCCTCCTGAGTGCTGGGATTAAAAGAACCATCACACCCAGCCCAAAATGATGTTTTTAAAAAAAGATTTTTTATGTGTGTGTGTGTGTGTGTATGTGTGTGTGTGTGTGTGAGAGAGAGAGAGAGAGAGAGAGAGAGAGAGAGAGAGAGAGAGAGAGACAGAGAGAGACAGAGAGAAAGAGGTGCAGGTGCCAGCAGAGTCCAGAAAAAGAAAGGCAGTGAATCCCCTAGAGCCGGAATAAAACATGGGTTATGAGCAGCCTGACATGGATGCTGAGACCCAAACTTGAATCTTCTGGAAGGGCACACGGTGCTCTTAACTGCTAAGCTATCTCTCCAGCCACCAGAATGATGATTTGATATATGTATAGTATCACGATTAACTTAACATTCACTACCTCCTACCTTTTTTTGGTAGTGATTAAAATCTATCTTAGAAAATTTCAAGCCGGGCGGTGGTGGCACATGCCTTTAATCCCAGCACTTGGGAGGCAGAGGCAGGCAGATCTCTGAGAGTTCGAGGCCAGCCTGGTCTACAGAGCGAGTTCCAGGGCAGTCAGGGCTGTTATACAAAGAAACTCTGTCTCGAAAAAGCAAAGCAGAAAAAAAAAAAATCAAGTATTAGATATAAACTTACCACCCTGCTGTACAACATATCTCCACTAGGAATTAATCTTACATGAAATTTTGTGCTCTGACCACTTCTTCCCCAGCCCACATCTAGAACGCACCTCCTCCTCAAGACTGGGGTTCAAACCAGGGGTTTAAACATGCTAGACAAGTACTCTGCCACCGAGTTACACGCCTAGACAGCCTCTTCTTAAGCGCCTATCTTTCTTTGACACATAATTCATTTACAATGTTTCTAAAAAGTTCTCAAGTTGCTTTTCTACCCTTAAGAAAAGGAAACAAGAAGCACACACATACCAAAAGAAGTTACTCACTCTTCACGGAAAAAGCAGTGACTAATCTAAATCTCGGGTCCTGAGCTCTGGATCTTTGGACCTGAAACTTGGATAGCTAGGGTGGTGGTGGTATGCGTGTGAATCCAGGGACAGCTTGGTAAAATAACCTTACCTGTGCAAGAATTTGAAAAACTTCCTTGCAGACTAGAATCTATCAACTTTTTAAACTTTTTTCAATAACAAGCCAGGCTGGCAGAAGTGCCGGGCGCGCGGGTGCAGACTCTGTCCTGAGGCGCACACATCTCTGCCCAAGTCAAAGTCCTCAGCAAAGCCGGTTCCGGGTGTCACAGAGCCGGGAAGACCGTGAAGAGCTGGGTCTGCGAGCGCGAGGAGGAAGAGACCCGTGTCCCCGGCTGCAGTTGCGAGAGCTGGCAGGACTTACGTCACGACCCCGACAACCCAACTATCAATCCGATTCTTGCAGCTGTTCATCTCGCAGCGGGCTCAACTTCTCTGAGCGGTTCACTCTCACCACTTGCCTCGAGTCCCAGCGCCCTTAGCAACCACCGGAGATGGAAAGCGGAAGGGCGCCTTGGTCCCGCCCTCCCCGCCTTAACCCAGGTCCGGCGAGGAAGCGTGTCAGCCCAATCACCGCGGCGAGAATCTCGATCATCCAATAGAAAGGAGGCACGAGAGGCGGGCTAAAAGGGTCGCGTGCGCACGCGCAGACGGGAGCAGGGTCCCTGGTGCTGTGGCGGTGTGGTTGACTAGGGTGCTACCTGGAATCGTGTGGCCCTTGAAAACCCCGCGTATCCACCGCTGCCTCCTCTTGTCCTCGCCATGTTCCTCACTCGGTCCGAGTACGACAGGTTCGTACGGCGGGAAGCTGCAGGGTCTAGATTACGGTGGGCGGGCCCGGGGCCCGGGCCGCGGCCTTGGTTCTGCAGTGTCATGGGCGCTCCGGGATCCCAAGTCTGGCGGGACCCGGGGAATCTGGTTCCCGAGGCGCCGAGCGGGATTCCCCAAGCTGGACTGGAGCGGATCGGGCGCACTTGTCCTACCGCTGAGTCACCGCTAGTCCTGACACCCTGGGGAATCGAGAAGCTGGGGTTTGTGTTTGGGGCAGGCGGTGGAGAGGGGTCCGGACTCCGACCTTTAACCTGGAGGAGGATGAGGGGGGTCACCAGCTCTGCGTTCATCTTTTCAAGCTAAGTATGACTGCTTTAAAAAAAAAAAAAAAAGTGAAATGAGGTGCCTTGAATAAAAAGCCACCAGAGACTATTGAATGAGTTTGTGGAAGAAGACATGCTGTGCTCTACATTTTTGTCCTTTCAAAAGCGCGAAGGCAGTTTCAGCTGTGCCGGATACATTGCCTGCAGTCTGGTTTTGTAGGAACTAGAATGTAGAGTGGTTCTCAGAAGAGTTGTAATATGCTGATTCCATTTGAACCCTCCCCCCCCCAAAAAAAAAGTTGAAAGCATTATTGTAGTGTTCTGTTGAAGGCCAGATGTTTTGTAAAGTCAAAGCTGTGTGATTGTGTTTATTAAAACAATCATTATTAAAAACAAAAGACTTTCAGGTCTTGGAAATGCTAGCTAATACTGCTATAAATGCTGTAGACATTTTAACTTTCAGTTTCTGTTTTGGCTAGTTTTGCAAGCTATATTAACTTCCTTTAAAAGTTAGAGAAAGCAGACATTTTCTTTGTTCCAGGCTGTCTGAGAAATTGCTGGCAAGTATATATTGACCCTGTCAGAATTGTAGCACCTTGGATGGCCTTTTTCAATCTTTTGCTGACTCATAGAAGATATGTGTGAAGTTTTAAAACTACTTCCTGCTGTCAAGTAAAATGGTCGTTAACACTTGGCTTCCAGGGTATTGAAGAGAATCATCTTTAGGTGGTTCTACAGCAGTGAGCAAAGTCAAGGTCCTTACTCCCCTGTTTAGAAGAGTAACTAGTATGAGAGAGAGAAGATGCCATCGGAGGAGTCTAAGAGCGTCAGAAGTTCTGATGGGAGGTTGCATTCATTGTTAGGGCTGGGGAGCACTTCACAAAGAAGCTGATAATTCAAATGGGTCTGGAGAAAGTAGAATCTTAATAAATCAAGACCGGGGGAGCCAACAGCTTTGTCGGATAATAAAGTATGGACAAAGGAGGGCCAGTGGAGAGGCATAATGCATATTTGAAAAGAGTCCAGTCTGGTTACCACAGATGTATGATGCATATTATGGGGCTAGTGGGTGATACAGGAAAACTGGGATGGTGCCAGATGCTGATGGCTTTAATAGAATGTTAAGGATTTGGGTCTCTGTAGGCAACTGTGTGCTATTAATTTTTTTTTCATCTTTTTAAAAAATGAATTAAAAAATTGGGGCGGGGGAGTGCGTGTACTTTGTATATGCCCGGTGTCTTTTGAGGCCGGAAGAGGGTGTTGGATCTCCTGGAACTGGAGTAACAGATGGTTTTCAGCCACTATGTCAGTGCTGGGAATCAAATCAAACTCTTCCTCTGGAAGCCCCTGGAAGCCCCTAGCCATCTCTTCAGCTCTCTTTATGGTCTTTGTTGTTGTTACTTTTTAAAGACAAGGTATCATTTATAGCCCTGGGTGACTGAGCACCGGGCTGGCCTTGAATTTGTGACAATCCCTTCTGCCTGGGTGTTCTGAGTTCTGGGCTTATACTCATGAGCCACTGTGTCAGGCTCTAATGTTTTCTTTAAGAAGTTGCCTCATCACAATTGTTTTTATAAAGATTAACCGATTGGATTAGAAGAACAAGTCACCAGTTAGGCTATTACAATAGTTAGGTAAAAGGTAACAAGGACATAGAGATGGAAGTGATGTTACCATAGAGGAGGAGTTGATAGGAGTTTATGGCAGCGTGTGGTAGGAGAAAGGAGAGGGTAGGGAGTAGTGAGTCAAATCATTCAGAACATTCGGTCCTAGAGCTTTTGACCCCAGTTTTCTGTCCGTGATTTTTAGACTGTTCTTCAGAACCTTGGACTTCCTTCTGAGCGGCTTTAGTGATATTGATTGAGGATCAAATGAGGAACTGGATAGTGAGATTCTCTCCACTTCTCATTTAGTGAGAAGAATTGTCAGCGACAGTGTAGTAGAGTTGAAAGCTTGGTGTCTGTAAGTAAGAATTTGTGAACTCTGATTCCAGTTCTGCTTTTTTCATACCAAGTAGCTTTGAGCAATTTATTTAAACACACACACACACACACACACACACACACACACACACACACACAATTTATTTTGAAGAAAAAATTTAAAAGTTTTGGTTAAAATTTGAGAACACCGTGCTGTATGCATACTGTTGAGAAGTTTAGAATTCATAAACTAAGGATTGCCATCATTTGATCATTTGTATTCATTCATTCAAACATTTTTTAATTAAATGTAATTAATTACATTTTTAAATGGTAATTGTGTGTGGAAAGCTTCTATAGCTCACAGTATGTTAGGTGCCTCTTCTCCACACACTGTTAGTCTGTTGTTAATACAATATCTCATAGGTAGAGAAATGTACTTTTAACTGACTCCTACAAAAATAGCAACATCAAATGCACATAATGGGAAGAAAGGAAAGGGGGAAAAATGACATTTTCTTGGAAATGGCCTGATAGCTTTGGGGCATGAATTTATCAAACGAATTGGTAGGTTGGCTCAGAGTTCATTCACGTTGATTCAGGTCACCTGCTTTCATTTGATCCGTTTGGTTAAGATTTTGGTTAGTCTTGGGAGTAGGGGAGAGGCATTCTCTGCATAGATTTGAGTGCCTTGAAAACACCGAAAGACTGAAAGGCTTGCTGTGGGCAGAGTGATGGGCAACTTGCACATCCATCCCCCCCCCCCCCCCCCCCCCCCGGTCAATCTGAGCTAGTTGTCAAGGAACTTCGTTCCACTGTCTGTATCCTTCTGACAATTTCTAATACTGTTTTTGTTTTGTTTTGTTTTTTGTTCTTTAATTGCAGGGGTGTGAATACTTTTTCTCCTGAAGGAAGATTATTTCAAGTGGAATATGCCATTGAGGCTATCAAGGTATAGTAGCAAGTAAAGGTTTGGAAATTTCATTAACAGCCCTCACACGTTGTTTGCTAGAAGGACATTTGGGATAAGTGTGTTTTAGCCATTTTTTTAGAAAATATTCTTACATTCCTTTAACCAGCTACTATTTTTATAACAGTTTTCATTAATACTATTTCTGAGGTCCATTTTGAACAGATATCTGCTTCATAATTATGTGAGTTTTTCTTCGGTGAGAATGGAGGGACATGGTTTTGTTTCACATCTTGACTTTACAGAGGAATGTAGAAGTCCAGCGTTCGCTCCTGTGTTTGTATGTATGTGTGAGCAGGCGTGTCTGGGCCAAAGGTTGACGCTGGGTGTCCTCAGTTGCTCTGTCGTGGTTTGATACAGGGTCTCTCACTGAACCTGGAGCTCTGATTGGCTAGACTACCTAGACTGACAACCTCAGATCTTCTTTCTCTGCTGTCCCAGTGCTAGGATTACAGGGGTATGCTCCTGCACTGGTCCTGGGACTGAAACACTGCCAACCTACGTCATCTCTTTGGGCCCTGCTGCCTTTTATATTTTGTTTTCTTGAGCAAATCATATAACTGATCACCTGCAGTTTTGTTGGTAAAATTGTGAATTTGTAGTAGATACTGGGGACTAAAAGGAGGCGTGTCCTGTAATCTAGAAACAAAATCAAATGTAAAGGGCTGAGAGTATAGCTTGGTTGGTAGAGTGCTCACCTTGCATGCAGTCTCTAGACAGACAGACAGACTTGGTTGGTAGAGTGCTTGCCTTGCATGCAATCTCTAGACAGACAGACAGACACACACCCAAACATGTAGTTCACACTAGTATTCTCAACATTAGAAGGCTACCTGTACCTGAAGTTAGAACTACATATGTTGAATTATGAATAATTTAAATAGCTTTTCCTTTGGTAGATAGTTAAGAGGCTGTTAGAAAACCAGGGTTGTAGGAATCATGAATATCTGTAATCTTTGAATGAAGTATTGAAAAGGAATGCTTAGAAGAGAGAAAGAAAGAGATGTCCTGGTCCCAAACTAGAAATTGTGCTTTTGGTTTCTGGGGTAGCTCTACACAGTAGGTCCAATTCCTCTAACGAGGACTGGGAACCATGGAAGTGGTTTGTCTCTTAACCGCATGCGTGCGTCGTCTCCCTGTCACCAAACAGTGTCTGTCTAGTCCCTTCTGTTTGTGTAGTTCGAGTGCAGTATGCTGTCTCACGAAACTGCTCCTCACTCGTGAAAGTGCTTGACACCAAGCCTCACCACCTCAGTCCCCAAGGCGCACATGGTGTAAGGAAGGAACCGAGTCCCTCAGGTTGTCCTTTGATTTCTGCAGTTCCCCAGCACACACTTGTATTTGCACACAAACATGACACATAAATATGATTAAAGACATTTTTTTAAGAGATAGCTCATTTTGTTGGAAACAGTTCATGATGGAAAACTGTTAACTTTCTGGAGTTTCTCCAGCCTTCTGGAGTTTCCTTCCGTGGGGCTTAGTTTGCTTTTGAACCACGTACTTCTCTTTCTGACCATCTTCGCTCTGTATTGAAAACGCATGAGTGTGAAGTGCTAAGCTATCAGAATTCAAACTGTAGTATTAATTTGTGCTTCATCCGCGACAACAGTTCTACTTAAGGCCAAGAGCTGTCCTGCTTTAAAAGCTCTTTAGGGCTAGTAAGCTTTAGGTCATCTAGAGATAATGAGATAGTATTTGATCTCTGTAATCTTAGCTAGGCTAGATAGTAATGTAGCCTATAGTAGTAAGACCCAATCATTATGAAAATTCAGGTGCTTTGGAGTTTAAATAACCTGCTTGTTGCTTGTTGCCTTGGTATCTTCTGAGAAGCCAGTGAGAAGGCAATTTGGTTGCTGTATGGCTTGGATAGCATGAGAAGACCTAGAGAGTGGGCTTGTGAAGGTAGCTCACTTAAGATGTTTGCCGTGTAAGCACGAGGACCGAGTCTGGGACCACAGCACCTACTGAATAGCCATGGGTACACACCCTTTGCACGTGCACATCAGGAGAATGACTAATAATTCTGGCTAGAAGTGATGAATCATTTGGAGGTACTTTATAAATAATGCAGGGTGGAATACAACCAGCAGTGATAGGGAATGTACTGTTAGAATAGGTTTCTCAAATCTGTGGTAATATCAAAGTTATCATCTTAAGCATCTGACACTGGTTGCATTGCTGAGTTATATTCAAGGAATCGTATACAGATGCAGTTCAGAGGTACCCTTGTCTTCTCTATTTTCCTTAGCCTACAAAGGTGATTAGGAAGAGAAATTTAGGCAGAATTAGAGTATAAAGATACATTGGAGAGTATAAGTGAAAAAAATCTTGAATTTTGACACTATGTGTGTGTGTTTACACACATGTACACAATCTGGCGTGTATGAAGTTAGTGGACAACTTCCAGGAGTTGTTTCTCCTTTTACCATGAGATACAGGAATTGAACTCAGGTTGTCAGGCTTGTGTGAGGGTCTTTTACCTGCTGAGTCATCTTGCCGGCCCTTGATGTATTTTATAAAATAGCTTGTCTCAGAAATATTGGCCTATTATTATTATTATAATGATGATGATGATGAAATTGGAATCCAAATTGAGTAGACTGACAATATGTGTTTATGCTGTGAAAGCAGGTTTTCTACATGATTGAACTGAATCATGTGGGGCCTTCTGGTGTGGCCACTACTGGTTAGATGCCAGTAGCACTTACCGGCAAAATTCTGTAGACTTTGTTGAATGTTGGTGGGGGGCAAGAGAGCCCCCATTTGAGAGTTGCTCTACTGGAAAAAATTAGAAGTAGATGGGAATTTGGCTCTGTCTTGTGCAGTTGAGGATTCAGGATCCTCAATAAACAATTACAAGTAGGTGCTGTGGATGTAGTCAGTGGTAGAGTGCTTGCCTAGCAGATGAGAGGCCCTAGGTTCAGTCTGTGCCCAAATTTAAAAATTATGGCAATTAGGGAACACATAAGTCTTATATTTAATTTTCTGGGCAATGGATTCATATTTATTATAACTTATTATTTTAATTTTTCAGGGCGTGCACCTATGTAGTTTTAGAGTCAAAGGTAAAATGGCTGTATAAATTGTGTAATAAGAACAGCAGTCCCTTAGGCTTGTACATCTGTTCTCAGTTTCCCAGAGGCGGCACTTTAAACTCTTTTTTTCTTTTCTAGATTAATTTTATTTTTTTATGTGTATGGGTGTTTTTGCTTGCATGTATTTACACCACGTGTGTGCAGTGCCTTTAGAGGCCAGAAGAGGACACCAGAACTCTTGAGATTGTAATTATAGATGTCTATTAACCACCCACCACGAGGGTGCTGCCAACTGAACCCGAGTCCTCTTCAAGAGCAGCAATGCTCTTAACTGCTGAGCCTTCTCTAGAGCCCACTTCAACTCTTTTATTTGATAATGTTCTTGCCATCCGCTGTATATTTAGAACACAGGCATTGTTAGGCATTATCCACACATTTTTCATTATGTGAAAGTCTATTGAAGATAGACTTCTGCGATTTTCTGCCTATCTGTTCTCTGCCCACCCACAGTTGCCTAGAGGGTTGGGAATAGTGAATACAACCCTCCCAATAGATAGCTTACACAAAGCAATTTCTGTAAAATTAATGAACAGTTGTGTTAATAAAACTGTTCAAAAATGGTTGAGCCATTTTGTGTTCTGTGATTATTTTTTCATTCCTATGGCCTTTACTCCCTGCCTCCTCAAATAGGGTTTTGTGTATCTCAGGCTATCTTCAAACTCAGTGCCCCTCAAACTTCTGATCCTCCTGTCTTTAACTCCTAGGTGCTAGGACTGCATGGACCATAGGATCTGGTTTATGTGGTGCTAGAGTGCATGCTAGGCATTCTATCACTTGAGCTGTATCTCAGCTTTTCTTTTGAGCTAGGGTTTCACTGTGTAGCCTAAGCTGCCTGGGACTGGTATCTTCCTCCCTTCATCTTCCCAAGAGCTAGAATAAGAGGCGAAGATCACCAAACCTGATTTGAACATTTCTTTCTTAAGGGATAGAGCAGTAGCTATGAGAATACCTTGTCCATAGTATTGACCTATGGTTTTTCTTTTTCATGAATCATTTTTTTTTCTGTTTGATAAAATTATGGTAGTTTTGTGTGGGAGTTATAGTTCTGATATATTTCTTAGTGTGAAATTTTGCCAGATTGTAAAAACTACTGCTCTAGAGAGAAGTGCTCATTCCAATATGTTTCTGGCTCCTGCCTTTGAGATCTAAGTAGGGAAATAGCTTGAGAGTCTTCATATTGACTTCATATATTTCTACTTACTTACTTGGTTTTCAGTAATAATACTCTACCCTTTGACTAGGCTTAGAGCTCAATGATCCAAAGACTGCTTTACCTTTTCCATACAGTAAACCTAGGGTCTTCTGCATGAACAGTGGGGAGAGAAGCCATTTAGCTTTTCAAAATAAAGAAGGTAGCCTGGGATCAATTTCTTCTTTC